>NW_026622669.1:2137015-2849353 GCF_028826775.1 Penicillium argentinense | reverse complement strand
CTGGTCTTTGTCGGCGGGTACCTAGGCTCGACCAACGGAATGAGGAACGAATACATCCGCTCGGCGCGGTGATCATCCACCGCGCCTCGACGGGCGCCATAGTCGCCATCTGTTTCCACGCCGTCGCGTGGAGTATCGGCTGGTTCAGTATTCCCTACCAGATCGGGTCAGATCTTCCCGACCAAGATACGCAAGTGATCGATGGGGGACGTTTCTTTTTTTTTGGCGTGATTTGTCTGCTGTCTTTTGATCTACGTTTATTTCGCCATGCCGGTACGCGCAGCTCTTTTTCCGTGAGACAAAATGCCAGAAGTACTGGTATTCGACTCCTCGCATGACGTATGGACTAACGGTAATGTCTAAGATACCACCGGGCGATCACTGGAGGCGTTGGACAATATGTTCCATCGGTCGTGGTATACGGTGCACCGCGTGGCAGATGCCAAACATGAAGAGATCAAGATTGAGCACCTGGGCAAGGCGGAGCTCGGTCCTCGTGCGGAACATCAGGAGTAGGCTTGACCGCAGCTGGCCGCATTTCCGGTCATGCGGGTTGGCCGAGAGAGGCAAGGATGGTTCGCTGGTCGGGGGTTAGTGGAGTGGCTGATCAAGGGATGAGGATTTATGTATGAAGTATTGATATTCAGTCCGTAGCCATAACGCCGGTAAATGGGGTAATAAGGATAAGTACATCCGTAAGATACACGAAATATCTAAGATACCATTCCATCCGCAGTCATTCCACATATTGAGTACAGGAGATATGACCGTAAACAAAAAGATAGAAAACAAGAACCAGTCCACGTAGACGCCGTTCCGAACCCAAATATGCAGTTAAAGAGTGTTAGAAAGAGAGTGTATGGAAACTGTCTAGTCAAGGAGTTTCATGACCGCGCATGAGAAATAGGCGGGACGGCGCAACATGAACGAAGGGTATTATCACACAAGATGCGTATCAACGGGTAAATGCTTTTCAGAGGCAAGAAAAGGAGGAGATGCGGAATATGAAGAGTAGATCGAAGGAGATTCATCGAGGCCAGCTCGATTAGGCATGCCGACTCATACGGTAGGAACCAGTAGCGGAAGCAATGAAACGAGCGACAAAGCCGTTACCGTGATGGTAGCCGCCGGTCTTCATCTTCTTGCTCGGTTGGCGAGTCGCGCGGAGGCTCTGCTTGTTCTCGTAGCCGACATTGACGTAGCTGTGCGTCAAGGAGGCGGAGGGGCTGGTGTTGGGGTCCGAGAACATCAACTCGTCGCTGTTTGTAGAGCAAGTGCTGAGACTGGCCGGGGTGCCGCGAGAACTAGCCGCGACACTGGACGACCGCGAGCACAAGGAGTTGACGGTTTCGGCATGGGAAAGGGCGGGCACATCACGGATGGACGGAGGCGAGATCGAGCGACCAGGACGGTAAGGAGAAGCTCGGTGGCGGTTGTACGGAGCAAAGCGATCATGTTCAGCAACTGCTTGGGGTTCTTGTTGTTGCATAGTTGGGCAAGAAACATGGCTGGGGAGTCGACGTTCGCGCTCCGGTTGGCGGTTGCTGTGAAGGTCGGGCTTATTACGACGAAGACGGCTGGCCAGCAGTTCCGCAGAAGCATGAAAGTTCGACCTGACATCGAAGTGGTGAGTGGGGGGTCTCGGGACAAGGCGAGGCGTAGGTGGTACGTACCAATCACGAACGATTTCACGACGTCGTCGTTCGATTTCTTCCCGTCGCAGTTGCTCGCGCTTCTTCATTTCCGTCTGCTGGATCTCGAGGCGCTGGCGAATCGGGGCGAGGAAGGGCTCGAGGTGGAGGAAGAGATCTTCCTCGGTCACGCGGGTTTCCCAGTCCAGCAGGAAAAGCAGCTGACGTTCCATCAAGTTGACCTCGGGGAGCGAAAAGCCAAACCCGTCGAAACCCTTCACGGAGGTGTAGCGAGCCCAGTGCTTGTTCTTGGGGCTCGAGTCATTGAGATTCTTCGCAGCGAGGATCAGCGAGGCGAGGAAGATTCGGTGGACGGTGCAGCGCATGCCCTTGGCAACGGGTGGCAGGCGGGCCTGCAGACGACCCAGGTACACGAGGGAGCTCATGAGGGTGGGGACCTGCACCTGCGAGCGAGCGATGAGGGAAGCAATGAAAGTCTCAATCGAGGGTAGCGGGGCCACGTTGTCGGCAGCTTCCATAGGGGGCGTGGACGGCGGCGTGGGCTGACCATGTTGGTTGAGGGTGTTGATCACATGGGCTTCACACCTGATGACCTGGGCAGCCTGGCGGGCCAGGTGCGTCACCATCTCTCGATCGACGCGTTGCGTCACAAACTCCTCGAGCGCAGCTCGATTGAGTGCTGTTGAGGCCGACATGGTGTTGTGTAGGGGGGGGGGATGTTGATCGAAAGCACACTGGATGCTTATAGATCGGGTCGCGGTCGGTCGATAGGCAACCAACGGGAGGGTGTGAATTAGGGTACCGGTGAATTTGAGAACCGATTCTCGGTAGCAGGAACAAAGCAAAGAGAAATTGTCGACAATGTTCGCAATGTTTGACCTGGGAGTGAAAGGTCGAGCCGAGACGAGACAAGAGGATTGTCGAGGGGTTTTGGCGAAGTCGCGGTAACAAAGAAGCAAAGACGACGCAGCCAACAATGCAAATAACAAAATCGAATCAAAGCACGGAATGTCTGGCCAGCAGGACGGTGGAGAGATGTTTAAAAAAAAGAATGTTGCGGTAAGGATAGCAGAGGTTGTCGTGTCAACCCTTCTTATCGATAGCCCTAACAGTCGGGAGAAGAGCAAGTGAGACCTGCGGCGACGAGTGCCAGGGTAATACCCGAGAGACAGCCCACCGACTATGGCAATAGTTTGGAAACGAGCAGACGCTGTCTTGCAATTATGGGTTCGATACAGGTACTGGTAGTGCAGAGCTGAAGCAACGGACGTGAGGCAGTGGGAGAGGGAGCGACCAAATATTAAAAGGAGTGGTGACGACGTTGGGCATGCGGATGAATCCCGTGAAGAATCCGAGTGGAAATAGTTTGGCTAGATATAGCTCCGGTATGCGCCCGCCGGCGGCTGGCGAGGAGGCACGCCAGGCAGGCTGGGCCAGTCACGATCCCTGAAGGGCAGGCCCAGGGGTCGAGGAGCTGCATAGTTGGATCGGAGAGCTCGAACCGCCTTGTGTGGAGAATGCGTGGAATACTCAATACCTACGCTAGTGCAGTGTACCTACATAGGATACCTGGAGTGCCTAGTGTGCCTATGGGGAGGGTAGAGTACCCTAAGGGACAGTAGGGCCGGGCGGAGGCTATCAAGTCTGTGCCCATCCCTAGATTCATCACTTTGGCATTCGCCTCCCCATCCTCCACGACCCCGCGTACGACCGCGTTGATACTGCGAATTCACGGCCCAGCCTCCGTTATTCTCGATGAATTACATTCAGTTGTTCCTCTTTCCTCAGCGGTCGCTAAGAATAGCTCGCCACCGAGTGCCAACCTCAGCGCTTCGCGATCTCAAGACGATCGCCCAGCTACTCGCTGACACGACTCCACCAGGCTGCGAGGAGATCAACGCTAGGCCCACCCGACGCCCGCAGTGGAGCCGGCCATCCCAATCATCCCAGCGAACTGCTGTCCAGGGCCTCGGCCAGGATGCTCATCCATGAAACTCGCGACCGTCTCATTGTTCCTACCCGAGACGCGGGGGGAAGGTGCCAGGTCAGATCCCCTCATCCATGCCTCATTCACTCAATCCACTCATTGGCATGGCCATGAGGGGGGGTTCGAGACACATCTTGTTCGTCCCGCCCGTACGACTCCTATCCAGGTGCATCCAATATAGGCACCATCCAAGGAAAGGGCACACCTCCTCTACACCTATCGACAACCCTCACACCAACCAGGTGGAAAAGGGGTTATCGTTTCAGCTCGACTGGACCGGCGAATGAAGTGGGCGCATCGACATGAGCTCATGTCGTACGTACGTGGTACCTCACCCAAGGTACAGTACTTATTACCTCAGGATACAGTAGACTTCACTGGTATCGCCCCGTCGAACAATGTGGTAATCCAATTCAATTTGGCGCGGGCTTAGCACTACTGGAACCGACAGTATGGCCCAGTCCGATCACTGCAACTGCTTTAGGGTGTCCAGCGACTGGCGACCGAGTCCGTGCGACTCCTGCTCCATACCACCCCTGTAACACACGCGTGGGCGTGTTCGAGGGGACTCCAAGGGAACAACTCAACATGCCAACGCGATCAAAGGGCCTGATTCTCCCGTTCTGGATTTGCATTCTACGGGACGCGATGGAATAGTCCGCCACCTCGCATGAGGTAGGTCACGTCCGGCCCTGTTTTGCGGCGGGGGAAGTCGATCTATCGCATTTCCCCGCCACTGCAATTCCTGCAGAGTTCAATCATTCTAGCTATCGAAGTCACTGACGCAGTGGTGTATCGCCCGACGCAGCTAGCGATGCATGCAATGTTCCGACCAGCTAAAAAAAGCAGCGGGCTAATTCTGGGATGAGATAGCGAGTGCATTTGCACACTCAGGCTACTCTACAGTGTGGGTGTATATAAGCGCCCTCCCCGCCAGCGCTTGCACCGTGGTTTCTCGCCCAACGGAGCGCTTCACGCCCCCACTGCAACACTCTCATCTAACGCTCTCCCCAGGCCCGCAAGCGACGCGGACCGATGCTATGAATAGCACAGCGTCTGTTATTCTTAGCAACGAATATGCGCCCGTACTCCCGGCGCGACTGACGGCCCCCAACACGAACTGCAGGAGTTGCGACACAAGATACATGTTAATAAATACAGTATGATTGATGACTCTACCGAGTCGATAGGGGCCAGGCGATTGGGGTGATCTAGACACCCGTTTCTGCGACTGCGACACGACGAGTGTTTCGTGCCACGGCGATGACGCCTGCTCGACTGGATGGCGTTTCTTGTGGGCGCATTCCAAGGCTTGAGAAGACACGAGTGGGGTGTGGAATGTGTGGATCCGGACGTGACGAACGACAGGCTTCTTGAAACATGGGCTCGTCTTATCCTCGCTGAAATGGGCGAGGCGCCATTTCAGGGGCGCTGGGCCGATTCTGGCGCGAGCTGAAACAGCTAGCCATGCCCAGCTTCTTCAGCCACTGACGCTAGACCTCCAGACTCGCTGACAACCACGACTGTCGTAGGTATCCTTTTCGGCTTTATATATACATAGTTGGGAATTTACTGTCATTAAAAAAATTCCGTAAGTGTCAGAAATACATAGAATCAATTCCAGATTCATCCAATCAACTATATACCAACACCTTGAACCACCACACCCGTCACGCCAGCATCCTCCTACTTAATGTTCTGTGTGCTTACGCAACAACAGCAGAGTAAGAAGAAACAGTCAGCTTGGCCGTGCCGGTAAACGGCTCGGTACCAGCCTGTACATCAACCAGATACAAGCTCTTGCTGAGACCCTGGTTGTTCTCGAGGTAGGTGAAGAACTCAAGCATATCACCCGAGAAGCTGTTGACGGTCGACGAAGCGACGAAGCTGTACACAGTCATATCGCCGTTCTTGCCCTCGTACAAGTTCCAGCTGACTCCGTTGATGGTGGTGGTCGCGATGGCCGAGCCAGTCGAGGAGATGGGGCCGGCACCGCCCAGCGCCGCGAGCCAGACCATGATCTCGTACTCGTTGTCTCCGTCAGCGGTCGAGCTGAGGAACATATCGTAGGCGACGTCGGCGACGACGTCGGTGGTGGAGGAACTGTTCACTGCATCAGTATCGAATTTCCGAGAAGCGGAGACTTGAGTGAGACGTGATGCTCACCTCCACTTGAAAGCAGACTTAATGCTGCTAACAGCACTCAGCTGCTTGGCCGTAAACTGCAGGGCCACATTGGCAAAGCTCTTCACCTGGCTGGATGAACCTGACCAGGACCACGACGAGTGCCAGGCGATGTTGGAGCCGCTCAGCGAGTCGACACCGGTGCACTGTGTGCCAGAGGTGTCGTAGCTCTGGCCCCAGAGGTTATTGTACAGTATATAGCTGCCGGTCTGGATGGAGCCCCACTGGTCACAGAAGTCGGAGCGTTTGGTGAGGGACTTTGTGGGGATGGTGGCCGCGGTACTGAGGCCGGACAGAGCGAGCGAGAGGAGGGAGAGGGGGGCAATGAATGACTTCATGGTGGGAGGTGCAGAGTAAAAAATGAACGAGAGAACGATCTGGCTGGCAAGTCAAAGGGTTAGGTGAACAGAAGGTGAGGGCAGCTCCATCTTATATCGTGGTGTGCTTTGCGGTGGTGCGGTCCATGAGGAAATTCCTCCGGTTTGGCACTTGTGGATGCTTGTTCCGCATAAAGCACGGAGCGAGCTGTCTCAGTAAGTGACGGCTCCACCACATCAACAAAGCGTGCCCGTCCGGCTGGTCCGGGTAATTTAGTCTCGAACAGGGTTTAGATTAGCCGGGTAAAGGAGTCAAATGGTGATGCTGATCATCCCCTACTATAAAACGGCGTTGGATCCGCTTCCCCGCGGCATGGAATATTGGAGCTTCTGAAAGACTAGTTAGACTCAAATATACAAGTTGACGAACCAGACATCAAATCATGGTACTTCACTATTTGGGTCTAATGTCAATTTAGTGTGATGTTGGTGTATGCGGGGTGCAGCCGCCTGCAGAGTCGCGGGAAATATATTTCGGGAAGTGACTGGATTCTTCAGCTTCCGCCAATATGCTTCTTCTGCATCCAAGCTCTACGCGTGGCTTATTTCATTTCCCACAAGCACAAACTATGCTAAAAAGGATCATGCACGGTATAGGGGGAAAATCCAGGATCCTGTCATCACAACCTGCTGCATTGTTGTCACCTGAAGTCGACGCAACTCCACTTTGCGATTACAGAGAATGCCGGACCAAACACCCCTGAACCCGCAGATAATTGTGATCCAATTCCCAGCCAACGTGCAAGAGAGCAACAAATTGCTACGCGATTTCCAAATCTCTTGGAATCACACAAAGAACCTCGGACAATCTTCGGATCGATTCGACCGTCCAACTGGGTTCGCCTCGGCCCCGCCGACCGACGCCGGCGTCTCAGCTTCGTGGTGTCGCCCGGAATTACTCCGTAAACAGCAAGGCACGCCCCAACTTAAATTTCCCAGCGACTCGCCATTCTCAACGGTGGAAAATATCCACCCGATGTCTCTGAGAAATCTGCATTGCCCGGTGTACTTGCAGTAGACCGGCTTATTGAGCTACTTGTTGTTTCATCTGGTTTTGACCGATGATCGATTATACTAAGAGTTGTTCCCCTATGCAGCACCGAGGCGACGGACGTACTATGTACAGAATATTCTTCCCTTATACCTAGATCTGGCTGGCGCTGCACTGACTATCCCACTTTAGCGGTGTCGTCATCACCGCGAACGGCTGATTCCCCAGTCCAAGGTTGACCACGTTGTTTTGGATATCCCCTGCCAGAGCGAGCTTAGAATACTGCAGCTCCAGTTGCTGGGGAACTTGCTGGCTTGTAGACTCACCTTTGAGAGTAAACTGCGGCCATCCATACTCGTTCAGACCATTGAGGGGATCTTTGGCAAATGCAACCCAGGCTCCTGCGAAGGGTTAGTAACAAACCTCGAGTGGTGTGGACTGAATAGCCTGAATGCGTCTGCCTACCCTGCATGTATCTGCTGGTTTGAACTAGGCTTTCCGACGGAGGGGAAAAGCCCGGGGCGGTCGTGTTATAGGTCCCGAAGACGAGTGGAATCTCAGCTGCGGCAGTTAGCAGGCCGAGCTTTCTCGGGCAGACTTGCAGACATACAGGTGTGATACGCTCCGAGCCAAGGCTTAGGCGAGAGAGAGTGAAAGTTGCCTCGATAGAGATATCTCCACGTAGGGATGTTATTTTTGATGCGGGATCTATGTATATAATAAGTTAGAAGATTCGCAACTTCGTGGGAGAGTCCGTACTGCAAGGCCTCTAGGAGAGGACAGCTGAAGTTCTGCACGGCGTCTTGGAATACAGCTGACTCGTTTATGGAAGGTGATGACAAGGAATAGCTGAAAGAAAGCTCTTTCTCATCGAAGCCCCCGAGTGTTGGCTTTTCAATGTTAAAGACAAGCCATATTTAGAAATCAATGTCCATTAGAACGGAGACTGTAAAGTACTTACCAGTTTCGCGAGCTTCCCCTGCTTCGCTCGAGATGGGTAATCAGAGAAGACTGTGATTTCATCCGGAGTAGGAATGAAATTATATGTCCCATTCTCCATGGCTTGGATAATATCGATCATGGGGGATTCCATCATGCAAGCCATGGACTCGAGTCCAGTACCACAATTAAGTGCAGTTGCGAGGCGATCCCAGTCGTTAACACTATACGAAAGAGGGTGTATAGTACGTGTTCCTGATTGAAGGATTATAGCTTTGATAATCGGGTCATCCGGGTACTAGGTCGAATGTTTCGTCAGCGGATAGGGGCTGGTAGACTAGACTGAATACTCACAGCATAGGAGTACATATCCGCCGAGCCCGCCCCAGCCGATTGTCCAAAAACCGTGATGCGTTCTGGATCACCGCCGAATCGAGCGATATTCTCATGAACCCAATGGATCGCCAATCTCTGTGTTTATGGTGTGAGTTGAGAAGCACGGTCGAAGATGAGATCGTACCTGGTCTTGTAAGCCCGGATTCCGACGTGCCGGGTCTAGCCCCGGGGTATTCGGAAAGCCGAAAACGTTCAACCTGTAGCTGGATGAAATAAATTTGAGTGTTGAGCTGGGTGCCGCTCGGGAGAGGACCCATACTTGAGCGTCACAACGATAAGATCCTTATTATCACGAACCATATTGGTACCGTCATAGTAAGCGATCGACGTCCCCCCAAATTCATAGTCGCCCCCATGAATAAACACCATGACAGCCGCCTTGCTGGTTTCCCCACTGTGCTTTGCCGAGGGTGCCCAGACATTCAGGTATAGACAATCCTCCGAGATATCGTTGACATTCCATATTTGATAAGGGAGGACGTCGAGGATGGAGTCGCCAAACTTGTGGTTCATCTGGGGACATGGCTTGCTGAAAGATGAAGCGTCGATTGGCGAGGGCAGTGGAGATCGTTTTCGCGGCTGCGCAAACCGTAGGTCATGAACTGGGGGCTCGGCGTACGGGATGCCCAGAAAGCCTCGGACTGTCGCCGTGGTGTCGTTGTAGATGCCGTGAACGACGCCGCTGGAGGTGTCTACGCGGAGCTCGGGTGAAGGTTGGAGGAGGGCGTGGGCTAGCGGGATTTTGGTCAGTAGTGTGTAGAAATGGAATTTCATATTGGCGGTTGTTCTCACCAGGACCAAATAGTTCGCGATGCTTTGTTCAGGTTAAATACCCCCAATAGAAATGGTCCGCAGATCTGCTCGGTCAGAGTATCTTCGCCAACCTGTTTCACACCAGCTGGATGATGACTGGAATGACTGATATGTGTCACCAACTGCTCGCAAAGATATGCGGAGGACGTACGCTCTGCTATTGTAGCCCCCAATGTGGCAGAATCGAGCCATGCGTATCCAATCGGAGGTCAAGGAGCTCGAGAGGTCTGTCGAGAAGCGATACAAGAGTAATCGCTCTGAATATCATAGAAAATTGAACTGCCACATATGCTGCCTGCGTATGTCCCATCATCCATTTAGTTGGACTTCACAGTGTAGTAGTGAGGGTTGTTTAGTCCTCGGGGTCCGCGGGGCCCAGCGATCTCGCGGGTGGGCCAATCAGCGGGCGGTGATTCGGATTGCGGCGATCCGAATGGCGTGTGAGTAGCTGAAAATGACCCCTCGGCCACGACAGAGAGTATTTGATACATGGTACTGAGTATATCGAGTAGTACTAATTGCCTATGAAATAAAACACATATATGATTATATTCAATACCCTTTCCACCCGTTGTAGTAGTATTTTCAAGTGGAAGCTGATAGAATAATGTTTGTTTGGCTGGCGGGCCCCACTAGGTCCGGGGAGACAGGGGCGCCATCTTAAATTATTTCGCAGCCCTCCACACCGTCACTCACCATTTTCCTTCTACCCACCATGCCTTCCAAGTCCTCCGCTGGCAATGCCAGCAAGCAGTCCTCCGGCTGCCGCTGCTTCTCCTTCCGCACCCTCAGCATCATCGCCGTCTTCCTCGCGCTCTTCTCTGCCATCTACAGCTTCCTGGACGCGCGTCTGAACCAATTCTACATCTTCGACCCCGAGCACCTCCACGATCTTTCTCAGCGCGCCGTCAAGGCCCATGGCGATGATACCCGCTCCATTGTCAACTACATCTTCGCCGAGCTCGAGGAGAAGATCGGACCCAACCACCTGAACAAGGATGAGGAGTGGGTGTTCAACAACGCCGGTGGTGCCATGGGTGCCATGTACATCATTCACGCCAGTAGGTCGATTCCTTCTGCTTCACTGGAGGTCCCGGAGTGATTTTGACCTCGCTCGTGCCAAATTGTAACGCCAATGGTACGCGAGGAAAGCACACCGGGCTCCATCCCCAACACAACTAACAAGCTTCCTCCCCATTCCCCAGGTATCACGGAGTACCTGATCATTTTCGGCACTGCGATCGGAACCGAAGGCCACACTGGCCGCCACACTGCCGATGACTACTTCAACATCCTGCACGGCACCCAGCTCGCCTACGTGCCCGGCGAGTACGAGGCCGAGGTCTACCCGGCCGGCACCGTCCACCACCTGCGTCGCGGCGAGGTCAAGCAGTACAAGATGGAGTCCTCGTGCTTCGCGCTCGAGTACGCCCGTGGCTGGATCCCTCCCATGCTCTTCTTCGGCTACGCCGATACCTTCTCCAGCACCTTGGACTTCCCGACCCTGTGGGCAACCACCCGCATCACCGGTCGCGAGATGATTGGCAACCTGCTCAAGCTGAAGATGTAATTGATTTCTTTCTTGACAACTCAATTGCATTGGTAACAGCAGGGAAAATGTACATTACAGAAAATGGGGACTGTGAAGGACGTGTACGTTATGTGATGCCGTGGGTGATATTTCGGGGTTTGCTCGCTTCAGTTTGATGACTAGAAGGGAAAAAGACTCAAGTCGCTTTGATAATCTTAATTCATGACATGATTTGATTGCCTAGGATAGCTTCTCACCTACTATAATGCCAGCCTCGTCTATGGCCCAGATTATAGCTACGACGAAGCCCTGTTCTTCGCCTTGTCCTGAAAAAAAGCACCCATCATCCTAGCCGGCTCGGTCACTTCTCCTTCCTTAGCGTCGAAACACTCCCCAAAAGCAGCCACACCAGCCTGGATAGCCTGCTCCATAGAAACATTCTCCCACGTCCGCATAAGAGCTTTTTGCCGGCGCACCGCAATAGGCCCATTCTTCTCCAATTGACCCAACCAGCTCTCCACAGCCTCATCCAGCATATCCTGCTCTACAAGCTTCTCAACCAGTCCCCAGTGAAACGCCTCGTCCGCACTGATATTCTCCCCCAGCATGAGGAGCTGTCTCGTCCGTCCCCAGCCTATTAAACCAGGAAGAAGAGCCGCCTCAACCACGCTCGGAATACCGACTCGGACCTGTGAAGTCAGCAAATGCTCAATATAATCCACTAATTGCTCAAAAAGAATATGACAAGGTATAGAAATACATACCTCCGGCATCCCAAAAACCGCATTCTGACCCGCAACCCTCAAATCACAGGACGCCGCAATCTCACACCCAGCCCCAAGCGCATATCCATTAACCCTTCCAATAACCGGTACTGGACAATCACGCAGACTCCTACACGCCTTGTGGACTTTCGTAATGAAGGAGCGCGCCGCGGCCGGTGAGTCCAGAGCTGCCATTTCGGCGATATCTGCGCCCCCGACAAAGGATTTGGGTCCTGCGCCTGTGAGGACGATGCCAAGTAGATCTGCATTTAAGGAGGTGACGGATTGGATTGTTGAAGGGAGTTTTTCGAGGAGGGGTGTGTCTAAAGCGTTCAATTTTGAGGGGCGGGAGATTGTTATGTGGGCTATGCTGCCGGTTTTGCGGTGGGTGAGGCGGGTTAGGATTGAGGGCGTGGCCATGTTATCTTTGTGCTGGCTTTATTGAAGCTTGAATTGTTAGGGAGGGGTTGAATTTGAGGTTTATAGTATAGATGATATGGATGCTTTTATGAAGATTGAACGGCCGAGAATCACCGACCCTGCGGGGAAGACCCCGCAAGATGCTCGGATCTAACATGGGCATGAAGATCGATGCCGTCGAGGACAGTCTACCAAAGTACGACCGAGGTTGAGGTGACAAGGGAAAGATAACAGTGAGATACCAATTCATGAAGTTATTTCGTTCTCTTGGGTGTCTTATGACACTTGTTAAGCAACGCAATTCTTAGATAATGCAGATCGGTAGAAGGGAAAAAAAGGGTATACTACAAACCATCCCAAAGCGATCAAAAGTCTTCCACCGTCGTTCCCAACTTGCGCTCTCGCGCCAGACGCACCAAATCACCGCCTGTCACGAGATCCATCAGGCCCAGACCCACACTTTTATAGATGACGTTGCCCTTCTCGACCCATTCCCGCAGACTCTTCTGCTCGTCGGCAGTCTCTTGCGTGGCATGGCGCACCATGAGCAGCTCACCAAGCTCCACCATTTGGTTGGGCTTGATACCAGCCTGGACAATCTCGCCTGCTTCTTTGATAGCCGCGTCCAGACTGTCGACGACAACCACGCCGCTGCGACGAGTGTGTTTGTGGAAATGTCGATGGGGAGGCTGGACGGTTACTTCGTCACGGAGGATGTCTGGATGCACCTCGGCCATGTGAGCCTTGTAAGACCCGACTGCGCTGATCAGACGGCCCTTCTGACGACCTTCACGCGAGGTCAGGTATTCTGCGGGGAACAGAGGCTCGACGGATGGCGTGCAGCAGAAGATAGCGTCCGCCTTACGGACATGCTCCTTGATGATGCGCTGGTATTCGCCAAAGTCGTTGCTCATGGCAGAGAACTTGACGTCCCGCCGCCAGCTGGTGTTATCAGGGTGGTAAATGTCGCGGAGGAGCTTTGCCGCTCTCTCGAAGGATCGGTTGACAATGTATACGCGGCGGATTTCCTCGCTGCGCAGGATCAATGCCAACCGAATGTGCCAGTAGGCCTGGGTTCCTGCACCAAAGACCAGAAGAGTTTTAACCTTCTTGCGCTTGTTGAAGACCATCAACGAAGCCAAGGCAGTGCGGAAGGCTGTCAATTCGTGGGCGTTGATGAGGGCGAATGGCAAACTCTCGCTGTCCAAAAGCGTCACGCTGCCTTTCGGCGAAGTATCACGGCTGCCGGCCCCTGGCCAGGCACCCATCGTGGTAGAAACATTATTGTTGACGACAGGCTGTTGGTTGACGCATCCAGACAGCAGAGTCGGGCTGTCGGTGATATCGGTCCCCGTACTGCCGGTGGTTGTCGAGTTGCTATCTTCCTGGGAAGACTCCATCGAGAGATCGCTCATGTCCGACGAGAGCGAGGCGACGGAATCTCGCACAGAGACATTCCGCGACCGATTCGAGGTGGACTCGCCCTCGGGGATCTCAAATGCACCCCGCTCCACGGCACATCCGGCCGCGGCGCCGTCCTGCAGGGAGATCATCTTGATTCCGATCGTCTGGCCCGTGGTGGCGGGCATGAACAATGTAGTGCAACCATTCTGGCGGGTAATGGCCGTTCGCTGCGGCTGATAGGTCGCCGAGCAGCCCTTGTCCTGGGCACCCGAGGAGTATTCGCGCAGGGCGTCGGAGAGGTTTTTTTGGAGTTCGATGATGTCGTCGCGGGAGAGGGAGTGCAGTAGCGCTCGCAGTTGCGACTGCGAGAGGATAGTCAGAGGCATCGGGCGTATGTAGCCAGTGACAGGCGAGGAATGTCAACGAGGAAGAAAAGGATATAGGAGGGGCACCGTCGAGGGGCAGTAGGGAATCTATCAACAGAACTGTCTGTTATTAGCAACGCCTCCACCAGCCGTGTCCTCGCCAAGCTCGAGGTGAACCGACTCACCCGGGGATCCCACTGGTAGGTTCTAGCAGAATCCACAGAAGAAGTGCAGAACCTATTGTAATATATGTCGTATTTGTTGCGCCTGCCAAGGGAGTTGGACACGCCGTGGAGGAGTTCCAGTTTTAAGAGCAGGCCGAGCGAATGCAAATTCGCCGATGATGACGACAGCCACGGCGTGAGAAGTGGGGAGCGCGGGGCGATCAGCGACGCCCGGCCAGAATCGCTGTCCCGTAGCGTACCGTTAGGAGTTGGTGTGAGGGGGTTGAGCGGTGCAAATGACAGGAGCTCAGACGCAGAGACAAAAGAAGGCTGGACAAAGTGATCAAAAACAAAGGCGATCGCCTCTTTGACGGGGGATCTACTGTCGGATCCCTGCTGCTTGCAGCGCCACCCGATGCGGAAGTCTGTATATGTCGATCTTCCACTTTCGGACTCGGAGTATTCATGCGCTTGCCTATACCGAAAATCAGCTTGTCACTGACAACATGTATTCAAATAATGTTTGATTATCGATTTTTGAAGACAAAGAAATAACCTGCAAAGTGCCGAATGCCCATATATCAAGCGCATAGGGGCGCTGTGTACTTCTTGAGCCCTAGAGAAGCGAGCAACACTACAAATGTACTAGTACACTTGCCGCCCTAATTCTATCACCAACCAGAAAAAGAGGGTTTGAAAGCCCGGCAGTTAGTTTACGATTTTATGTAGCTTCTGTATCATCGACCAAAGAAAATATGCAAGCTGCTCAGCAATTTCGGTGCAAAATTTGGTAGGTGATCGTTTGTTAGTATAGATGGCAACCTTCCAGCTGCACGAATGATAGCAGGATGTGATGCCTTATCATTATCGCAAAACTATAACTCTTCAAAAACCATTCAAATGGACGAAGAGAGAAATACTGGTGAAGGGCAGAAGGAATCACGTGATCTTAAAGGTTGGATACCGCGAGGATCAGGCTGCAGTTGGTCTGAAGTCAAGCGACGAGCTCCCATAAATTCATCCGAAACTGTACGGTGCAGCCTGGAGAGAGTCTACTGCAGCTGAACGGGACGGGACCCGCCACTTTCCCTTCTGGAACCGCCAGTTGAACTTTGGTGCCTAGGTGGTCCTCTGATATAGGCGACATCCCCCCTCACCCCCTCCTCCCGGGCCTCCACTCTCCTCTAGTTGCATCGATCAGCCCATTTCACCTGTGATCATTGGCACTCATCGACCCACCAGCCCAGTTTGCTGCTTCGGACCTGCACGATGGGAAGCGACGCGTCCATACACACGCGGCTGCTTAAAAGCGATAACGCATCGTTAAAACACAAAATGTCGCGTCGGCATACGTGGAGTTTGGGGGCCATACGGTGAACCCCGAGCCTCGCTAGGCTGTCGTGGCCACCTTATAATTAAGCTTAATGCTCCCCGTGGCGGTAAGCTTGGGTTCAGGACCATCTCACCCGGGCGCAAAAATCATGGGAGACGCTCAATTTTACCAGGGATACCAACTGGGTGTCGATGTTGGTGGCACGTTCACTGATGTCTACGTCTTCACGCCGCACGGGCAAACAGTGCGAGCCAAGGTCCCGACTACCATCCCCGACCAAAGCGTAGGCATCAAGAACGGCATCGCAAAGGCCCGCCTGATTCTGAAAGAGAAGTTCGGCTGGTCAGGCACTTTTCAGTTTATCCATCATGGAACGACAACTGCGACGAATGCCGTCCTCGAAGGCAAAGGCGCCCGCACTGCCCTAGTCGTCACGGCAGGACACAAGGATATCCTGGCATTGCGCCGATCTCAAATCCCCGGCGGTTTAGGAGCCTGGTTACACTGGACCCCACCGGAGCCAATTGTGCCACTAGAGCGTGTCGTGCAGTGCAAGGAGCGCATGTCTGTCCAAGGCGAGCCCGTCACCGCCGTCGACGTCGAGGATTTACGACAGGGACTGCAAGAATTGGCTAAGCAAAAGCCAGAGGCAGTGGCCATCTCGCTGCTGAACTCCCATAGCAATGATAAGCACGAACGCGAGGTGAAAGAGATCGTACGCAAAGAACTTGGACCCGAAGTTGCGGTCATCTGCTCCGCAGATGTCCTGCGCGAGGTTGGCGAGTATGAACGGACTGTCACCACCTGCACCAACACACTGGTGAAACCAGTCGTCGAGACCTATCTCCGAAACCTCTCCCAAACCCTCGCGGAAGAGAGTGAGACGATTCGTGTTCTTAAGAGCGACGGTGGTTTGACCAGCTTGACGCTTGCCTCCGAGCTGCCGGTGAACATTCTTATGTCCGGTCCTGCTGGAGGTGTGAAGGGAGTGGCCGATGTCGTGGCTCGCAGCACACCATACAAAAACCTGATCACCCTGGATATGGGTGGCACGTCGACGGATTGTGCGCTAATTTACAATGGCCAGCCACAACTTCGAAGAGAGACGGTTGTCGAAAACCTCTCTGTTCGGTCTCCGGCCGTGGACATCAAAACTGTTGGAGCTGGTGGAGGTTCAATCACCACCTACATGGAATTGACCGAGACATTGCGCGTTGGACCCGAGAGTGCCGGCGCTGTGCCTGGCCCTGCCTGTTATGAGAAAGGCGGAAAGCAGGCAACGGTGACAGACGCGAATCTTGTTTTGGGATATCTGCCCAAGACTCTCCTGGGTGGAGATTTCGCACTGAATATGGAGGCTGCACTATCGGCAGTGGGCGAGATCGCGTCGCAAATGAAGCTTTCCGTTACTCAGACGGCTGAAGATATCATCTCAATTATCAATGAAACCATGTACGGTGCCTTGCGTCTGGTTTCGGTCGAACAAGGCTATGATCCTCGCGATTTTGCACTGGTTGCCTTTGGAGGCGCTGGTCCGCTACACGCCAACGCTGTCGGTCAGCTCCTCGGGGCATGGCCGGTCATCGTCCCTCCTTCTCCTGGGATCCTGTGTGCACAGGGTGATGTGACGACGAAGCTTCGACATGAGCAGTCGACAACATTCATTCGCCTGGTCTCTGAAACCACCACCGATGAAGCTCAGAAACAGTATAAGTGTCTAGAACATCAATGCCGGGAGACCCTGACAAAGTCATCTGGAGTAAACTGGCCCGTGACATGGAAGCCCTCCTACCAGGCAGATCTACGTTACAAGGGACAGGCCTTGACCATCACTGTAGACTTGCTTGCCGAGGAGCTGATCTTGGATACTCAGGGATGGCATAAGATTCTGCGAGAAAAGTTTGACCAGCAGCACGAGCAGCTATTCACCTACTGTCTTCCAGACTTTGAGCTTGAACTCATGCGCCTCGGTGTTGTTCTTGAAGAAGCATCGCCTAGCATTGATATCCCCAAAGTCGGTAAAGCGAAGACGACAGAGCCCCCAGTAGATGCGAAGATCGGTGAACAGACGATCATCGTGCAAGGGAAGGAACAACTGGCTACCCTGTGGGACCGTCAGAAGATCACAAAGGAGGGAGTGCGGGTCGAGGGCCCATGCATTATCTCCGAGATGGACAGCAACACACTTATTCTACCCGGGTATATCGGCGAGATTGACAGCATCGGTAATATCTTGATCAACCCTCTCGACAAAAAGGCAGCGGATGTCACCCAGCACACTGCAGAGTCGGCAAATCAACTTGTGAAGAGTACTCCACTGATTCCTACCTTGATCTCGTCCACTCTCGCTTCTATCCGCGGCGAGATGGACAAGATGATGCTCCGTTGCAGCATGTCTCCTGCTATCCGAGAACAGCAAGACGAGTTCAATGTCATCACCGATGCCAATGGAAAAATGCTCGTCGGTCAGTTTGGCAGCTTCATCACGGAGTTCCTCAAAGTCTGGCATGGAACGATCGAAGAAGGCGACATCTTCATCACAAACGACACCTATCAAGTTCAGGGTGCCATCAGTCATCTAAACGATATCATCGTCTTTCTGCCTATTTTTCACGAACACCGTCTGATTGGCTATGCCTCGCAGTTCGGCCATCTCACTGACGTGGGCGGTATCGTTCCTGGTAGCATGTCAATTAACGCAACCTCTGTTTTCGACGATGGTGTTCAGATCCCTTGCATTAAGCTGTTCAATAAGGGCGTCATGAACGAAGACATCGTGGAACTTTTGTGTCGAAACTCCCGCCAGCCAGCATGGTATCGCTCCGATCTTACTGCAATTATCGCGGCATGCTCAATGGCAGCAACACGAGTACGTGAGCTTGCCACTCGATTCGGCCAAGAGGTCTACCTGGCTTCGTGCAACGAGCTGCTATACAGAAACCGCTCTGGACTGGCCAAGATTGTTGAGCGACAGTTCGACGATGAGGAAAGCACATTCACTGATTACGTGGATGACGACGGCCATGGCGTCGGACCGTGGAGGCTCAGTTGCTCCATGGAGAAGATCGACGGCAACAGATTGAAGTTCGATTGGAAGGGCACTTCTCCACAGAGCCAGCACAGTATCAACTTCTACCTTTCGGAAACCATGTTCAAAATGTTTATCGGGTACTACCTGATCGCAGCCGCAGCACCTGGAACCGTCATTAACGACGGCTTCCACGACTTGATCGATGTCCACATCCCTGAGGGTACCGTGCTGAAGCCCGTTCGCCCAGCGCCCATCTCCTGCCGAACCCATCTCATGGGTCGAACATTGGACATCGTCCAAGCTCTCATCGGTCAGAAAGACGACGCCTATCAAGCCGCTGCTGGGTTCAGCGACTCGCCTCATTTCTTCTACTCCGGGTTCAAGCCGAACGGTGAATGGTACCAGCTGTACCAGATTGGCTTTGGAGGAGTACCCGCTCGCCAGGCCGGTGACGGCCCAGACTGCCACTGCCTGTTCCCAGCCATCAAGTCGATTCCCACAGAGAGTATTGAGTTGAATTATCCGCTACGCATAGAGGCCAACGAGAGTGTTGCCGATAGCGGTGGACCTGGATTTTTCCGAGGCGGCAATGCACAGCGGACCCTCTATCGCTTCCTTGCCCGAGGCGAATTCAGTCTGCACGACGACCGCTGGTTCACGAAGCCGTGGGGATTGAAGGGGGTAAGCCCGGTCAGCGATCTAGCAAGGTGCTGTATCGATACTCGCAGTCTGCGGAGAACCCGCCGACTGTGATCCTCCCGTCGAAATGTGATCATATCCGTGTTGATCCAGGTGATCTCCTTGAGTGGATAACCTGGGGTGGTGGTGGACTGGGAGACCCCTTGACGCGTCCGGCTGAGAAGGTTGCTTTGGAGGTTCATCGCAAGCTTGTCACAATTGAAGGAGCTCGGAAGGGATACGGTGTTGTCGTGAAGGATGACTTCACGGTGGACGAAGAGGGAACAAAGACTCTACGTGCTCAGATGACGAAAGAACGTGCTGAGTTGGGTGATGTTCCCCTCTACGATCGTGGTGGTGGCCTTGAGGAGCTCCGTAAAACGTGCCTAGAGGAAACTGGTTTGGAGCCTCCTATTCCCCAGTGGGATACTGAACTATATGGTCCCCATTCTGGATTGAAATATGTGCAAAACTGGTATGAGATGATGAGATTGTTGAGCAAGACTGCAAGAGAGCAAGCTCAACAAAATCGGGATCAAGGATCTATTTAGTGCATCCTATTCCTGTACGACCAGAATAGATAAGCCCCCATTGACAGTGTAACTGCCTCTATGCTTTTTGTCTCCCTTGATTGAATAGGCGCCTGGAAACGGCGGCACTATCTCGCCTCGTGTTCCACGCGGTGCTCGTATTTCCATCATAACATCATAATCTTGCCTTGAAAGTTATACCCCAAGGCAGCATGATACCGAATGGGGTTGGAACGCGACCCTGAACCCACTCTGTCTTGAATTCGGTCAAGGGCGAGAAGAGGAACTCGCAGTAGGCGGGCTTTGTGGGACGTATTCCAAGAGCGTGTTCTGTTAGGAAAACAGTAGGGTAGCCACCTCAGAAATGACTCATGCCTGTGAAAAGATCCAGGCCGGGATATGTTCCGTCAACGCTCTAACGTGGTAGGTGGGCAATATGTGTGCGGAAAATGAAACGGCAAAAGTAGTAGAATAACCAAGACACTTCCCACGTATTCCCAATACCCACCCGTGAAGTTTCGATCACGACGGACCATCGGTCCCCAAGTGCTATCCAGCAGATTCTGCGCTAGGCCTGTGTAGTTTGCTTCAGCAAGACCCTCAAGAAGAAAGCTCATGTAGTAGGGATTCCTTATAGATCATCTCGGAAAGTGGGCATATATGTGTGGGGTAATTGCCCACAATGCCAACTGTGGGGGATGTGCAATGTGCCAAGAATGCAATTTCGACATGCTTGAATCATCGGGAACGCTGTTGTTGCGATGCAGGGTTCGGAGGAAAGGAATATTGAAAGTTGAGGTTTAGAAGATGGTGAGACAGCTTCGCTTTCTCGCTGGCCGTCACACACAAATGTGGCCTGAGGCAAATGTTTATACCCACGTGATCTACCCACTGCCAATAGACTGACTCTTCTCAACTGGAAGTAGCTTTTGGGTTGCGACTTCTTCAATGCTTTCGCTACATCATGATTCGCTCTAGAAGCTACCTGGTTTACCTTCTTTTTATCGGCCTCTGAAAATCCAAACGCCGGTGTCGGGCGCTTTGGATTCAGTTATCAGCCCTCGGCAATGTTCGAAACTTGAACGGGCCTACTAATAATACAAAGTAACTTGCCTTCGCCAGAGCAGAATAGACTTCATATCTGCATCCACAATCCTGTGTTGAATCCCCAACATGCTTTCGACCCGCTCGTATTTATTGTTGAATAATCGGCTATTGCTTGGATGGCGCTCCCTTACCCGTTTGGGCGAACTGCTGGGATTTATTGTTGAGTAATCGTAAAATCCCAGAACACGCCCAAGCCGCCCCTCATCTGCTCCTGCACGATGGAAACCTCGCGTAAAATACCATCGAATGCGTCTGTAGATGATTTATCAGCTCGGCATAGGCAAAACGCGGGGCGGCGAAAGTGGTGACAGTATTGTGTATTTATCCTGATCAAGTATTCCAGTGTAACGCAGCGTGAACTGAGCTCACTTTGTCACTTACAAAGTGGTACTCCGATCAGAGAATAGCGAAGCCACAATGGCGACGATTGAGGAAGTACAAACCGCGAATCAACAAAACGAGACCGAGGATACAACGCCGGGGGCCGAAACGCCAGACATCGAGAATGCATTCAGCGAGAAGTACAAGCTCACCGAAGAGGACATTGAAGAGACTTGGGAGCATGACGCCCGGAACCCCTACAACTGGCCCCTAAAGCTGAAAGTCCTACAAGTTCTCATGATGGCATCTGCCGCTTTCACAACGTGAGTGCTCGACATCCTCAACACTGAGCCCTACTAACCTCTTACTAGCTCTGTTGGCGTATCGATATTGTCTCCGGCGCATACCCAGTTTATGGAAGAATTTGGAGTGAGCAGCACAGTCGCTATCCTACCCTTGTCGCTCTACGTTTTCGCGCTGGGTCTGGGACCAGTAGTAGGGGGACCACTGTCCGAGACAGTCGGTAGATACCCTGTCTATCTGGGCACAGTGATACTTGGAAGTCTATTCACTCTCGGAGTGGGCTTCAGTCATACCTTTGCAGGAGTCTGCGTTCTTCGTTTTTTGGCAGGGTTCTGCTTCGCGCCATCTCTGGCTATCGCTGGGGGCACGATCAACGAGACCTTCAAACCTGCGGAACGTGCTTTTCCATCGACGATTTTCATCCTGACTCCTTTTCTAGGTCCTGGCCTTGGGTGAGTTGCAGAACTTACGTCAACCTGTTAATTGGTCTTCTTGATTCACTGACTTTCGGAAAACTGCAGCCCAGTTATCGGCAGCTTCATTGTGAATCGCAAAGGCTGGCGCTGGACCCAATGGACCATGATCTTCTTCAGCATCTTCACAATAATCACTACCTTGTTTTCAAAAGAAACTTTCCACCCAGCCATCAAGCGCCGCATGGCTAAAACATCCGGTCGATCCTTACCTCCCTCGCCACCCCTTGCGTCGAAGCTACGACTTTTCATGACAATCGCACTTCTCCGGCCCATCCAGATGCTTCTTAGTGAGCCAATTGTGGCATCCATCTGCCTCTATGTGGCCTGCGAGTTCGCTACGCTCTTTTCGTTCTTCGCGGCTTTCCCACTCGTTTTCCAAGGGGTGTACGGCTTCGGCATCGAGGAGTCTGGCCTTGTGTTTCTCTCTATCGTGGTAGGATGCTTACTGGGGGCTCTCACTGTATTGCTCTGTGACATCTTCCTCTATCGCTCCAAGTCTGCAAAGTTTGCGGGGCAACATGTCCCTCCGGAGTATCGTCTTTACCCGGCCATGATTGGAAGTGTCGGTCTCCCGATCGGGCTGTTCTGGTTTGGCTGGACTGCGAAGGTCGGCATATCATGGGCGGTTCCCGTGGTGGCTATCATGCTATTTGCATGGGGAAATCTGTGTGTTTTCGTCAGCACGACCCAGTATATCGTCGATACCTACCACGGGTTGACTGTAGCCAGTGCCATGAGTGCAAACAGCTTGGCTCGGTATGGGCTGGCAGCTGCATTTCCTCTCTTCACGATTCAGAGTAAGTTCTCATCACGCAAGGACTGAGTCTGATACTAATCAGCTATTATATTAGTGTATACTAGACTCGGTATCGGATGGGCCTCTAGCTTGCTTGGTTTCATTGCGGTTGCCTTATTGCCTGTGCCGTGGCTATTCTTCCTGACTGGCAAGAAGTTGAGGGGCTTGAGTAGGTTCGAGACGGTGGAAGGTCATTCTTGAATGCATTCTACTATAATTTACTTTAGCTCAGTAAGTTTAGTACCAATTCCAACCTTGGGTTTGAATCTTTTCGTCCAGGTAAAAAAACAGTAAATGAAATTAGACTTAAAAGCTAAAGCTAAAGGCATCGTAAAACAAATACCTTAGTCATTTCTACAGATTTTCTGTAGTTCTGAGTCTGCCTTGAATTCTGTCTGTTCCAAATTTAAAATAGCCTACCAGTGTGGTAGTTGGTTGGGACGAATTGAGTTCGACGGGCTTCCTTAACAAATTTGGCAGGTCTCAGAACGCGCCCCGCAAGGACTGATTTCTACGGGGTACAAATCGTTGGGATTACGGATCGCGGTGACTCAAGGTATCGTATGAATAATCCGAATTCAGAAGACATTGTATAAGAAGAGTGGTAGATGTTCGGAAATAGAGAGAAAACGAAAAAGGAAAAGCATTCTATCCTACCGAAACAATGGGAATTCCACAAATCGCTCTTTATTTTGACATTGGTAGCCCATTCAGCTATATTGCATTCCATGCTCTCAGAGTGAGTAAAGACGAAGGTCTTTCCCATATTATGGGTGAAAAGATAACTGACATAATATTCAGACATCGCCCGTGTTCTCGAACTGCCAAATTGAATATGTTCCCGTTCTTCTGAGAGATCTATTCCAGAAGTGTCAAAATCCACCTCCGATCACCGTGAAAAGTATGCGAGAACTAAGTCTCAACACACTTGACCTATATGCTAACTGGTATTTATAGACAAGCTTCAATGGATCAATAAGGAGCGTCTCTACTGGGCAAGCCGATTTGGCGTGCCAATGAGCGAAACGGTCCCAAAGGGCTTCCCCGCCGCCACAGCTGATCTCCAGACTGCTCTTGCTGGTATCTCGAAGCACGCGCCAGAGAAACTCATAGCTGTGACCGCTAAGCTTTTCAGTATTTTCTGGGGAAATGGTGATACGAGTATTGTCATTCCAGAAAAATTTACTGCCGTATTTGAGAGTGAGATGGGCCGAATGAGCGACGCAACCTCCGTTCAGGACCTGGTTTGTTGAAATACTGCTCCTCGGGATAGTCCGAAAATTAATATTTGTTGTCATTTTAGTCCAATGCCGCCTCCAAGGAAATTTTGGACAAGAATACGGAAATGGCCTTCGCATCAGGAGCTTTCGGTCTACCTTGGTTTGAATGTACAAACACCGACGGGGATAAGGAGGGCTTCTGGGGAATTGATCATTTGGGACGGGTTGCAGACTATCTTGGAGCAGAGACAAGCTTGGATGAGGCTTTTAAAGTGCTGATCTAACATCATTTCGATGCATAGCACGGCAGATCGTCTAGCTTATCGATTTTAGTTTGTGAGGGATTAAGAACCAAATAAATCAATACATGAAACACGTCATACAAATGGCCGCAGATTTTTTTTTTTTTAAAAAAAAAAAAACCAAAAAAAGGAAAGAATCAAGAAGCAGAGCTAAGCTTCGGGCATCATTGTTCAGTCTCATCGTGGTCATGGAGGGGGCTTACATTGGGGGGTAGGGCTGAATCGCACAACCTACTCCATCAGAAATAGTCCAAATCTCCGAGATTCAGGGTTGAATAGAACTTGATGACAGCACCCATCATAATTGAATGACGGCTATAGACACGAGCACAGCCTCGCACGAAATTGACCAAAGCAGAGAGTGCTAAAATCCAAAGCGACGATAAGATCGACATGGCCGGGAAGACGTAATTTCCTCAGTCCACCATTTCGTGAGAATTGCTGCGTTGATCACTCGAGCCTGCTAATTTTGGCAGATATTTCTTCATGCAATACTCCTCAAACATCTCATTGGCCACCAAATGAGGTTCGTCGTGGGTTTTAAATGTGGTTTTCAAATGTGGTCGAGGGGCTGGAACAGCGACCTCCGCAGATGTAAGGATATTCTGGACAACCATAGCCCGTACATATCGAAGCGTTGTTGTTGCGTGGCCCAGCTGCTGGTGTCCCAGGTGTGTACTCCCTGCTGGTTCAAGCCCGACCTGTGCGACCGACACTCGCTGTCGCAGTTCGCGAGCCTTGTTTATTCTCGATGATTGCTGATCGTTATTTGATATCTGCTCAGACCATGGGGCTAGAAACGTTCTCCAATAGCTACGCCGTCGATGCACTGTATGTTTACAATGTTGATTTACCACGAAGGTCGGTAATACCACTTGTGAAACAGGTACAACAGCGTTTTCTATAATGACCCTCTGAGTGTTGGAAGTTCTGCCGAGCTGAAGACCAGCCAGGTCTTTTTAACTTCTCTCCCCGACTGGCCTGGCGCATATCGAGCTGTGCATTTCGCCAACGGCACCACGAGTGTTTTCGACGCCTATGTAAATATCCTCGGATCCTTCACCCCAAAGAGCGCTCAAGAACTGTATGAAGCTGCTTGTCTTCCGATTAGCTCTAGCCCCTCTGCAGTTCCATCATCCTCCGCGACTCCATCCCCGAGCTCCTCCATTGCCAGTTCATCGGCTGCATGTCGCACACCCACGCCCACACTCGTTCCCTCGAATTATCCCAAGCCATTCAACAGAGACCCAAAAACAGGACGATGGGATTCTTCCCAGAAACAGATGCTCTCAAGGACACTGCCGTGCTAGCTATTATCTCCTTTAAAGTTGACGATCTGAACGCGTTTGCCGAGGTCGGCAGGGACTTCCTCAACAACGCCACAGAAATGGAGAAAAAGAATTTGATCATCGACCTGTCCGGGAACGGAGGAGGCACTGTCTTTGCTAGACTGAACTTGTTTCGGCAGCTTTTCACGGAAGAGGAAATCTATTTGTCGACTCGCTTCAGTGCGAACGAAGCTTCCGATCGTATTTGGGAGCTTCTTGGACATTTCGACGCTAATGAGACCACTGGAAATATCTATGGCTGGAAGTCTCAGGCGAAGCCGGATCAAAAGACGGGTCTCGATTCATGGGACGACTACTACGGTCCTTACAATGCCATGGGCGTGAACTCTTCTGCTCCGTCTGCCACCAACTTTACCTTGGTTGTCAGCGATCCCGAGGGCACTACTCCCCTGAACGGTTACGGCATCCAACTCGCCAACCCCGCGAAAGCACCATTTGCTCCCGAGAACAACATTTTGACGACTGACGGATACTGCGCATCGACCTGCATGACCTTTGCCGAGCTCATGAAAATGCAGGAGTCCGCAGCATCGCATTCGGAGGCCGGCCCAAGGATGGACCCATGCAGGCTATTGGAGGCGTCAAGGGCTCCCAGGTTGCCAAGTTCAGTGACTTTGCGCAGGACCTGAAGAATTACGCAATCATTGCAAAGAACGCAACCGCGAATGGCCGGCCGATGCTCACTGTAGATCAACTCCAGGAATGGGATCAAGTGATCCCTTGCCAGCTTGATGAATTCCCTTACAAGATCCAAAATGGCAGCGTGAACCAGCTCAGCTCATTTGGTCGGAAGAATGATCGTCTTCCTCGTTAGTTTGTCTACGAGGCTGGTGAATGCCGTCGATTCTTCACATATGAAAACATCGTCAACCAGGCTACTACCTGGGCCTCTGCTGCCGACGCCATGTTTAATGGCGGTGACTGTGTTCCTAGTTCCATGAATGCTACTTTTAGTCTGTTCGCTGAGGCACCTACAAATAAGCAGTCTCTTCTGGCCTTGCTGCTGGAGTATTCATCTTCTTGAAAAGTGCTAGAACAGCATACATTTCATAGTCACTTGTACCTTGCGCCCAAAGCGAATGTTTCGAATTCATGACCATCTTTATTCAGATAGATAAATTTCCAGTTATTCAAGTTCTCGAGTGGAAATATTTTAGACATATACATATGAAGATAGATAATGTGGCCAAGCGTAAGTTTCGGTCTTATTTTAAGCAAACGCTTGCATCTTATCAGCGTGTGTGGCGCAGGCTCGGCTTGCAGTCCGAAGCTACCATCCACAGCCCAGATTCGATCAGTCACATCTTATCAATGTTGAATAAAATATTATCTTTGGAGGCATTAGATCTGGTCAGCTGTCAAAAATTAATACAATCCCATCATATTGATTTTCATCTCACATTGTTGCGTTGGATCGATCGTGTTCACCTTTCGGCTCGGCCCACCGAACATATCGGATGGCTCCTCCGACGGACATAAGCGGCCAACCGCACTTCAACCCTGTACTCACCGACTAAACCCTCAGCTTCTCAGTCCCAGCAAACATTGGACCGACAGATACCAAAACAGCAATTAATATGGCATCCAAGACACAGACAGTAGCATTCATCGGATGCGGTACGAGTACCCGACCCCGCAACGCAACGGCATTGACTCACAGCAAAGGCAGGAAACATGGGAGGTGCTATCCTCCACGGTGTTTTAGATGCCGCTTTCTCCAAATCTGCCGCAGCTGCTGAAGCAATCAAATCACGACCAGTCTCTCATTTCATCGCATGCACAAAAACTGCGCCCTCCGCGGAACGATTGCGGGTTTCTCTGCCCGCCGAGCAACAGCCGCATGTGGAGGTCACATCATCCCAAGATGTACCAGTCGAAATCATGAAAAAAGCAGACGTGGTCGTCCTAGGTTTCAAGCCATTCATGGCCGAGGACATCCTTAGCTCCGAGGGCGTCTGCGAGGCGTTGGCAGGAAAGCTGGTGATTAGCCTGTTGGCGGGGCAGACTCCACAAAACCTAACTCGCATTGTCCGCGAGAGCAGCACAGGGTCTTTCGCCGACCCAGTCGTCGTGAAAGTGATCCCAAACATGGGCGCGCAATTCGGCGAGTCCATGACAATCATCGAAACCCCGGAATCGCCCATCCCTGCCGAAATGACCGAGATCGTGAATTGGATGTTTACCCAGGTCGGCGCAATCAAGTACCTTCCCCAAAGCCAAATGGATCTAGGGTCTGTCCTCGTGGGTGCGGCGCTGGCGGCGATGACAGTTCCCATCGAGGGGATTTTGGATGGATGCGTCGCAGAAGGGCTGAAGCGGCCCGATGCCATGGAGCTGGTGCTGAAGGGGATCCGGGGCCTATCTGCTGCTCTCGAGTCCGGCATTCATCCCGCCGTTCTTCGTGAGAGTATTTCGTCACCGCGTGGATGTACTATTCAGGCACTCCTTGCTCTTGAGAAGGCTGGAAGTCGCGCGGACTATGCTGAAGCTATTATCAAGGGTACCCATCATCTGAAAAATATGGATAAATAGAAGGGCTTGGGAAGTACTTTATCCTGGTGATGTAGAGACTTGATTTAGACATAGTGTCCAGTATTTTATGCTTTCAATCGACCATATCACTAAATGTATCTAACCAAAGGGCCATCCTATGTGAAGTGGCAGAATGAGCCATACTAATGTATCGGATAATTCATTAGACGACCGTAAAACTTGGAAAACCTATCTAGAGCATTAATAATCATGGACTTCTTATGTCCATCCGTAGATGATCAAAATGACTCTACTGTAGAGTACAACTAGTCAGAACAATTTATTTGGTTCAATTGTTTTTAAAAAATTCCAGTCAGATTCGTTTCATTGTTATTCTCAACGTTATGGAATATTGGTCCTGCCAGTTTTAAATCCATTTCTCCCATTCCAAACCCCATCTTTGAATTCGTCCACGCCTGAGACTCCTTCACATTGTCAATTTGATACTCATTTCCAAATTGGTCTTTGTACCAACTTGCATTTTCACAGCAATTCTTTTTCTTTCCTTTTTTTTTTTTTTTTTAGGGTGGTGACTTTTGTATTATCTTTCATTCTCTATGATTACTTTTTGTTTTCCCCCAACATGTTCAAGAACAAAGTAAAACATTAATGAAAATCCCATTGAGCAGCTTCAGCTCCTTTGTACTCGTATGAATAGCATTAAACAAAAATATCAATACCGGTCAGCGCCTGAACCACCTCATCAGCTGTCTCAAATGTTTTTGAAACGCACTTTTGTACAACATCCGCGATCTGTTCCTCCAGAGGGGTTGGAGTCCTTTCCGAAAATGTGCAACTTAACCGCTTCTCCGCAATGCCCCCGCTGCATTTGGTCCAAGATGGCCATCCACCCCCATATTTCTAAAATGGCCAATCATTATTTCATGAAAGTTGTGGCCAAGAGAGACAATATCCGAGATGGGGAACAACACAGCAAGCACGGTGATGTCTTGCTTCCACTTTATCAGTGTGGTTGAGGACCTCAGCGCCATGATACCATAGCAGATTCATCTTCACAGCTTGAATCTGCCATCTCGATGAGCCATCCATGCAGCTGCCGATTTCCTAGCGGTCGCGGAATGGCATCTTTTATACAGCGTTGCAGTTGATGGATATGCTTCGTGTGTGGACTCTATATATGATGAGCGCTTGAGGGGTGCTCCGACACCTGTGTCTCCGCTGGGCGAGGTCAATATTGTTCAAATAAAGTTGAAGGGGTGAAGTGAGGTAAGGTGCAACACAAACGGATGTCGGATGTTTCCATTTTATAGCACAGCGGCCTCCGCAGTTTCTGGTTTGCTGGTTTTGTGACAAAGGAATCTCCACGCACATCATGCAAACATTACTGTAGCTCTTTTGCTCTACTGTGAATGAGGAGTGAGAGTCTTTGAAAGACTAAGGGGTCACGTGATCCTATACATTGGTACGAATCTGTGTTCCTTGGGGGTGACCAACCATCTTATTTGCCATATCCCTGTGCCTGGCTTTTTCTTTTCCGTCCGATCCAATTACGCAAGTTCCATCTGCAGCTGTTGGGTATCAAATAAATCAATTGTCACTTGCATACTATGTTTGATAGTTATATTTGTGGCCTCCGGGGCACATGAAAACAATAGATCGTCCCATGATTATTACGCCTGCCAGATGTTTGACATAAAAACAGTTCTTTGACTGGCATGAAAAAATTATCACCACATATCCTCATCGTCCTTGACAAGGTCATCCTCATTCAACACCCGAAGCCCATTCTCCTTCTCCTCGCGTCTTCGTTGGCGCTTCGTCACGGTCCGTCCCGGTGTAAATGGAGTCACCGGGGTGAACGGCATGTATGCGCTATAGGGAGTCGGCACACCAGTGATTGGCCCAGTGCGATTTTTTGTAGGACGCTCCAGAATCGTGGTCTTGGTAGCCGGAGCACTTTGCAAGGGGTACGCCTCGCGGAATGGAAGTGATGACTGCGAGGATTGGGCCTGTGGCGATGCGGTAGCTAGGTTCAATGGGGCTGGCGGTCGAGCGCGACCTGGAGAGGGAACATTCGCCCCGAAGGCGGCCGGGGGTGGTGCTCGAGGAGCTGCCGGAGACGCCGGTGCTACCGGAGGGGGACCGGGGTTGTAAAAACGCGGGGATAGAGGGGCAGGCTCATGAGAGTATGTCTGGGGAGTCCAAGAGTCTGGAGAAGCCAGCGGTGACGAGATGCCCATCTTTCGGATAGGGAACTTTGGAGAACGCAGCTTGCCCGCATCCGGGTTTGACCCTGACCTCAAGCTAAACAGCTTCGAGAGGCGCGGGCTATTCGAGAACCTCGAGGACTTCGGGGATTTCAGCGGTGGCAATGGTGGTTGCTCAGGGGCATATGCGGCGTGTCGGTCGGTGAAAGGGTTGGTGTATTGACTGTCCGGAGACTGGCTCTGGGAGTCTCGGCCGCGAACAGAGACGTCCACGCCGGAGGCCTTTTGAGCATCATGCTCCATGACTGCCGCATAGAGCATTTCCATCTGGTCCTGGGCTCGCTGTCGGTCCGAAGCGACAACGGATTCATCGACTGTCACCATACTGCCGTTGACAGAGCTCTGAGAGGGCCTAGCTCCACGATGGATACTTCCCCACGAGGTCGTGAATTGGTGTGACCTGGGACTGGGCAGGTTGTGCGAGATTGGAGATACTGGACTGGGATCCAAGCTGATGGGCGGTTTGACTGGCTTCAGCATTTGCATCTGAAGCGAGTAGTTGGATGACTGAACAGTTCGCCTCAACCGTCTTCCGACCAGTAGTAGTAGAGCGAGCAGAACAGCAACGAAGATCACGTAGGCAGCAAATATACTACCGACCTGAATTCCAAGAAGGGCTTTATCAAGTGGTGGACGCTGGTTGACAGTCCAATGTTCGGTAAGTACTCCACTGTCTCCAGAGACTGGCAGGATGCACAAACACAGAAGGGAAAGAAAAGGAGACCAAGAGGCAACCGGGGAAGGAGGCATTTCCGGCGCCTGTATGTGACTCGAAGAAAAAGCACAGCGGGGAACAAGGAATCGAAATTTAAGGGCCGGTGAAGTCAGGCAGGCTGATCGGCATGGCGAAGCACGAATCTCGAGGAGAGAGAGGGTGCATTGTGCTTCGGAAGTGATGAGGCGGCAGATGAGGGAGGGGTGCGGTATAAGACGCGAGGCATCAAGTGTGACGAGACGAGCGCAGTGTCAAAAGAGCGTGGGATATGGCCTGTCGTTGGCTGCGACTAAGCGCCCGTATGCACGATCGTCACCCCTGCGCAGCCAGTCAGCGTCCACCGATCCCCCGTCACTTTCACCGGACTTGGCGCTGACTAACTGCATATCCAAGCACCTAAAGGTACACTACTCGCTAGTAAAATGCTTCACTGTAAGGTTGCTCCAGGCGAAAAGTCGTTCGCATGTCGAGCGCTTTGTATAATCTCGGAAGGGTGCTGTCTGGGTTGTTCCGACGCAATAAGCTTTAGAAACAACTTGAATGTCTCTCTGTATTGTGTGCAAGGTTTTGGCCTTTGAACGAATGCTCCGTTGTTTAGCAGAATCTCGATAATTGTCCACTTTACTTGTTGGAGATGTTCGACCGTTAAATTGTGGGAAATGGTCACTGGAGAGTAAAGAGGTGATATGTGGTCAGCAGGTGTTCATGCTCCCAACTTTAACGAATAACGAGTAAATTGAACTCAGCGTGACCCTCACCAGTGGAAAATCCAAGAGTCTTAATGAAGTGTTGGTAGGCTGTTTGCTCGTAGGAATTGGCCTGGACGCTGATATCGAGATGGTCTTCCTTATGAACCCGATTTGGCACCTTGATTGCCACGCCGGCTCGGTAAACAACAAGCCCATTTCTTCCTTGGCCGGAGATTGCAGCGGGTGTGTGGCGTATGCCCCGAGATCCAGGATATTGAGCCCTTTTCCAGGGAGTGATCGACAGGCAAGGACGAAGGGGGTGCGAATTGGTCGTGTTGGGCTTGAGGGATGAGCTGCGACAGTATTAGCTTCATCCAGATCTACAAGGGTCGCTCCAGGAAACCTAAAAGATCGAACTTACTTGTAGTATGGTCTGGAGCAGAGCAGTGCTTTTATCTTATCCATGCCTGGCGTTGGAATGGGGGGCTTTGTGGTGCGCAGGGTAGAGGAGGGACTACCCAGCCGTGCGCCTGGTTAGCCAAAGAGGAAGAGATGCCAGGAAGGTCTGGAAGCTAGCTCAATTCATAAGCCCAAAAGAGACAAAAGGGATTTCAAGTGTGCATAATGGCAAGACAGTGTGGGGAACTGCAGTCGTCTGTGTCTCGACTGAGGCGGGAGTCCAAAGGTGGCAGGCGTTTGGTGTATACTGCCCGTACTGTTCGCACCTTCCCATCGCCTCGACAGCGTGCCCGCTCAACTTTGTAGAGATCCATCCCTCCAGGGCTGTTTCCCACTGGGATCAGACAATTTTTTCCTTCGCATCTCCCTGCGTTCGCATCTCTTCCTCTTCCGATGGGAAACAAAATCTCCGCGATCAACGGTGTCAAATCCTCCGACTTCTACGCTCCCGGAAACGCAGTCAACGAGATCTGGATTGACAAGCACGAGCTCGTATCCCGTCTTCCCTTCGGCGATTCCGATCTCGGTCAAGCCAGCTGGCCTCTGCACGACTGGCCCAAGATTCCATGGCATCAGTTCATCATACCGCTGAAACGCGACCTCGAATCGGTCCAGTGTCCCTCCATGGCGAGCAACACAACGGCCTACTTCGAGTATGAGGGGGTCAATTACACGATTACGCCCCCTTTGCCCAACATCTACCTCTTTCAGGAGACAGCCAATCATCGTATTCTCAACATTTTCGTGGTTACAATTGGGATCGCTGCCCTTGAAGCGAGCTTCTTCTGTTGGTACTTGTTCCTTTACGACATAAAGGAGCTGTATCGCAGGATTGAAAGCTCTCGCAGTCTTCCTCTTGGACTTGTTGACCCAGATCTGCTACCACAAAATGTCACGAAATGGCCCTGGCGACTTGTCAAGGAGAGCTCTATGCCCTGGTGTGTCATTTCTGGTATCGTCTGTGGACTGTCGTCGATTGTTCTTGCAACGATAGAGCTCAACTTGTTGCCTGTTTGTCTCGTGTTCTTCTTTTCCCAGCTGATTTTGGTGTGCTGTTCAACACTCATCGGATCGATTTACCTGGCTCGTTCGGTGTCGCGAGCTGCTGCCAGAAAAGAGTCGGATGAAGTTGATATTGCTACAGAAATCGCAACAGCCACTACATTTATTAGATGTGCCCAGCGTTTGCTCGAGTCGATCGATATTTCCGTATTGGTGGAAAGGCTCTCCGTCCCGGAAGTCGATTCGCAGCAAACAGAGCGAAAGGCTTGACAATCGAACAAGATGACCGAATGGAACGTCCGAACGAGCTGCCAGTGGTCTATACATTTTGCGTGACATAAGCTAAGTCTGCTCTGGGCCCTGACTGATTTGTCATATCGATACTCTCTACTGCTTCAACATCTGATGTTGTCGACGCAGTGTTCTTTCTGTCTACACTCTCGAATTATTAGTGTCTTTTTCAAAACGGGAGTGCTTTTGCTTTCGTCATGACCCCAGGTTATTCCGTGTAACTCTGCATTAATTAGTCTGTCTTACCATTCTCAAACATTTCGTTGTGTCATGGGTAATAGTAGCTTTTTGATGCCGACCTGCGATAACAGTAGGATCTCGCTCTCCATGATCGGTGAACTTATAAAACGTTCCCAGAGATATGAATTAAGCAAGGTCTGTCAGCCTCGAGATTTGCCTCAGGATCACTCCGAGTTCATTGCACTCATGTATAGAGTTGTGAGCTTGCCATTGGAACCGGCACCTAGTTACGCATAGAGAAACTTTTTAAGAAAATGTGATGCAACTGCAGGGATTCACCGAACTCCGATTTTTTTTAAGTCCTGAAGACATTTATGCAATTTATTGATCTGCCAAACGGCTAGGCACATCGCCAATCCATATGAAAAACGTGTAACCCCATAACAAACTCCCGAATTGTCTTCAAAAGACATTATCCGACCACAATACTCCCCCGTCGCATGTGTCGAAGGATAAGATCCAACAACGGTGCCTATTAGCATCCACGGCCGTAACCACCGTCGCGGTAACGCTGGTGGCTCGCCGGCAGGCGGTCGCCACGGTAGTCAGGGCGGGGGCGCTCATTGGCGTGGTCGACACGAATACGGCGACCATCCAGCCTGAACAAGATCGAGTCAGATAGGTCGTTATGACAGGTGGGTGAGTCAAGGTAACTTACTCTTGGCCGTTCATAGCCTCGATGGCACGTTCGGCATCCTGTTCGTGGTAGAACTTCACGAAGCCGAAACCACGGGAACGACCGGTCTCAGGCTCCCGGACCACGTTCTACAAGTGATATGTGAATGAGTGGCACGAAACGTGCAAGGGTTGGAGTGTGATGGGTACTTACGGTCTCTTGGACCTCGCCGTAGGGCTCGAAAGCGTGGCGGAGGCTGGTCTCATCAGTGGCCCAGGCGAGACCGCTGGACAAAGTCGCGTTAGAATCCATCGAAATGACAGTAGAAACATGCTATTGCCTTACCCAACAAAGATCTTGGCCATTTTTAAGTAAATGTGGTAGATTTGATAGAGATTTTGATGGAAATCGGTAAGGAGAATGGAGGGAAGATACGAAATGGTGATCGCGAAGAGGGTTGCAGAAGGAAGAAAACAAAGTAGGAGGGCGATGGGAGAGACCTATTTTCAAAGAGGCAGGCGCGAGCAATTCAACGATGAGTGGCTTGAGTGGGCTGCCTGGGGGAGCTCAACGAGCACGTGCATCATTCACTTGCCCTAGAGTAAATGGACTACTTTTGCCGGGTTCCCACGCTTTATTACAGGCTTCTTTATTAATTTCACTGTTATGCCTAGTAACTTCGAGAAATTGTCTATTCAATCCAGCCTCTCTCGATGTGGCCGGCCCTCGAAGCGGAAACTTCCGGTATAGATATGCAGGCAATCGTACTATGTCAATTGGGCACAAGAACTTTTTTTGCTTAATGTTTGAATATTTGATTTCTCGCCCAATTACCGTCGAGGAAATTGCAGGAAAATTTCTGTCTTCTTGCATAATCACTAGTAGTCTGAACATAATAAACATACTCGAGGCTTAGATATTTGAGGAAGCTGTTGAAGCAGTAGGTGCTCTACATTAGTCAATCCAATTGCCACGAACCCACTGTGCCCTTTAAAATATCATAGAACAAACGAGCTTGGAATTTCTGAAAGATGAAATTTCGTCGAGCAATACTCCGCTAATTTGGCAGGGTTTTACTGCGAACACTAGGATATGGGTGCTTGGCAATAAATATTGTATTGCGTATGTACAGTCTATTACAATTGGTCACTACTTGTCCTTAGAGAATAAATCTCGCCACATCTCTTTCAATCCATATGCCTTCTCTTTATCTTCCTCGTAAACTCGAACGTTCTGCGCTGTTCCAAGAGACCCAAACACGCCCGCCGAGGATCCACCAGTAGTCATAGGACCACGTGCTCGCTCAGTTGCTCGTCGTCGAATCTCGTCGGCCAGCTGGGGCGCGACTTCGATGAAGCAGGCATTCAATTCCCGGTCCAGGTTTATATATGGCTTCTGCGCGGAACGAGGTGCTTGTAAATTATAGGAGCGGGCGATGGCGTTCAGATGCTTTACGGCAAGTTCGTGGTATGAGCGTTCGTTATTAAGATATGTTTGATCTCGTAGAGGAGGAAGATGCGGGATATCGTCCGGTGGGTTCTTGCCTTCCTCAGATTCGACTGCGAGTTCTGGTGCTCGGATCTTCGAGACTATTCGGCTATCGGAGTCTAGTTCAGAACCAACGGCCTCGTTGCTGGCCTTGCTGAGCGACGCTTCAAGCTTTTTCTTCCCTGAGAGACGTGCCTCAGCAGCAGCATGACCTTTTGCGCGCTTCATTTGTGCGTCTAGGGATCCGCCCTGACTCGCGATGATTCTCGCCGCATGGCGCCTCCAATCCGCACGGAGGCGCTGTCTGAATCGGCTGATCTCCATCGCAAGCTCCTGTTGCTTTTCAATCCATGGTGGGACAATCTCTTGCTTCTGGATGATCTTGTTCATGAAATATTCCGTCGTATCGATAAAAGCCGAGTTAGCGTTATGGTCTGTCTCCGTATTGACGCCCTTCCCACGCTTGATGCTGCGGAACTGGCCACGGGCAATAGCATCTTCAATTCGTTCGTTTGCAAGGGAGGACAGTCCTTGTATGGACATCGGCATGGAGTGGGCACCAGGCGTTAACTGCTCTCTCATTTCTCGGCGCATTGCCTCTCGTTCTTCTTCTGAGAACCCAGGGGCCTTGCTGAGCGCGTATGTAGATGTACGGTCCTTGGCGTCGGCGAGACGTTCCCCGGGCGAGCGTTTGGGCTTCGGAGCGGGTTTGAGGTCAACGGGTTGGGGTATCTTGTATGGCGTGCGGATTGGCTTGCTGGCGTCATCCAGCATGCGTAGAGCGGAGTCGTGAAGGGTCTCTGTTCCTGTCCATGCTTGCGCAGTAGCTGTTTCTCGAGTTCCTTGGCCTGCGCTAGCCTTGATATTTCAATATCCAAGTCAACCACTGCAACATGGTCATCGCCGCAAAGACTGATGAAAGTACTCACCGGCATATCTAGTATAGAATGAGCAGCAGCATGCTCGCTTTTAAAAGAAGCTGCCTTAACCCTCTCTTCGAGTTGCCTCTTCAGATCCTCCGAGAATCCAGCGTGCTCAATGTTGCGGCGCGCAGCCCGGCCGCCCTCCAGTATCGCATCCTCGGTCATCTTCTCCAGTCGGCGAGACATTGCTCTCTGTCCTTCCTCATCCTCTTCTCTGGGCTTGTCTTGTGTGTCATTTTCGTCTGTCTTTCTCGAGGACGAGGGCGCATTCTGGCTTCGTTGACATGCCGCTGTGAACCGCCGAGCTGCGGGAGCTGAAGCTGTCAAGGCGCAAACGGGTACCCGGCGAAACTGGGTGCCCCAAATCTGCGTCCCACTCATGACCAGCAGCTTCTTCGATTGAAATGTAATCCTCCAAATCAGACTCGACAAAAAAGCAAACACAATCATAGATCAGCTGCCAAAGAGTCGTGCTAGAAAGTGGCAAGTCCGCGGCTTCGGCGCGCGCTTAGTCATCCACCTCCGCGGAGCCAAACCCGCCAGGGATTTTGTGGTCGTCGCCAACTCGACCTCCGCCGGCGTCAACTTCCCCATCGCAGTCCACGAAGCCCGTTGCGGCATTTTACTTTCGCTTTTCTCGGTATCCTCGGTCCGCACCGCGTCGATATTGAATTTCTACCGTTGCCATGGCTCCCAAAGGCAACATTTCGACTCGGCTGAACCCGCTTCGCCTGAACACCATCAACCACCTCCGCGTTCGCCGGCCCAACCAGAATGAGCAGAACCCCTGCGTCACTGTCATGTCGTCTATGCTGAGTATGTTTGATTGGACCTTGGTGGCCCACCGATCAATTGCTAATGGATCCGTTTGCAGACTGCTGGGCTTCTCAAGGCTACAACGCCGAAGGCTGTGCTGCCCTCGAGGCACAATTGCGCAAGTGCATGGACGCACCGGTATGTTGCCGAAATATCTTGCACTCATTCTCATTCCAAGCAATTTTCTAACAGTCCGCTCTCCCTCTAGAAACCGCAAGAAAAGAAGAAGAACACCGTCAACTACCACCTGATGAGAATGTATCCCAAGGTCGTGGGCCCCCGGAAGAAGGACGGTGTCCTGGGCTAAACTGCCTTTCGATTTTCATGGACAAAATTCGGGACTACGAGCATCTTGAGAGTGATCTGCGAGCCCCGCCACCATCGTTCATTCTGGAGTTTGGGTAATTATTTGCGGCACATTTGTACAGTATATACCTATGTCGACTACGGCTACGGCAACGACATCGTCTTGAAAAGAATTGATTGTATAACTATTTTCAACTGAATCTTGGGCTCTCCGACATCATGGGTTTATTTTCTAAACGAAGAGAAACTTCAGCATCAACTTCCCTGCTCGCGGGTGGACCGTATAAGCATCAATCTCTTCGATGTCATCATCGTTGACCACCATGGTGCGGAAATTGGAATATATCGCTGCTGTGACAAGCTTCGTCTCTGGAGGAACAATCAATACCAGTTTTTTCATCAAATAACACGATTCAAGCTGACCTTGCAGTGCCAGGTTACTTCCGACACACATCCGCCCACCACTCCCGAACGCCCAGAACCACCGTCTCCGCTCTTCAAGATCGGCGACCGAGTTCTCTTCCTTCAACCATCGCTTCGGCTGCCAAGTTTCAGGATCCGGGAACACCTCTGGGTTCCGATGGAGCGAATAAGCCTGCGCATTGACTCGCGTATTGGCGGGGATATTATCATACCCTCCAAGAGAGCACGACGGAGATGGCGTGACGCGAGGTTGAATACCTGGGATCGGCGCATGGAGTCTCAGCGTCTCGGTAACGATAGCTTCTAGCAATGGCAGGCCATCGATCGCCTTCGCTGAGGGCAGCTCTGCAGATTTTGGAAACTGGATCGGAGGATCCAAGGACATCAGTTCCTCGTGCAGCTTCTCTTGTATTTCCGGGTGCTTGGACAGTTCCCAGAGCAAGTAAGTCAACCCGACAGCGCTGGTCTCAAAGCCCGCTGTGAGTTGATCGTACATCTCGCACGCGATATCATTCTGCTGCTCCACAGGGTCAGTCTTCGGGCCACCTTCCTTCGCTGCCTGCTTGTCCAAGCTCTGCTTAAGCTGCTTGTACACAATAGGCTCGACTGAGGGATCCGTCGAAGCCAGTGACTGGGCAGCCTTCCCGCACAGATCCAACGCCCACGCATCGAGCATGTCGTTGGCGACGTCGCAGTACTTTGGAATCAGGCGCAGACCCATGCATTTCATCCAACGAATCAGATTTGGCGTCTCTTGGTGGTAGAACTCGAATGGCTTGCGGCAGAGGTACATGTGGAGCCAGTGTTTGCGGAATGCATGGTCTCGTAGGTGGTTTGTGCCGTTCTGCAGGCCGAAGAGATAGCACGAGACGAAGTCCATTGTCAGGCCTTGGTTGAGATCGTGAACGTCGATTGGTTTGTTGGAGTCTACGGTCTCCTGCAGGATCGGAAGGAGACGATCATAGATGACTGCGTTGGACACCACGCGGAGGTGAGGTGAGGTCTGCAAGGTGGACTTGGAGTAGATGTTGGAGAGCATCCTCTTACGTGTGGAGTGCGGCTTAGCCCCGATCATAGTAAACATGCTAACGGTCCTATTGAATCCATCAATCCGTGTCTCCTCCGCGATACTCTTTTTAGATAAAGGGCAGAACGTACCCAAGAGACCCAAATACCCGCGGATACCACTCATGCTTCTCGAATCCACCGGTATAGACAGACTTGATACCTCCATCCACACAGTTCACCGAGATCTCCGACGGTCCCAGCCTCACAATCGGACCGTACTTCTCATGCGCCGCCTGGATCGTGCGATTATTTTGCATCCGGAATCGCCTCCATAACATCCAAGCGGGGGAGATGGGGACACTCCAGTGCGCATTGGGGATCTTCGCCAGCGGCGAGATAACGGCCGGATAAATGAGGCCCTTGTAGATAAGCACGGTCACGACGAGCAGAGCGGCCAGAGAGGCAACGGAGGTGACCATGGTTCTGATCGAGATTCTGGTCAGTCAGGGAATCCGGAGTAGATGGGACATTCCCCAGGTGAGTGCGGATTTCAAATGTTCGTTCTCGGAGTGGTTGCTTTGGTGGAGACGGATACTTTTAATGTTCCGCGGGATTGCCGAGCGCGCCGTTTAGGTAATGAACTCTCGTTCCCCGCTTGAAGCAGAGCGTCGCAGTCGGCCAAATTTCAGACAGCCGATGAGGGGAGGGCTGCTGATAGGCAAGGTGTAGTTGGAGTTGGGGAGTTTGTCGGGAATGTCTCAGCTGGAAATGTGGGGATGACATGAGGAGTAGTACCACCACACAAGATACAGCCAGCTCAACCCGAAAAGACACAATGGACCTACGCTGGGTAGAAAACGACTTTTGTGATAGTTCTTTGCTCTTTTTAATCTGATTCCGAGTCTCTTCAGACCCAGTGATGCCACTCGAGCCCATTCCTGTAGGCCAGGCCGGTTTGAGGTTCTTCTGCATCGAGAAGATACCCAAACTCACGACTGAAAGATACCTTGGATTGTACATGATAGAACTCGTCGTATCTCTCGTCCAGCGCGTCCACCAGGGTATGGACGTCACCATCAGGATGAAGCAGGTCCCATGGAAACGAATGCAAGCCCGTCCCTGGCAGGACTTGAGAACGAGAAGCAGGGCGTCCAGGAGGTTGATAAGCTTTACGAGAGGAACACCGAGAAGCTCTCGACCGTCTTTCTCTCCTTCGTTCGCATACCCGGAAGCATCACACAAGTTGTTCATCTCATAAGGGTAAGACTACAGATCGTTCACAATTAGCCAAGTTTCATCTAGAGAATATTCAAATCTCAACTTGGACATCACGTACGTTGAGGTTATAAAGCTGATGCTTGTTACTGCACCAGGCAGAGTAGTAAAGGTCATATTCACTACTATAGATGCGAGCCGCCTTGTACGTGTTATTCGTGATAGGTTTGCGGGTTGTCGGAGCCTGACATGAAAGCAAATTAATTTCATACCAACAGGAGCTGGACACAGCGAAGGATACTTACCTAGGGTGTTGTATGTTCCTTCCAGGACCGCAAGTCCCCAGAATTCAACAGTAACATGCTCGTGCAGGGGCTCTTCACTCGAATTCAACTCCTGCTTCAACGGCATAGGCGTGCCATCAAAATCAGACCGAAGCGGCGGACCAGCGATATCAAATATAGTCGGCGCAATATCGACATGAGTCGAAACAGCCAAATCTTCATAGTTCGGCAAGATCCCAGGACCGCGAATTATAAATGGAACACGGATGTCCTTTTCAAAGCCACATTCCTTCCCTGGTTGAAGACAGTGTTGTCCGATGTGATATCCATTGTCCGAGGCGAAGATGATATGTATACGTGTTTTCCAGGAGATTATTGTCTTTTAGGACTTCAATAATCTCGCCGATGAGCTCATCCACGGGCTCGAGCGCTCGCAGTCTTGAGCGGTAGAAGTGGTCATTATATTCGATGTTGCTCTGGTCCAGTTTTGGCAGGCGCTTGATCTAGTTTACGCCGCTCGGCTTTCGGTGCTTGCGTTATACATATGTCACTTTGCCCTATAAGCCTCCGGGGGACATACATCGTCGGGTTTGAAGTTCGGATTCCGCGGAATCTTCACGTCCTCAAAAAGATGCTTGTGTCTTTCCACAGAAATCGGCGCTGTCGCCTTAATATGGTTCGAACTCGTGCGAGGAATAATCGGGCTAGATTCGAGTGCGGCGCAATGGGTGTAATGGTGAGGAGGGAAGGCGCGTCTTTGCCGATTACCGAATCGCCGAATCGAGGAATTCCAGGCCTTCGATTTTAGGATATCCGTGGTATAATGTCCCTCATAACTTCGTGACGAAGTGGTTGCGGTGGAATGTTCCCTGTTGCGCCTGATGCTTGTTCAATTGAGGCATGTACGAAACCCAGTCTAGCATCAAGTCTTGGTCCGTCAGAATGAAAATGATGTTAGATCGGTCATTCTGAAGATTGTTCGGAATGTCGGTCACCAGAACTTGCTGCTGTTGTTCATCATACACTGTCGCGCGTTCTGCTTGCACAAGGCTGAGAACAATGGTTGTTTTGCCCAGAAATGATATTCCGCCCATCTTAACCCTGGATAAGGTCGGACTGTGGCACCCGATGACCACTGATTCGGGCGGGGTATGAAGGCCACAGTTATCTTTTACACTTCTACTCAACGTACTTTATATTCAAATATGGCGGGATAACTCTCTTGAAGAAGAATAATGACATTTGAAAAAAAAATAGATGAGGTGATTGGTGCTGCACCAATTTCCTTGAACACACTAAGTTCAGAGAATTCAGGGTCGGTGCTATAGAAATGGAATGTCTCTCGGCTTCCGCGGCTCTTGATCGGTTGAATCATTCCATGTCGAATGGCTGATCTGTCGAGGTCTTGATCAAGACGTTTGTCTAAAAGCACGTTATCACTTGTCGGAATGTCGCGAGCTGTAGGGCGGATCTTGGCGGATCGAGAACCCACTTCGTTCACGGCATTAACCCAGGGAAGAGCCGGAGATTTACCGTATACTGTCCGTGCACAGGGTCTAACAGATTTATAGAAATGTTTGCAGTCCATGGAGACTGAAGGATCTGCGACAATACAATCAAAAATCGAAGGCGTCAGATATTCCAATAAATTTAATAGATTATCTTATTCAAACTGAACAGAGAAAACAACATTACCACGGACTGCGTCTGACAACTTGAACCTTCGCATGGAATTAAGGGGCGCTCATAGGACTGATCCACTATCATGAGAAAAAGGCCCCTAAAATTGCACCATCCATATCTCTATTGTTTTACATGCATAAGTGCCGATCTGACAGGTTTTTCATCGGTCTTCTCTCGAAGGGCTTCTCTAGGCGAGGCCATGATGTAGACTAGACGATGCACGAGGGACGAGGTCTTGGAAATGGCCCCAGTCGAAAAATCCTTACATTTGTCGAGAATTTCGTCTCGGTCTTTCTCTTTCGTCTCGTGTTGTCTCTCTGAATCATCCGATCTTTCAGTCTCCAATCACCAATTGGTTCGATTTTTCCCATTTATCGCCGGTTGTTTATGTGATAGCCCGTCGCAAAAATCTACTATCGCAAAAGATGTCACTAGATTCCAACCCAGACGAGACTGCGCTGCTAAATTCAGATCGACAAATTGGAGAAAGCTGCGACCGGTCATACTCAACATTTAACACCAAGACTGCTGTAGACTCAGAGACACAGATATATGACTCAACGGATCGAGAAGAGTTAATCAGTCCCAGTACAACTTCTACATGTGGACCGTTTCTCGGCAGCGTCGCCAGCATTATTGTGGTTCTCCTACTTGGTGAGATAGAAGCCTCAATCTCTCGTTTTTTTCTTTTCTTTCTTACTAACTTCTTCAGGTGAATTCATTTCCAATGCCGACTCGACAATCGTGATGGCCGCCGCAGGCCCGATTTCATCTGGCTTTAACAAATTACAAGATGCGAGCTGGCTAGCCACGGCTTTTGCGCTGGGGAATGGAGCTGTGCAGTTGATAGTGCGTAACTCCGGAATTATGTTTTTCTCATTCATTTTCTGACCAATTTGATCAGTACGCAAAGCTCGGCATCATCTATGGCCGCAAGCCGATCCTCCTCTTGGCATACGTTCTTCTCGGGTTTGGATGCGCTATCTGGTATGTTGTGCAGATATCAAATTCAGACTTGATTCCGGATCTCTAATGATGCTGGAAATACAGCGGCGTTGCACCCTCGATGTCGATTGTCATCGTTGGACGCGTTGTTAGCGGCATGGGCGGCGCGGGTATAATGTCCATGGGCTCAATCATCATCTTAGGTATGCATCTACCTGTCCATCCCAACGAACACCTCTCACATTCATTCAAGATGTCGTTCCCAAAAGAGATGTCGCCAGCTGGCGAGCAGTCGTCAATATCTCCATGACTCTAGGTCGAAGCGTCGGCGGTCCCATCGGTGGGTGGCTGACAGATACCATCGGCTGGCGCTGGTACGACAAGCCCATTCCTCATCCTGGCTCCAACCTAACTCTTTCTCTTCAACCAGGGTCTTCCTCTCTCAAGCCCCGCTCCTCGGCATCGCCGCAATCCTCGTGGTGATCTTCCTACACCTCGAACAAAGCTCAACCACCCCAACCACCGACTCAAAACCCTCCATATGCCGAGTAGACATCCCCGGCGCAGTCCTCTTCGCCAGCAGCGTGATATCATTCACCATCCTAATCGACCGGGGCGGCAAAGCCTTCCCCTGGACCTCACAATACGCTCTCATGCTCGCAGTTTCAGGCCTCTCATTCCTCGCGACATTTGCCTACTACGAGACCTACGTCGCCCCCGAACCAATCTTCGACCTACGAATCCTCCGCCTCCCGAACGTCTCGACATGCTACCTCATCAGCGTCCTGCAGATAGCAGCACAGTCAAGCATGATGTTCACGGTCCCGCTCTATTTCCAGGTTACCGCGGGCGTCTCGACGACCGTTGCGGGGGCGCATCTCACTCCGTCTGTTGTGGGTAATGCAGTCGGCGGGTTGATTGCTGGGTGGTTCATTCGACGGACGGGTCAGTATAAACCTGTGCTTTTTATGGCTGGGCTTGTTGCGTCTGTGTCGTACTTGTTGCTCTTTTTGCGTTGGGATGCAGAGACGTCCGTTTGGGAGTCGCTGTTTATTGTTCCCAGTGGCATGGGCACTGCATTTGCGGCTGCGGCGTCTTTCGTTGCTATGTCGGTTTTTTTGAATTCTGAGGAGGCTATCATGGCGACGGGTGGATATATGCTTGTGTTTAGCATTGCCATGACTGTGGGTATTACGGCGTCCAACTCGATTTTGATGGCTGCGTTTGAGCGGTATATGCGGAGGGATCTTGGTGTTTCGAATGCAGAGGAGGTAAGTCATGTCTCGCGTCCTCACTGTTCAATTATGGCTGACATGGTTAGATTATTCGTCACTCTTTGGCAAACTTTCACTACATCACGGGGCTTGCGGGCGAGGCTCGACAAATAGTCGTGAGGAGCTATGTGGCTGGGCTCCGGTATACATACTGTAAGTTTGTCTATACCAACCATTCCGATCAGATTCCTCATTGCGTGTTTAGTGATGTCCCTCGTCCTTTCGCTGTCTGGGTCCTTCCTGGGCTTGACAATTCGCAGCCATAAAATTTAGTGCTGCTTGACTAGCGATGGATAGACAAGACATGGAAAGGCAGACCCAATGGAGACTTCCTTACTCCAGTTGCTGGGGTCTTTCCATTCAAGTTCTCTCCAAAAAAATTATGTATATAGACCATAGATTTTTTGAATATAGAAAGAAAAATGAGTCAACAGCGTGAGTTACTCCAGGAACAAAAGTGATATCAAGTTCATTCATTTTCGAATATGAACATAGAAGATTTACTCAAAACAGGGACAGTGCGCCCAGAAAAAGACACAAAGCCGACCAGCGCTATCGCAACAAAGAAAAGCCCGACAGGGCGACTAAAAGCAGACTCATGACACGCAGATGAACCAACGGAGATCAACACATACAGTTTTGCTATGTACACCATCCACCTTTCGAATTGCGGCGTTTAATTGAGCATGTTGCTCAGCATGCCCATGCCGTCACCCGCGTCATCAGGGTAGACGTAGAAGGCAAGGGCGAGGATGATGTACATGCCGAGACACATACCGCCCTCCAGGTAGTTGGACTTGCCATCCTGGATCAGGAGGGTGACGACGAGACCGGAGATGAAGAATGCCACGGTCTCGAAGGTCTGGAAGTGGAGAGTCATCTCGACACCCATGATCCAGCCCAGGATGACAAGGAAGGGGGTAACGAAGAGGGCGATCTGCAGGCTGCTGCCAATGGCAACGCCAATGGCCAGGTCCATCTTATCCTTGTAGGCGACCACGACAGCGGTGACATGCTCAGCGGCGTTGCCGACGATGGGAATCAGCACCAGACCGATGAAGGTCTTGCTCATGCCGGTCTTCTGCACGATGTCGTCAATGCTGCCAACTAGGTAATCGGCGCACATGGAGACGAGGATAGTCACGACGATGAGCGCGACGGTAGCGGCCCACGGGTTCAGTAGGCGCTCATCCTCCTCGTCCTCATCAGCGCCGGCAACCTCGGTGTCGCTACCATTGCTCTCTTCAAACAGCTGGGCATGGGAGCGGAGCTGGAAGTACAGGTACATGACGTAAAGGAGGAGTAGGATAACCGAGGTACCGTGGGACAGGATGAGGATGTTGTCCTGGGCGTTCTTGGGGGACGAGGACAGAGCTGCGTACAGGGTAGCCGGGATGATCAGCGAGGCGGAGGCGACGGCCATCAGGGAGGACATGGTCGATGCGACGGTGCTGTTGAAGCTCTGCTCGGAGAAGCGGAGACCGCCGACGAAGAAGCAGCAGCCCAGGACGAGCAGGATGTTGGAGAGGATGCTACCCAGCATACTCGCCTGAACGACCCGGATCTGGTTATCCTTCAACGCGATGATACTGACCTACATCCATCGAGTGTTAGGTTAGAATTTGGTGGGCGTTTTTCAGAGAATGGCAAGCATCCGGATTCAATTCTTACAATCAATTCGACAGCATTGCCAAAAGTGGCATTCATCAGTCCACCCAAGGCCTGGCCCATCGTTCCAGCCAATTCCTCCGTAGCAAAGCTCAGCAATGACGCCAGCGGGATGATGGCCAGGAAGTTCAGCACGAAGATCGCCGAGGAATCCCACTTCAAAGCGCCGGCGACGATGCCCAAAGGAACGAACACAAGCAACAGGTTCACATAGTCGCGGACAAGGGTCAACCATGTCAGACGCACGACGTGCATCGGCCAGCGCACCCACACCCGGGTGTCATTGGGGTGGTGGTGATGACCACGGTGGTCAATGTGAGCATGCGAGGAGTACAGGGTAGACGAGTTGCCCAGCAGAGCGGTATGCTCGCCAGGCGTCAGAGAGCCATTGCCGGACATCTTGCGATTGCCCGGACCAAAGGTGTAGCTTCGAAACTGGGAGCGAAAAGGAACGGACGCTGGGGCAGTGTCAGTTCGCGGCGAGGCGAGGGGATGTCCGGAACCAGCGACGCAACCACGCGAGCATTGAAGGTGACGGCGGAAGCGAGCGGAGGGAGCAGAGAAAGGGGAAATTAGCTCTCTAACATACACATTTTTTCCCTTTTCTCTCTTTGGCTTTTTAGCCAAGCTCTGGTAGATCGAAGAGCGGGGGGGTGTGAGGTTTCCAGCCACAGGATCCGTGGTTGACACGACGTAACCGGAGGGAGATCCTTGGTGCGGCGAGCGCAAGGACCACGCCGAAAGGGAATCTGAGACGAGCACAGCCTCGATGAGATGAGGATGGTGGGTCTGGCCACTAGGGGGTCCCTGAGTGGATGGAAGGCAGGTGAGTCGGAATGAGGACAGACGCTAGTAACACTTGAAAAGATGTGGTGACGGAGCTTGGAGGAGCTTGGACGATCTCCCCAGCAAAAGCCCCGCTTGCAGCATCGCCAGGCCATGTGATTCGCGGGCGGCACAGCCAAGAAAGCCAAGTAGTGCACTGCCACACCGATTGAACCAGCACTCTGTACTTCGCGACTTGATACTAGTAGTAATGTGTATTTAAGAGCATGCAGTCTGGCCACGCTGGTGTAGGTCTAAACATTGCTGTGCCATGTCATCACGCCGTAGTATGTCCTACATCGTATACTGCAATCTACGACATTACTAAATGAGAGCTACGCTATGTGAAGTTGAGAAGGACAAGTCAATTGGTATCTATCGCATAACACCAAATCCCAGTCTGTAAATCACAGTCGAAGCTCCAATAAAAGGTGTAAGAGGGAAAAGAGTACATCAGGTAGTAAATCACATCAAGAAGAGAAAGGAGGGAACATGAAACATGAAAGAGGCAAGGTCAAGGTGAAAGGGTCAAAGGAATGAAAAGGGGTATATCACAGGTATCCAGGGTATCCAGGAGTCCGACGCTACTCCTCCGGCAGCGCACCATTGGCTTTGAAATCCATCCGGCTGTTCTTCCGCCCAACACCCTTGAGCAAACTGAAGCGTCGGAACACCGAGTCGCGCACCCCGTGGTTCGCGGCATTGGCATTAGCAGTGGTGTTGTTGGCTGTGGCTGTGTATGACCCCCGCGGGGTCCCGTTGGTGCCGACCGTCATGTCGCGTCCCGTATGGGCACTATCGCGAGTCACCGGGCGAGAATAATCGCGCGTGGGAGGCAGAGTCGACCAACCACCACTGGACGCAGGGGCCGGTCGTTCTGAGTTGGTCGCGGCACCGCTGGCCGTTGGGCCGCGATGTTGGGATCCTGCCCGACTGCGACCGTCGTGAGATTGCGCCGTCGTGTCGCGGGAGGCGCTCCGCGACGTGCGCTTCTTCAAACCGTCATCAGCCACAGAGGGAGAGGATCCGTACTTGATCTTGTCGCCGCCGCCGAACCAGCTGCGCCGCTTGTCACCGCGCGAGTGGCTGGTTGCGCGGCTGTGGATGGTGGCTGCGTCGTCTTCACCGTCTTCCTGGTCCAGTTGGTTCTTGCTGTCGGATTGTTGGATGGTAAAGATCGAGTTGGATGCCCCATGGCCGTGGCGTCTGAAAGGATTGATGATGCTGATCCGATGGCTGACCGACTGTCGTTCAGAGCGCTTGCGAGTGTGTGACTTGCCGCGGGACGCCCGAATGAGCTCTTGCTCGGGACTGACGGACCGTTGGGCAGTCTGAGTGCGACGATGCTCCGACGAGGAAGGGGATCGACGGGCAGGTTGAGTGGGTGTGGGTGAGGAGTACTCCGGAGGCGAGGTAGAAAGTGACGCTAGTTCGGGCTCAAAGACGTCTTCGAAACGACGGAACAGCTCGGCTTGGGTCGCTTGCTGGGCAGGTCGTTGGTAGAGAGACAAGGCGTGCTTAATGGCCAAAGCGTGGTCGATGAGGGCAACAGCAAGCGCGTTCTCCATCGGATCCATTATCTCCGGTTCCTCCTCGTCCTCTACCTCGTCCTCCTCATCTTCATTTCCTTCCGCAACGTCCTGGTACTTGTCCTTTGTACCTTGGGCACCACTCAAGAAGGCGCGATACATCGAAACGCAGTTGGATGGCGACGACCTCGATTCCAGCAGCTGGTCCAAAGCTTCAGTGAGGTTGGATAGAGTGTTATCCTCACCCGAAGCAGCCCGTCGTTCCAATAGTTGCAGTTCCTGCGTCTTGCGGCAAGTCCGCTCAATGGCAGTTTGGAGAGGCGACAGGGCGATTTCCTGGACATTGATAATCTCGCTGCGGCGCAGAATATTGGGGAACGGCTCTGCCACACTAAAAATCAACTTCTCGACATACTGTTCACGCACATCAGAGCTGCTGGTGTGTCGGCGCGAGGTAGCGGAGAAGCGCGACGGCTCAGAGATCAGCAAGTGGTCACGCACGGAATGCGGGACCTTCGATCGCTGATAGACTGGGTGGGCAACGTCTCGATGAGCGCTAACACTGGTGATTTGCAGGAATTGGCCTTCGTAGTCGGGGATCTCGCCGGAAGACACGATCTGGGCTGTCGGATGCTCTCGCTGCATCCGATCCACGAAAGAAGCCATGCGCTCAGTAGGGGAGCCTTCGAAGATAAACTCCTTGTCACGGAGAGTGGCAGGAAAGCCAAGACCCTTGTAGACGACACGGAAGTATCGAGGGAACTGCTTGCCACCCTTGGCGATGAAATCGTAGATCCGGGCCATGGAGCTCTGGGCCCGAGAAAGTTTTGCAAAGTCCATAGTCGTACTTTCGTAGTGAGCAGCAAGCTCCTTGTAGCAAGCCAAAGCGGGGGCCCATGCCATGGCGTTCTCGAAATGCTGGATGACAGAGAAGTACAAGGCCTCTTTGCGCTCGAAGGCAGTCTGGGCTGGGAAAGTTGGCGTCAGGGTCTCCAGCAGCGGTCTGTTGACGTCCCATTCGTAGAGGTCGGCGTGGAATTGGAGGGCGAGACCGGCTTCGGTGAAGTTGCCAGCAGCAGCTTCGGCATCGGCCAATTCATGCACATACCGAATGAAGATATCTTCACGGCCCATATCCTTCATGTACTCCATGAGCTTCAGAGCATGTAGACTCTGGGTCGAGGTGCTGCTCTGAGAAGCAATCAGCAGATCGAGTAGCTCATCAACGGTAGAAATGAGACCCTTGACAGCGTTGAACAAGCCTTCATCAGACTCCGCATCACCTTCGAACACATCCAACAGCTCAGTGATAAAGATCTTTTGGCTAACGCTCTCGCTCATATGCTTAGACTTGAATAGCGAATCCAGACTAGAGATGATTTCCGTCTCGATGATCGAAATATCCTCGTTAAGATCCCACTCGCTGAGAATCATGGTGCGCAGGATGTGAACAGCGACATGGCGAAGGCCTTCGTGAACACTGAGGCAAAGTCCGACAATGGGCGGGACGAGGTTTGGCACGTATTGAACTTGGTAACCACCCAGCTTCTTTAGGTCAAATCGCTCCCTCTCTTCATCCGAGGTTTCCCAGCCAATTGCCTCCCAGATGGAGTGCAGAAGGTCGGCGCCTTGCTCACGAACGTCGCCGGCAATCTTCCAAACAGCTCTCCGCTTTTGCTCGGGGAATGTCTCGAGGGCAAGGGCATCGCTCGAGATGACCTTCAGCAAGGTAGCAAAAAATGCCTCCCAAAGCTTAGTGTCGAATGTGTCGGCATCATCAGGACTCGGGAGGAGCCTGTCAATCATAAGCAAGGCAAGATGTTCGAGGCCCTTGACGGCTGCGCGGTGGTTGTAGACATGAATGCTGAACCAGTTCTCGGGATAAGCCTCGCAATCCAGAATGGAGTTGTGGGCCTCCAACGCCTGGGCAATGAAGGTTGAGAGCTCCAGGTCCTTGAGATTGGGAGTCTTGGGGGTCACAATGTTGGCAATCGCAGCCATGATGGCTGACAACTCCACCAACGATTCATCAAATCTTTGCGGCGTTGTCGATGTCTTGACTTGGAATGGGAAGGATTTGCTGAAGAGAAGAGAAAGGTACTCAGTGTCTTCCACCCCCTCTGTTGAGATAGCGCAGTAAGAGGCAACGATGCTGGGCATGAAATCGTAGAGTTGAGCGTCCGGCTGGGTGAGCAACTGGGCTACAATTGCACTGCTGAGACGAACTTGGTCTCGGTACTGGTCTGAAACGCTCGCAGTAGAGCCCCAATAGGGCTTAAGCCAACCTACACAGCTGGAGATCAAGGTCTGTCGCTCCTCACCGGATGCGAAGATCTCAAACTGAGTGTAGCTCTGGATGAGCACCAGTTTGTAAAGAACAAGCATACCAGTAACGTCCTTGCATGAATCCATGAAACTCAAGGCAATCATAATCATCTCGTCCCGACCCAGGACCTTGGAAAGTTCGGGCAGCCATGAGTGGAAGTGCTGAACGATCAAGGTCTTGCTGCCCACGAGTGTCGGGGAGGAGTTTTTCATGAGATTTTCCATGGACTTGAAAATCGTATGCAAATCCCGGTTGAAGGTCGATTGCACGGTGGTGATACCGATTCCCTCTTCCTTCGCCTTCTGTTGCTCGCGAGCATTGATAATGAACTTCAACAGGTGCCGACCTACCTTGAAGGCTGCACGAAGATTCCGAGACTGGTGCATATCGGTGGCAGCGCTGAGAAGGCGCAGATAGCTTCGGATGAGGCACGGCGTAACGAATGGGAAGTTGAACTGCTCGTCGGCGTAGTGGTCCACCAGGGGGCCCAGGTTGAATCGTCGATCATGAACGATGCCAAGAACAGTAACCAAGTTGTTGAAGATTAGATCTTCATACTCCTCATTTCCAGCATTCTCGACCAAGATGCCGAAAAGCGCATCGAATACACCACGGAGCTGCTTCACAATCTCGATTTCAGGAACGAAGGGCAAGCGCTTGAGGGTGTCAAAAACCTCATCCACAGGGCGCTCCTTCCAGTTGAGCAGGCTCAAAATAATTTGATCTTGCGAGTATTCCGTGCTGCAAAGGTGTGTTTCAAGGCGCAGAGTTGCCAAAGGACCGGTCACTGCCTCGTCCTTGGCAGCTTCATTCTTGCCCAGTGCACTCCACGGCAGGCCCAGATAAGCACCCTTTCCATTCTCCATGCTAGACGTCTGCTTGTCATATGCGTGAAGGAGAAGAGAGTGACTTCCGTCTTTAATGAAGGCTTGCTGGTCCCAAAGTGGCATCCAAGCCAGGGCAAATGGGAATTCAGGTGCATCAGCAACGCTCATGATGATATGAGAGCCAGGAATTTGCTCAGTCGGGATCTTCAAACGAATAGTCTGGTTCCAAGGTGAACCACGTTCGGCAATGGTTGTGCGCCAAGCCGTATGAGATATAGGGGCTGACGAAGGGAAGACACACCGGTCGACTCGAGCTCCAGAAGCATCGCGCACCTCCAGGGTGAGCTGGAGATTGCGAAGACCAGTAAGGAATGACACAGGGATTTGACCTGCAGAAGGATGAGAGAGGAGTGCGTCAGGTGGCAGCACGGCCTGCGAGAGGGTGACGTAGATGTCAGATCTCGGTCGTGTCGGAGCCTTTGAGAACCCGATCCGCCTGGTCTGGATAACATCGTGAAGAATCGTCGGGTTCTGGCGAACAAGGTCGTCGGGATCCGTGCTTGTGAAAGGATGCAGGTGGACATGAAGTCGTGCAGCCGGACCGGTGCGTACATAACGGCCAGTCGGGCTGGGCAGGAGGTGGCGGAGGAGCTTGTCGAAGCCATCAGGGTGACCCTCGCCCTCCTCACCCTCACGGGGAGCAGACCAAATGTTCATCACCTGTTCAGTATCACGGTCTTGTCGGAGAACCGGTGATACCTCCAAGATTCCCACACCAACAGTACGGATTGCATTTGGATCCTTCGAAGATGACTGGTTATTGTTCGGTGTTTCCTTGACGCTGGACGAGCTGCTGGACGAGCGCAGGGCCCCTTGGACATTTGGCTTGTTGGGCTGGTCAAGGCTGGTTCCAGTCCTCGTTTTGGGGGCCCACATCATGCTTCGCCGTGTCCGCAAACTTCCCTTGACTGATGGCTGAACCCCTCCGGCTGTACCAGCCTTTGGAGAAGAGGGGCTATCTCTAGAAATGGACGATCTCGACGCCGGTGTGCTATCAGCTGTGGTGCGCGATTCGGATGCCCGCACGGAGGCCACCAGATATAGTTGACGTCCATTGGCAGATCCATCACCAATATCAGTGGCTGCCAGCTCGGTGAACAAGGTCTTCAACTTGTTGCTCTGGGTCAAGCTAACAAATTTATCTGGAGACGGAATATCCAGGTTATACGTCTCGGACAGCGGGTGGAATGCCCCAGCATCAGATCGTGAATAGAGCTGCATTCCGAGTGACACCGGGCCCATAGAATTGCCGGATAGTGCATTGATTTCCAATAGTAGATGGTTCAGCGCGGTACTGTCCGAGCTGACCACGGGCCGATTGTCAAGCATGCTCATCTCGGATTGCAGCTTGGCTAGTTGAATAGCGGAGTCATCGCCAGTCAACAACCGGCCTCTCTGCTCTGGATCCCGAACAATCACATCTCCACTGAGCATCTTGTTTGCTCTCACCAGCTTCCACACAGTGTCGTCTCGCAGCGCTTCCTTCTCTTTACTGGTCAACACATTATGCAACAATTGACGACGCGCGAAATCCAATTCCTGGACTATTGTCGACATTTCTTCGAGGACGTCATACTGCTGGGCAAGGAGTAGTTCATGCAAGTTCGTGGAGTGCCATTCGCGAAGGCATGAAGCGATTTCATCCACCAAAGGTTCCGTCAGAGAGGTCGGGGTCTCGTCACCAATCTTCAGCATGGGCACCGGTGCCGCAGGCTTCGGCGCATCAGGATCGCGTGGCGCAAACGCCACGGGTGTATGAGGGATCGACCCTGTGCGGTATGTATGCATCGATCGCGGACTCGCCAGATCTGGCTCATCGGTTTTGTGGATCGTGATATGCGTCGGTTTCCCCTTTTTCCCAAAGACGGCATCTGACAATTCGCCGCCATTCTGGGAATCCACCATGGAGTAGGCGGCCACACTGTTGCGAACGTACTCGGGGTCCAGGCCAGACAGCGTCAAGTGGTCCACACTCTTGCGATCGCCATTGAGCAGTGCCTTGTAGCCCTCGCCGTCGCCCAGTACTTCTCGAATCTCAACACAATTCCGCGGAAAGATTCCGGAGAAAACGCGGGCCTCCAGTGTCTGACCCTTGGTACTCGTCAACCCCGCGAGCAGCGAGGGTGGCGCCACTAGATATCCTCGACACCACTCACCATCTGAGCCTCCCTGTTCAATAATGTACAATTCATCGCCGAGTTCGAGGGGGAGGTCCGCGGGGGAGGACGGGTGGAACGGGTAGATAGCCACCGCAAAGGCGATGCGAGGCAGCGGCCGCCAGGGCATAGCTGCGGCGTGTGAAAGGATCCGGAGCGACCTCGAATCAAGACAACAGTCTCAGAGGGTATGCCAATTCCCCGCGGAATGTGGTTTGACGTTTGACGTTCCGCTCCGCTCACGGCAAGGGAGGGCGAGACTCGCGATGAGGAATGTTGGCGTGGTAAATGGCACGCGGCATGCAGAGCCGCCGTCCAGGTCGCCGGGCCCGGAGGCGAAAGAGAGGAGGAAAGGGAAAGGCGATTGAAGGTATGCGACAGCTGTGAAACGATCTAGGCGCTCGTCGTTAGGAGGAGGGTTGTTCAAAACGGATGCTCGCAGAGTGTTCGGGGCCAAACCACCCGCCGGGGGAAAAGCAATGAGGCGGGCAGACTGGAGAAAAGGAGGAGGCTGTCGCAACGACCGGTCACCTGCGCAAGGTCGAGTCCTCGTCAAGGTCCGACGACTTGGGGCATCCGTGCCCCCCTTGCGAGGCGAGACCTTTTGCGTTGTGGAGACGAACACCCTGAGAAACAGTGGGGACGGGGCGAAACGAGCAGAGTGCACTCACCGTGGGGAAGAATTAGAAGAAAATATGAGAAATATGGTACAGACGCGCAAGAAAGGAAAGGCAAAGGAGAGGACCGGGAAAATTGGTGAGGAAGAAAGAAGAGAGATCGAAGGAAATCACCGATCTTCAGGTCCCCCACACCGACCGCTGGGGGGTTAAACCGAATACCTCAGGTACCAATGGATGGGCTGCCAGCACACTGGAGGTCTCAGCAGGGAGGATAGCTGCGGCGACGATCAGATCGCGCCGGGGAAATTAATTGTGAGTAGAAAAAAAGAGAAAGAAAGAAAGAAAGAGAAAGAAAGAAAGTAAAAAGGAATAGTAAAAAAGGAAAAAGGCAGGTCAGAATCCGCCGTGGACAGCTGTGGTGGAAGTATGGTAGGGTGGCGCCCCCAAGAGGCCGGCCCCTTAACGGCTGCAGGCGTCAGGAAGTCGACTCGCAAGGCCAATTTTAAAATTGCAACTATTGCTGATAGTAGCAGGCAGGCTAACGGCTGTGGTCCGCATGGGATTGATCCAATATATGCACCATCACAGTGATGGATACCTCGGTCTATATCTCATTAACTTCTAGTAAAGCTGTTCTTCGATAGCCATTATACTACATGCTCACACTGTAACTACTGGCATCTGGAGTGACCAACTCAACGAGATTCGATCGCAGCAGCCGCACAGACCAGAGCGTGCCCCTGAGCGCAAAATGCGATGTGCTCGAACCAGTGGGCCATTTTCGATGGGCGCACCAATCACAGCATGCCGATCACCGGCACTCAAGATGCTACGTACAGCACATCAGGTAAGTACAGTAGAGTCAATCTAGAATAAGGCAAACTCCCTTCATACGCTGCAGCTATATATGATGGCAATGTACATGGCAGGTCCCGAGTAGCCCAATACGCCCAGCCAATGTCCCAATGCTGCACGATCACCCATGGAGGAAAAAAAGGAAACACTAGGAGAATGGGAAATAGTACCTAAGTAGAGGAGGTAGAAAAGGCACCAGTACCACGTACTAGTAGTAGAAGAAGTAACAGAACATGAAAAGATCAGCTCATTCATTTCCGGAACATCGTTGCGGTGTCCTCCTTGCGCCACTCCAGCTCTAGCTGCCCGTCGTAGACCGTATCGATGATGCGCCGGGTCCGCTCCCACGCATCCTCATAACGGCCCTCGCATTCCCGCAACACCTTCAGCACCAGACTGCGGCTCAGCCCAGGGTCGTCCGCGTCGCCAAAATGCTTCTCTACCCGCTTCTTGAGCATTTCGATGCCACGCTTCACTTCCTTGGCGTCGTACGACGAAAGAACCTTCTTGGCAACGGCCCGCGAGTGGCTGGTGCGCGAGGCGACATCCGCCGCATTGCCATTCGCCTGCAAGGTTTCAATGGAGGCGATAAAGTCCAGCAGCTTGCCCAGAGGGCGGTGGATGACCGCATCAAGATACAGCTTCATGTGCTCCGCGAAATCCTGGTGCGCCCGGTCCACCCACCGTTGAAGCACAGGCAGGTTGTGCACGTCAACCTCTTCGGCGTAGTGGTTCATGTTCTCAATGAGCAGAATGTGGTAGTTGAGTATCTCCTTGTCCTCGGGGTCTCCCGCGCTGGCAGCGACACCGGGTGGCTGGCCGGGAGCTTCCTTGGCGATGAACTTGAGTGACTCCCACATCGCCCGGTTGATGCGGTCGTAGGCATCGTTCACGGCGATACGAATGTCGCAGAATTCGCCAGATGGTTGGGCCAGCATGTTTTCAACAGCAGTGGAAAAGTGGGGGAAGACGCGCATGAAGGAGATGACGCCCTTTCTCTTGTTGATCTTGACCTTGGTGTCTTCAATGCCGCGAATTTGATCATCAACAAATCGGTTGAAAAGACCCATGAGACGCGAGTGCATCTTCTGGAGAGCATGGATAATGAATTCTTGATTAGTGTCGTCGAGATCAGCCATAGCCGTCTCGATGGCAAACAAGATGCCAATTCCTTGCCTAAAGAGTTGTTAGCAGAAGCTCATGAAAAGTAGATGACAAACTGTGCAACTTACATAGGGTCGGCTTGGAGAGCCCAGTCCACCATGCTTTGGACATCGTTTGGCCAGAAGGAATAAACCTCATCCATGATGTGCTCAACCCTCTTTGCCATCCCCCGGTCGGGGTCATGCGACTGCTTGGTAGAGAAATCAGGGCATTGTCGGTTTTCAGGAGCAGCGGACGCAATAAGGTCTGAGTATTCCGCGGTGGCGAGAGAATCAAGGTGGAAGAATTGAACAATAAAGTTCTGCTCTTCGGTGATCATGTTCAGCGTCTCGCGCAGCGATCCAGCAAATGCCTCGCAGGGCTCAACCTTGCCATTGGTAGGAGCCTTCTTCTCGCCAGACCCAAGACGTAGACCGGCCGCAGCTCGCACGGTCTTGCCTCGTCGGACAGTCAGCTTTCGAGCGGCCATAGTAATGCCCTCGCCTTCCTTCTCCTTCTCTTGGTGGGTGAACAGAAGTTCTTGCTCATCACCAGTGGGTTTGCGAGCCGTTCTCCGCCAAGCCAAGCCGTTATCACGGAACTCATTTTGGTACGATGACTTGGATTGCTGTTCGTACAGATGGAGGAGCCCTTGCCACTCCGATGTGCTCACTTCTCGGGCAAAAAGCATGAGCGGGCTGAACATCCAGATCTCACCGCGTCCTGCTTGTCGAGCTGAGTTATCCAACTTCAGGGGATCCTTGGAGGCAGAAGACATGGCCTCGGTCCGCTTCTGTTCAGCCATCTTGAAGGCCAGAGACATGAATTGCTTCAAGCGCTGCAAGAACATCAACGCCATAGAGCGGTACTCTTCCTTCTTGTCCTTGATCGCCCGCATCTGTCCAATTTCGGTATTGGCGTAAACTCCAACGCTAGCATCGGCCTGTCGCCGCTTGTTTTGTCCAATATCAGCATCGATCATGAGCATGGCCTTGTACAGCGTCGACAATGCATTTTCAGTGTCTTTCAAGCCGTCCAGGTTACTCAGCGAGGCTTCCTTTAGGGGACGCATTTCATTCGCGGAAATGGAGAGAGTCTTGAGGAGATTCTGCAGTTCGCTCTGGAGCAGTTTCTGGTTGGCAGTCTGCACCTGCAAACCTTGGGACTGTGCTTCGATATACGACACATCCTCGTTGAGAGTCTGTGGACGTTCTATTAGAACTTGGATCATCCTAAAGTCCGAGGAATAACTTACGTTGAGTTCGTGGGAGTAAAGAGTCAACAGCCCGTCCAACTCCTCACACTCTTCAATGGTTTTGTCAATGAGGACCGCTAACTGCTCAACCTTGCCCTCTTGCTGTTCGAGATTTCCCAGCCAGCTGGTCGCTTCGACGCGGCCAATTTCACGACGCACGTCTGCTTCCAAATCCTCAATCTTCTGCTCATCGCCTAACCGTCCGTTCCAGCCAAGATCAGTTAGGATGTCGTCGAAGTCAACACCTCGTCCATCAAGGACAGCAACCTCAATACCGAGTGCTTGGCAGTACTTAAGGGTATGGTCTTCGCGACGTCTGCGGCGACGGCCCTGAGCTGCCGGGGACGGGGTTCTTGGCCTAGTTTCCACCCGGCCAGTTTCATACAATGAATCTTTAGACTCTTCAGGTCTGGGAAGATGAAGCACTGGAGCCTCTTGGACCACGTGCTCTGTGACCTCGACTGTCGGCGTTTCAATTTCAACCTTTAGAGAGGGCTCCACAGATGTTGGAGCTGGTGTTGGTTCTGATGGTGGCAACGATTTCTCTGTGTCATCGTCCACGGGGCTCTTCGGGGCGTCGTTGGCAGACCGAGAGAGGAATGGAGCTGGGACAACACCAGTGATACCATCTGGCTCAGGGCCCGGTTGACCCTGTTGCTGCTTCTTTGCCGCAGCAAGAAGTCGCTCACCAGCTCCCCCAGGCCGAGGTTTGAAAGCACCATGCATGTTAGCAGCTGTCCGGAAAGCCCCAGCAATATCTTTGGCCGACTTCTTTTTAATCATAGGGCCTAAACCAGGACGGTGTGCCTCATCATCATCACCTCCCTTGTCAAGAGAAGCTGTGGATGGCGGCTCTGTCGGCGTTTCTGCAGCTGGTGCCGGTGCCGATGCTGCCGCTGGTGGTTCATCAGCTGCAACCACAACAGCAGCCACTGCCGGGTCTACAAGTGGTGGTGAGGAGGATGTTTCTGCTTCTGAAACCGGCGCTGGCTTCTGTTCATCTGCCAACGTCATAAAGGACACGTCTTCTGATACACTTTGTGGTGGCCCAGGTTGGGTTTGTTGTTCCAAGGTCGGTCCTTTATCATTGGTTTCGCGGTACGGTGACCTCTGGCCAATGCTGCTGCCCGGGCTAGATGCCATAGCCCGCGTTTCGCCGGTTAATGAGCCAGGAGTGGTAGGCCGCAGTCCATCCGAACTGGGTTTAGGATCAAGCTGTTGTTTCGCTTCCAAGGTCTGACCCGGTTGGCCACTCCGAGATGAAGATGGTCGCTGTTCATCTTGCAAGCTAGGACGAGCCATCTCATCTGCATAGAAAAATGACTTCGGTTCCGCTCGCTGGGGCGGAACCATAGGTGGAGGATTCTGCGGTGGTCCAAATGGAGAGGGCGCTGGTGGTCTGGTTCCTGTAGAAGGGCGCGGCATTTGATCGCGGCTTTTCTGTGGTCGAAGAGACGGCTCCTCGGACGGTTTCCGTCTAATTTCGCGGGGTCCATCACGGCTAGGATCACGATTGCTATAAGAGGAAGGTGGCTGCTGTGGAGGAACAACGTCTGGCGAAGGACCAGGGCCACCTCGGTGTGGCGGGGGTGCCGGAGACCCTGATGGACCAGTACCGACGAGAAGCTGGCGCTCCCTGTCGTCGAACCCGATAAGATTTGGAACTTTACCACCAGTGTATTTCTTGTAAATCTTCACCAGGCTGCCGATAAAGAACTCCTTTTCCTTCGAAGTCCGGGCATGCCAGTAATAGGGCTTTCCAACAGTAACCACGAACCCAAGAGCACCGGCCCATTCTTTGTGTTGCTGTTCGACAGGTGACTTTGGAACAAATGCGGTATAGGATTGAATCGCGGACAAGTCATCCAGCATCCACGTTTTTCCAATCGAGAAGGACCCATCATTATTTTCGCGGGCTTTGTGCATTCGAACTCTGCCTGACTTTCGGACCGAGACTATAATAACTCGAGCCTTTTTGTTTTCGGGTGCCGAGTTTGGCGGGGCAGGGGTAGAAGGATGCGAGCTGTCCTCTGTGATTCGAACATGGGTAATGTAGGACTCGGTCACTAGAGGCACGATAACGATCAGTCGTTGTTTGAGAGTAATTGGGATTCTGCTTGAACTGCGGTGAAGTCGTAAGGGCAATGCGAGAGCTTTGGGTTATTTGGGCGCTCCAACACGTCACCAGCGCCATAGGTCGCCATCACCTAGTGTGGGCAAGGGGTTGTCCCCTCTTGGAGATACAGGAGGTGCTCGCAACTGTCACGTACATGTTCCATCGGCATCTTTCTTCGAGTAACAGCTCTGGATAATCCGCTTCTTCTCGTCTTCGAACTTCTCGGCTCGGGACATGGCATCGGCCATGCCATTGCGAGGGTCGCCCCCGCGTCGTGGCTCAGCGGGAGGTGGCGGACGGGGACGATTTGAACCGTTCATTGTAGTATCCTCTCCGAAGTATGAGACACCAAGATCAGTTGTGGAATCCGGGGGATCAAGGGGACATGATCAGGCAGCTGAGATCGGCCACCCGGGGAACTGTCGAGCGCACGATGTCCACGCCGGAATTGACGTCGGATGAATGGCGAATCGGGCGCACCTTTCTGGAGCGGTAGATGAGAAGACGGGAGAAGACAAGGTCGATCCAATGCCAAGTGGGAGGTGTGGACATTGAATTATCTCATCTGTTTGGGGTTGCGGGCAGGGCGGAGAGAGCTCATGGGAGCGGGTTATCGAATTGATCCGGCTGCAACGGCCCGCCATTTGATGTCATGTCCGAGGAGCTCTTGTCTTAAATTCACATTGATTTTCAGAGCAGCTCTGCAAAATGTTTCACTTTTTGAGACTACGCAATTAACATACGCTTCCTTGTCAGTGGTTCGTTCTTCGCTTCTGCGTAACTTACGCAGAAGGCGTTGCTGCCTGAGGCTTTAATAGTACCCGAGCTCCGGGTCCATTCTCGGGACACGTGATACGCTATACTGCTTTAGAATATCCAATCACCAGGTGTGCTCCACACACCGCCTTTGGTATACTTTTTTTTTTCTTTTGTTCCTGGGAAGGCTCGACTCGGAATTCTAAACAGCCAATTTTACTCCACCTTCACTCTTTCGCATCTTGGTCTTTCTCGGCTTTCCTTGACTTGTTTCGAGGATTCTTGAAATTTCTTCGCCATTGACCATGGGCAAGAACGCTGTTAAGAAGGCTGCGGCCAAGAAGGTGAGTTTGAATTTTCTCCAGTACTCACTTCATGGCCGACGAAATCCAAACTAATCATGGTGATTCAATAGGCCGATGCTTCCAAACCCGACGTTTCCCCTCAGCTGCTTTCTGCTGTTGCGGCGTTCCTCGCCAACAATGGTTTCTCCGGTGCAAGTGAGGCTTTCTCTAAGGACTTGAAGAAGGCTGGCAAGACGGCTGATGCTAAGAACGCTCCGTCTCTGCTGGAATTGTTCAAGTCTTGGGACAAGGCTTCCGAGAATATGGATTCTTCCAGCTCGAACTCTAGCGACAGCTCCGACAGCGACAGCGACAGCTCCAGTTCTAGTGACAGCGACTCGGATGTGGAGATGAAGGACCAGAAGTCGATCCGCTCTTCTTCTCCTTCCTCATCTTCCTCCAGCTCCGACAGTGACGCCGATGATGAGGATGAGGACGATGCGGCCCCCGTTCCCTCTCCCGCCGCAAAGAAGCCTACCGGTGTGAAGCGCAAGGCCGAATCTAGCAGCGAGTCTTCCTCCGACTCGAGCTCTGATTCTACTTCTGATAGCGATGCTCCCAAAGCTAAAAAGGCTAAGAAGGCTGTATCCTCCAGTAGTGATTCTTCTTCCTCCGAGTCTAGCTCCTCATCTGATTCTGATTCTGGCTCTGATTCCGACTCCGGTTCCGACTCCGACTCTTCGAGCTCCAGCAGTTCTAGCTCCAGCTCCAGCAGCAGCGGTAGCGGCAGCAGCGACTCCAGCTCCGATTCCTCTTCTGACTCCTCTGAGTCGGAGAAGGAGACTACCAAAAAGGCCGATTCTAAGGCCCTGAAGAAGGCAGTCAAGACTCCCCTTCCCGAGTCTTCCAGCTCTAGCGACTCCAGCTCCGATGACAGCAGCTCGGACGGCAGCAAGGCTGGGGGTGTTTCGGTTGCTGCTGGTCCCAGCTCGGACACCAGCGCCACTGTCTCCGCGGATGAGCCCGCTAACAACTCTGGTCAAACTTCTTCCAATGCCAGCCCTGCCCCCGGTAATGTCCCGGCAAAGAAGAAGCACACTGGTGCTCGCCCCACCCCTCTCGCCCTGTTGAGCCAGCAGGACAACAGCCACCTTCCTTCCAATGATTACATTTCGTATGATTACGCCGATCGTGCGTACGCCGATCTGTCGGTCACTCGCGGAAAGGGCTTCACCAAGGAGAAAAACAAGAAGAAGCGTGGCTCCTACCGCGGTGGATTCATTGACTTGTCCGGTGGCAAGTCTTTCAAGTTCGATGACTAGATACCCATTTTTTCATGTATCTGTCCTTGCCAACTGCCACGATACATATTACTCTTGGCTTGGCTTCTGCCTTGAATTAAGCAACAGCTTTTGATTCATTTGAGCCATGTTTTACGCTTTCACCCAATGGGTTTGCATGTTTGCTATCATGGCTCCACCGGGATTCAATTGCTGTGCCTTGTTACTATCACCTGGATGCTCGTCATCCCCCATTTACACAGCACGGCGCTTATGGAGCTACGGATGTTTTATTACGAGAATTGCTTTTCCAATGATGTTTGTTTGCTTTAAAGAATACCAAAAAGTTTCATACTATTTTTCCAAATACTATCAATTTTCACCTGCCGTAAAACTAATGTTTGGTTAAATGGTTTGTCTATGCGTCTAATTCTCAGACCTGTTTACAACTCCAGAACGAAATATACATGAATGCCAGGGTTTACACCATTTTACTTCAATAGTGCCTTCTCCACGCCCCGGGCTTTGCGAGAGGCTCCCAGCGTCGATCCCATCCAGTCACCACCTCGTTTGCCCGGTCATTTGGCATGAGATGCCAGTATCCATGCTGCGTTCTCAATTTGGAAGTGGTAGTAAAATCATCCTGGGCTGGCCGTTCATAGCCTGCTATCCTGAAGACTTGATCTTCCGCAACCGCGACCCCGGATTGCCCTGTCTGGATTCCCAAATCTAGGTTACGTTCGTACCATTCTTTCGCTGGGCCAGTCAAGTCGTCTGTCGAGGCAAAGTCTAGCCGAGCTACACCATCCACAATGCCGGTGTATACAGTCGGGGAGGACGGCGATGGGGTGGACATGGTATAAATTGGGCCGCGATAAGGCTGCTGGCCTCGTCTGCGGGGATGAGGAATGTGGCGTGTAATATCAGGCGGCAGGTTGGCGGAGAGGAACATGGAGAAGTCCTTGCTTGGTCGGTCATCTCTTTTGGGATTTGGTGAAGGTGGCGTCTGCGCATCGAGGTAGCTGTAAGTGCTCCCCATGCGCAGATCGAAAATCTTCACCAAGCCGTCACCGCTGGATCCGGCTAAGAAATGGTCATTTCCAAATGGATGAACACAATACATGATGTTCATATCGGTTGTATCTCTATATGTTGATTCGTAAGACCTAGGGGAGCGAAGGTCGTGAAGTCTAGGGCAGGGTCAGCACTTTCAATATCAACGAATCACTACGAATGCAACATACCTAATGGTCCGATCGCCCCATGCAGCAAGGAATGCATCGCCTGGGGAATCAATATGTTGATGTATTTCGTTTAATGATGCGATCGAGGTCACGCCAGCGTGAATGCGATTGACTCGCTCTTGTAAATCCAGGGAATGAACGGCAATTTCCCGGTCCAGGCAAACACCGTCAGGCAAAATTGTCGAGATCGTAAGAGAATTCTCAATTTCACCGGTGGCGACTGCAACTCTCGATGGAGACAGCAATTTCGAGTGTCGACTTCGTGCTAGAGTGCTTGTTTCATTGCGGATCCAAGCAAATGCCTCCACCTCGTCCTCGGTGGTAGCCGTGTTGTAAAACGCTATAGATCCATCATCAAAGTGGGCTGCAAGTGTCGAGTTGGTGCCCCGACTGATGTCTGTCCTATCGAGCTCGAGTCCTTTCGTCTTGAATTTTTGTTTGTACTCGTGGCTCGCTTGGTTGGGAGAAATGGCGAGGTGGATTATGTCGCTTCTCCTCCGACCAAAAATCAAATGCTCTGTGTCGCCATCTTTGTTCTGCTCTGGCTGCAAAAGATGCACACCGCAGATATCCTCGTAGCTGCTCACATCTTCCATGTCATTGAATAGCATCCAATTTTCATGTTGGTGCGCCCCAGACTGTTTGACCCGTATCGCAAGCTGGTGGGCGGCGCCCCACGCTAGGACTTCCTTCCTATCAGCCCAAGCAGCACCATTCCAGATTTCGTATGAGTCAATGGCGGGTCTGTAGCCCAGCGTGGGATTGTCGCGTCGAGTCACCTCTTGACAGCCAATCCGAGTGACATTCTTGGGCAAAACAACAAACCGGCCGATGACACCGAGTCGGTCGAGGGCACGCGACCGCGAGGTGAGGGCGCACGCTGCATCTTTCCAGAAAGAAGGTGTGGGAGTACACGGAAATCTGCTGTGCACCAGTGCTCGGAAAAGCCTGTATTCGTCTGCAGCAATGATTTTATACAGTCGGCGACAGGTTTGGGCCAGGCACGTCACAGCGTTGGCGGTCGGCAAATATATTGCGACATGATATATAATCTCAGAGGGCAATTCTGAGAGCATAGCGAAGGAGTAGCTGCTGGCTACTACTGTGTAGTTTTGTCGCTCAAATGCTCCTTTGTTTTCAACAATGATCTCATTGACGGCCTTTTACATGCATGATTGTGTCCATTGTCATGGCGGTGTTGTGACTCAGAATTTCATTCAGCCCTCCGATTGTTCGTGTAAGCGGGACGATCGTGGAGAACAGTTCGAAGGAGCCGCATTCGACAAGACCATTCCATAGAATCGGCCGACACCGGCACAGGCGAAAGAGTCAAACAACCAATTTGGAGAGAATGACTGTTGTATATGTACAATTACGTTAAGCCGACGTTGGCCATAGTGCGCAACCTTGTTTCCCGCAACTGAAGTCATTTCTCAGCAGATGACTAAGCGCCGGAAAATTGCTGACCGCGCTCCATCGCCATCCAGCTGCAGACCCTCGCATCTCTACACACTCGGTCATTGCTCGAGGTTGTCGCGCACAATGCCTCCCCGCCTCAATCTATTCACAGCCCGCAAGGCGGCTGCGGCTCTCCGCCAGCCTACCGTCTCCTCCATTACCGCACGCAACGTCGCTGGACCGCTCCGATTCCGCGCCGAGCAGTCCGCTCCCGTCCAAAAAAGATGGAGTTCCTCCAAGGATGACAAGAAGGTCAACCCGATCGACGAGCAGAAGTTCCCGACGCAGGACCCTCTGCCCCATGTCAGCCAAGAGGCCGCTGAAGTCGACAGGATTATGAGCAAGGAGAAGAGCTGTGATGGACAACCGACCGCGCCTGAGCTGGAGCAAGGCTCCCCGGTCTCGGAGGTAAGCAGCAAACCCGGGAGAATCCTTCTTTCTGAAGCAATGTGTTGACTCTTGAGTGTTATGATTAGATCCTTTCGCGCGACAAGGAGGCCATGAAGCACATGCCCAAGGTTATGCAGGACCAATTCAAGAAGAACAAGCGTTCGTTTTCGACCTCCGCCCGCAGCCATACGCCCGATATGCACAGCTCGCAAGCAAACGACGAGGCGTCTGCTGCCATGCTTGCTAGCATGATCCAAGGTGTGGAGGAGCAGGCTTCCGAGCGGATCCCGGGGCTCAAGTTCGGGAAACCCGAGGCGCCGCGGGGCACCATAAACTTTCGCAAGCGCTACGATACGATGCAGGACCAGTTCACCAAGATGCTGATGCAAGATGGCAAGCTGGCCCGCGCCCAAAAGGTACAACAGATCATTTTGAATGGCCCGAAAACCGTTTTCTCGAATTTCAGACTGACACCCAGGCTCTTCAGAACATGTCCATTATCCTGGACCAACTCCGCACTTCTTCTCCCCCTAACATCAACCCCCGCCGTCCTCTCATCGGCGCTCCCCCGCTCCTCAACTCCCTCTCGATCCCGTTCTCTACCTTACCTTGATTGTCGACTCCGTGGCTCCTCTTTTCCGCATTCGTCAGCAGAAGGGTATTGCTGGTGGTGGTACTGCCGTGCAGGTCCCCCACCCCCTGACCCTTCGTCAGCGCCGTCGCACTGCTATTAAATGGATCATTGATGGTTCAGAGAAGCGCCGCGATGCCCAGCTGGCTCACCGCGTTGCGAATGAGCTGATTGCTATCGCTGAAGGTCGTAGCGGTGTGTGGGACCGGAGAGATGGACAGCACAAGATTGGTATCTCCGGTCGTGCTAACTTGGGACTTGCGCCTCGTCGCCGGTAATAGGTAATAAAATCATTATGGTTTATTTGGTTTTATTTGGTGCGCATCTTTTCTGAGCAACCTTTCAGCATTGTATATGTAGTATTAGTCTGATCATATAGGATCATTTCACTTCATTTCATAATAGAACGCACAGGGTATCATCCTATGTATTCATCTTCACTTATATGTTCTATGTTATCTGGTATATAATTACTAGTAAATCGTTGTATTTGCGCATGGTCTACTAGTTCTCCACGACGAAGCTGTCTGGCTGCGGGTGCTTTATATAGCGATGGGCTGATAGGCCACCCGTGTGATGACTCAGCACCGCCTATTCCCGATCGGGTATGCAACGGTTCCTGAAGTCATCGCGGAAAAGAATGTCACCTCGCCAACAGGGGCAATGCTCGTATCCAGCTGGTCTATCGGAAAATAATAGAAGACGACGTCTTGGCGAACGCGTCTGCGATAAGCCGTGCACACCACTTTTCAACCTGACCATCAGTGCAACCCACGAAGCCGGCCCAGCTGACCACCCACTATCTGCCTCGCCCCGCAACACCTCCTCATTTCCTCGATCGGACCCCTCTCCTCTCATCTGCGCAATTGCTCGCTCTTGGCCGATTCCCATCCGGCCCTCCAACGACGGTGGCTCCCTCCCCGGGTCACGAATCCTTCGAGCTCGCCGATTTCAACACCGCAACCGGATCAGTAGCAGGAGCTTCTCGTACAGCATCTGCGCGCACACAACGATCACAACGTGCTTCGCGGCCGCTTAAGCCAGCTGTCAATTCACAATCACTTGCGGGATTTCGACCCCGGCCCGACAGAGACTGGGAGAAGACTGTTGCCTCCGACCAGCGCCCGCGGGCTCCCCGCTCTTCTCGACTTAGGTTCTGGGCTGAAGCCCTTCGACGCCGGGCTCACCTCGCTGGCCGCGGACAGGCGGACGTTGACCCCGAGACCGCTGCCAAAATGAAATTTTCGCACAGCATCCAGTTCAATGCGGTGCCAGATTGGAGCTCGAATTATATCGCGTATAGCAATCTCAAGAAATTGTGAGTGGAGATTCCCTTTCTCTTATCGTCTGGTAGATTTGGTCGTTGCCTTCTTCTAGTGGCATGGCGTTGTCATCTCTGGGGTACTTTGTTTGATATAGATTTGAGGCGGGTGCCACATCGCACAGGATAGGCTTGGCGTGCTGCATGATTTCTGCGCGTTGCTTTTGACTTACCGTTCCTGTGGCTAATGTGTCGACTCCCGTCCTAGGATCTATACCCTTGAGAAACAAGTGAACCGCCCCGATGAGCCAACTGCTCCCGATGTCGAGTCCGCTCCGCTGCTATCCGGTTCACAAGTGCATAACCCGGATGGTATCTTCAAGCACGCCCTCGATGCGGAACTGGATAAGATCTGTACCTTCTTCCAGTCGAAACAAGAAGAGATATTCGAACTAACAAACGAGTTGATGCACGATGCGACGTCCTATATATCGGAGACTGATGGCGTCAACATGGACCCTGTGAGCGAGAGTGTGGTCAAGGCACGAACCATGAGTACCAACTCCCGGCCCGGAACTGGCTATGGCCAAAAACTGCGCCGGCAGTCCAGCGCTGCAAGTGAGGACGCTGATGACAGTGACGACGAACACTACCCACCAGTGCTCAATTCACGCAACAGATTGATGCAGTCGACCGATGAAGAGACCACAACGGAAGATCGCGCCGCTGACTTGGCGGACTCTGCTTTCTTTGGGCTGGGAAGCAGTCGAGGGCCCCAGGACTCCGACTTGAGTGACCAAGCTTTCCTCGATCTATATAACACTGGAGTCTCGTTGAAGAAACGTCTAGTCGAGGCTTACGTTTCTCTATGCGGGCTTCGATCATTCATCGAGCTGAACAAGACTGGTTTCTCAAAAGCTTTGAAGAAGTATGACAAGACACTGTTTAGGAGCATGCGTCGAGAATATCTCAATTCAGTCGTCGCGCCAGCATTGCCGTTCACCGAGTCCACTATGGCAGCCGTGGACAGCAATATTGACAAGGTGGAAGGCGCGTATGCCGACATCGTCACCAAAGGTAGTCGAGCCTTGGCTAGCCGGGAATTGCGCCTTCACCTCCGTGAGCATGTTGTCTGGGAGCGAAACACGGTTTGGCGTGAGATGATCGAGATCGAACGTCGTGCACAGGCTGCCAATGTGGGTATCCGGCACACTCTTCTGGGAGGCGATGAAGATCCAGCCACGGCGCGACGCCAGGGTGACAAGCAGGAGATTCACACAAAGGAAATTGGTACTCCTCTGGGACGCATTCAATTTCCCTTGTGGCTTTGCAGTCTGAGCTTCGGCACTCTGATATTCAGTATTGCCATCTTCGGTGCTTTGCTTGCCACTCCATTGATGGAGACTCCAGAACAACAGAACTGTCTTGCAATGCTGGTACTTGTCAGCATTCTGTGGGCCACAGAGGTAAGTGTTTCAGAACTTCGAGAATACAGCCACTGTTTAATTTACTTACACATATTGTGATAGGCAATTCCTCTGTTCGTCACTTCGCTTCTCATTCCATTCTTGGTCGTTGTTCTGGGTATCATGCGGTCCGAAGCCAAGCCGCACAAACGACTTGGTCCGAAAGAAGCTGTCGGCCAGGTATTTTCGGCCATGTGGACTCCCGTTATCATGCTTCTCCTTGGCGGCTTCACCATTGCGGCGGCTCTGTCCAAGTACGATATTGCCCGACGCATGGCCATGTTCGTTCTCAGCAAAGCTGGCTCCAAGCCCAAGATCGTCCTATTGACCAACATGTTCGTGAGTATGTTCCTGAGCATGTGGATCAGTAACGTGGCATCCCCTGTGCTCTGCTACTCCATCATCCAGCCCTTGCTGCGCAATCTGTCACCGGATTCGAACTTTGCGAAGGCGCTTGTACTCGGAATTGCTCTTGCGGCCAACGTCGGTGGAGCTGCGTCGCCAATTGCATCCCCGCAAAACATCATTGCTTTGCAAAACATGTACCCCAGCATCAGTTGGGGTACCTGGTTCTTCGTCTCGCTGCCTATTTGTATCATATCCATTCTGTTGATTTGGGGCTTGCTCCTGGCGACCTTCCACCCGGGACGCAACACCACCATCATTCCCATGCGTCCCGTCAAGGATCGGTTCACCGGAATACAGTACTTCATCAGCGCTGTGACTGTCGGCACTATTATTCTTTGGTGTGTGAGTCACCAGCTTGAACATGTCTTTGGTGATATGGGCGTCATCGCTATCATTCCTCTCGTGCTGTTCTTCGGAACTGGAATTCTGAACAAAGAGGATTTCAATAACTTCCTGTGGACAATCATCATTCTTGCCGCGGGTGGCCTGTGTCTCGGGAAGGCCGTCACTTCGTCCGGTCTGCTTCATACCATTGCTGGAAGCATCACCGACCGCGTCGAACATCTCAGTCTGTATAGCGTGCTTCTCGTGTTTTCTGCACTAATTCTCGTGATTGCGACCTTCATCTCGCACACGGTCGCCGCCTTAATCATCCTACCTCTCGTCCGCCAGATCGGCGTCAACATGGAGAACCCTCACCCTAATTTGCTGGTGATGGCAAGTGCATTGATGTGCTCCGTTGCCATGGCGCTCCCAACGAGCGGATTCCCAAATATGAGTGCGTGCCCCCTTGCATATCACGACCTTTTCACCCACTATTATACTGACTCGTTCTTCCACAGCTGCCATCATGACTGAAGTCCCGACAACCGGTCAACGATACCTTCAAGTCCGCCACTTCCTCACTCGCGGTACCCCGTCGAGTCTGATGGCGTTTGTGGTGATTGTGACCATCGGTTACGGCTTGATGTATATCGCGGGACTTTAGAAAAAGTCCTAGGAATACGAACTACGGTCCTGTACGATCCGTTCGAGAAACACGCGCATTAACCGCGAAGATGAATATTAAAAGAGCAAAAATGGTCTTTGTGCTTGAGTCATTTGAGCGACTTGTTACTTATACTGTTTCTGTTGCCACGGCGTACGCCTTCCAGTTCCACTGACATAGATTGGCCGGTGGAAAATGTTCCTCCGAATGTGATGCACATATAGCATACCTCGAGTGAGGCACAATGAACATACATCGCGATATAATTCCGAAGTAGATGTTAGCCTGGCGACTAGTACCTCTACGGTAGTTATGCATCGTGTTTTGCAGGTAGTCACACGGTCCCACCTACTCATACGCATGATAGGATAGGCACGTCAGGCGTAGCGTTACACGGCACGGCAACAGTCCGGATCGACACGTCCCAACAATCATTGCTCTTGAGATAACACTTGCGAACTAAAGTATTCTGCACTTTATTTACGATCGTCTAAATCTATTCGATGAGCGAAACAGGCAAGTACGAGTCTTCATTGACCCTGCCGAGGAAACTATACGAAAGCACAATTATACTGTACACACAGTCAAGACCAGACACCGGAACCCTGGGGACAAAGGCGCCAAGTCAAATCTAGGGAAAAGCAAGGCCTAGATGAAACAAAAAGAAGAGAGACATGTCGCAATCATAAATAACGAAACTGGCCAAGCCAAGCACTACTGCAACGGAAATCTTGCGTCGTCAACATGGGATCGTCGTGGCAATAGAGTATAATCATATCGTGGAAGCGTAACAGCTCAGATGTAAAAGGATTCTCGCTTTTCAGCCACTGTACTCGGCCGATCAATTTCTACACGGTTAGTTAGTTGAAATGTACAGCAGACATAACGGGTGAGGATGCAGGCAGAGCTAAAGGAACTCCGTGTATTGGGAAAAGAGGAAAATGGGAATACTGACAGCAATCCCAAAGTCAAATCACCATGAATCTTTGCCTTGAGTTGAATCTCAATATCCAAATTCAGATCCAGTCGCAAACGCAGTTGCTCATCTCGACCGCCATCATCCTTCTCTTCTTTCTGGTCGCCGCCCAGGACGCCGCCCACAGCCTTACCTGCCGAACCGGTCACGCCGTGCAAAGCATTTCCTGCCGTGTTCTGGACCAGCTGGCCAGCTTGATCGACGCCGCCAAGGCCGCCGAGTGGGCCTGCGTCGCCTCGCTGCTGCAACTGCTGCTGCGGCTGGCGGGTGCGGCGGGTGCGCTGGCGTTGCTGGGGTTGGGCATCCATCTCGTTCCGAGGAATGGATTCGGTGTCGGTGTCTTGTCTGCGAGCTGGACGGGGACGGCGACGACGACGAGGCGGTTCTTGTTCTTCTAGTTGGGGTTGCGGCTCCTCAGGTTTGTACTGGTCGCCGTTCTGCTCTTTCTCGTTTTCAGAGTCGGGTTCTTGCTGGAGGGACTCGGGCTCTTGATGTTGTTCTTGTTCTTGGTTGCCCTCGGTTTCTTCTGGTTGGTCTTCTCCCTTGTCTTGATCTTTATCTTCGGGCTCTTGACCTTGCTCGGAAGGAGGCGGGGTCTGCTCTTGCTTGGTCGGGGTTTTCTTGCCCAGCTTAGGAGGAGCACGCTTCGGCTTGTTGGGGGTGTTAGGTGTAGATTCGGGTTTGGGAGTAGAGGGTTGATCCTGATCGGCCATGGTGGAAAGAAAAGAGAAAGAAAAGGCAGCTGGGGAGAGGGGGGGGGGGGAATATGAAGTTGTGCAATGCAGACGATTCGGGTTATGAAGGACCAAGCGTCCGGATCGTGACTGGTGTGTGTAATATGGATGTATAGCAGATGACGAGGGCTGGGATGATGTGATGCTGCACTCGTTTATATCGAGTGCGCCACCGAACTGGCTCGAAACCGGCGGGGATGGGCGTGTGGGGGACCGCCTCCGACGTCAGACGTGTTTTGGTGTTGAATTGATGTATTTTTGAATTTCCCGGTCTGTTTTTTTTTTTTTTTTTTAATCTGAACTATGGCTCACGACCAGGTACACGCGGTGTGCCGCCACGTTCGAGCATCAAACTGGGTGGAGCTGGGGCCAGATGACGTCGGGGGGAGCAGATCCTGACTGGGATGCGGTCAGGAATTACCTGCAACTGCTTGCCCGGGGGACACAGGGACAGAGACACAGGGACAGAGACACAGGGGCCAAGACAGATCTAGATGCCTGTTGAACCGGGCGTGTCTGGGGGGATCAGCGCCGGCGTTGGGGGATTCGGGACTAGACGCGGTCTGGTCGAGCGAGAAAATCGACGAGACGTGCGACACCTCGGGGGTCTCCAGGGCTCCACATGCCAATCATGGGCCACGCGGTGCATTTTGGCAGCGCGGGCCCACTTTTATAAATTAAGCACGACGTAAGACCGTTGCACCTTTTCTGCTGATTTGGTGGTTGGGTCATGACGACACACCACATCCCTGATTCTGCGAGATGAACTTGATTCTGCGAGATGAACTGGATGCTGCGTTGGTATGCACAGGTATGCACCCAGTACCCAGGTAATAATATTTCCACGGTTCAGACAGGAGCAGTCGAGGCCCGGGGCTATTTGCAGTATGTGTCTGGTAGTCGCTGCCAGGCGGAGATGCATTCCCGCGGTTGGCCATATACTAGTAGAGTACATACCATACTATGGACTCTACTACTCTACTACTAGTACACACATGTACTGCGCTCTTACACTGTGACGAGTATCCGGTTGGCGCACCCGAATTAGAACTATACCCACGCCACGCGCCTGCAGGAAAGTGGGACAGGCCATGGCATGACGTGAATCCCGATAGTTACGCGATGCAGGGAGTATTACCGGTAGGGATACCATCTCATCCGCCGCCAACGTCATGCCAGCCACAGCGAGGACGAGGGTTGTGACGATGCCCGGGCCCTTTGCAGTGCGCTCCAGGCCCCTTCATATCATATCACCACCGCTTTCCTGGTCTTTCTTCTAGTGTCTGGTCTCGAGCTCCATCCCGGCATTTCCTTGCATCTTGAATACCTTCACCTCATCACCTACCTCTCCCTCTCCCTCCACCTATACTACCTATACCTCACGACAATCCGAGTCGCGCCGTTATCCTTCTACCATGGCTACCGCCGAAAAGACCAAGGAGCAGCAGAAGCAGTTCCAGGTGCCCGACTACGACGACGAGGATTACGACAGTGCCGACGACTACGAATATTCCGACGAAGAAGAAGAGCCCGTCCCCCAGAAACAGCAGCTCCAGCGTCGTCGGCGATTACAGCTGCAAAAGCAACAACCACAAGAAGAGCTAGATGATTACTCCGATGAAGATGACTATTGGTTGCAAGAAGACGACGATGATGATCAATATGATGAGTACGGAATGACCGACGGCAAGGGCATCCAACACTGGCAGCAGAACAACCAATCCGGCGACATGAACGTCATCAACCAGGAAAAAAAGAGCATCGACGACGAAGAGGGCATGAAGCTGAAGTTGGAATTGAACCTCGAGATCGAGATCGAGTTGAAGGCGCGCATCCATGGTGACTTGACTCTGGCTCTCATGTAAGTGCTCACCACCTCTTCCTCCTAAAAAAAGCCAAATCGCTTAATGAATACAGGAGTTGATCACGTCGGTCGCAGGGCATAATCTTTCACCTCTTTTTCTACTTGTTCCCCAGTCTAGGTTCGGTCTCTGACTATTCCACATGCTATGGTCGTTTGCATTCGCTCGCGCAGTCATTCTACTACATGTTCATGATTCTCACGATCGATGTTCTTTGTTGATTCTTTTCTTTTCGCTCTGCTTTGTGCTCTGCAGCAAGTTTTCATAGACCCTTGTCTGGTTCGTCATTTAATATTGCGTCTTTCTGTACTGGATCAGGAGCCATGCGGTGGGGCAATTGCGGCGCAGGGGTCGATGTTTTGGATCCTGTATTACCACATCAGTGTATATATCCCAAGAACCGGTTCGTATTTACCCGTGCAGATAGTAGCTTCATCCCTAACTGCGTCTATTAAGTTCCAAAGTGAGTCATTGCAATGTATGTCGGGGTACCGTGGCCATGATGCATGCATATACTCTGCTGTATTTGATACATAATTTGAAAACGCACTGAGCTCGCCGAGAGGGGTATTGTTTGCAGTTATTCAATTCTGTGTGACCCAAAATCCCACACCCTCTAATATTGTAAGCAGAAACAAACATACTCGCGAGGTCGAACAATACTCAGGTTGCTGCCAACCTCAATCCTGCGATCGCCCATACAACTTCACAGGTGTTGAAGAGGCCAGGCCGAGGTTCGGGGCTTGGCGCGGATCGTCAACCCGCACCCGCAACTCGCATCTCAATTATGAGCCTTCCCCTCTCTCCCCTTCGCGTCCTGTCGCATTGGTGCTGAGTATACCTTCTCACTCGATACGCTCTCTGGTTATTGATCTGCCACAATTCCGCCCAATTGATCACCTACACTTTACTTCCGTCTGTCTCACATCGGCACCCATTGACCGCAAGCATGTCGGGCAAAGACTTCATTATTAAGCACATGAACGCCGACCATGGCGATTCGCTCCAGCTGTACTTACAAGCATACGCCCGGATCACAGCCGCTCAATCGAAAGGCGCCGCCCTCGAAGACCTGACCCTCTCCGCCCTCACCATCCGCGCCAACGGAACCCGCTACAGCATTCCGATCGACCCGCCCATGACAAGTTACAACGAGGCCCGGGGTCGCCTGGTCGCATTGCACAAGGACAGCCTGCAGAAGCTCGGCCGCTCGGACATGACACTGACCGAGTACCGTGCCCCACGTGGCCACCACGCCATCATCTTCGCGCTGTGTCTTTTCACCTACGCCAGCTGTTTCCGCCGCGAGAACCTCTTGCCGGGCTCATTCATCTACGAGAACCTCGGTTACAAGTTCTTGCCTGATTTCGCCCACTTCGTTTACAACATTCAGCCTTGGTTGTTCCCTGGCGTGGTGGCCATCCATATCTTCGAGTCGGTCTTGTTGGCTGTCACACGGTTGAAGCCGCTGGGTGTGCCTTTGTTCTCGGGACTGTGGTTCGCTTGGGTCGGTTCGTGTTTCATCGAAGGATTTGGTACGTTTCAGCGGATTGGCAAGATCGTAAAAGAGCAGCGGGAGAAGGGTGGGAAGAGTCAGTAAGCGGAGTCCAATGAGTCGAGTCGGCTCTAATTAATGGCGTTGATCATCTTGGAAACGATCTGTCTGGAAAGATGGGGGAATATGAGAATCATTCGGTAATAAAAGTACATAGACCAAACGTTTCGGGCTAGGCTAGACGAATCCATGCAAATGCATCCGTGAAATACCTCAGTCATGAAGAAGTATCCGACGAAAGGCATCCAGTCTCATGCGTTGCTCCCAGGGCTTGGCATTGCCAAGATATCTCACTGAGTCAGCAAATGGCTGATCACGGGACCGCACATGGACAGCGCTAGCCCGATACAGACTAGTGCCGGTTAGGGCAACCGCACAAGCGAGCGACACAGTGCGTCCTGCGAAATTCGACGGACTCCACGACGGCATCTCCCAACGACAACCCATCGACAACTTTCTGTGTTTTTTGGTGAAGGGCTGCAGAGCTAGGGGTGAGTGATTCTCAATTACCTCTGAATTCCAGTTTCCTTCCTTCTGCTTCGTCCGAGTCGACAATCGCTGCGTGAGAAAAAAATTCCATCGAGCACATCGAAATCCGACATTGAACGTTCCGCCTTGCCTCGACTTTCGACAACCCACCACACATCGCCAAAACCCTTTGCAAAGAGCAATACCTAATTCGACATCCGCACGATCACATCGCTTCCGGACGAAACAGAAGTGCTCGGAATTGCAGGGTTCAGATCGCACCAACCCGAGCGAGTTCTAACTTTCTTGTCTTGTTGAATAGACCCCTCCATCAACCGCAAACATGGGTATCTCTCGCGATTCTCGCCACAAGCGCAGCGCCACCGGTGCCAAGCGCGCTTTCTACCGCAAGAAGAGGTACGGCACCATCCATTTGAATTTTCTGTTTTGAGAGGGGGGAAGCAATCTGCGTGGGGAAGGACTTTCGGATATTGTTGTGGACCGATTCGAAGGGATAGTGATTGCTGGATGCGAGAACTTTACGTGATCTTCTGGACCAAGTGCTGACTTGTCCGTTCAACAGAGCCTTCGAGAAGGGCCGCCAGCCCGCCAACACCCGTATTGGCACCAAGCGCATCCATCTGGTCCGCACCCGTGGTGGCAACCGCAAGTTCCGTGCTCTCCGTCTCGAGTCCGGTAACTTCTCGTGGGGCTCTGAGGGTGTCTCCCGCAAGACCCGTGTCATCGGTGTCTCCTTCCACCCCTCCAACAACGAGCTGGTCCGCACAAACACCCTGACCAAGTCCGCTGTCGTCCAGATTGACGCTGCTCCCTTCCGTCAATGGTACGAGGCCCACTACGGCCAGAGCATTGGCCGCCGTCGCCAGGCCAAGGGTGAGACCACCGAAGAGAAGAAGAGCAAGTCTGTCACCAAGAAGCAGGCCGCTCGCTACGCCGACCAGGGCAAGGTTGAGGGTGCCATCGAGCGCCAGTTCGAGTCCGGTCGTCTGTACGCCGTTGTTGCCTCGCGCCCCGGCCAGTCCGGCCGTGTCGACGGCTACATTCTGGAGGGTGAGGAGCTGGCTTTCTACCAGCGCGCGATCCGCAAGTAAACGAAAAACAAAAAGGGAAAGCCATGTGGTTAATGGACCGCCTGGGTTGTCGTTGCACGGGTGGTTATCGGAGTTTCAGCTATGTTTACCAGAAAACCGTCATGATCTGGGCATCCACGGATGCAATGTCTGTAGAGCTCTGAGCCGTCAATTTTATGGGAATCTTTTTTCCTGTTTACGTTACTTGTGATCCATGCACCGTAGAGATTGAAGTGTAGAGTCCGGTGGTAGTGGACGTATTGATTGTCTATTCTAATGTACAGCTCAGTACAATACTTAGCATATTTGATGTATCAAATCAAACCTGTAAGAGTCGATGTTGTATCTGCGGGGTGGGTTCCATGGAAATCCAGGTCAAAGTTGGGCTGATTTAACGTCGGTTCTCCCTCCCCGCGATCTTTTCTAAACGTCCGCAGCTCGTCTCCGTCTTCTACCCTTCATCCTCCTCGTCTCTTCTCACCTTCATCCTCCCTTCAACCCCGCACTCACAATGGCCTCCGCCGCGGGGATCAAAACGCGAATCTGCATGATCTCAGACACCCACACCACCAGCCCATACCCTCCGCTTTCCAAGAACCACGTCTATCGCAACCCCCTCCCAAAAGCCGACGTCCTCCTCCATGCTGGCGATCTCACAAAGGTCGGTTACCGCACCGAGCACGAAGAAACCGTCTCAATGCTCAAAGCCGCCGACGCCGAGTTGAAACTCGTCATCGCAGGCAACCACGATATCACCCTCGACGAAGAACACTTCCTCCGCGCCGGGTACAAACGACACCGGAAAACGGAATACTTCGGTTCAAAAGATATCCCTCTCAAGAAAGACGAAGCAAGCCGCCTCGCCGCAATCCGCGACGGCACCACGCCGCCAACCAGCGAGATGCAGACATACGTCCGCGACATAATAGACCTATACACGAACGAATCGGCCTACGCGGCCGGAATCCGCTATCTCGATGAAGGAATCCACACTTTCACTCTGTCGACCGGCGCCAAATTCACCGTCTACGCCTCCCCCTACCAACCCGAATTCTTCGGCTGGGCCTTCGCCTATCCCCGCAACCAAGACCGCTTCAATCCCCCCACTCCCAGGCTCCAAAGCCCCCATGCCACAAAACCCGGTCCCCAACCACCCAATTATCGATATAATGCTCACCCACGGCCCGCCGGCAGGGATCCTAGACTGGGTCGGACGCGACGGGGACCGGCGTGTGGGCTGCGAACATCTCCTACGCGCGTCGGAGCGCGCAAGACCCCGTCTCTATGTCTTTGGGCACATCCATGAAGGGTGGGGAGCTGTGCGGGGCACGTATAATATGTACGCCGACCGAGGCATCAAGCAGGAGAAAGTCCCTACGGACCCCGAGGAGATGCTGGAAAACCGGGGCGCATATTACGATGTCAGCTCTGGGAGTAACCGGCCGCTGAAGTTTGGGGATGAGACGCTTTTCGTCAATGCGAGTATTGTGGATATTGCTTATCAGCCTATCAATGCGCCTTGGATTGTGGATATTGATTTGCCGAGGGGTTGAACTGTGCGTTGCACATTACTGATTTGCATGGTTTGGTTTCGATGCTATGACTATGATGTGATGATAAATGAAAATAAATGCCTTCGGATGGAATATCTCACTGTCAGATAATATCAGATCTATTAGTGTAATGTAAGCTCTGCTCTTAGCAACAGTATTTCTGTCCCGGATCTTGTACTTGATAGCTCAGCTCCATGAAATTCTCAAATCGAAATGATGAGATGCGTAGCTTATATCGGCATTAATCTTTGGTATGCACACTGGGGCACATGTGATGTCATGCGAATGTGGTGTTGAGTTCACAGGTGTTGTTGATTTTGGGTGGATATATATCAACCACACGATGGGTCTAAGTAGTGATCCGACATAGCCTCCAATACATGAAAACCAAGCGGGTAATCTAAACATGATAAAATATTTTCGCAATTTCGCATTGCTACTACATTGTATGGCGTTATGGTGTGGAGGCAAGAAAATTGATACATTGAAGCGGAAGATTGATACACAGGAGGAACAATCAAGTAGCGTTGAATAGAACTCAGTCACTTGGCGCTAGTCCATTCCTGGACGACTAGACACTTCCAGTCGGACCCGGCGCGTCACGTGACCGGACGGCGCCGTGGGAACAAGAAGGTATAGTAACACAGAACACTTAAAATGAGGATTTGATTCGTTGAAGAGCTAGAGACAATAAGTTTTCACAGGATTTGATTTGAATTGGCTAAGAGAGATACCACAAAATCCATAAATCATACCATTATGGCATACAAAGACCAACATGAAGTAGCAAATCGATTCTCAATTCTCCCAATCATAAGTGGCACAACAATCTAATATACACCCATCACCACGAGAAATAGCTACTTCGAATATCCATGCAAGTAAGTAGAAGAAAAATGTCGACTCCGGGACGCCAGGAACCAAAATCGTAAACGATTGAAGCCTACAGTCCACCGAGGGCTGCAGCGTAGGCAAGGTACCAAGTACGAGTGGCACCGCCGTCAATCCAACTATAATCGAAGTGGTGCTGTGCGAAGAACTTCCAGGACTCCTTTGGGTTGATGAGGGCGAGGTTGGCGAAGAGAACGCCCTTCCAGCCACCATCGACCTTGTGGGCTGGGGTAGAGGCGTTGGGCGCGAACATGGCCTGCCATTCCTCGGCGACGAACTGCTGAGAACGAGTATAGGCAGAGTTCGGGAGGAGGGGAAGCATGTGGATTCCCTGGATATACTCCAGATTGTTACCGAAGTAGGTGGTGTGGTCGACCTTGTTCTCGAAGAGCTGTCGATTGAAATCAGTGTCAGGTATGGGTGAACAGAGATCAGAAATACTTACAATACCGGTGACCTTGTTGCCAATGAAGTTTGGTGGCTGGTTGGTGTTATTGCTTCGCATCAAGAAGTAGCTGTCGAGCGTGCGGCGCATGATGCCTAGCATCATGTTTCCACGAGCCTCCATGCTTGCATCGCCAATAGTCTGACCCCACATCTTCACGGCGTAGGCGAACATGGTGTCTTCCGAGGTGGATTCCTCGTCCTTGCCGTCGAATGACTCGAAAAGACCCTTGGCCCACGAGTGGCCGTTGAACCAGTCAAAGGCACGAGAGAAGGGGAAGTGCGGGTCGTTCTCCACAGAGTTGCCGGCATCACGGACCAGCATGTTGACCCAGTCCTTGTTCTCGGTTAGCCACTCCGGGTCAAGGGATCCGATGATCGCCGCAGCCTGGATGAAGTAGCCATAGTGGAAGTGGTGGTCGTTGTAGGCAGTGTTACCGAAGTCCTGGTTCAGATCACCGGAGTAGCCTGCAGTCGAAACAACACCCTTCCAGACAGAGTCATAGGCCAAGGGGTACTGCTGGTGGTTGTTCACGAAACGAGCGAAGGCCTTCTTCAAGTCCTGGAAGGCAGAGGCGGCCACATCGGGGTTTCCACCAAGCTGACTGACCGCGTAGATGAGAGTCGCGAACTTGCTGAGGGCTTTGCCGCTGTAGTACATGCTGTTCAAATCACTCTGGGCCATAATGTCTTGCTGCAGCTCGTAGGGCGCAATCTGAACGACAGCCTGCTTGGCTTGAGTAGACAAGGAGTGGATGTTGCCCTTGGCAGCCGACCAAGGGGCAAAGCCCATATCCACGGGGAGACCGTGCTCGACCATAGTCCAGCTGTCACCAATGACAGCGGTCGCGTTACCCTTGGTAGTGCTGCGGAGGTGGACGCTGGTGATCCGGCCAGCGGTGTTGCTGTCGAACGACTGGAAGTGGTGCGGCAAGGCGAACATGATCAGAGGGGTTCCTTGGGCATGCTTGCCGTCCTTGGTCCAGGACAGGCTGTATGTACCAACATCGCCATTGACAGCACCAGTGATGTGGCCAGCAACGGGGTAGACACCAGCAGAGTTGTCATAGAATTTCTCACCAGACTTGCCGGCAGGGTTCTTAGCGATCTGAATGGTACCAGAGAAACCGTGAGGACCCCTAAGGCTGGACTTGGAAGCAAGTTTCAGGTGGGGATCCTTGCCATCGTTGGGAGAGGCATAGAGGACCCAGTGAGTCTCATCCTCTAGGGCGACTTGGTATTTGAAGATACCCGGCTTGGGAGAACCAGCACTGACAACCTCTCGAAAGAAGACTCCACTCTCGATGAGGGGCTGCAAGTCATTGTAGATACCGGTCACATAGCCCATGCCCTGCACAATAGGGAATGTGATGCTTTGAGCGGAACCGCCAGAACGCTTCAGGACAGCGTGGGCGGAGAACGCCTTGGGGTCCTCGGTGCTGAGGACACTCGACTCATCCAGCTCGGTGGCTGAAAGGACAATATGCTGCAGGCCGACTGGGTTGATGTAGTACTCAACAGGGTCGCCGGGGAGCTTGTGGTTCTTAGGACCATACGCAAGCACGTTAGCCTCCAGATGTGAGACACCCACGCCCCAGCTCTTGAGAGTACCGCCTCCCCTGGACCAAGCCAGAGAATAGGGCTGTGTGAAACTGGCATTTGTTTGAGAGCCAAGGAACAGACCAGCGTAAAACTTGTTGGTTTCAATTGGGTCAGAAGTATTGGCCTGAATCGGGACTGTTAAATTAAGACGTTGGTAATTGGGATAGGGTCGTCACCTACATGAATGTTCTTCACAGGGTGATCGTGACGAGGTTTGATGTTTGCAGGAGGCGCATTGGTCGCAATAGGCTGGAAGATATCCTGGTTGTTCATGGTGGAAGGGTGATCGTGGCCGCCTGGGGTACCAGTGGACGGACCGGAGGGAACGTCTGGATGCCGATTAGAATCAAGTTGAGCTGAAAAAGATGTGCGACTGCAATCGGTACTGACTCTCAGCGGATGTCGTGTTTGGCGAGGTAGCACTTGAAGTTGCGGCAGGGACGTCGGAAGTAGCTGGCGCAGCGGGAGCAGCAGACGAGCTGTCGTCGTCGGATAACAAGCCCTGGATGCTATTGAGAACTCGATCAACGTCGACAGTTGGGAAAGGAAGCTGTGGCGGGTGACCCTCGTTATCAAGCACAACTCGATAGATCTGTGTTGCAGAAGTTAACACTTGGTTTACCACGCAGTAGAGCATATTGCTCATTGTCTACAACATACTGGCGAGGCTTCGGGCACAAGTAGTCGCTCTTCGGCGTTCGACGGCGGATACTGAGTCTTGAAAGCCGTACTAGTTTCGGTAGCAGTCTGCTCCAAGATCTTCTCCGCAGCGGTGCCAATTGACTGCGGCAGACAGTTCACTGATTCTGCAGCAAGAAGCCATGTTAGCATGGCTGTCGCCTTCCATGATGACCCCATCTTCCAATTGCAAGACCAAAAAACAAGCAAAGTGGTCAATTGCAGGGATACACGGAATACTGAAAGCACAATTCTATGCCTTAAGGTGTCTCATGTACAAGCATGGACCAGCAGCACAGAACAGCTTCAGTTGTCGGGGGCGAGTCGAATCCAACACGAGAAGAGAGAAAGGAACCGACGAGAGGGACATTAGACTTACAAGTACCTAGGTATGTACTGTGGATTCCAGCCAGCACTCAGAATCCTCCTCGGACTCAGGGCGCCCCCTCCAGAGGCAGACGCGGGACGGATTGTTGTGTACGGCCTGCAGAAAGAATCCGAGACCGTCGATCTTCATGCGAGATCCGTCGCGCAGGCAATCGTCCAAAACTTACGGGAAAACCGAGATCCCATGGGGAGCACAGCGCGTGTCCGGCTCAGCAATGTAGGGCGACGAGGACAACAATGAAGTTCCTGAGTGGGTGAGGTTGTCCCCACTACAAGAATGTGAGGCGGGGATGTAAACACGACGAGTGTCGACAATGCTGTCCTACAAAGGGCGAGGACAAATACTCAACGAAGGAGTTGAGCAGGATCAGATTGACGAATTCAATGGTGTTGTAGGAACAAGCATGTTCCTGAAGGTTGACGCAGGCAGCTACGTTGGCGCGCGGGTACAAAGTGGAGCATCAATTCCCCCGTTGCCGTCTCCTCTGCTGAGCCTGAGGAATCATCCTCATTACCATAGAGACCGTTCAAACTAGTCGCATCGGTATGACTCGGTGTCTGTTTATCACCGCACAAACCATGGATCAGTTCGGCAGGCATGACCCTGATCAGCGGCTGGTTCACTCACCACCCGCCGCCGTCATAGTGGCATTCCAGTGCTCGGTCGAGGCTGGCCTTTTTGGATGGCGTGCATCGCCATGAGAAAAAACTGCTGACTGATGACGACTTTGCAAACCATGCGAGAGAACTGTCAGTGGCCAGGTGGGAGAAAGCATGGAGAGGGTCGGGGATTGGGAAGGAGACGTTGAAGTATGCTCTACGGAGGCGTTCATTACTAGGAAATACTAAACGAGCGAGGATGCAGATGACGGCGCAACTGGGCAAAAAACATTATGAGAGCCAGTCGCAATTCTAAACAATGGTATTCTTTTTACTCCAGACTATGCTGGGAGCTCCAACATTATGAATGCATGAATATACAGGGTTTCAAAATGTCATCCATGTCGTGACAGCTCAAATCATGGGCTTCTCCATGGGCTTGATGATTCCCTGCTTGACCAGGACACGAGGCTTGGTGCTGTCCTGATGGGTCTCCTTGGTCGACCACTCCGGACCGAGCGGCATGCGCAAAGAACGCTCGTACTGAGTCTTGTTCTCGAACTGGTGAGGCAGTTGGGTGGCCATGTACTTGACATTCTGGGAGATGAGAGTTAGTCGTAGTCCAGTCATATGCCACAGAAAAATTGTAGCTTACCTTCTTGACTCGCTTCTCGTTGATAATGACACGGTCGAGCTTGGTGTCCTTGCGCTTCTCGGGCTTGACACCTTGCACAGTGGTCAGGAAGCGCTTTTGCTTCTTCTTCTGCCTGTTACTGATGCCGTCACCTGTCCAGCTGCCCCATCCATCAAGTGTGTTGTCGACAACCTTGTCACCCTCATCTTCAACAGTGTCCATCTTCTCTTGCTCGAAGTCTTGCACAACTTCGTCACCAGCGAAGGCCCGCTTCACGAGGTCGTGGTTCTTCAGCAGGACAGGCACGTTCTCCTCATCGTCACTGTCATCTTTTTCCTGGCGGTGTTGCTTGGAGAGTTTACCGGTCATGCTCTTCTTGGAATAATCTGTCGCCTGGGCGGCCTGAGGTTGTTGGGCGTCGACAGAGATATCGAGTGCCTCCTGAGAGTCCGCTTCGCTCCTTTTACGGTTGGTGCGCTCGGTTTGTACAAGCCATGGGTTTTCATTCTCCGCTGGCGCAGCTTTCTGCGGAGCAGACACCTTCTTGGACAAACCAGCAGTAGGTTTTGCGCTGGAAGCACCGGCAGTCTTTTGTTTTGTTGGACGGTCGGTAACAATGTCGATATCCTGGTCTGAATCAACTACCTGACGCTCCTCGTCATCGGAGTCGGCAGCTTCCTCAAACTCATTCTTTGGCAAAGCCTTCGTCGTCTTGGGATCACGTTTGGCTGATTGCCCGAATTTCCGACGACCAGCTTCTGACTCTGCCTCAGACTGTGACTCTTCACCATGAAGCTCGCGGTTAAGTTTCCGGATTTCTGCGTCGTTTGCCTCTTTGTGGGCGGCATCGGCATTTTTCATGAACTTCATAGCAAGAAGCTTCGAATGAGGACCCGTATATTCCTCCTCGTTGCCATCTCCCTCCAAGGCGGCCAGCTTCTCCTGGATCTTGCGCTTCCGTGTCTCCTCTGCATCTTCAGCCCAGGGATCCTCATCATCGGATTCCGAGCTCGAGGAGTCCAAGTAGTCATCATCTCCACGAGCCACGCTCTTTCCTTCAATACGTTTCCGCAACTCTTCTTCTCTCATTGCGAGATCAGCAGCACTGTTGCGAGCATCCTCGTCCCAGGCAGTGCGTCCGGTTTGCTTCAAGCTCTTGGCCCACTTGCTCTCGCGGTGCTTTGATCCCATACGAGCCTCGGCTCTCTTGCGTTCGTTCTGCTCTCGCTCGGCCTCATCCATATCCACGCCAGCCTCCAGAAGAGCCTGACGCTCCTGTTGCTCAAGCTTTTCTCGCTCCTTGCGATGGACACGGCGGTAGGCCTTACTCTTGATCTTCTTGACCCGCTTGGCGCGGACTTCCTCGCGGAACATCAGGTCACGGCGCTTCCGCAACTCGGCCTGGCGAGCTCTGATCTCTTCGATGGGCAATGCACGCGACTGCAGTCCCTCGATGTCCTGAACCTGATCTTCTGCAGACTTGCCATTGGCCTCGGCCAACCCACTTTCCACCAAGATGTTCTGGATGGTGTTTTCAAGGTCGTTGCTAGGCTTAGCGACGTTCATACTGTGGACTTGTTCACCGTCCGGGTTCGGCAGAGGGAAGACGAGATGCTCGGCTCGGCGATTTGCTTTGACGGTATCCAGCCATCGGTTGAGAGTTTCTTTGCTCTTATCGTAAGCAGCAGAGCGGTCGAGCTTGTCCTGTTGACGCTTGGCCAATGGGGCATCCAGCTTGCCCGGAATACCCGACTTGGAGGCTTGAGGTGCCGCATCGACATGCTTAAGAGAGCCCTTGAGGCGAGAATCCGTAATTGAAGGAAGGAGGTCCGCAACAGTCAATTTGCGAGAAGAGGTCAATCCGTACTCTGTAGGGTTGGTCTGCTCGTATGTTTTTTGCTTAGATTTCGTGTGCTTGCCTGCCTCCATCGACTGGACGAAATCTTGTAGCTTGGAAAGACCCTGCTTCTGAGCGTCGGCATCGTCCTCGTTATCAGAGAGAGACAGGTCAGAATCCTCATCGCTGGGGTCGTCTTCACTGTCTCCTTCGGAGCCTGAATCTTCATCGCTCTCGTCCCCGCCTGCTGCCTTCTTGGCTTTGACAGCTGCTTTCTTCGACTCCGCTTCTTCTTCAGCGGTGTTCATGTCCCAAGCAGTAAGAAGGTCCACAGCATCTTCACCCAAATCGTCGTCGTCTTCCTCAGCGTCAGATTCATTATCCTCAGATTCATCCATGTCTTCATCCAGGCTGATCTCGGCACGCTTCTTAGGCTGAGGCTTTTTCGGCTTGGCTTTGGTTTTGTTCGCAGAGCTCCCGCGGAAGGTGAATCCTTCAAATCTTTCTTCGTCGCTCGACCCCAAAGCTTCGTCACTGTCTAGTTCGCTGTCGTCGTCGCTGTTGACTTGTCCGAGAGTCCACTCGTGGCCTTCACTGTCGCTGCCACCGTCGGCACTATCATTGTCGATTCCGGTTCTGCGGCGTTTATGGGTCGGGCCGTCCTCGTCGTCGTCATCGTCGTCCTCGTCCTCGTCGCGGGCAGAGTGCCTTTTGCGCTCATTCTTGTCCTCTGAAACACCGAGACGACTGCGGCGAACACCAAGTCTTGACTTGGTCTCTACCTCAGCAATGGAAAGAGCGTCCTGAGCTCGACCGATCTTGCGCCTTTGCGCTGGTTTCTGCTGCGCAAAGCGGTCTTTCGGCGCGCGCTGCTGGGTTTGCTTGCGCGGCATGGCAGCAATATGGACGAAAAGAAAGAAGACCGAAAATTCACAGTATAAAAAATCAGTCCCGACCACAACGGTATCAAAGCGATCCGGTTGTTGCGGTGTGGAGGGGTTTGGCAGATCGTTCAACTTTTTTTGCTCCAGGAAAAAAAGTTCTCGGCGCGGCGAGTAGCGCGGTCCGACCACCCGAACTTTCGCCCACTTCTTCGCAGGCACCGCGAACATCCTCTTCTTCCCCCCAGTGTCTTCTCCTCGCCCACCATGTTTAAGCCCTCGAACCCGATGATGGCTCGCCTGCGCTTCACCACCAAGCAGGTCAATGGCGGATTCTACAAGGGTAACCGGACCGGGTCGATGGGTAACTTCGACAAGAAGGGCAACTACGTGATCGACTGGCACAAAGTCCGCACCTACTGCGCCCCAGATGATCTCGAAGACTTCAAGGTTGGTCACATTGGAGGATACAGATACAATTGAGAAGTGCAAGCCTTGCTAACCTGAGTGGCAGCTCACACCCTTCGTCACCAAGGTCGCTGACCCCAAGCCGACCAAGTACACCAAGGACATTGAGCGAAACGGGCGCACCGTCACCGTCGTCGATAGCATGAAGGGCCAGGATTTCCTGAACATTTGGGGTGAGCGTAACGGCGAGGAAATAATGCAGCGCGAGGTCGACGAGTACAAGAGAAAGCGGTAAACTACGCTCTGTTGAGCCACGGGTCTTTGGCTTGATGGATCCAACCATTTACATCGGATGTGAGTTTATCAAGTCCTGCAATACTTCCGTGGCATATGCATGCGCCTGCTCATGTTACTGACTGCTTACTAGATCTTCAGCGATGCGTTTGCCTACCTCCTCTAACCGTCACCCGTCAACTCGCTATACCTTCCTAACGCTTCGCTGGCCGATCGCATACCCTTATGTATTATATGTACAGCATACTTGATTGAACAATGGCCCCGGCCTATACCCATTGGCTTTGTTATGCAGACATTCTGGACATCCTCATCCGGGAACTGGGCCCTAAGAACGAAGAGCTGGAATAGAGCAAGGGCCTGTTCTGCTCGCTCTGATAGAAATTTGTTCGCAGTAATCGACAATCTATGGGAATGAGAAAACAAATTGCTTTCTATCCTTGAAGTTTCTATATTTGGCCCCTTGGCTACCCATCAAGACTACATACTAGTACGAGTAGTCAGACCAGCTAGTTTGAAGGACGCCGGGCCTTCTATTGAGAAAGTGGCAATAGCGTGGCACTAGCATACCTTTAGCGGGTCGACTGCCCCACGGCCGACTCGTAATACTCCCCCACGCAGGTAGTGCGTGTGCACAAGTGGGCGACCGTGCCGAGCCCGATAAGGGCGCCGCCATGCGCGTATCGGAGGCACTCTCCAAAGCTGGATATGTCATAGTTCTTCAACGCTCGCTTCCGCGCCCAGCACTGCGATATGGGCTTGCGCCTCTTTCATTTTTTGCATTCAAAGCGACCATCCTGTGCATAGATCTGATCTCTGAATCCTCAGCCCCGGCCCCAGGGCAGAGGGGCGCTTCACCATGTTCCAGTCATTCACCGGCAACTCTCGTCGCCCGAGGCAGGTGAACCTCAGCGGCCGCACCAACAATCCCTTTGCTGCATTCCCCGGCAGCTCGCCAGCCCGACCGACCCCTCATGCCTCAAACCCTCAAAGTGCGGTCGCCATTGCACAGCAGGAGCGCCTGCAGCGTCAGCGGGATAGGGAGAAACAGAATGCGTCCCGCGTGATACAGCGATCCTGGCGGGGTCACCGCAGCAGGACGCACACATATGCTTTGTGGAGATTGGAATGGGATAAAAACGAGCGGGAGATGACAGACGCTATGGATTTGATGGCGGGCGTCGAAGCATCGGCCGATGATAATGCTTTCTCGTCTCGCCGCTCGATGCCTTATGCTACGGGGGACCAGTGTTTGTCTCAGCTCCGGCTGTTGGTCCAATTTGTGTCTTCTCGAAAGCGAGATGACATTCTTCGTCTGGTCTATTTTGTAGATGCGTTCGAGCAGACCTTCAGGACCCTCCCTACGATCGCTGCGGAAGGAGAATGGACCAAGCTACTCAAGCGCCTGGCGATGGCGGTGCTAAGGGTGCTGAGCTCGGCATCGAAGTCGCATGTTCCTTCCACCGCGTTGGAGCCTCTTCTCCGATCGGTCATGTTCCTTGCAGGCTTGATCCCCAAACAAATGGCAAACGTGGCAGACGTCTATTACAATGCGATGGCCTTCCTGACGAAGAACTTTTCCAAGCTTCAGCTCCAAAGACAGGAACCGGAGTCTGACAAGCGAGAGGAGGGACTCGACCCTGATCTCCTCCAGGAAGCTGTTCTCGCTCTCCTACGTCCGATCACCTCAGAGACAATGTCAGCGTATGAATCACTCGCGACATCATATCTTACAATTCCCAATCTTGAAAACTACCTCGGAAAGCTGGATGGCCTGGCTACTCAGATTAACTACAGGATGCTGGCCCTGGCCGTGTCTGGCTGTCTATCGGAGGCTACCCAGAAAGGCCGCCCACTGGATGATACCCAAGCTCGTACCTGGTTGCTTTCTTACCTGATCTTCTTTCAACGTCATGCGCTTGGAACGCACGCGAACTCCCACGTCCCGGAACTGGAGTTTGTGACTGTCGTGTCGGAGCTATTGACTCTGACGGCCACGCATTTGATGCAGGGGTTGGAGGTGGAAGATCCAAGCGAGGTCGACCTGCCAAAAGGGGTCCGCCCGTTGCACCCATTCATCAAAGACCAAGTCACTGGTCTTGTCAACCAAGGTAGTGTGACTGGTCTCCTCTCCCGGATCCGAAGCCCCCGCCATCTTCAAACAGGCCTGACAAGCCACTCGGACGAGTCGAAGAAAGCTCGCATTCTTGCTACATATGCATTGAATCTGCTCAGAATCTTTCCACGACGAGGTGACGATATTCGAATGTGGCTATACCTGGGCTCAGCACCGTCCGGAGAGCAGGTGCCGGGCCAATTAGATGCCAAAATCCCAGCGATCAAATATTTCTGGCAGGCATCTCGGTCTAGCCGGATCTTTCAGACAATCAGCGGTGATTCGACGAAGGTTCTACCGTTGCTCCAGCTGCCCGAACAAGCGAAAGAGCCGATCAACATGCCTCAGGATCAACGCGACCAGGAATGGACCACGATCTTGCTCTTTCTTGAACTCTTCACATTTGTGTTGAAGGTCATGGATGACGATGAATTCTTCTCGAGTATCTCCGCTTTCCCGCCAGCCGAAAGTACGAAGATTTCATGGACGAGAGAAAGCGCCCTACCATTGACCGATATTAAGGACATGACGATCTTTCTGAAGAATCTTGCCTTTACCCTTTACTGGAACGCTGTGGATCTGAACGAACCCGAGCTTCGTCCAACAGCTGTTAACCTAAGCAGCTATTTCAACAGCGCCTCGCAGTCATCCGGATCTTCTGCACCCGTTCCGAGTGCTGCGGACTTGGAAGCAAAAGGGCAGAATAACTATCTTCCTGGGGTGACCGGAATCCCGTTGGAGTACTTCAAGGGACTTGTTACTGGTTTGCTCCGCATGCTGCATGAACGAGAGTATGTTTGCACATCCCGAAATGTAATACTAAGCCGGCAGATGTTAACTCTTCAAAACTAATTTAGTTCGCGCCGAAAGTTCCTTCCTCCAGACCACTGGCTTATGACGAGTCAGTTTGACATGGAGGGCTTTATCCCCGCTGTTGTTCTTGAAGAAGAAAGGAGACACGAAGTCCAAGCACGAATGGAGGATCCAGAAGAAGCCGACCTAATGGATGATGAATCGAACACCCCTTACGGCCTGGCCGGTGCCGGTCATGCTCAGCAAACTATCCGACTGGAGTCCCTGCGTCGCCATCAGCAGCGAGTTGCTCGAGGAAGAGTTCTCGCAGCTATTGCACCACGGCTTGAAATCCTCCGAAATATGCCCTTCTTCATCCCGTTTGCCACCCGTGTTCAAATCTTCCGCCGCTTCATTTATCATGACCAGCACCGGCGACGTCATGGATTTGTTGACCCTGACGCATGGCGTGCATCGGTTGTACAGGCTGCTATGGGGCAGATGGTGAACGGCAATCCTTCTTTCCAGGATGTTTTAGCCCGCCATCAAGCCGAAATCCGGAGAGAGCATATGTTTGACGATGCACTGGCCCAGTTCTACCCGCTCGGCGATGGCCTCAAAGAGCCCATTCAAATCAGCTTCATTGATCGTTTTGGAGCAATGGAGGCTGGTATTGATGGTGGAGGTGTGACCAAGGAATTTCTGACCAGTATTACATCCGAAGCCTTCAAGACCGAGAGTAACTTCAACATGTTCTCTGAGAACGATCAGCACTTGCTGTACCCGAATCCAACCGCTGTTGCACAATGCACTGAGCAGTACTACGAAAAATGCCGGAGAACTGGCATCAGCGAGTCGAGTGCGGAGAGCGCAGGGCACGTCCGCGAACTACTCCGCCGGTATGAGTTCCTTGGTCGGGTGATCGGGAAGTGTCTCTACGAAGGCATCCTCATCGATGTTCACTTCGCGCCGTTCTTCCTGTTGAAGTGGGCCCTGACTGGAGGTACGGGGTCGGCGATGAGGGAATCATCCTACCGGGCCAATCTGAACGATTTGAAGGACCTTGACCAGGGATTATACCAAGGACTCGTAAGTTGAAATTTTCTCGTTGTGAATAACAAAGGGCCTAACACATCTTGTTTCTAGCTCCAACTGAAGAACTATTCCGGAGACGTGGAGGACTTCGCGCTGGACTTCACCGTTACTGATACCATCCCGATGCCCGACTCGACAAATCGAACCGTGACAAAGGAATTGCGATACAATGGCTCAAAGACGCCGGTGACGAACCAGAACCGACTGGTATACATATCCTATATTGCTCGATACCGTCTCCAGGTTCAGCCCTCTATGCAGACCAACGCTTTTCTGCAAGGGCTTGGGCAAATCATTCAGCCTGCCTGGCTGTCCATGTTCAACCAGACGGAGTTGCAGACCCTTGTGAGTGGCGAGACTGGAGATATTGATGTGGAGGACCTGCGGCGCAACACGCTATATGGCGGCGTGTACACAATCGGGGACGATAACGAGGAGCATCCGACAATCAAGTTGTTCTGGCAGGTGCTGCACGAAATGAGCAACGAAGAGCGGCAGAAGGTGTTGCGATTCGTGACTTCGACTCCTCGTGCTCCACTGCTTGGGTTCAGCCATCTGAATCCCCGGTTCAGCATCCGTGACTCTAGCGATGACGAGGAGCGACTGCCAAGTACCAGCACTTGCGTCAATCTGTTGAAGTTACCTCGTTACTCGACAGCCGCTGGGCTACGCAGCAAGCTGTTGTATGCGGTGAGCTCGGGAGCAGGGTTCGACCTGAGCTGAGCGAGAGGAATTTGGGGGTGGCAGCATTCACATCTTAACATTGCTACTTTAATCTCTTGTGCTCTACTTTATTTTGTAACTACGTCCACAGGGACCCATCGTCTATGCATAGCGTTGGCGTCGAGCAAATACCGGGCTGTTCATTGGTGCCTTGCATCTGCCGAGACCGTGTGGGAAGAAAGCCGGTGTGGTTGGCGACCCGACGTGGCGATGATGATTGTTATAGTCAAGACGAGTGGAATTCAATGCAATAATAATATTGAGTCGCTGACAGCACCCATCTGCCTAGGGTCGCACACTTGAGAGTGCCATTGCAAGCAGTACTAGATGCCTGCGTGAGCCTGAGGCCCACGTGAACCCCTCCAGTAAGCCCTTAAAGCGGCGCGCACCGCCTCCCGATCGGGACTAGCGGCCCCTCTCACTTTCCGCTGAGTTTTCCAGAACGCCCTTCGCGGGCCAACTTTTTTTTCTTCCCTTGAAACCACCCACCTCTCTCTCTTTCTTAGAGAACTCTTTTTCCTTTCGACCAAATCGAAAGCCAACAAAAAATCCTCAAAAAAATCTGAAAAACCCCCAGAAAAAACCTTCGGTTATCTTATCTCCATCCCCTCCCCATTGTGCGGTGTGCGGAAGATTTCCCTTCAACCGCCTCACTTTCAAGGTTAGTCGCGTCCCTCGAACTTCCCATCCCACTCCTCCCGAAGTTGCATTCGCCTTGCTCTGGCTCTTTACATTCCGGATTTCCTCCTTCACTGGATCTCCGCGTCGAATCTGAATCGGTTCAATCCCCCTCCAAAGCCCTTTTTTGCGTGGTCACCTGTGTTATGCCCTCTCCCCTTTGACACGTTTTCACTCCTCGCGGCCTTTGAAGAAGGCTCCAGCGACCTCACCAAAGAGGCTGCATTTGGATGCAGTGTAACCTTCGCTGGAAGCCTTTCTTCTACACTTCCCCACAACTCTGAACTCGGCGAAAAAAAAAAAAAAAAAATTACGCTAACACCGCTGAAGTAAAAAAGAAAACTACATCCCGCCAAAATGTCCGCTGAAGCTGCGACCACCCCCACCGCCACTGACAACAATGTCAACGGCTCCCCCGAGGCCAACGGTGCCCCGGCTGCTGCCGCCGCCCCCGAGACCAGCACCGAGGGCTCTGGTGCCGCCAACAACCAGCCTCACTCGGCTTCTCTCTACGTCGGCGAGCTTGACCCCTCCGTCACCGAGGCCATGCTCTACGAGCTCTTCTCCTCCATCGGCCAGGTCGCCTCCATCCGTGTCTGCCGTGACGCCGTCACCCGCCGCTCCCTCGGCTACGCCTACGTTAACTACAACAACACGGCTGATGGCGAGCGGGCTCTGGAGGACCTGAACTACACCCTCATCAAGGGCAAGCCCTGCCGTATCATGTGGTCCCAGCGTGATCCCGCCCTGCGCAAGACTGGCCAGGGTAACGTTTTCATCAAGAACCTGGACAGCGCCATCGACAACAAGGCCCTCCACGACACCTTCGCTGCGTTCGGTAACATTCTGAGCTGCAAGGTCGCTCAGGATGAGTTCGCCAACTCCAAGGGCTACGGCTTCGTCCACTACGAGACCGCCGAGGCTGCCAACAACGCCATCAAGCACGTTAACGGCATGCTTCTGAACGACAAGAAGGTTTTCGTTGGCCACCACATCTCCAAGAAGGACCGCCAGAGCAAGTTCGAGGAGATGAAGGCCAACTTCACCAACATCTACGTCAAGAACCTCGACACTGAGATCCCCGACGAGGAGTTCCGCACCATGTTCGAGAAGTTCGGTGAGATCACCTCCGCTACCCTCAGCCACGACCAGGAGGGCAAGAGCCGTGGCTTCGGTTTCGTCAACTATTCCACCCACGAGAGCGCGCAGGCCGCCGTTGACGAGATGAACGAGAAGGAGATCAAGAGCCAGAAGCTCTATGTTGGCCGTGCCCAGAAGAAGCACGAGCGTGAGGAGGAGCTGCGCAAGCAGTACGAGGCCGCCCGCCTTGAGAAGGCCTCCAAGTACCAGGGTGTCAACCTGTACGTCAAGAACCTGACTGACGATGTTGATGACGAGAAGCTCCGTGAGCTCTTCAACCCCTACGGCACCATCACCTCCGCCAAAGTTATGCGCGACTCCGTGACCGACCGTACCCCTACTCCCGAGGCCGAGGAGAAGGAGGGCGAGAAGTCTGAGGAGAAGACCGAGGAGAAGAAGGACGAGGAGAAGAGTGAGAAGAAGGATGAGGAGAAGACCGAAGAGAAGAAGGAGGAGGGCGAAGAGGGTGAGGAGAAGGAAGGCGAGAAGTCCGAGAAGAAGCTTCTTGGAAAGAGCAAGGGCTTCGGCTTCGTCTGCTTCAGCAGCCCCGATGAGGCCTCCAAGGCTGTGACCGAGATGAATCAGCGTATGGTCAACGGCAAGCCTCTCTACGTTGCTCTTGCCCAGCGCAAGGATGTTCGCCGCAGCCAGCTCGAGGCCAGCATCCAGGCCCGCAACACCATTCGCCAGCAGCAGGCCGCCGCCGCTGCCGGTATGCCCCAGCCTTACATGCAGCCCGCCGTCTTCTACGGCCCCGGTCAGCAGGGCTTCATCCCCGGCGCCCAGCGTGGTGGCATGCCCTTCCCTCCCCAGCCCGGCATGGTCATGGCTGGCATCCCGGGTGGACGTCCCGGTCAGTACCCCGGCGGCTTCCCTCAGCAGGGCGGTCGTGGCATGGGCCCCAACCAGCAGATTCCCCCCAACTTCCAGGGCATGCCCATGGGTATGCAGGTTCCCGGTGGCATGCCTAACGGCATGGGCTACCCTATGCAGGCTCAGTTCGGCCGTGGCTCTGGTGGCCGTGGTCAGGTTCCTGGTATGCCTATGGGCCAGGGCATGCGTGGCGGCCCCGGCTACGGCCGTGGTGGTCCCCAGGGTATGGGTCGTGGTCAGGGCCGCGGCCAGCCCGCCCCCGCTACTCAGACCGCTGAGGGTGTTGCTGGTGGCATCGCCGCCGCTCCCGCTCCCCAGCAGAAGCAGATGCTCGGTGAAGCTCTCTACCCTAAGATCCAGGCTCAGCAGCCCGAGCTGGCTGGGAAGATTACTGGTATGCTTTTGGAGATGGACAACACTGAGCTGCTTGGCCTGTAAGTTTCACATCCTCTCTCCGGCTCAAAATTCGACAATGGGTTGGTTGCTAATGAATCTCACTAGGCTTGATGATGACGAGGCTCTCCGCGCCAAGGTTGACGAGGCTCTGAGCGTTTATGACGAGTACATGAAGAACAAGGGTACCGAGGGTGAGGCTGCTGAGGCCAAGCCCAAGGAGGCTTCCTCGGAGGAGAACAAGTCTTAAACGACGTGTCTCAATCAGGCGACTCGGAGGATGTGCTGGACTTCATGGTCTACGCCTGCCTCATTCGGAACCTTCTGAACGCACGTTTTGATGACCTTTCCTTATTTCATTTCCTTTCTACTGTTAAACCTTTCTCGCTCTGCTCCTTTTTCCCTCCGATCTCGATATCCCTCGGTTTGAAAAGTTTCTTGTCTTAGGCAGTCACCTTTGGGTGGTTTAGTGAACGCGGCACGACTTCGATTTCATCATCTTTGCCTCCTTCTATCGTACACCCAGTTTGGAACCTATCTTTCTTCCTGCCTTGGATATCTCGAGGACAAGCTTCACGGGACACTACACCGTAACTCGGGGTCGGTAAAAGTTTTCTTTTGGGCGCTGGACGTGGGTTTCTTAGGATCTACTTTCTTTTTTTTTCTATCCTTTTTCTTATTGTCTACTGGGAGGGAGTTGTGACGTCTTTCGCTTCCTGTCCACCGAATTTGTGGTTCACGTTTATCTTTTTTCTTCAGAATTTTTCAGTCTTCTCTCACCTTGTAACATAGAGACATGTTTTCCCCACGAATGGGCGTTCTTCGTCCTTCTCACTGTGCCCAGGTCGAGAGCGCAGCCTTTGAAGAAAAACAGGAACGTCGAATGCCCACTTAATTTGCAATCTCCCTCTGTTTTGTAACTCACCATGCATAAAACCGAGAGTTGTAAAGCGAAGCTCCCCATAACGTAACCCGTAAGCGAGTGGATCACCCGCCCAATTTCCGACCGCGTTCTGCAACACGTCCTATTCAACCACGTACCATGCCACCAATTCGCACTCAATCTCAACAAAATTCGTCTGAGCAGGAAGGCCGAATCCTACTTGCTATACAAGCTCTCAAAAATAACGAAATTACTTCTATTCGCGAAGCAGCGAAGCAATTCGACGTTCCATATACCACACTACAACGCCGTATGAACGGAGGCGCGTTTCGCTCTACCACACACGCCAACAACCACAAATTAACCCAATTGGAAGAGTAATCGCTTCAAAAATGGATAATTTCGCTGGATTCACGTGGTATTGCGCCTAGGCAAGATATGGTGCGAGAAATGGCCAATATACTGCTCTTAAAACGTGGAGAACGCACGCCTCAGTCGGTTGGTAGTAAATGGGTAAATAACTATATCCAACGCTGCCCTGAGCTCAAAACACGTTTTTCACGTCGATATGACTACAAACGCGCGTTATGTGAGGATCCGAAGATTATACAAGAGTGGTTTGATCGATTCCGACAGGTCATTATTCAATATGGTATTCATGAGAATGATATCTGGAATTTTGACGAAGCTGGCTTCGCAATGGGCCTAGCAAGCACTTCACGTGTAGTCACACGTGCTGAATACTATGGCAAAAGGAAGCTTATACAGCCAGGTAATCGAGAGTGGGTTACAGCGATCGAGTGTATTAACCGATCTAATGTTCTCCCGCCGACTATTATCTTTAAAGGCAAAAACTTCAACTCAGCGTGGTTTACTACTACGCCAAGAGACTGGCGCTTTGAAGTTAGTGCAAATGGCTGGACTACGGATCAAATTAGTCTTGCTTGGCTTGAAAAACACTTTATTCCGCATACTACCAACTGTCGACATGGGGTATGGCGGCTATTAGTGATGGATGGCCACGGAAGCCATGTTACACCTCAATTCGACGATATTTGCCAGCAAAACCAGATTATTCCAATCTGTATGCCTCCGCACTCTTCTCATTTACTTCAACCTCTTGATATTGGCTGTTTTGCTGTTTTAAAACGGCTATACGGACAACACGTTCAGGCTAAGATGCGAAATGGTGTTAATCATATTGATAAGCTTGATTTTCTGGCCTCATATCCTCAGACGCGTACAGAGGCATATAAACCAGCTACGATATCAAATAGCTTCGCCGCTGCAGGCCTTATACCATATGAGCCACAGCGAGTGCTTAATATTCTTGATATTCAGCTTCGAACACCTACCCCTCCAACCAGCCGTGGTAGTGATAGTAGCCGCGATTTCATACCTCACACGCCAATTCATCCAGTTGATATCCGACGGCAGGCTTCTTCAATCAAAGCACTACTACGGCAACGCTCATATACGCCCCCAATTCCTGCTAAAATTGCGTTACTGCAGCTAATCAAGGGCGCTGAACAAGCAATTCATCAGGTTGCTCTAGTAAGCAATGTGAATGAGCGGTTATGCGCTGAAAATGCCCATCAAAAGCGAAAAATGGCATTACCAAATCGGCGAATAGCTAATAATGGTGGGATGACTGTTGGTGAGGCTCAGGAGCGTATTGAGAAGGAGACAAATGGTGTTGAAGCAGAGATCATAGACTATACGGCGGCGGCTGCGGTAGCGAATTCGGCCAATCAGAGAGCGCCGCCGAGGTGTTCAAATTGTTGGAATATAGGGAATAAGAGAATAGGTGCCCTAATTAGTGTGTGAACAGTGTTAATTGAATATATTGGTTGGTGGTTATTTGATATATATTTTCGTGGTAGGGTAATTGGGTAGGTGATCCGCTGGCTTACACGATCGATCCACTCGCTTACGGGTGTTACGTTATCGGGTTTGCATGACTAAGCAGGTCCATGATCCATGACCACAAGAGACGGGATGCTTCACGTTCACGCCTCTTGAGCCTTGAGCCCACGGGCAAGATAAAGGACTTGAGATCTTCAAGCAGTTACGGAAATCGGGGCGATATGCCCAGCTCGCTATGGAGCCGCCAGATTATGTGCCCGAAACCTCCGAGATTGGGTCCTTGACGGCCAACTCCAACGAGGACAGTCAGTTCGTTGGCTCCTCCAGCGGCGTCTACTTCATTAATACCGTCAAAAGGGCCTTTTCAAATGGCCAGGATGCTAAAGGGTCTTCAGAGGCAGAGTTTCCTCTGGCAGAAGACACCCTGATGGGTGCCGAAGACTCACCCCAGCGCAAGCGACGTCGCACGTCATCTTCTCGAGAAGACCCCATTCCCTCGGTGGAGGCGAGGCATTCCCCGCTACAATGGAGACGCGATCCGGCCATTGTCTCCTCCTTGGGTCAAGCACCGCCCTTGGAGCTGGCAAGGGAACTCATGATGATGTACTTCAAAGTCTGGCATCCCCTCTTTCCATTCCTACATGGTCCCACCTTCCTGCAGGCCATGGAAAGGCTATACTCCAGTGACGCATCAGATCAATTGATCCAAGACACTGTTGAATCAGGTCATCGGAGCCTCTGCTGGACAGTGATTCTACAATGTATTTTCAATCTGGGAAGCCTCCTGCGCCCTGATCTGGAGCTTCCGGCAGAATCCCGGATCCAGCCACCGGCCAACATGGCGCCGTTACTCTCAGTCCTTGCAACTCGACATGATATTGCTTCCTTGCAGGCACTACTAGCTGTCCAGGTATACCTTGTTGCTACCATGTCACTCAGGCTGGCGTCCACCTTTGGCGGCTGTGTCTTGCGCTGTGTGCTCCATGCCGGACTACATCGCTGTCCGTTCCGGTACACCCAGCTCTCATCCCACGACAGACAGCTGAGGAAGCGAATCTTCTGGTGTGCGTATGCGATTGATCGCTACCTCAGCCAGGCATTGGGGCTGCCTTTGGGAATCCAGGATTCGGATATTGATGTGTGCTTGCCTGCTGCGCCAGAATTGCACTCTCCACGACACCGCATGAACCCAAACGTCAACAAAAATGCACAGAGTGTGGGCTCGACACCGGTAGAGGTATCTGAAAGCGGCAAAGAAGGGAACAGTACGCGTTCACCGTCTCAGTCAGTGGAAGACGTATCGCGGTCCGACCACGAGGCAGCGAATCACAAGAAGGAAATCGTACTGGCAAGCTATGTCTACTCTGGAACACTCACCGGTCGGGCTCTGGAGCTTTTTCACAAGTCTATACTTGTTCGGTCTGTTCGCCGAAGCTCTGTGTTGTTCCTGGTGACGGATGTGCATAAATGGTGGAATAGTTTGCCACTTGAGTTGCAAGGAAAGATGCCAGAAGCAGTTAGAGACACAGAAGCTGCATTCGACTTCAGCCCCTTCTTTACTGTGCTATACCAGCATCTTATTCTCATCATCCACCGCCCATCGTTGTCCTTGGATCCTACATCAGCAGACTTTTGCTCGGGATTACAGACGTGCATTGGTGCCGCTAGGGGTATTTTAGCTGCACTGAGGAGCCAAGCCCAAACCAGACAGGCTCTATTTTGGCCTGGCTTCTTGTCCGCAGCGTGGATGTCGGGATTAGTCTTGGCTTTTGCTTGCCAGCTTAACCAATACGTTGTTGCGAAGGGTTTACAGTAAGTCACCGATCAACCCAGTTCAATCAGCTCAGAGTCAAAGAACTAATTTGTATCAGAGAGATCGAGTCTTGCTCGAACTTCCTGCATCAGATGTCTACCCAATGGGAAACGGCTAGACACTGTGAAATTGCACTTTCGTTGCTAGCTGCGAAGATCCGCGAAGCAGAGAACGAGCCCGATGCAGCAGCGAAAGCTCATGCTTACGCAATAATGCGACGAGAAGAAGGAGAGCCCTTGAATCCTTCAGAACAGCGTGAACAGAGAAGAGCACAACTGAACAATCGTTCGGCCGAATCACGGACGAACTCGCAAAAAACACCCTTCGAAGCCAATAGTACACAAAGGCGAGCACCACAAACCGAGGGTCCATATACGGAAATGGCGGGCGTTTCTTTGAATGCAAATTTTCTAGGTACAGGGACTGTCCATGAGACTGTTCAAAGACCTTATCAGTCGATCGGACTTGGCATGGACCTAGGGCCGGCAGGCGCTCCCTCCTCCTTGGCGCTCGATTTCCAGCAGACGGACTCTAGTCAGCTGGCTGGGGGCTCGAGTTTCGATTTAAACATGGTGGATTTGCTACAAGGGGCTAATTTTGATTCCCTGTTCGATATGATCGGGCAACAGTACCCGAGTTTTTAGGGATCATCTTCATATCTGATACGGGTTGAATAACTGTTTCACTGTCAGCGATTATAGTATTTCAATTCTACGAACCTATGCCTCTAGTTATTCATTAAATACAATTTGCGAATCGAAGACAGAACCTTATTGATGATAATGCAGATGCCAATACCTTATCTTGCGTCGTGGGGCTGCGGTTTCGTACCGACCAATGCCTTCAGCAAGCATCCAGTATTGCAAATGCAACGCGCTAAAACAGAATGTAAAAAACGAATGATACAGATAAAGAGTTAAAGTAGATCTTCAAGCGAGCCATGGAAAGATTTCCTCTTTAGTGAACTGCGGCCCATCAACCTCCAGGTTCTGAAATCGGATCTCAATAGTTGTTCGAGCCACATCAAGGATCGATTCGAGGGTGTACACTTCAACCATTATTAAGACAGGGAGCACTAGTGGTCTCTCTCCGGTGTGAATACGGGAGAAGGTGATGGGTGTTCATTTATCGATGTCTACCAACATCTTCAAATGTAGCTGAATAAGGTCCGAATTAACATCGGCATCCTTCAAAATAGAACGTACCCACCAGGTCGTGGCAAGTTTGAGAAGACATTTTGCCGATGTCCAGTAACGATAAATAGCGACTCTGTTCGATGTTAACGAAGATAGTTCCAAAGAGACTTATCTGTTTGTCAGGTAGTTATTAGTTATTGTTGAGCTGGTGGAGATCACAATGCTGAGGGTATCCGAAGACCTCTAAATAGTTGGAGTCGAGAGGTGGTGTGAAATATCGTCACTTATCGTGGCATATCAGAAATGATCTCTTTGTTTAGGGTAGGAACAATGCTCTTTGTCCAAGACTGTGCCCAAAACATCTTGTTTGGTAACAAAATCTCTTGTTCCCATCCGAAGGCAAAGAATTGTGCTGTCTCCATCAATTGGAAAGTATGGTGGAAGATGAACGAATGCCTATCGGCAAGATACCCATGTTCTTTGTCGAAAACACCGTCGAGGCAACCTTCCTGAGGGTTGGTGGTATCCGGGTACTACGGAAGGTGATAGCGGCGAAAGCTCGCTTCCCAATTTCAGCAGGGTGGTGCTTGGTGTCTTGAATTATAAAAATTTTCTCAAATTGACTTCCAAGGTTCCCTACATTTCCTGACAGCGTACAGTAACTGTCGGGATATATCCTCCTGTCAGAACAAACTAGCGGTGACCCACTGCTAGCGACCGATGGATAACATCCCTTGCTTGGTATACGCATTCTTGCGCTGGGCTGCGGCCCCGGTGTTGTGACCGCCGAAGGCCCGGAGTGTGGGATCTAGGGGTGTTTTCCAACTATGACTGAGAAGGAACATCTATCTACATGAATCAATTGACTTTTGCTTTGGAAGCATACACACTGTCCACTTAACTGTGTACACAGTACCTAGCAGGTGATACCAACAGTAACCATCATCAAAACAATCTAAGCCACGATGATCTTGGTCCAAAAGCCCAATGAGTCTTGTGAGAGCTTCCCGATGCGACAATGTTACGCTCACTCAGTTTGTGAATTAAACCACAAAGGGGCAGGGTTAAATATTATTCGAACGCTTGAAAAATTGAGAAACTTTTTAAGTCATATATTCTACGAAAAGAAAGAAAGATTGATGGTTTTGACCACTATGAGAGAACATGGCATCAATGTGAAAGCGCTCGGAAATAATTGCGGTGCGACGAGAAGCACTCCAGAGTGGCAAACCGGCTCGAGACCAACTCGTCCTGCGATAATATTGGACGGGAATCTCATCACCTATGCGGTCTGGTTGGTTAAGCCTCTGTTGCGGTCCCGTGATTGCGGAACTACTACTAGTATGCTCTGATGCCTCAGACCAGGATCCTATCTTTTCCAGACAGTATCTCCAGACAGTTTCCCAGTATCTCTAGGCTATTTCTTAGCATACCCATCATTCAATTACTGATAGGCAAAGCAGCATAAGTCCTTAAAATGAGTAACATAAGAGAACAGGTTTCTCTACTAATCCCCGACCTCAGCTACAAAATCACATCCATGAAACGGCCTATGAAGAGCCTCCTGGACAAAGCTTGAGTGCCGGCTTATGGATTACCTGTTTGTACACTTTTAGGACGACTCAGAATTTGAAAATTTCCCAGCGCGAGAAGGGGAGTCCCTGTTCATCTACAGCCTGCAACCAGCCATCAATAATTACGCGTGCCCCTTCATAAATGTCCTTGGTGCTTTGGAAGGGGCCTTCAATCTCAACTGAGAAAACGCATCCTTGGCGGAGCATTTTAGAGTAAGGAGAGATCGTAAACTGGAGAGTTTGAAGACAATCGCGTATTTTCTCAAGAATTTCTCTGTCTGACATGTCGCTATCACGGGGGACAAATCGAACGTTTAACCAGAGAGCCATACTATACTCTAGGATATAGTAGTCTGTAGAATTGTTGGTATAAATGGGTAGCATTTTGTCAGTAATGAACAAACTGGTGTCAAAATTTCGGAAATTGATGAAGCGGTTAAGAATAATAAATTCCAATGTTTTATGAGAAGTAAAAATTTAGTGAGACTCGAATATTGGCTGCTTAAATACACCAGAAGAGCTAGGTTCAGTCTCCTGAAGAAGATCGAATCTTTTTGTTACATAATCATGACAATAGGCTTGGTTGCAAATCTTTCGAACAAATGGCCGTCTTTGTTTGAACCTGTGAACCTTATATCAACATCGGACAAACAACAATAGCGCTGAGTAATAGCTTTTGCTTTATTATCTTCAAACAACTTGTTCTGATCACTCGAAGTCTTCACAAAAACACTGAACATAACTGAGTTCTTTGGAGCATAGAAAAAGGTTTGATAAAAGGAAAATAAGGAAGACAGGCACGATGGTACGTCAGTTCAATGATATCCAGAAACGGCAGGGATGGCCTACACAGTGTGTTTTCAATTGGTATAATTACTGACTTGAAGAGGCTCAGATGATATTTCATAGGAATTCCAGATATTGTTGAAATATACATTATACCCTGATAATGTACTCAGCCACATTCTTCGCCATTCATTTCATTCATATATTAGTTTGATCAGTCATCTGACCCTCGGAGAGCCAGTGGAAACATCTATGATTACCCTAAAAGATCTCATATTCGACGTGTCACTTTCCATTCGAGAACTCGTGCCTAGCGATGACCATGATTCAAGACGAGAAAGCCTTGATCGCATGGTCGAAGTGGTTGTCGAGGTCCTCCACGATGTGAGGAGCATCCTTCTTGAAGTCGCTAGAGATGATACTGATGATGGCATTTCCGAATCCATCGGTGGCATCCTTGAGGTCCCTGAGGTCTTTCTCGACGAGACCGTCGGCAGAGCGGCCTAGGACAGCTTTTTGGAAGACAGACTTCTTGGCGACAAATCCGTCAAGCAGGGAGGAGAAGACTATCTGGGAGAGAGAGTTGACGGCTTCCTCGAGCTTGTCGGAGTCGGAGGAGTTGAGGGAGTCAATCTTGCTGGCCGTCTCCTTGCCGACCTTGATCTCGTCCAGGAGATCCTCCGGCTTGTCTCTGGAGCTTCAGGGCGGTACCCATGACATCACCGTCGCTGGAGAAGTCGGACAGTGTCTTGTTGAGGGTCACGCAGGAGTTGTCGATTTTATCAATGCTGGACAGAATGCCGCGAGGAGCCACCAGCAGCAGCGAGACCCATCACGCCCTGGCCGAGGGCAAAAAGGGAGACGAAGAGGAGCTTGGCGGCAACCATTCTGAAGAGGGAAAAAGTTTGGATTGGGTGGATGTGAAAAAGATTGGTAGGATGGTTGATGAAGTTGGTTTGGAGTTGTTATTTCGAAGACAACGAACACCCACCTTTAAATACATTTTGCTGTGTCGACTTCTTGGCGTAAAAATGGAGGTTGTTCCAGGCTTGCTCGTGAAATCGCTCGAAATTGGTCCCCTAAAAGATCAGAAGCAGGGGTAGCTTTGCCCCGGGTTTCAAAATCTAGGATATCATTTTAGAATATCGGGGTGACTCGAAATTCGATGAATGCTAGTCTGCAGTCCTCAGAGCTGCAATTGGGCCCGATAGTTGACACTGGGCCAGTTTCAAGCATTTGGTGAGCAATTTGTGCCAATTCGCATCATGTTTCGTTCGAAACTTGTCGCGCGGAAATACTTGAAGGACCCCAAATGCCTCAATCCTGAGTCGAAGTGGGTCAAAGTCCAAATATAATTCCCATCACCAACCAGAGGCTTTTTCGGCGCCGATAAACATCACACCGTTCGCTTGCCGATCGCTCTAGCTGAAACGATAGACAGTACCATCGCGAGATTTTGCCGAGAATCTGCAAGTTGCAGACTGCAAAAAAAATGTCCCTCTGGGTACGAAAGAAACCCTCAAATAAACAAGACAAGATAAGCAAGCGTCGGCCTCGGTATGAGGTGAACAAGACATCCGGTTCCGCCTGAGCGCATCAGTGCTCGATAGCATTCACGGGAGGTGGTTCATATGTTGTGGGCATTCTTTTCAATCCTCTGACTTTATGAAAGCTGGATAGATGCCCATTTGCTCAAGAAGAACTTGTATTTGGGACTGTGTTGAAACGGGTGTAATGTAGATTTGGGCAGGATTCTGACTAGGAGTTTGTTAAAAGGTAATCTTGTTAAAAGGTAATCTTGGTCTGGAGGAAGTTGTCCCGGAGCCTTTGAAGAATCCCTAGGAAGGGATTCAGCGAAGCCACTTCATGGGCTGCCATGATGGCCGAAGGTAGACGAATCAAATGTGACTCCGACCAGGCTCGAGGCCGCATCTATGCCGAAGCCAATGCCCGTTCTAAGCACCGCTCAAATTGGCATCCGACTCGGAGTACTTGGGATGTGGGGCTGGTGTAAGCCGACAGCTGTCGATGTAGGAAGGGGACATGCCATGTGATGCTGCGGCCTCAGGCAAGCACCCGTGAAGGATAACGTTGAAAGCCGGCGAGGCAGCTTCACTCTCATACCTGTCCACCTGCACGACGGATGTGTCTACCCGTTGTACTCTCCCGGTTGCGACGAAATGATAACATGGGGTATTGGCCCCCATGTATCAAATCCCCCCAAGGAGAACACGCTCAATGGTTGGCTCCTATATCGATAGAGCTGGCCCAAACTTTAAAGTGGGCGAAGCTACCAATCTCTGGAACCAAAGGCGATTATCACTGCATCCCCAAATGACACCATCTGATACCTCGGCAGTGAAATGAATTCCATCGTCCTCCGTCGGTAGCCCCCGCACGATCTTCTGCCCTTTTCCCCACTGCGCCGGATTATTCCACGCCTGAACAACCCTCGCGAGGAGATACTCGATATTTAAGAATGGATGCGGAGCTGCACGCGCAAGCTTCATCAGTCAGTGTGATCTACGGCGATGCGAGAAGCAGGAAAGTGTTTTGTTGGTACGGTGCCATGACCGCCACCTCCAACGCACCAGATCGCAAGGGACGATGGCGAGAAACTCTTCTCGAACATGGTCCCTCAGAGGATCTTTTAAAGATGCCTCCGGGAATTCTCTCTTCGACCTACTCGCTACCCAGCGGACCCAAGTTGCGGTGCCTGGTTGAGTACGCAGAAGGCCAGAAGGTCGCAGAACTCGGTCACAAGAAATTTCTTACCTCCGAACATACGGCAATCGACGCGGAAATCCTCAGCTCCGTGGCATTGATCGAGATGCAACCGTGGGATACCATGGGCCTAACGACCAACGTCAACATAGGCAACAATGCGATCACTGAAATCTCGATTCGTATGAACAACCGTCCAAACTTGTTCGTCCGTCAACGGTCACCGGACTACACTGTCTATCAAATCCGGGCGGCCAAAGGTTTAGGCCTCAGCTTGGTATGTTTCTGAAGAAATAGGTGACTCGTGTCTGGGTGTAACATGGCCGAATCCTGCCGCAGGGGATTGTCTGTCTTGATTGACCCATTCCATAACTCTGGTAAATGCATGGAGTGAGCAACTTTGGTGCCACCATCGGGTTGAACGTTGTTGATCACCATATTGAACCATTTCCCCCTTGCCGGCAATACATGCGCGTTGTTAAGATCGGTGAGCATTTGGTGGGTTTTTGACGTCTATCAACGTTGGATGCAGCCAATTCACTTGCATGGTCTCATTGTTGAGATTCTATTGTAAGTACACCCCACCCTGGGGAGGTGTGATATTAATTTCAAATTTGAAGGGTCTATAGGTGTCGTTTGCCTGAGTATCACCTTCCAAGGGCTGAACGTAACCATAGGGCACTAACCCTAAAGCTGTAATCAAATGCTGATTCCTAAGACGAATGGGCCGTCGGGGTGTCGTCAGGTGCATTGATCTAGTGCTGACGGAGTTACAAAAAGAAAATCCCCGGAGGTCAGGCCAAACTAACTGCCGGAAGAGGCTTTTTTGTGGGACCGATGACGTTGCTCCCAAAATATGAATTTAAATGACCATGTTTCTCTTGTATACCAAATTGCCTGTACAAATTATTCAATACAGCTCAGTCAAATCTATCAATTATTGAAAATGAAATCATTGACTCGCAAATTCCTTGTCCTTTTTTGTCTTCTTCCTGGTTATTGTTAATGCAGGGAAGCCAGGCAGTTCGTCATCAGCCAGGAGTTCGTCGACCGTCCCAAACATTACGAGAGACTCTGCCGATGGCGACGTTCACTACAAGGCACCATACTTCCCGATACTAGGATTTAAGCAATACCCAAGTAACCCAATCTTGTCACCAAACCCGGAGCATGACTGGGAATCTGCCTACCTCTATAACCCAACCGCCATTGTCGTGGACGATATGATATGGATGCTCTATCGCGCCCAGAACAAGTCCAAAACGTCATCGATTGGTCTCGCGTGGTCGACAAACGGCGGGAACTTCATACGCTATGAGAGTCCGGTCCGGTTCTTCAGCCCCACAGAGCCGTATGAAACACCAAGTGGCTGCGAGGACCCCCGAGTTGTTCGAGTCGACGGAGTCTTCTACATGACCTACACAAGCTACGACGGAGTAACCGCACGTCTTTGCCTCGCAACATCAACCGATCTCGTTTACTGGGAAAAGCATGGTCCCATTCTGCCCGATGCGCAAGACGTGGTTTACGCAGCGCAAAACCATTTGAATACATTATCTCCTTCCCAAGCAGAGTGTCGAAGGCGATTGTGGATTACATTGTGGAGTTGGACCCTCAAATGTCCATCTCCTCCGGCATGCCGATGATGACCCCGGAGCTCAACTTTGAGCCTCTAATCCCGGCCACCTTGACGATTCTGCCTTTGATGAAGACATGATGGGACTGCCATCTGGAAAGCCACTTGACGACGAGACCGACTCACTTTACCAGATTTGCCTTGCCAAATCGCTTTCCCAGCGCGTTCGGGCTATGACATTTCGCAGCGTACTAGCTCACAGGGCAACGTAGACGAGCGGATCAAACAAAAGGGAGTCCTTGAAGAGGGTTTTCCAACAGGTTCCGCCTGTTACGAAACCATCTGACTCTGTCACCGAAGTAAATGCCCGGTTCGCGTTGAAGTGTGATTGTGGACGTGTTCCTCCCCCGGCTTCTGCTTTCTCTTCTACAACCTCTCCTACATAGATCCATCACCCTCATCCCTCGTTCACTGATATTTCAAAAGCATGCCTGGACATTTCGGCTTCGATTATCTTCTACCAGAACTACTTTGTCTCGCAGCTCTATGGTATTCGTATTTTCGGCTATGACGCCGCTTGGAATACATACCACGAGATTTTCAGTCAAGATATGATCTCAGCTGCACTCGGCATATGTGAGCATCTCAAGCTCATGTCCGAGTCACCTCTGTCGCGACCTACAACAGTTCACACTACCCCAAAAGCATCAGGTCACTCTTTTAGCAGAGCTGGTCTGACGGAGCTTGTCGATTACACACTCGACATATTGAAGCGTCGGATCAGAAAAAAGGGGACCAACGTCAGAAGACATCATTCTCCTTTCAGTTTCCCTGGATTCGGCATGTACAACCGAGCAAAAAGACATGACATGTCACAAGGGGCACAACGGGCCCTCGCTCATTACAGAGATGAGTTACTTAACTGGAATAATTTTCGCCTTCCCAGCAATTTTAACAAGGTACATTCCATCCATTACAATCTCATGGAGCCTTCCTTTGCTAGAATATGAACAGCGCGTCTTTGATCCTCTTCAACCAGACTACGGGCAGCCCCCACCGGCCCCTGTTCTGGATGATGTACCGAGCCCGCTCCGTGACCCATCGTTTGCTGTCGAGTTTGAAATCTTCCAGAGTGATCTGTTTCCATTTGATGAGGGGTCCCTTTTTGTGGAACTTGTAAAGGGCTACACGACTATCCTGAAAACGCTGAGAGCTTCTTTCAAACTCCGTTGATTATCAGGATCAATATCTCGCCATGATATTTCCATTTCAATACCGATACAGTTCTATCTCCGATTTCAACTAAATCCTGATTATGCCACAAATACAAATTCAGAGATGAGACATCTTGGGACCTCCAGTGCTATCCTTCGTATAATATTGAGTCATGTCATGCCTCAAGATATCCAATCCCTGTATTCATTAGCCTGATCGTAATAACAACCATGAAATTGGCAGCACTCACGAGGGCCAGCTCTTGCGAGAGCTTGTCATCTGTCTCTGCCTGAATACAGATCTTGAAGAATTCATCGTTCTTGTGCGCTGTGTCGGGATCCTGGTCGTGCAGTCGTCGATGATTCTCACGCGACATGGGATCGATGACTTCTTGCCAGATACGCTTTCGAACTTCACTGTACTTATCCAAGATTTTTTCGTCTGTCAGTCCCTTGTGGATACCATTCAAAGCATCGAAAAGGTTTCCGACGTCGGCGATTCCGCCTGTTAGACCCAGACCACCACTAAAAGACCAGGTCAGAGTCACGCCCGATTCGAGCTTGGACAGAAGTAGAACTTACAATGGGTTACACAAATGCGCGGCATCTGCTGCGAGGAGGATTCTGCCCACGCGAAAGCTGGGCGCGCATCTTTGCTGCAGCTTGTAGGGGCTGATATTGGTAATCTGGTAGTCAGCTGGCTTGGGGTTGCCTGGCAGAATCTCTTCATAGCGTTGTGGCTGTCGAGAAATGTACTCTTCTTTGCTCAAGCCTGGTGTATCGGCATATGAGACTCGCCACATTCCGTCTGTGGTGATCTTTGCCGCCATGTAATAGTTCTGCGGGTGGACAATGAAGTTGGCGTCCCAGTAGCCGAAACGGTCGAAGTCATAATACACCTAAACAGCATAGTCAATGCTGGGTAATGGGCAACAATTGATGAGATCCACAAACATTCGTCGCGATAAGCTGCGCGTTAAGAGTTTCGCCAGGGTACTCAGGACCAAACAGTTCCCGTCGAATGGTACTGCTTGCACCATCACAGCCAACCACATAGTCTGCCTCTGACCTGCGCATGCCCGCTGGTGTCTCAACATCCACCCAGGCCCTACCCTGATCCTGCCCAATTTTTACGACACGATGCGACCATTTCACCTGTGCCGTCGGCTGGCGCTGGATATGCTCGTACAGCAGCTTTCCCAGTCGGTCAAGGGGAAGGACAACCATCTTATGCGGGTAATCCTCTGGCAAAGAGTCATGGTGAATCCCTGCAATGAATGATGTATCTATCTTTCTCCAGGCAAAGGCTTTGGGCTGGAGACCCCTCGCATTCACATCGTCGAGAACTCCCGCTCGCGCCAATTCGTAGGCCGCGGAGGTCGCATAGTGAGCTGCACGTGGCTGCTTGTCCAATTCTGCGCCAGCATCCAGAAGCTCAACTTCAATCCCTTGTCTAGAGAGGAGCAGGCCAAGAATTAGGCCCGAAGGGCCGGCTCCGACCACAATAACCTGGGCGACGATCAGTTAGAGTGGCATAGATGACGAGCCTAAGACTATCATACATACCTTTTTGATCGACATTATAATATGCAGCGAGCCGATTGATAACAACTTTGTGATTACCACAGGGGAAGAACTGCTTGCAGGATGCTATTTTCGCATCCAGGGGAGGGGTCCTCGGTGGTTTCGATTGCGGGTTGGCCCCATTTTCCACCTACCCCCCGCCGTGGGGCCTGCCCACTTGGTGAGCTTAGTGAACTTACCATTGATTTAGAGCACGTCAGAGAGGTGTGCCCACGATTTGCAGAGGGGAACCGAGCTAAACCGAGCAAAACATTGACGGCTGCACGGACAACAAGGCTGCATGCGGGGCCGGGGGAATCCCGACACTCCAATGAGACCTCAGCCTGGTTTCTAGGATGAGTAGTTATATATACCGTTGCGAGGTATATGAGTAGCTCAATAGTTGCTTTCACCATAGGAACCTTTGCTGAAAGTTGGCAGAAGGCGCTCCCTCCCAGTTGCTACTGGTCTGTACCGGTTGAAGCTCTTCAGGGTAAATCGGGCCGTCTCCAATGAAACTGACATCTTTCGAGAACGGAATACCCGAGTCCAGTTGCTGCTTACTGGTGACAGACTCGAGCGATAACCAATAATGATCCAGGGGCAGACGACTGGCAACTGGCGAGTAGCCGGGTTGGTCATGATGATGGCGAGGCGAGATCACAGCCCCGGGTACCACAGAAGACTCATTCTGCGATGAAGCAGGGCTCTGAGCACCGCTTGTCTCGCTAAACTTTCGCTTCAATCCTCTTTCTTGGTGAGCCGAGCCGGATGATGGACTAGGCTTAATCGATCCAGTGCCAGAACTCCCCGTGCCCTGGCCGATGCACGTATACTGCCAGTCCCGGATATTCTGCACATTATCAAGAGGAAACTGAGACCAGTCTTGGATTCCCTTCCGATCAACTCTAGCAAGAGGAATGTAAGTAGGACTGCTATCGTGGCCCTTGGCATTATCTCTGGGGAAAATGCTTGAAAGCTGCATGTCAGAGACTTGAGAGAGCATTCGCAGAAGGACGCCCTCTGTCAACTGGAGTCGATGCTCAAGCGCTTCGACATGACCCTTTGCGGGCCCACTAGATCACAAGAAAGAATAAGTGATCGGGCGATCAGGCTAAGGGTTCATTCAGAGTCTGCATACCGGCGCAGCTGCTCTGGCCAGTCACATGGACGATTATTGTCCAAGCACTGCACACAAACTGGTCTTCCCGGTGCTGTCAGTCATTATGGCTTTTTGAAATCGCAAGGACCCATTCGTAGGCTTACTTGTCGCCGCTGCACTAGAGCGTCGATTGGCGTCAGTGGCAAGAAGGATATTTCTCATCCGGGGGCTGTCGCTACCTTCTGCTTCCTAGATCGGCACGCATTGCATGCAATCGTGATTCTAGCGGGCTTCTTTTCCTTGGCTCTGACCATTTTGGTAGTTGTTGATGCCGTGGAGGAGTTGGCAGTTGAAGGAAGAGTTGATGGTATCGGTGGAGGATTTCATCGCCTGAAAGTTCTGCCGACGGCGGAACCATTAGCCTGCCCACCGCGGAAGCCGCCGCAATTACTACATCGACATTATATAAACGAATACTGGCCTGCCATGTTGTTCTCTACCGCATTCGCTATTCTCTCGGTGTATTGTCATTCATTTTCTTACCATGTCGCCCTCTTACCGCATCGCCTCCATCCCCGGTGATGGCATCGGCCCCGAGGTGGTCAGCGCCACCATCCAAGTTGTTGAGAAGCTTGCCAAGACACTTGGGACTTTTAACATCGACTTCACCCATATTCCCTGGGGAACTCAATACTATAAAGAGCATGGAAAATATGTCTCCGACGACTGCCTGGAAACGCTGCGCAAGTTCGACGCTGGCTTGTTCGGAGCAGTAGGCGCGCCAGGTAAGAGAATGAAACGGCCAGGACTGAAGGCTTGCATGTTACTGATTGGTTTCTAGATGTACCAGACCATATCTCTTTGTGGGGCCTCCTCCTGGCCATCCGCGGCCCCCCTGCAGCTCTACGCCAACGTCCGTCCAGTCAGGACATTCCCTGGAACAAAGTGTCCGCTGAACACCGCAACCGAAGGCATCGATTGGATGCTCGTGCGTGAGAACTCAGAGGGCGAGTATTCCGGCCAAGGTGGTCGCTCGCACATCGATCAGGAATGGGAGGCCGCGACCGAGGTGGCGATGTTCACTCGTGTCGGAATCAAACGTATCATGCGATTCGCCTTCGAGACAGCGCAATCACGTCCTAAGAAGCATCTCATCGTCGTTACTAAGAGTAACTCCATGCGCAATGGAATGGTTCTATGGGACAAAGTTGCTGCGGAGGTATCGAAGGACTTCCCGGATGTTAAGTGGGAGAAGATGCTAGTCGATGCAATGACCGTGCGAATGGTCGCCAAGCCTCAATCAATCGATACTATCGTCGGCACCAATTTGCACATGGATATACTGTCAGACTTGGCCGCGGGCTTGGCTGGGTCTATCGGCGTGGCCCCCTCGAGCAATCTGGACCCGACGCGGAAGAACCCGTCCATCTTCGAGCCTGTCCATGGTAGTGCTTTCGATATTACAGGAAAAGGTGTCGCAAATCCCGTAGCGACATTCTGGTCGGCAGCCGAGATGCTCATTTGGATCGGGGAGAAGGATGCTGCGGCCAAGCTGATGCATTGCGTTGAAACAGTCTGTGCTGCTGGCGTGTTGACGCCTGACCTCGGTGGGACAGCAAACACCCAAGGCGTGGTTGATGCGGTTTGTGACGAGATCGAGAAGTTCATTGCCTGAATTGGGGTGAAACTATGACAATAGCCTCTTTCTTTGATACTGCTAGACTCGAGACAAATCATTATGCGCATAAAGAGTCTTTGTAATCATGTACAATGCCTAAGATAGTCAAAGAACCGAGGGCCAGCAGCCAATACAGCATGTGCTCAAAAAGACTATTCCCTGTCTCGAGTCTGCTCAATTATCCCTTTCATCCCAGTCGTCTTTGTCAGATATCATGAGCAATGGCTGACCATAACCTGGGCACGTACGTCTGGGTAACAATTATGCTTCACCCCGGTATGGTACACTGGAGAGATGATGATGTAATAGACTGGCTCCAAGAATAGTTATGGAAACAGGGGATATATTTGGATTTCCTCTTATCCGGCAATGCAACCTTGGACGTATTTTACCAAAGTTGAGAACAGAAGGGAGCACTGGCCAAAACTAGAACGAAATTGGAAAATTTACGATGGGGAAGATGACTTTCTACGTTGGTGGAGGGAGAAAATGGATAGCCTCCATTTCACTATGCCAGATCTTGCCTCTCGTGATCATTCTGCAATTTGATTCATGAGTAAATTATCGTTCCCCCTTTCACTAGTGTTAGGACTGATTTGGGATGACTTAGATAGACAATTCCTGCATGTAATAATCAGGTACGAATCTGTACACAACTTATTCACTGAGATCTATGATAAATAAAGAGATTGGATCTCGACACAACAAAGGCCAGCTGGAGTTGAGATTTAATTGCATTTACTAACTGAAAGAACCAAATTAAAGGGATTAACAATGAAGTTCGTTGTGAATACATAATCAAAGCTGTAATAAGTAGAAGCGATATGTGATATATCCCTTCTCAGTATTTAAAGGAAACCTCGTACTCCGATACAGTGGGTAGCACACTGCGTCCTCGATGTTTCTGAACTATTGGATTCCCTCGCAGCACGTAATCAACTTGATTGTCACCTACATAAATTCAGATCGATATATCATCTTGCTAGCAGGATAGCTATAGCGTGCTAGGATGTCAATCCTAGTGTATCAGAGTGGCGCTTGCTTACAGGCGGAAAAGTAAATGTTGGGTAGATATCTTCTTCGCCGATGCAGACAGACGGTTGAATAGCTCTGCACGTCTTGCACAAATGCAATATGCCATTCAAGATGACCGGGCGACGATTACCACCAGATATTTGGGATACGGCAGGCCTTTAGTTTATTCGACTGAGGTCAGAGGAATCTTCGAAACCAATGAGGACATCTATTGCGAGGCGGGGCGGATTGTTTTCGGGTGGCGGCTTCGAGACGCTCACCAGGGACTTCCTTTCCGACGCACTGAAATCTTTCCGGGTGATTTAGATCTGGATGGTACTGAGTCGAGCTTTTGAGAGCCAAAGGATACTTCGTAAATACTGTAGGAAAACGTGTAGTCTCGTCATCCGGCAAATATCAAATAACAATTCGATAAATCCTCGGAATTACTCTTTAGTTCACAGCGAGTAAGCCACTAAGCTTGTTAAATCAGTTCTGTACTCAGAGTCCGTAAAATCTGTTTTTGTGTAAAACTGAGCTGGTCAGGCTGTCTGCGCCTCACGTGACCCCGGCCTACCTGCCTCCGTCGGGCAACGAAAAAAGAGTGGGGAAGCGGAAGAGCACAGCCTCCATACGAGTACGAATCCCCTCAGCTTCACGTGGCCCGGGCTTGGCTCTCTTGGCTCCCCCGTGTCAACAACGCTGAAGGTCACCATGAGGTGTACCTCAGTTCATCGACGGTGACTACGCTGCTCTGTGCTCCTCCGAGTCGACCTTGTTTCCGCTGTTGGACAGTCACCCCCGTACGCGGCCGACAACGCCGCCAAGCGACTAGCTCCAACACGGCCTAGTGCCAAGCGGGATATTCATTACGGTTGGAACGAGTACGAATCCCATGGAGCCCTCGAGCTCCACCGGCGGCAAAGTCTGGCGACGATGACGACTGCCGTGTTCGGACAAATACTCATTTGACAGATGAAGCTGGGATTATCCAGGGCTATGTTTCAGACCTAAATGTCTGCCAAATTCATCTTGACAGGAAATTGCAAATATCCGGCATCGAGCTCTTCGACAGATTGTTTCCTGGCAATGTCAAGATGTTCTCCTCGTGTTATTGGGCAAGCTGTAGATCTCCGTCCCACAATCCCGCGCACTGATTGCTTAGCCATGTGTGGGACTTGGGCTAAAGAGAACGACCCCTGGCCCAGCATACGCAAGCTGGTGAGCGCGTATCGGGCTTTCGCCTTTCGAGTCGAACAATCCTCCCAAACTCTGTGAATCGGGCGCTCTTGAGAAGCTCAGTCGTCCGGACACCAACTCGGGTTGCTTGATAGATATGGTGTGCACGCCACGAACTGCCATTCATCAAATCTCGCGTCGCAGCGGCCTTTGATTAGTGGGTCCGACTCCAGGATGGTATCTCCTCTCATCTGGGCGGGGGTTGTCGTGCTTGCCCGAGCAGCGAGCGGGGATTTTGTCTCGACGAACTACGATGAGTATAATGATGGCGTGCTTGGGCACCGACCACATCTTGAATACCACTCAAGCACCGAATTCTCGCCAATTTTCCAAGCAACTGTTTGGAACAGTGACGAGATCTCCGAAAAAGGATCACACATTTTCATCCGACACGATGGCAACGACACCTCGCCGCTCGCAACGCCCTTGGTCATTGACGCACACGATCTGAGCGCAGTGTATATGAACCGGACCTTCAAGAACGTGTTCGGCACCCGCGTCCAAGAAAACTTTGGCAAAAAGTACCTCACATTTTGGGAGGGTGAGAAAGGCTACGGTGTTGGCGATGGCTATGGGCTCGCATTTGACGATACATACCGCCTTGCGTATAAAGTATGGGCTCAAAATATCCAGGTCCACAGTGATCTTCATGAATTTGCATTCACTGGCAATGGGACTGCCTTGGTAACGGGCGTCAACCCGACCCGCATCCTTCAATCGGAGTTTCCGCAGTGGAACTTGCCCTACAATTTGGATATGTTGGACGCGATATTTCAGGAAATTGACCTTGAGACCAATGAGGTGATTTTCAACTGGCGCGCAATTGACCATATCAATCCCATGGATTCATTTGAGCCAGGCGCTACTGGCTGGGATGCCTATCACATTAACTCCATTGAGAAGGTATGGCCCTATTCTATGAGCGGGCATGACACGAAAAAAAGTCTAACCAGCTTTACATCAGACTCAAGCGGGCAACTATCTCATCTCAATTCGTCACACGCATTCCATCTTGCTTATCGATGGCCAAACAGGCCAGATCATCTGGACAATGGGTGGTGAGCGCAATGATTTTGTCGAGCTGCCCCCTTCAATTGACTCTGAAAATTGCCAACCCGTCCTCTCAATGAGCTGGCAACACCACGCCCGTTTTGTCCCGGGCACAAATGAAACAGAAATGACATTCTTTGACAACCACGGAAAAGTCACGAACCACGGCGATTGTGATACAGAATGCTCGCGTGGCTTACACATCGCCATCAACGATACCGTCTCACCACCCACGGTTCAACTCCTACGCGAATTCCGTCATCCATCACAACTTCAGGCTCAAAGTCAGGGCAGTGTTCAGCCCCTCTCGCCCTCCAGCACGGATCTCGGAAATGTATTCATAGGCTGGGGCCGATGTCCGACATTCACAGAGCATAATTCTCTGGGCGAAACAGTCATGAATGTGCAGTTCTCGCCGTGGCATAGTGACGATATTCCTGATGCACTCGACAATTACCGCGCATACAAGATGGATTGGACTGCTACGCCCTGGTGGGATCCTGCTATTGCGTCGCGGAAGAATCCGCAGGGCGAGTTGGTCTTTTACGTTAGCTGGAATGGTGCGACGGAAGTTACGAACTGGGTTGTCCGTGGTGCTGCGACTCCTTCACGACAGGGCCATGGCAATGTCCTTGCTAAGTCTTCGCGAACAGGCTTCGAGACAAAATTGGTTGTTGGGGACACCGTGTGGCAGTATGTGTGGGCTGAGGCATTGGATGTCAACGGGAATATACTGCGATCGAGCGAGGTCGTGGACTTGGATACAGCCGACCTCGTTGTTGCCATGGACACGTATGAGGCCAACGCCACGCTTCCCTTCGCGAAACCAACTGAGAAAGCAGAGACGAAGACAGAGTCTGGGGAGTCTTTTGACACGAAATTGATTCTGCTAGGAACTGCTTTGGCAGTGTTCTCTACTGTTGGACTGGTCACGTGCATTATCTGGGTCTGGCAGCGATGCCGTGGCTACGAGGAATTGAAGGCGGAGGATTTCGATCTTGGTTCTGAGCATGAGGATGATGAAAGAAAGTCAAGTGTCCCCATTGACGACGATGATAATGACGACCGCATGGGTGCCAACAACGATGCCCGATCGAGATCGAGTGTCTCTGAGCGACCTTTACTTCCTATAGCACAACCTTAGTGAATATGTAACAGCATATTGGAAGTTCTAATCAATAGCATCTGATAATTCTATCAATCCTAGCGACCTAATAAGTCCTCGACCACACATTCAAGAGATTGCATGACATAGAGTGGTTTCAGTTCTTTTCCCGAAAATTGTATACTCTCTTCAGCCAAATTCAAGCCTGATCTCACACTGGTACAACGAGATGGCTATGAAATACAAAGCTGTCAATGCGTTTAATGTGACCGTTTGGGCCCACAATTATCATGGATCATCGCATATGATCCACTATGGGGTAACTGACCCGCATTGTGCCCAGGACTCTGTTTAACCGCATCCTTTGGATGAAAATTGATGTTACACTGTACACTGTGAATTGGATGATTTCTTCAATTGTTCTAAAATTTCTCTAAATAATTATAAAAAGTATATTAACAACATCCTCATCACTATTCAACAGGCCTCCTAACAGGCCCTAAACAAGTCTTCAGGCCTTTGGGGCCTTCTGCTTCTTACAGCTCATTCTTGTCGTAGGTGGTACCCACGCGGCACATACGGCCACTGTCAGAGACCATCCACTCATCGGAGCCGACAGCAGTCAAGCCATAGAAGAGCGAGTGAGGATCGTACTTGGCCTTGATGGCGCGAAGCTTGTTGTAGTTTTTGCCATAGAAAGCCTTCTTGAAATCCGGCTGCTGCCAGTCGGCCTAGGATAAATTTGTCAGTACAAGTCGAAAGAGTAATCAGATGTTTCAAAATGACGTACCTCATTCAGATAAGCACCAGAGTCCGGTGCAAGGTTGCTCAGTGCAGGAACTAGGATGTTGGTCATCAAGTCTCGGCTCTTCTGCATCTTCTTGGGCTCGTTGAATTCCCAGGGGGTTGACATGAGCACGTGGGCAATAGCGCTGCGCCAGGCCGGGTTGACGGAGTTGTATACGTCGCCAGTAACGTCTTCGGTCACGCGTACGCCGACAGTGGTGAATGTGGCGTGCTTGGCAAGGACGGTACGGACAGAGTTGGTCAGTTCGTGGCGAGTACTGCCCTTCTCAACGATGGCCCGGGGAAGAAGCCAGCTGCCGTACTGGGCGACTCCGATCTCGACGAGGGGAGTCTGGGCGTTGAATTGATCAAGATAAGACTTGAACTCTTCGCCGTGGTATTGGTACTTGATGCCCAGGTTGTCAAGGCCGTCCAGAACAGGCTTCAGGATCTTTTCGAGCTTCTTCAGTGGGACGCCTGGAGCGGTTGCAGGGGCGATCGAGAAGGAGTTGTTGGTCAGGAAGTTCAAGCTCATCACACCCTCATCGACAATCGAAGGAAGGTGGGTGTTGTACATCTCAATAGCTTTGAAGAAGGTGTCTTCCGAGATGCCAGAGGTAGTGAAGGTGAGGTTCGCGCCAGACACGATGCTGTCGGGGTGAGCCTTGGAGGTCATCGACCAGACGACACCATAGGTGCCACCGCCACCACCAGTCAGAGCCCAGTAGAGGTCGGTGTTCTGGGTACGGTTGGCGACGAGGAATCTGCCAGTTCCATCGATCACCTCCCACTCGAGGACTTGGTCCGCGCCTAGTCCATACTTTGAAGACAGGGAAGAGTGACCACCTCCCTGGCTGTATCCACCGGCCAGACCAACAGTCGGGCACTCACCACCAACCATGCGTAGACCACGCTTGTGAGCGGCCTCGTATGCCTCAATTCCCTGAACACCAGCGCCGAGCTTGGCGACTTTGCCGGTGTAGTGTTCGTCCTTCCAATCCTTGAACTGGATGCTCTTCAGATTGTGTGTCCAGACTGAGAGGGCACCCGCGCCGGTAGACTTTCCGTTGTAGCTGAATGTTGTCAGTTGCTTGTGTTTCTCCGTGGTGGAGAGTGAAATTACTCATGACCAGTGTTGCGGATGATGAATCGGATATTATGCTTGTTGGCGAACTTCAATGTCTTGGCGACGTGAGCAGGTTCCGAGACATTCACGGCATAGCGGACGAAGTTTCCAAGCGTGCAGGGCTTGGAGACGGGGTGGTAGGGATCGCAAGTCCCGTTGGTAAAGAACGGGGCCATAAACGAGGAGGAAGATTGGTAGCTGGTCCTTAATTAGCATTGCTTGCCCGGCGGAGACGTAGCACGTGCCCTAAACCACTTACTGTTCCTCTGGCAGCAACCAGCCCTCCTTCAGTGTCTCGCACTTCTTCTCGTTGTACTCGGGCGCATGGCAAGGGGTGGCGAGAGGCACCGTCGCGATCAGACGTCCATCAACGGACTGATTGAAGGAATTCCAGGTCGACACCGAGGGCCAACAATCATCACCGGGAAAACATCGGCAAGATGAGCTGTCCGACGCCGCAATTGAAGGGAGAATTACGGCCAGCCCAAGGAAAGCTCCCAGCTTCAGCATCTTGGCACACAACATTAAGCGCAGCCTCCAGGATGAGTTCGACAGGAGTTGGAAGAAAGGAACCATTGGAACAAGAGCCGCAGCCCTGTTTGGTACTTATGGCTCGGCTACCATGCATACCGCGCTCGCAAGCGTTCATACTCTAGCTCACACAGCTAATGCAGGAGACGCAGTTTGCGTGGGGTGCGGTGCTGCCCCAGGTTTGGATAGTGATCGTCTAGGCCTGCTTAGTGGTGGATTTCATGAATCCTTCGACTCCACCGCGGGCCACGCCAACGGTCGATTCGCCTGTCAACCAAGACAGCTCGAAAATTAGCCGTGCACAGCCAGAGATGGCAAAGATCGTGGAACAGCGCCGGCACTTTTTACCTACAAGAGTATGGTTGGTAGGCATGCGGTCCACTTCTCGCCTGGCTCAACCGTACGAGGCGCATATTTGCTTACCCTGTCCGATAACGATACTGACAACAGGGTACCTGCTAGTGCACGAGAAACCTCGGCGGTGCCAATGCAGAATGAAAAAAAGAATTCGGTCTTTGAAAATGTCCCAATAATCAGACAATTGACTTTCTTTAGGGACAGTGCCATTTATTCCCGATTCTTTCTCCCCGAAAACTGAGAACCCTCGGGGCCATACTTTATCCCCGGAGGACCCAGTGCGAGTCTCGCCCAACGGGCCAGCAAGGCATCGAACCGTCTCCCACGCCAATATTGGAAATAAAATAAATGATCAGATCGCTTCGCCTAGAGAACGTGCATATAGTCCCGGGTTAGGGCTCGAGCAGTCCCCACTTCGGACAATCGCCGCATGAGACCGCGAAGGATGCACTAGAGGGGATCGCGTCCGATTGTGCATCGAGCCAGGAACCAGTTAGCACGAACTCCGGTTATAGCTTTAAACTTTGTCCTGCCTCCACCTTGACCCATGAAGGCAGCGAGGCTGGAACCAAACGTCTCCTTAAATGACGCTCATGACAGCAACTTAAACGCAGCCTGGAGTGAAGAACGTTCTCTGCCGGCCTTGCTTCCTATCTTCTATTCTGAGGGGAAATCGAACGCAATAATTATGGGAGAAAAAGTTGGAGTGGTTCCTCCACCCCCGGGGTAACCCCCGATTTCGACTATTCCAATCCCTGGAAATTCAAGACCAATATGACGATTGTCGGCGTCGGGCTTTTTTTCAGCACTTTGTTCTTGAGCATGCGTGTCTATACAAGGGCATGTCTATTATCGAAATTTGGTTGGGATGATGGTAAGTCTGTACATTGCGAGATTTATAAGATCGGGGGCTTGCTGACACTATTGACTAGTATCGATAATCGCCGCCTGGGTAAGAAGTCCGATCTTCCAATACTCTCTCTTCCTTGCTGAGACTCGTGGTTTCTTTCAACAGCTCTTTTCACTGGGGACACAAGTTGCGTGTATACGTACGTGGTGCTTCCCGCTCTCTGCTTGAAATCGGCGCCCTCTCCTAACACTTCTCTTAGATGGCTATCTCCACGGTGGAATTGGAATTCATTTGTGGAATGTCACCCCAGAAATGTTCGACATTTATCAACAAGTATCTTTACCAGGCTCCCTGTCCTCTATCTCTACTAAGTATTGTTGGAAAGATTATTCTCGTTGCCGCCGTTGTTTACGTACCCGCACTCGCCTTCGCCAAAGTCGGCCTCATCATCCTCTACCACCGTATTATGAACAAGCAACCTTTCTACACGTGGACACTACATATCATCTCTGCTGTTGTCTGCGGATACAGCATAGCAATTGTCTTCGCGCTGATTTTTGCATGCCATCCCATTGCAAAAGGATGGGACGCTTCGATCACTGGGGGGTCCTGTGTTGATCGCAACGGCTTATACATCGCCACAGCTGTCACCAACATCGTCACAGACATAGCTCTGATTATTGTTCCTGTACCTCTGGTGCTAAGTCTGCAAATGCCGAAGATTCAAAAACTCGGACTCTTGTTCATGTTCGTTGTTGGTTGCGCGTGAGTACCCCGTCCACAAAAAATAGCCTTCGACTTTATCTGAATTCTTTTCACAGCACACTTATCACGAGTATCCTGCGTCTTACCACCCTAATCCCCTTCCTCAAGGCAACTGATGTCACATATGAGCTAGTGCCGTCGCAACTCTGGATGTAAGATTCGTCTCCCTCACTGGGAATACTACAAGCTAATGCCATCTTCCAGCTATGTCGAATCCAATCTCATCGTCATCTGTCCCTGCCTCCCATTTCTCCGTCAATTTATGAGACGCTACTCCCCGTCTTGGATCGGCGAAGTCAATAGTACTGGCCGACGCTACTTCAGGGACTACAGTTCAGGTACGGCTCGCAGTCGTCGCAAACAGGGTCTCAGTCGTCTACAGGATGACATTGCCCTTGCCGAAAATACGGGAAGCACCCATAGCCAATCCCATATTGTCAAAGAGGTCCAGTGGGAAGTAACGGAAGAGAGATGCGCGGCAGAACGGCCACCGAGCATACTACCATCTCATCGAGTCTAGTCAAATTTCGAAATTGGCCCAAGCATCAACCGACAATATACAATAATAATTGAATGATACCCAAAAAGCGGACTATTCCAGCTAAGCACCTGTGAGGCGACGCACTTCGCAATCTGTCTCTATAGTACGATCCCGTCACCACCAAATCCTTCCACCCACCCATCGAAATACGTTGATAGTCGCGGGCACTGACCTCCCGATTCCGACGAAAGTGGCTCATGGAAAACGACGGGTGAAACAGCCGGGTCCGCCGATCTCCCCACATTTCCCGCTATTTCCTCGCGGCATATTGACTTTCGTTGCAAGGCTCCGAGCCCTGAGTGGGGTTCAAGCTCATCAAGCGTTGATCGGGTATTCCTTCGGCCTGCATCGAGGTCCCAAATTTCGGCTTTTCCAAAAGTACCTCTCCAGGGGAATGGATTGTCAATTTTCTCGGTCTTGTTTAAGGCAACATGTGAAATGGTCAACCTATTAGGTTTTTGGCCCCCAAATTATCGTCCCACATATGCAGTAAACAGGGGTGGTGAGGACACTCGTGGAAGGCTGATAAACAATCTTTGGTCCACAGACGTAAATAGATGTGTCATTGGGATTTGCTGGACGAGGGGAGAATTTTTCAAGACTAATTTAAGTATTTGTCATATTCAAGTCGATGGAGTCCTCAGACCGATTCAATGCGCATCCCACGTGCCACAAAGTACTAATATTTTGAGGATACGATGTGATATATGGTGTCAGGGTATTGTCATCATCACGGCGTCCTGGGCAAGTTGAGAATTCTTTTTTGCAGGAAATAGCACTGAACCTTCCACGTCCTAGACAAAAGCACACCTGGGCAGTATATCCCCGTTGCAGGTTCTGGTAACTGCTTGAAAGAGTCTGTGCACATTTTGCTAGTACTCTTGAGCGCTACTAATCAAGCACTAATCTTGAATGGCCTGGATTGAGCTTGTTTGGTAGAAGACCTTTTAGAGTGATGTAGTTTACATAGTAAAGGAGCCCGGTTCAGCCACCGATACGACATCGGTCGAAAGGAAATATCTCATATTGGCTTGGGTCTAGATTGCTTGCTCTGTGCATTCCAAGATGCAAGACGGACCTTTCACTCCGGAGATAGAATAGGAAGAACTCCGTGTGATCAATAGAGACTTGACCCCGCGTTCAAGTAACCCCTCTCAGCACGGTCCCTATCCGGGGTATACATCCCAGGGATTGGGATCATCATACTTAAAAGTCCGAGCCCTCTCCAGATTCAAATATCCATTTTACCAGCAATGCAACCCGGAGAGCAAGCTTCCCGTGTGGGTTTTCATCCAGGGCAGAGGCATGCTTCTAACTCCGACCAGAACTTCAATGCGACTGAGATGATCATCAGATCAAATAATAGCATGGCCTTTCTGCAGATCAATTATCGCGTGGGTGCTTTCGGGTTCTGGCGAGCGAAGAATTCGAGCAAATGGAGACTTGAATGTTGGGCTGCTTGACCAGCACAAAGCGCTGATCTGGGCACAGAAATACATCCACCTGGTAAGAGCTGGGATCTCCCGAGCGTCCCCAGAAGAAGAAAGTACGGCCGACACGAGCAGTTGGCAGAGACCTGGAGCACGTGGTCATCCACCGCGACTCCGCCGGCGGAGGCTCCGTCGCGTATCACCTGACGGCGTGGGGTGGTGGCCGCGAGCGAGTCTTCGTCAGTGCAATCTCAGTCTCCCTTCCTGCCCACTCACCGTACCGTGGCAGAGTCGGAGTTCCATTTCGACCGGTTTGTCAAGAACGCCAATTGCAGTGATGATGGTGATGCCTTGGCCTGTCTCCGCTCTCAGGACTCGGCGACCTTGCAAGCAGTAGACGTAGCATCGCGATTCGCGGAACCAACGAGACTCCTCTATGGTACTTCCTGCCTGTTATCGACAGTTCTTTCTCGTCGGATTTACAGACCCTCTTCGAACAGGGAAGGGTCACTAAGGTGCCTGTGATAATCGGCGATGACAACGATGAAGGAACCGGATTCACTCGAATGTCACCACCTCCACGGGGTTCTTGGATTTTATCCAGGCAAACTACCCGCGACTGGCCCCGGCCAATCTCCAGAGAATGAACAAAACTTATCCCCTCGAAGAGTCCGACTCACTGAGGCCAAGCCATGCACCGTATTTCCACCAGCAGAGATGGCATACGGCAAAGCCACATTTACTTGTCCCGGAATCGAGCTCGCCTCTTCCATGGCAGCTCACAATTCTCCGCTTCAGACATGGAGTTACCGCTACAATGTCCAGGATACCGATAATGAGCAAGTCGGCCTCGGAGTGATCCTGCGATGGCTGTTCTTATCTCACATACAATGCGCCGATGGTTCCTATTGTCATGGATAATTGGATTAGTTTCATCCTCACTTTGAATCCCAATACATATCGCAATCCCGCTGCGCCAGAATGGGAGCTATGGGTTGCTAGTGAAGATCAGCGATTGAAATTCGAGCTGGATGCAACGAGTATGGAAACAGTTCCTGCAGCGCAATTTGGTCAATGCTCAGTCTTGAGACACTTGTCCACGGACATGGGGCAGTAGGGTGTAATGGGTTTTCGATGAGAACCAGATTAGGGGATGATACCCTTGAAGAGGGCAGTTGCCAGTGATCTACATGTACAATCAGTAGCAGCCTCGTGTTCAAGCCAAGCCTATTGAGGTTCATGGTCCCTTTCTGTCGCCCGCGTTGCATCGCCATATTTTCGAATGTCAGAAAAGAACCCATCGTTTTCAGATAATCTTAATTCGTGAAGAAGAGAATCAATGGGTCCCCCCCACCGTCCATCTGGAACTTCATTCTCCGTGAACAATGAGAACAATACGGGATGGTGTATTGGAGATGCGCCCATCAAGTTCGCAGAGCAATGCGCTGATCTATCACCGGTCCCCTGGTCAGATCCGGAGGAATATCTGCTGCGACGTGGGTCTGATAGGATACATCAATGAGTATGCCTACAGGGTTTGCGCGACAACGGATGAATTCCAAGAAAGCCAGATGGACGACACTATGTCCAGGGCGACTCAGGAGTGCAGATCACCCAGTAAGTCAGCTCTTCCGTCCTCTTTTGCCACAAACAAGCAGCAGGAGCTAATATCATGAAAAGTGACAATTGCTTCAGTGACAGTTTCAGCTGCCACGGGATTCTCACAAACCTCGGTAACGGCCACATCGGAACCTACATCAACTTCATCAACTTCAGCAGGCCCAGGGTCTCAAGTATCATCTGCGGAAAAAGGGGCAATATCGGGTGATGTGATCGGAGGGTTTTGCGGTGCACTCTTGTTCATGGGGATAATATGGCTTTTTCTTCCATGTCGTCGTTCCTCTGCCGAGCAAATTCCTGACGATTATGAGGGATACGCGAAGGACCTTTTTATGCAATATGAAACGAAGGATTATTACTCTCCAGGAGGCCATGGTGGTGCTCCGGTGGAGTTGAACAATGATCCTTCTCAGCGAGAGCTACTGGGCAATACGCACCAACGTCATGACTTACCCGGAGGCAGAAAGCAACCATCGTCCTAGCTGCCATACTAATCCACTGCATACCCGTGGAGCTGTCTCCAAATTGGTGGAACCAAAGTGAATATCACTTCCATCATCACCTTTATACCCAAAGCATTCATATTAATATCTACAATGAGATTGATTCATATCTCTCGAACTATATTTCCGCGCGCGTAATTCCCCTAGCGTGAAGTATCTATGTGGTCTACCCTCGCCTGCTCTAAACCTTACTATTCCTATATGAAAATCTCCTAAAGCCGATTAAATAATGCTGGCCTATTGTATGCACGTATAGTACAATTCTACTCACGCAACAACCCCCTTCGCTTTCAAATCCTTAATCTGCCTGTCATCAAGACCAGCCAGATCCTTTAAAAGCTCATCTGTGTGCTCTCCAAGCAAAGGAGGCGGACGCCGAATACTCGGCTCGGCATTCGAGTATTTCACAGGCGGACTGATGACTTTGATAGGGCCACATGTCGGGTGATCAATAGACTGAACCATACCTCTCGCTTGCACTACACAAAGATTAGTATCAGTCCCAATTAAAAGCGACTTAGAAGACCAGCTCACCATGTTCATGATTCATAGTCCCCTGGATGTCATTCACCGCCGCATAAGGTAATCCACTCCCTTCGAAGATACCCTGCCACTCGCGGGTCGTTCGCTTGGTCAATTCGCCCTCGATAAGCGGCTCCAGTTCCGCGCGATTGGTGACTCGCTCATTGTTCGTGACAAAGCGAGCATCACTCTTCCACTCGGGTTTCCCAAGTTTCTCACAAAGAATTCCAAACAGACGATCATTCGCCCCGCCAACGAAGATATCCCCATCAGCCGTTTTGAAGCCTTGATAAGGGACGACAGAAGCTAAAAAAAAAAAATATTAGCACCGTCAAAAAGCCAAAAGGAAGAAAGATTATCTCACGATGAGCAGTCCCCCACCTTCCAGAATCCTTCTCCCCACTAATCAAAACCGACGTCCCCATATTCGCAAGCGTCGCAACCTGACAATCACTCAAACAAACATCCAAATGCTGCCCCTCTCCCGAGCTAACACGCGCCAACAACGCCGCCATAATCGAATTAACAGCATACAAACCCGTCGTCAGGTCCGTCACCGCAACGCCAACCTTGACAGGTGGTCCATCCCTTGTCCCGGTTAGATGCATGAGCCCAAACTCCGCTTCGACCATCACATCAAATCCCGGTCTATTGCTGTAAGGCCCTGTTTGACCGTAGCCGGTGATGCTTGTGTAAATCAAACCTGGGTTTATTTTGGAGAGGGTTTCGTAGTCCATTTTGTATTTCTTTAGAGAGCCGGGGAGGTAGTTCTCGACCAGGACATCGCAGTTGCGGGCGAGGTTGTGTAGGATTTCGGCGCCTTCAGCGTGCGCGAAGGAGAGCGCGAGGGACTTCTTGTTGCGGTTTACTGAGAGGTAGTAGGCGCTTTCGCCATTTCCTTGGCGGCCGTCATTGTAGGCGGCGAATGGGGGGCCCCAGGCTCGGGTGTCGTCGCCTCGGATGGGGTGTTCGATTTTGATTATCTCTGCTCTGCTTTTCGTTAGGCTCTGGGTGATATCTTCAATTCTTACAAGTTATACTCACCCTAGGTCACCTAGGATTTGTGTGCAGTAAGGCTGTCCCTATGTCAGTCCTTTTGGTTCGCATTATCACAATTGGCTGGGACTCTTACCCCAGCAAGTACCCGGCTCATATCCAGGACCTTCACCCCAGCCAGAGGTAGCTTCTTATTCTTTTGCGCCTTGCTCGCCGTGGCCAATGTCCGGGAGAAGCATGATCCGCGCGGGCGAGTGAGGGAGAGTGATGACCTTGCGACCAGAAATTCTCGCGATAATGAGAGAAGATTCATCCTGTAATTATAAAGGCCCCCAACGACCATGACAAGTCAACGCCAAGTGAACTGTATGTTCGCAGCAAGTGTCACTCGTCGCGGATGTTTTAATTTCTCGCGGCTTGGCCGTTCGTGGAGAGCCCCACGGGCAACCTGTAGGTGTGGGTTCGACCCCACATGAACTATTCATCGAGCAGCACCAGCGAATTTACTGACAGATGGCTCGAATAAAAAGTTTGAATGCTGGATTACTACTTCTACTAGGTCCATAAAGTATAGTATAGAAAATGCTCATTCTCAGTCTAAATTAGAATCTTCACATGCAAAACAAAGACACCGTATGAATCCCAGGTCTACAAATTGGTATATATCTTATCATATTTACAGCTGCATGGGCTTCAGATCAGGGGAGACCTTGAAAGGAGCGGCAGTCTTGCTGCGGATCTCCTCGACAGTGACGCCCTCGGCGTGCTCGATCAGAGTCAGACCCTCGGTGGTGCTGACGTCGAAGACGGCTAGGTCGGTGATGATGGTCGAGACGCAGCGGGGGCCGGTCAGGGGGAAGCTGCAGTCGGGTAGAATCTTGGGGTTGCCCTTCTTGTCGGTGTGTTCCTATCGAGAGATGTTAGTGTCTGTTGAGTTCTGGAGTTGGGCAACTGCGGAACTTACCATGGTGACGACGACCTTAGTCTTCTCGGGGTTGGCGACCAGATCCATGGCACCGCCAACACCCTTGACCTTACCGGGAAGCATGAAGTTGGCCAGGTCTGCATAAGTTTTTAGTATTCAAATTGATGCATTTTTGGATTGTCAGGCGAAACTTACCGCCGTACTGGCTGACCTGCAGAGCACCAAGCATGGTAAGATCGATCTTACCAGCGCGAATCATACCGAAACTCTCGTGGGAACCAAACAGGGAAGCACCGCGGCCCAGAGTGACAGTCTCCTTGCCGGGGTTGATCAGGTCGGGGTCCTCTTCACCGGGGTGGGGGTAGCCGCCCAGGCCCAGAATACCGTTCTCAGCCTGCAGGACGACCTCGACACCCTCGGGCAGGTAGGAGGGGGCGATCAGGGGAATACCAATACCGAGGTTGACATACATTCCATCCTTGAACTCCTTAGCGGCACGCTTAACGATGCGCTCACGGCGGGCAGTAGCCTCGCCGGAGCCAGCAGCGAGCATGTCCTCGGGGTTCTTGGCGAAGGTAAGCTTCTCGATGGCGGTGGGCTGGGTGCTCTGAATGACAGCGTCGACGTAGATGCCCTGGAGGTGGATGCTCTCGGGCTCAATCTCGCCAACCTCGACGATGTGATCGGCCTCGACGATGGTGTACTTGGCGTTCTTGGCCATGGCCTCGTTGAAGTTGTTCATGGCCTTGCGGAACTGGCAGTTACCCAGCTTGTCGGCCTTGTGGACGCGAACCAGAGCGTAGTCACCGAAAATCGATTCTTCCAGGATGAAATCTTTGCCGTTGAACGTGCGGGTCTCCTTGGGCTTGGACATTTCTGCCACAGAGCCATCCTTGTTGTACCGAATAGGGAGTTCACCAGTTTGAATGATAGTACCGTAAGCCGCGGGAGTGTAGAAAGCCGGAACGCCAGCCGCTCCGGCGGCGCATTTCTCAGCGATGGTACCCTGGGGCGTGAGCTCCAGGGTCAGGTCACCGGTGAGATACATCTTCTCGAACACCTTGTTCTCGCCAATGAAGGAGGCGATCATCTTGGTGATCTGCTTGGACTCGAGCAATTGACCTGCCCGGGGCATTGGAGATTAGCGCATGTGCCTCGACAGCACCACAATCTTTCAATTGCACCTACCGAGACCGGTGCCGGGCATACCAGCGTTGTTGGAGACAACAGTCAGGTCCTTGACCTCAGGACGAGCATGAACGGCATTGATTAGGGTGTTGGGAACACCAGAGAAACCGAAACCACCGACCAGCAGGGTCGAAGAACCCTTCATGTTCTTGACAGCCTCCTCGGCGGAGTCACATAGCTTGTTGATAGCGCTCCGCGAGGTCGAGGCGGAGAAGTTCCGCCGCCAGATGGGGCGGAACACCTTGATCGCAGGGAAAGGCCGCGACATGGTGAAAACTACCTGCAGAGAATCTGGGGTAGTGCTTTCTGGACCAGCAGAAAGAAAGAAGAAAGAGGAAGAATTAATTGAATCGCAAAGCAACCCCATCCCCCCAACCCGTTCGGCTAGGGACTGAGCCAGACAAGCCGAAAAAACGCTTAGCCGGCAGTGGCCACCGCCTGCTCCCCCACAAGATCAGAGCGACACTGCAGCGCGCCCCAAAGCCCTTTGCCGCCATCGGAAGCCGACCCCACACCCTACCCGATGCTGACTCATGCATTAGTGCCTGAGGCACTCGCACATCCTGCGGGGCGAACAGTAGGGCAGTGATGTGGAGGGCAAGTCGGCGATCATATGCTGCACTGTACTTGTACAAAAACTATATCCTACCAATAGTCTACTCGACTTAATACTACAGTATATCAACACTTCTCAATACATCACCAGCCGTTGTGGCAGGCACAACCCGTAATTACGCGGTCACAGGCGCCGAAATTAACAGGTATCTTACGCGGGAGTGTCTTCGGCAGCGACTGCCCCCGACGGCGCAAGATTGTCGGAAGTGCCAGGAGCTTCGGCTGCCATCCCGGAGACCCTTCTACGGATACCACCGCGCCTCGGGTCTGGCATGACTCCCACTTTGAGCAGCCCTTGCCATTCTTAATTGTCCGCTACATTTCCTACCCTACTAAGGTAGATAACTTAGAGCCCCTCTGCCCGCCCTGAGGCACTGACAGGCACCATCCGATCGACAGCGGGGCCGTCCCCTCACTTCTCCGCTCGACGTGCATATCAGCACCGGGCAATGCCTGCAGTAACCACACCATCCGGGGCAAGCCTGCTGGCCAGCCGGTGCATGAAGGGTCACTGCCAGGTCGGACATGACACGGACATCATGTGCTCGCGTGCATTGTCCAATCATCGCACAAGATCGAGGAACGCGTGGTGAGAGGGGAAGCTGCTATAAGTACGATAGACACCTTTAGAGCAGAGGGGAGGCTGCATCTCCTGATTCATCGTAATAAAGCACATGTCAACGCCGGGACACCCCACGCGCAATCTGGAAGACTGCCTCAGTAAACTGCTCCTTCACATCATGAGCTCTAAAAACGTACCCCCAACGCCATTACTGTCCGAACAGCATAATGGGATCCCACCGAGGCTATTCGAAAAGGCGCAGGAGGCCAAGTCCGCCATCTTCGACATTGCCACCAAGTCCAAGAATGAACGAACCAAAGTGGCTTTGCCCCAGGGTATCAACCAGGCCACGTTCCGTGTTGCAATTGCAGAGCTCCACGATCGGCTCGGCGAGGAATATGTAGAGTTTGTGACAAGGCTGGATGATGGGTGGTATATGGAGAGTGAGTTACAATGCGACCAACTTGCACCGCAAGAGCACTGGCAAGTGAGCAACTCTGACAGAAGAACGATTAGACCCCAACACCCACGATGGAATGCACGTATCCTCCGAAGAAGACTTCGTCGCCTCCGTCGTCGTATACCCCGGCAGCACAGAAGAGGTTCAAACAATCGTCCAATGGGCCAACCACTACCGCATCCCCATCTCCCCGATCTCCATCGGCCGAAACTGTACGTACCCAGCCAAATAAATCCCCATACATAGCTGACACCATAATAAAAATAGATGGCTACGGCGGCGCCGCCCCCCGCGTCCGCGGCGCCGTAGTCTTGGACCTCGGCAGACGAATGAACCGCATCCTTGACATCAATCCGGATGACTGTACCTGCCTCGTCGAGCCAGGCGTGACCTACTTCGCCCTTTACGAAGAGATCCGTGCGCGCGGCTACAAGAACCTCTGGATCGACGTACCCGATATTGGCGGGGGCTCGGTTCTGGGAAATGCACTCGACAGAGGTGTTGGATATACACCCTATGGAGACCATTGGATGATGCATTGTGGTATGGAAGTTGTTTTGCCGACGGGTGAAGTGATTCGGACGGGGATGGGGGCCTTGCCGGGGAATAATAGCTGGCAGCTTTTCCCTTATGGGTTTGGGCCGACGGCTGAGTATGTATACTCTTGCTGCTTGTTTGGTATATCTGGCTAATTTGTGATCCAGTGGAATTTTCTCCCAATCGAATATGGGGGTCGTGACGAAGATGGGATTTGGATTGATGCCGAATCCTGGAGATCATGAGAGCTATGTGCGATTGCCACACTCTATGCTACTCTTTGATGAGACTAACGGCTGCGCAGCTTTACACATTCCCCAATGACGAAGACCTGAGCCAACTGGTAAGAAGCCACCACCCTTGACACTGCCATGCAATTTGCTGATCGCCTACAAGATCGAAATAATCCGGCCCCTACGCATCGCCATGATCCTCGAAAACGTCGCCCAACTCCGTCACATCAGCATGCAAATCGGTCTAGAAGGCAAACCCCGCAGCTTCTACTACAACGGCCAAGGCCGAGTCCCCGACTCCTACATCCACGAAGCAGCGCAGCACCTCGCCCACGGCGACTGCTCCTGGCTCTACTACGGCATGGCATACGGCCCCAAAGAAATCCGACAATACAAACTCGACATCGTCCACAAAGAATTCATGAAAATCCCCGGCGCAAAACGCATCGACCCATCCACCCTCCCGTCAACAGACTACTTCTGGGTCCGCGACCGCATCGCCTCCGGCATCCCAGACATCGAAGAACTGCGCTGGGTGAACTGGCACCCAAACGGCGGACACGTAGCCTTCAGCCCCGTCTCGCCGGTCCGCGGCGCCGACGCAACAGCGCTGTGGGAAATTGCGCGGAGAAGGTGCGAGGAGTACAATCTCGACCTCTTCCCCACTTTCTGCGTGGGGCTGCGGGAGATGCATCTAATCGTGGAAATCGTGTTTAATCGTGACGATGTGCGGATGCGCGATAATGCGGGCTTGTCTGCGGGCAATGATTGATGATGCCGCCAAACGAGGGTACGGCGAGTACCGGACGCATCTGGCGTTTATGGATCAGATTGCCGGAACGTATAACTGGAATGATGGGGCTTTGATGAGATTCAATGAGCGGATCAAGGATTGTCTGGATCCGAATGGGATTATGGCTCCTGGGAAGTCAGGAATTTGGCCGGCAAGGTATCGGGGGCGCGGGTGGGAGATGAGTGCCAGCGATGAGTCGTCGGAGGGGAAGGGGGTGGGTCAGGGTGTGGGTTCGATCAAGCTGTAAATTGTCATAATGCCAGTGCCTAATGTAAGTATTTCTGCTGTACATTTAATCCCTGCTGAAGGGCCTCGCATTCGCCAAAAATGTGGTGCGTTGAATCGACAGCTCCCCACATCGCTGGGTCGGTCTCCACTGTTCAAGCCAGCACCGCAATCTGCCAATTTGGCGGCAGACAAAAAGGGAGGACGAAAGAAAAGTAGTCAAAAGCAAAACGTAAACACGAACGGTCTCTCAACGTGGTTGTGACCGCCACGGCCGATCGACCCGCGGGAAGCGGGGAGAGTATCCTCGAGCACGGCCCGCGTACGCCGAGGGCGATCGTCGGCCCCACGGGGGAAACCGCCATGATGCAATGCCACTTCCACTTTCTCGCCTACATCCATTTCTCAATTCCCCTTCCGCACACCTCCTATGGCCCAAGATGTTACGACGAACAGCAGGCGAGGTCCTTAAAAAGAGTCCCAACGATGTCGTCGTGCTCTCCGCCGTTCGCAGTCCCATCGCCCGGGCCTTCAAGGGCGGATTCAAGGACTCCTACCCAGAGGAGATTTTGATGCCGGTACGTCCGAACGAATACATAAAAAAACACCACATACTCACACGGTGCTAGGTAATGCAAGCCGCCGTGCAACGAGCAAACATCGAACCAGGCCAAGTCAACGATGTGATGATCGGCAACGTCCTCGCAGAGCTGGGCTTTGCGAAAACAGGTCGCATGGCGCTGAACGCAGCAGGCTTTCCCAACTCGACAACCTTCCACACCATCAACAGACAATGTTCAAGTAGTCTGCAAGCCATCACGCATATCTCGCATGCCATTCTCGCAGGCCAGATTGACGTCGGACTCGGCGGGGGTGTGGAGAGCATGTCGAGGAATTATGCAACGCGCGGAATCCCCGTGGACGTGTCGCCGACGCTCCGGGAGTCAGATGTCAAGGATGCAAGGGACTGTTTGTTGCCCATGTTGCAGACGTCGGAGAATGTTGCGTCGCGGTATGGGATTAGTCGAAGGGAGCAGGATGAGTTTGCGGCGGAGAGTCAGCGCCGGGCGAGTGAGGCGCAGAAGTCAGGTCGGTTTAAGGCAGAGATTGTGCCTGTCACTGTCCGGTCGGTGAGTGTGGGAATTGATGAGGAGACTATTTCGGGTGTGGAGCGGGATGAGGGTGTTCGGCATACGGTGACGGCGGAGAAATTGGCGACTTTGAAGCCAGTGCTGGAGAATGGGTTCAGTACGGCTGGAAATTCGTATATCCCCACCCCCGCACCTTGCTCATTAATTTGAACTTTATACTAACATTAATTCCAGCTCGCAAATTTCCGATGGCGCCTCAAGCACCGTTCTCGCCCGCCGCTCCTGGGCCGAAGCACAGGGTCTCAAACCCATCGCCCGATTCGCCGGCACTCAGGTAGCCGGTTGTGCACCGGACGAGATGGGAATTGGGCCCATTTTTGCCATCCAGAACCTGTACAAGTATCTGGGCATTGAAAATAGGGACATTGACATTGTCGAGATGAACGAGGCCTTTGCGAGCCAGTCGATCTACTGCCTTCGCGAACTGGGCATTGATATGGACAAGGTGAACCCCAACGGCGGCGCCATTGCCCTGGGACATCCCGTCGGAGCAACGGGTGCCCGACAGGTTGCTACTCTTCTCGCGGAGTTGCAACGGTCGGATAAGGAGATGGGCATTGTGAGCATGTGTGCTAGCACGGGTATGGGTGTGGCATCCCTCTTTATTAGAGAATAGATGAGATAGACCGATATCCGACTTCTCATTGTACATAGGATTTGCGAAGTGTCGGAAACAGTCGTATTTTTTGCCGGATAAATGAGGAATGAGTCGATCCTGTTTAGATACCTCGGAGCTTATTTAGGCACACCATCAGACAATAAGGCAGAATACACTCATCCCATGAGATAACAATCCATCTGTTGAGGTTCCAGGATAAGGCACCGAATTGATGCCACATTCCCAACCTCTGTCGGCATGTCTGTCCAGGGAAACCGGAGGCACTGAGCTTGATATACGCTTCAAGCTCTCTTGCCACCATTATATTCTACATTCGGGAGATCTTCATGGAAGAACCCCGATCGAGACCGATTATGAGAGATTTACTACTGTCAGGGGCTTGCTGCCCGTTCAGGGATAAATCCCCCCAGAATCGCACGGAGACAGCATAACACTTTCAAGTCAAGTTCTGTCAATTCCATTAAGGTCGATTTGTCTAGCAGGCCCTCATTCAATATTCAGTGCTTCGTCGCAGCCCATCTCAACACCATCTACTGCTACTGAGTTTCGCTCGGGAGAAATGGATAGACATATATATTTGAAAACTTTGCACCTGGTCATTTATTTTGGTAGATTGTTGGTATGGATTCAGCAGATAATAATTATTACGCGTACCAGCCTTAGAGTAATAATTCAAAAATCTAGGACTAGTCAACCAGGAACTTCACCGAAAAACAGATGGGACGAAATATGAACACGTGATAATCCATGCCTCAAGGCGTAAAGTGACTTACGGATATTGTCACGTGCTAGATTCGACTGCCCCACATGCCTCTGGGTGTTGATGTGGGGCCAGGCGTTGAGCGCGGAGAGCTGGACTGCGTGGAGCGTGGATGGCGGAGCGTCCGGGGTGATAACTGGGAATCAATTCAGTGGACAATTGGCACCTTCAAGTAGTGTCTGTGGAAACTCTTTGCTCCCATTGACCCTAAGCATGTCGAAGATTGTGAGCCTCACACGACCCTTTTCGCAGGTGAACGCTCGCCCGGCTGTCTTTGTGGCGGTTAGCGGGCGTCGATCCATTGGCTCGGTCAGCGCCATCGACTCGAGCATTTTCCGGACTTTATTTGGCACGGACGAGATTCGGAAGGTAAGTACATTTAACAATGATCCGCCATATTTACAAGCAAGATCGCAAGCTAACTTTGTGGGAAAGGTCTTCGACGACGAAGCATACATCCGCCGCTGCGTAGACGCCGAAGCAGCTCTCGCACGCGCGCAGTCACAATGCAATGTAATCCCCTCAAATATCGGGGCAATGGTCACGCAGCGAGTGCAGGGATCAACACTCGACTTTGATCGTCTGCGCCACGAAACGGAGATCGTGGGATATCCGATTCTCCCGCTTGTTCGCCAGCTATCGGCCATGTGCGGCGACGAGGCGGGTAAGTATGTGCACTGGGGCGCGACGACGCAAGATATTATGGACCTGGCAAGCGTACTCCAGATGAAAGAGGGTCTGAATATCGTTGAGCGATTGCTCAAGGACGTGATCAAAACTCTTCGTCAGCTATCGGAGCAATACAAGGATACGCCCATGGCTGGTCGAACGCATTTGCAACATGCATTGCCCGTGACGTTTGGGTATAAGTGTGCTGTCTGGCTATCTGGCTTCCAGAGGCACCTCGAGCGATTGGAGCAGCTCCGTGATCGAGCACTGCTGGTGCAATTCGGTGGTGCGGCGGGCTCGCTTGCATCGCTTGGCTCTGGCGACGACGGACTTCGAGTACGCAAGGCACTCGCCGAGGAACTAGGTCTCTCCAACCCCTCGATTACATGGCACGTGGTGCGGGACGGCGTGGCCGAGATTGCAAACTTCCTCGCTCTAATGGGAGGATCCATGGGCAAGCTGGCTCTGGACATAATAATCATGTCCTCCAACGAATTGAGCGAAGTCTCCGAGCCCTTCGTCCAGCACCGCGGAGCATCATCTACAATGCCTCAAAAAAAAAACCCCATCTCCAGCGAGGTAATCCTCGCCGCATCCAAAATCCTGCGATCGAATGCCGGCCTAGTTCTCGACGGCATGGTAGCGGACTTTGAGCGCGCTTCGGGTCCCTGGCATCTTGAATGGGTTGCGGTTCCAGAGAGCTTTGTCATTGCCGTGGGCGCGCTGTCGCAGACGCATTTTGCGCTGTCCGGACTCTCGGTGAATAGCAAGCAGATGCTGGACAATCTTTATTCTACCAAGGGCTTGATTGTGGCGGAGGCTGTCATGATGGGGATGGCGCCGCATGTTGGTCGTCAGCGGGCTCATGATCTTGTTTACGAGGCTTGTAGGGAGAGTATTGAGAAGGAGCGAACGCTTTTGGAGTGTCTACTGGAGAAGGACGAAGTTACAGAAAAGATGAGCCAGCAGCGATTGAGTGAGCTTTGTGATCCGGTCAACTATCTGGGTGCATCGTCGAGAATGGTGGATGATGTCTTGGCTGTCAATTGAATCGAGCGAGCGAGATGTGCTCAAGTCGTTGGTACATAATATCTAGCTGTATATGAAACCCAACATGAATATTGATGATATTCCCCATTGACATCCGCATACTTTCTTTTTCTTTTCTTTTCTTTCTTTCTTTCTTTCTTTCGTTTTTAATTGATTTAGTGTTTCGTCAACAGAAGTTCCGAGCTGTCTAAACAAGACGAATCCGGTAGATAGTAATAACTTATCTTGACAGTAGTTCTTAGCGTAGAAGAATGGGGCTCTCCCACCCTTTTAGCTGGGGCATTTGGCCGGGATGACATTCCGGCGTTGGCCTGCTCCACATCCACATAGCCCCGCAATGAAAAAGCCAAAGAACTCGAGTTCGTGGTCGGCCCACAGTCGAACCCGAGATCTCTATAGGGGCATGAGGCCAATGTGGGTCCGTATGTGGGAGGTGTATAAGACACAAACGATGATAGAAGAGCTCCATATGGGTCTCATTAGCGAGAATGGGACATGTCCAAGCGATAAAATCGTGGTTGTAAAAGACTCTTCTTCCTCATATCACGCAAATTACTTGAACCTATCAACTACGACTTTTCTACAAAGACTGGATACCAACCGCACTTTTCTATCCTACTCGACATAATGCCTGCTTCACCTATTACAGAAAGAAAGCCGGTCAAAGACCTACAAAAGGTCTTCCACTATACGGATGCCATGAGCCGCAAGCCGACAAGAGATAACGATCCCTACGAATACCAGGCTGGCTTCGGCAACCGTCACCAATCCGAGGTCATCCCCGGAACACTGCCAGCAGGTCAAAATAACCCCCAGGAGGCTCGCTTCGGCTTATACACGGAAGGAATTACATACTCTGCCTTTGTAGCTCCACGACATGTCAACTTCAGCACATACATGTACCGTGTGCGGCCTGCAGCAGCTCACAGTACGTTGCCCTCGCCCATTAAAGTCAGTCTTTCATGCTAATAGCCGCGTCTCGAAGATGGCTACAAGGCCAACATCCCCCACAAGTCCGATATCGAAAACTGCCTAATGACCCTTAACCCCAGAGTGGCGACTCTGGCGGAACAAGGCGAATGGGCGCCTTTCCCACTACCTAAGGAAGACGAGAAGATCGATTTTGTCGACGGACTGCACACCCTCGGAGGAAGTGGAGACCCCAACCTGCGCGAGGGAATCGCACTCTACGTTTACATGATCAACGCCGACATGGACCAACGAGCATTCTGCAACACAGATGGCGATTTTTTGATCACCGCCCAACTGGGAAACCTGGATATCCAGACCGAGCTTGGAAAGCTATTCGTGCAGCCCGGGGAGATCTGCGTTATTCCTCGAGGCATCCGCTTTTCTGTTCGTCTGGGACCAGGACACAGCGTCGCTCGCGGATACATCACAGAGATCTGGGGTTCGCGATGGGAACTACCTGACCTAGGGCCCATTGGAGGACATGGTCTGGCCAACCCTCGCGATTTTTTGCACCCGGTGGCCTTTATCGATGACAATCTGCACGAAGACTGGGCTATCGTCAACAAGGCAAATGGTCTGTACCACGCAATCGAGCAGGATCACAGCCCGTTCGATTTAGTCGCTTGGCATGGAAATGTCGTCCCTTACAAGGTATGTCATGGCCGTCACACACTTTCCCAAGATGCCAATTCTAACAATCACTCCAGTATGACCTGACGAAATTCTCCTCTCAAAACTCCACTTCGATCGACCACACCGATCCCTCCATCAACACCGTCCTTACCGCCGCCTCTCGCGACCCGAACACTCCCCTCGCTGATTTCCTGTGGTTCGGACCTCGGTGGGATGTTGCATCCAATACCTTCCGTCTACCCTACTTTCATCGCAACTCGGCCACCGAGTTCCTCGCATCTCTATATGGGAATGGACTGGGTCGTTCGGATGACTTCTTGCCTGGTGGCGGAAGTGTGGAGATAAGCCATACACCGCATGGCAACTTCAGTGAGGATTATGTATATGAGATGCAGAACCAGGTCAATCAGCCTCGGAAGATCCTTGAGAGTGAGTTTATTTCGTTTTTTTGCAAGTCGAATTTCAGGCTAATTATTTATGCAGACCAAATGACCATCATGATTGAGAGCAGTCGGTCGTTCTTGTTCACGGAGTATGCCCGCACTGGCTGCGGCACTTTCAAGAACCAAGGAACTGATCCGAAGGTCTGGGATGCATTGCCGGTAAGTTCCTCATGTTAAGCGTTGATGAGACTTTGTTAGTAACCTCCCTGCAGGATAAGTTCTCCTCGTACCCCAATATCCAAAAGATCCTCCAGCGTGCCAAGGAGGACCGGGAGGCTCGCAAGCAACGCCTTGAGACATTCTACGATGATGACCGACTGGCAGAACTGGCTCGTCAATAGACTTGGCAAATCAACTGTTATTTGATAGTTTGAGTGCAAATATCCAGCTGTCCCTTTCAAAATTGAAACGTTTCTTCCCGAATGTGGTTCATCGCATTAGTACAATTGAATTCTGCCTGACGTCAGGCTGTCGGTACTTGCAAACGCCAACTGCCGGCAACGTGGCCAATGGGCGGCTCGGCAAGCCGGCTGAATCAGCGCCGGTCCGAATGAGCGGAAAGATGGGGAAGTGGGGAGCTTCCAGTTGTTTACCTGCAACTTGAACTTAGGATCAGCCAGGTCTTCATCTTTGGGCTGAAGAGCACCATATCCATCTTTGTATCCCGATGTAGTCCAGTGCTAGCTGATCGGCAGTGGACCGCTGCTAGGGCTCGGATCAATAGCCTGTCTCTCCCCACGGGGAAAACCAGTGGCTTGTCGCCAGGGGCCAATGCGACAGCCTGGCCCGGCGTCATCGACTGCCATTCGTAGACGCAGTGGGACTGACTCCCGCAATGGGATCATTGGCCTGCGGGACATCCTCGGTAGAACTAGCGCGAATGAAGGATTAGAGGAAGCCGATCGACTGGCCTCGAGTGGTCAAGGGAGAAGAGAAAAAGGCGCTTCGTCTCGATCGGCTTAACCCCAGGGAGGGCTGACTAACCGCCCCCTCTCCACCCCGACTTCTGCACTTCATCAGCTGCGATGATTTTTGCTTCCTCAACTCAAAACCATGCGCCGCACGCTGTGATGCGCTGATCTGCGATCCCCGCCATGGTCCTTCGAAAGTGCAACATCTGCGACCGTCGCTTCAAGAAGACCGAGCATTTCAAACGCCACGAGCGATCCCGTCAGTCCCCGATTCTGGCGCAAACTCCACAAACCAGATGCTAACTGACGGCAATAGACACCAAGGAACGCCCGTACGAGTGCAATGTCTGCCTCAAGCGGTTTTCTCGAAGGTGCGGATGTCCCAGAGTGAAGAAAATTGCGCATTGATCTGCCCAATGCGCGAAACACGCGTCAGGACAGCAATAATCTAACGGCTATGCAGCGATGTCCTAAGCCGACATGCCAAGGGCCATAATCAAGGCGCTACGACAGGTGCCGCGGTCAAACCGAATAATGCGACTATAGACCAAGCTCAAACGCATGATCGACGCCAATCTGCCATAGTGGGAATGTCTCCCATGGTGCCGGGTTCTGAGAATGGTTCGCAGCTGTTGCCCAGCATGACGACAGACGCGCATGCGTTTGCTTCCATCGCGACGCCGCGCGATCCAGCCCTCTCGGCTACCGGGATTCCACCGTCATCATTAGACTTCCTGGCGGATATCTCTGCCCACCACGGTCGAACCGAACCGGACATGAACCCAATGATGATAGATGAGCAGCAGTCCTATTTTGGATGGAACGAGGTGAACCCGGCCGACCACTCGCAACGAAATAGTCTCGCTTTTGAGCCCGCGCCAAATGATGTGCTGCAAATGTGGCTCGAGCCTCGTACCGACGCCGGATCGAATCACGGTTCTCTCGATTTCACGAACGGCCACTTCCCGCTCATCAGCGACAATGTGGTCCTCACTCCAGATCAGCAAAGTCGGCGCTCAATAGATGGTGGTAAAGCAGGGGGGATAATATCCCCAACGAACGTTTTTCTAAAGTCCAACGCTGTTGGCTGGCTCCGCCGAACCATACCGGCCGGATTATGAACAGTCTATGGCGGGACATCGTGTGCACTGATGTGGACAACGTCTTTTCCATCAACGTCTTGCAACCCCCAAACGATACGCCACACATTCAGGGATCACGCTGTGGAGTCGATGAAGACTGCAGACGCAGACTCCAGGCTGTGTTCGGCCAACCTCTTCCCTTCCCGCAGATGCGATCACCGCACAACGGAGCCGCTTCTCCTGCTACAACAGGCTCGGCTTCTAATTTCTTGCCGAATTTCCCTCCTGCTGAGATCTTAGATATGGCACTAGACCTATACTTCCGCAATTTCCACACTCTTGTGCCGTTTGTACACCTTCCTACTTTTTCCGCAAAGACGACGCGGCAGCCACTTCTTTATGTCATGTGCCTCATAGGCATGATGCTACTTGGAACGAAAGGAACTGCAAGTTTTGTTTCTAGAAACTTTTCGGTATGCATAATTCTGCTGTTTCTGCCAATACTCTATCTATTAACTCGAATCCTAGTATGTGCTTGAAAAGGTCACTGCGGATCTCGCCAGGTGCACTATGGGTGTCGAATCCCCGTCTAGCACGATCTCCATTTTCGCAACTGCCTTTCTTTTTCTGAACTTGGCAGTATTGACAGGCGTAAGGCTCTCACTGTTGCATCAGTGATCGTTCGAAATGTTAACTATGTCACAGGAAAAGGGACATCTCGAGCAATGCCAGATGCTCTATGTGAATCTGATGTCGGTGAGTAATCATTGAATTTGACATCTTAGTAGCTGTGAGCAAAAGCTAATGATGTATTAGATCACACAACGACATGGTCTTTTTGCGGCGACTGAAGGCCAAATTCTCGATATGAGTCTCTTCGAAGCCGTGCCAGATATCGACATGAGATGGAAGGCATGGAGCAAGGTTGAGTCCACCAAGAGGTAAGTTGGTATTTAACCCACGTTTTTCTACAGTTATTAACATTTTCCTCGTAGGATTATCATCGGCCTACTCCTACTGGATTCCTGGTATTCTTCACTTCTTTCAACAAGTCCAATCGTCGTGCCAGACTCCCTCCAAATCATTATGCCTTGCAACGAGGCCCTTTTTCGCGCACATTCATCTATGCGCTGGACTCAACTAATCCGCAGCGGCAAGAGGATACTGATGCCCACGGTGCTGGCGCCGTCAGAGAACATCAACATCCCTCCTCTGGAAGGTTCAACCGACGAGTTTTCCGTCCATGCAGTCCTAGCCATGGTCCAGCTTCGCCAATCAGAAGCATATCACCGGCTACTCTCCAACCGAGCAAGCTATCCATTCGCACCCTGTCACACATACGCCATGGACGGACGCGCCAGATGTCTTCCATCTATTCAGTTCCAAATCGCAAGCAGCTACGGCGAAACAATGGAACGAATGAATCCCAACGCTCTCGTCATGTGGCATCACATGTGTATGATGCTCACGGCTGACATCCAAATCTTCGATGTTGCCGCAGGCCGAGCCGGGCCGGGACCAGCTCGCAAGGCGCTCGACGATATCGCGGAGTGGTCACAGACCCCCGCAGCCCGGAGAGCTTGTCTTCATGCTGCCCACATCTATAAATCCATGACCAACCGCAAAGCCTCCGATCATCCCACCTTTCACTCCGTCTTTTCCCTCTTCTCTGCGGCTCTGGTACTGGGTTTGTACACATTTATGGTCCCTCAATCCGCCAATGCAACCACTACGATGGGCTCTATCGAACTAATGGATGACATCAACTGGGAGCAGGTCAGTACGGAGGGTTTCACGAGCTTCATGGAGCCAAGAGGCAGTCAGTCTTTCTCTCCGACAGATGACCCTGCCGTCAACTTCATTCGCAACGGTGCGATAATCTACCTGCGAGGTGTTCCCTTCCAAGGCGGATACCAGTCTGCTCGTCGGATCTTGCTCGACTACGCTGGTCTCCTCAAGGACTCCGGTAAATGGAGCGTCAAGAAGTTTTCATACGTGCTGCATATCATGAGTGATGTACTCATGGATGTTGAATGATGCCAAGGCTCTTAATTCCTCCGTTTATTATCATGTATACTACCTTCAAGGCTAGGCAGGCGGAGATTCGATACTCCATGTATAGCTGCTAGACGCGATGAATATGACCTTGATGAAACAAATACCCAAAGAACTCCAACCTGAAACGCTTCGCTAGAAACACCCAACACCAATTTTCACTTTTAAATAACCGTCGTGGCCTCAACCTCATCTTTGCAGCCCTCTGCTCCACTTTCATCCCGACTCACACTCCGCACCTGCTGCGTCCCTTCCAAACTTCCATTCACCTCCCCCTTCGCACCCTTCCCAACTAAATCCGAGCTTAAGATCTCCATCAACTGCTCCGCAGTAAGATGATCATTCGCCGCCTCCATTCGATGCGCATACCTGAGCTTCTTATCAACAAAAACCCATTCACCTCCCTGCTGATCCCAATTCCCACCCTTAAGCGACGCCAACCCGCGCTTCCAAAGCTGCTTGAGACACGTCGCGAATGAACTGCTGAACGAATGCTCCGTGTACGGCGGCGGGTCCGTGAACGCGCTCGTCCGCTTCATCTGCAACTTGTCGTATATTCGTCCGGACGGGTCGGAGTAGATCGGGAATTCGTCTGTCGTTTCTTCGATGTACGGGACTATCATGGAGGGGTCGCCGCAGCCTATGATTATGACTTGCGCTGGGCGCGCGGAGGGCGGGATCATGTCTAGGAGTCTTTGGTGCATTTTTCCGGCGAGGGTGCGGACGTAGTCTTGGTCGTAGATGCAGAAGAAGTGGCGGACTAGGTCGTAGGCGTTAGCAATGTTCAGACACAACTTGGAGGTGGCTCTCACCAAATATCACGATCGTCGTGATTGAATCGCCCTTTCCAGCGACAAGCTCACCGAAACGTACTGTCTCGCCATTCTTGGACTGGATGTCGATCTCGTAGGCTTCGTGGAGGGTTCCATCGCTGAGGAAGGTGGGCCACTCGGAGGAGATTTCGAGGTACGTCATGGCGGTCAAGACAGCATACTCTGTGCAACAGATTCCTGGAGGTTGAATTCCTTTATTGTGATAAATCAAGATTTTTTTCAGGTAAATTAACCTTTGTCATCCATCGCGGCCACATGGGCGCAGGTCTAGATTGTATGGATGACATCATGACCGCGGTGTCCAGGTGGGACGGCTAATGGGAGTTGATGAATGTAGAGCTTAATTTAGGCTAAGTAAGCTTATGCTAATTGATTTCAAAAGTGTTTATAGGCGCTTGGGTGATTTTCTATCAACGATCTTGAAGTCTAGAGCTACTGTCTCCAGAATCAGGTACTATCAAACTAGTGCGAACAATGCTAGCAATCCTTCCACTCCTCCCGGCTCTGTGACTGTCTGTCAGACATTTCTCACAAAATCATCTAAAACAATTAAGAAATCCCGACTCCGTGGAATACAATGTATCCCAGTAAACTGGTACAGGTACGGGGTCTCCCAGAACTCTTGTACGTGGAGCGACTGGGCCGGATCGATCATCGAATTCATAGTCGCGACAGCATTCGAGAGGGGCGTCTGGATTTCGATTCGTATGCAGGATCAAAAAATAATTTTTCTCTAATTTGAAACTACTGAAGCCAATGGCAAATTCCAAAGGCGGATGTTTCGTCTAGAGAAAAAGTCAGCTAACAACGAGTTCATCGTAGAAGATCCATCGGAACTTTCAGACGATTCCTACCTTAGACTTCAGATCAAACACAGACTCCCTTTTCTCTGAAAGCGACGTAATCAGAGCCGCGACAGCTGTTCCCGCAGAAAATCCCACAATCCCCACGGACGGCCCATGCTCTTCAAGGATCTCAGAGATGGACTTTTGAATGCCATCAATCTCATCTTCCTCGGGATCACCATGTCCCCACGCACGCATGCTGCTAGCTCCTTTCAATGGATCGTCGCAGTTTGGCAAGTTGAATGGCTGTTGGGTATACAAATTCAAAACTGTCCACGCCATCTGCTTTTGAATTCTGTCACAGGCAGCTGAGGACGGTCTCGCATAGAGAATTTTGCATGAAGCGGGTTTTGTAGGAGAAGAATTGACCAGACCAGTTTTTATTAATTTGGCTGTTCTATAGACATCTTTCAACCTGGGTTGCTTACCGTGCAGCAAAAGGATGCGGGCACTGGCGGGTGTAGAAGTATCTTATTCCATGTTGGTGCACAGATTGGACCTGCGAAAATGTTCTCGGTGCATTGCATTCCATAGTCTAGCTTCTCTTAGACCTGGCTGCCTTTTCTACTGAGATAGTTGGCGTGAATACAGTGACAATTGGGCTAAGGTAGTACATGTCTGGCTGACGCATGTTATATCCAAATAGGAATCGAGATGACCTGCCTCTAGCTATATCTAGTCAGCTCCAACGCATGAGGCTTTACGGAGAAGACAGTACTCGTCTTGAGACCTCGCGGGAATACATGAGTATCGGTGGTTGCATCTCTCGAGTCTACATTGCGACATGTATTCTCTCTATTGTGCGAGATCAAGAAGCGATCGTTTTATCAGTGGTGTATGGGATTCATGGCATTCGTGATATGTGCAATCGCTATGCTTTAGGGTATCGATGTGAATTAACAAGTCGAGGTGCTAGCATCACCCACAACATACGGTGGTCTCCTCGACGCCCTTGGCGCCCTCATGGGTCTCATCTTGATCCAAGTCCAGATCGATCTGCACCACCATCCAATCGCACAGAAACTTGCCGAGGCCGGCGCCGATAAAGATGCAGATGATGACGTAGACATTGAAGTACATGGCCAGCAGCATGATGATATAGGCGCCGCCGAAGGTCAAAGCGTGGAGGAAGGCGCGGGCCAGCTGCTGCAGCGGCGTCACGCGAAAGCGGAGAGCGCGACGGGCGTGTTTTCCGCCGGCACAATCCAGCCAGTCGCCGGCCAACGCGGTCTTCCGCGCGGCGGCTTGGCGCTCGAACTGGCGCGTCAGCAGGTTGTCGTATTCTTTGCCTGCCCGCCGGAAGAACTCGACCAGCACCACCAGCAGAATCGTCCCGATGCACGTCGCCGCGAACATGCCATTGTTCTGAATGTGCCATCCCTCCGAGAGGAAGCACGCGTCGATGGTGTACCAGTTAAAGAGCATCTGCTGGATGTCAGTGGGGCGCACATCGCCAAGGCCGGACTTGGCAACTCACGGAGATTTTGCACTCGCTCGAGCTGCTCGAGCCCATGTCCATGTCGTGCATGGTGGAGGAGTGACGGAGAATGAGGGAGTAATGGCAGGACAAATCGAAGATAATGGACCAACGGAGTCCTCGAGGCCCTCGTGGCTTTTTAGAGCTGGCCGGCGACACTGCGGATGCCCCTCCACCCCACTGCGGAGATTTCCCCGAATTGAGTGGTCTGCCGTTTACGGTAAAATCTGCTCAAATGCTCTCGAGGTGGACGTTTCAGGCAAATCAAGCGGACTCGGCCCTCGATCTCGCCATGGCCGGCTCGGATGGCAGGCCTACAAGATGCCATCATTTTCGCTGTGGCCGCTGTGACATCAAAGCAGACCTTCTCAACCCATTTCTCGTCTTCAAGTCCGACGCCGCCGGTCTATGAAAACTCCTCCTCATACGGCGCGCTCCGAGCTCCATCGTCAGCCAGAATCGACTGCGTTCTGATTGAACCTAGACACCAATGGCAGCCATGTCGTTTTCATTGAATGCTCGGCATATCCAGGACATGAGCGCTGCCGCGACATTGGAGCCTCATTGGGGATACGCCGACCGTGCCCTTCCGTGTACCAGCGATGCGGGCACTTGCGCCTATCTCGACGCCGACTACTCAGCCCACGATCGCGGCATGCTGTATACAGGCATCTTGTGGTCAGTGATCTGTGCGATTCTACTTATTTGGGCCTGCTGGAAGCACTACGACCACTCATCTACAAATTCGGCACTGTTCGCGCCCCGATTATCCGGCATTTACAAGGTTCGCCGCACACTCGCAGCGCTCACCCATCGATATTTACTTCCAGATGCATGCCGTGCGATCTTCGGTCGTACAACGCGCCTGCAGGTGCTCGTCCTAGCCGCGCTGGCTGGATATCTGCTGATATTCAGCTTCGTCGGCATTCAATATAACACCTGGGTAACTCCCGTCTCAGAGATGTCTGACGCCTACCAGACCCGCTCTACCATTGGTCCCTGGTCCGATCGCGTCGGTGTGCTGGCGTATGCCCTGACTCCGCTCTCGGTCATGCTGAGCAGCCGCGAGTCGTTTCTAACTCTTGTCACGGGTCTCCCCTACCAAACATTCAACTTCCTCCACCGCTGGCTCGGGTATATCATCGTCGTACAGGGCTCTCTCCACACGATCATGTGGTGCATTGTCGAGCTAAGACTGTACCAGCCCCAACCGACGACTGGAATTGAATGGGTCACTCAGACTTACATCGTCTGGGGTATTGTCGCTATGATTCTATTGCTCGCAATCTTTTTCCTGAGCACGCCGTGGGGCATTAGATTCACTGGATACGAGACTTTCAGGAAAGTCCACTATGTTCTCGCCATGGTCTACATCGGCGCCTGCTGGGGACATTGGAAACAGCTCAAGTGCTTCTTGTGGCCGTCGTTGATTTTCTGGTTCATCGACCGCGGCGCACGCCTTGTTCGCACCGCCATCTTGCATTATCATCCCGATCAACTCGATCAGTCACGAGTCTTGGGATTCAAGACCGCAGAGGCATCCGTTACCCGTTTTCCGGAATCAGACAATGGCGACGTGATCAGACTGGTCTTGGAAAATCCACAAGATCCGTGGGCCATTGGTCAACACTACTACCTCTGCTTCAAGCAAGGCAGCATTTGGCAATCGCACCCGTTCACGCCTCTGAATGCCCCCGTTGTATCACAGGGCAAGGTGAAGCATTCATATATTGTACGAGCCAAGAAGGGCGAAACAAAGAGAATCGCAGATCTCGCCGCAAATGGTATCTCAAAGACACCGGTTATTCTCACGGGGCCCTACGGGGAATCGATGACGAGAGCTTTGACACCAGACACGAATATCATCTGTGTTGCTGGTGGCACGGGCATTACGTATGTCCTTCCGGTATTGCTGGAACTGGCCCAGCGATCGCCATCTCCTGATCGGAAAATCCAGCTCATCTGGGCCATCCGACATTCGTCCAATACAGAATGGGTCGGCGAAGAACTTGCATTCTTATGGAAAGCTGAGAAGGCCTTGAATCTAAAGATTGACATCTTTACCACGAGAGATTCCACCGTCAAAGGCCCCTCGTCGAGCGCCGAGGATCAATCGGGTATCTCCACCCCAGATCTAGACGAGAAGGCTGTAAATATTTCTCCTGCTTGTGTATCGTCTGCATCAGGGATCTGCGACTGCTCGAGCTGTACACCGGGCGAGAATCTCAGCTTCTCATCCGACTGCAAGAAGAAACATCCTTGTCTCCACAAGCTGATCCCGGATTTCCTGGATATGAATATCCGAGGCCCTACTACTGTCTTTGCCAGCGGGCCTGGCGGGATGATCAGTGACCTGCGGAGCATCGTCGCCTCCTGCAACTCCGGCTCCAAGGTCTGGCATGGACATGAGAAATTCGATGTCAGCCTTGTTTGTGATGATAGATTAGAGCGGTAGCTTGATGCACATCACATTGTACATAGTTCACATAGCATCCTGCACGTATTGCATCCCCCTGCGTTGATACCACATTTGCGAATTTCTTCAGATTGACCGTATCTAAAAGTCCGTAATTGACGTCCCTAGGTTCTTCTTGGCCGCCAACGCAAGAATCGCATTTCCAGCGACGAGATCCGTGACACTAACCCCGATACTCTTGTACACAATCAAGCCTTCAGCTAACCATGTATTCAGGCTCTTTGTGTTTTCAGAGCTAAGTGCAGCCTCGTCTCGCTTCCAGCTTAGTACGCGACCAATGCCCAAGATCTGGTCTTCATTCAAGCCACCCTGAACCACTTCACCGGCATGAATTAACGCATGCTCCTCATCATCCACAATCAGTGTCCCGGTGGAGTCGTCGCCAGACCTACCAAACCCCTTCCCACGAGTGATATGATGCAGAATCTCCGGGCTGACCTCAATCATATCCGGCTGCCACGATCCAACAGCAGAGATGAACGGAAGTCTTCCGTGCCGCTTCTCCAGTCCTAAATCTTCCAGTGAGAACAAAGGCTTCGTAGATGGAACAGTGCAAAAGATCGCATCAGCCCGTACAAGAAGATCTCGCAACCGTGACTCGGCTCCAATTTGAGCAGAATTCAGAAACTCGAACCGACAACCCGACTTCCACCGAGACGCATTCTCCTCTACCACAGTTTGAATCAACTCCTTCGCCCGCTCCTCGGACCGATTTACAATCGTAATAGACCCAATCTCCTCCCCCCGAATAGCAAGCGCAAGCCGAGAGTGCCAAAGCGCCTGCTTCCCAGCGCCAAAAATAACAATTTTCTCCGTTCTGCGTCTCCACGAATACGGGACCATCGCATTCATCGTCGTGCGATACCCAGTGATTTCCTCGGCGTTCAGAACGCCGGTGGGAAGTCCGAACTTGTCGACGAGGACCACAATGCCATGTAGAGCTTGCTGGGCAAGGGTCCCTGTAGGAGTGGGAGCAGGATGCACGATGATTTTTGTCCCGACGTTTTCGGGGGACGTGAAGGGCCTGAATAGGATCTTTTGACCGTCGGGTCGATTGATTATCCCTGGACTCGGTTGGTATTCGCCCTCTTTTCCCGGACAAATTGAAATTAGGCAGTCTTCGATTTGTTCTTGGAAGGAGGCTATTTCTTCTTTCGACAGGTCGAGGAGGAGTTGTTTGATGGCGCTGTCGCCGAGGACGGTGAAGTTGCTCATGGTGGCTGCAAATTATTTCACACGGGGGATATGAGGTGGTGGATGTTTCGTTTCGAGGGATATATCATCAAAGTCTCATATGAATTAATGAAAATTTGCATTCGATTGATTTCACCGGTCTATGACTAACACAATGGAGCTATCTGAAGGATTCCAGACGTTTTTAGAGCGAGCACCGCAACGAACTTTATGCCGATCTATTGAACCCCGCACGAACGAATTGCGTATTGTCGTCGACGCAGATAATTTACCTTGCTGCCAGATCTCGGACTTCTCACGAATTGCTGGTGTTAATCTGTATTTCCATTAAAAAGTTAACCTACAAAACCTCCAAACCTTCGCACAAAATATTTTTATCATTGGGACTGATCCTAAATGATCGCACGTCGGTCGTTTCATCTCATCTCATACCGGGACATGTTCCCGACTTTCAATCATCCGAGCATCGGCGTCGATACCGATATCTGGCCTTCTTTAGGCTAAGACGTCAGGACTGCGGGCTGCTTATTCTCGTCTACCTATGGTAAGAGCAGGCTTGACAAATCAGGAAACTGAAATGAGAGCATCTTGCCAGGCGTGTATTCATTGGTTGTGTATTATCAATCTCCGCAGGACATTCATCCCAAGGTTCAACACATCCCATTCCAGCCCAGCAGAATTATTTCGCTTTGCACCATGAGTCCGTATCTGACTCTATACTACTGATACTCAGTTTCTCTCAGGAAAACAAGCAAAATCCCTTCAAGCGTTAGGGTTTATCCATGACGTTTCTTTTGAGACGCCGAATTTCTATTGATTCCATATTTCTTGGGCACATCAAAATGGCACACATCACGATCCTTGGAGCCGGGTACACAACCCCACCCTCCTCCTTATCGTTTCTTTCTCAAGTGGCAGGAACGGATCCTTCTCTCTGCGTCCACTAACCTAGTTTCAGCATCACCGGTCTAGCCACAGCATCTCTGATCTCTCGAAGCCACAAGGTCACCATCGTAGCCAGGAATCTCCCGGGCGATGAACCAAGCATCGAGTGGGCCAGTCCTTGGGCCGGGGCCCTTACAGTTCTTGGAGGAATCGACTCAACACGCGACAAGAAAATGCAACTCCGTTCTTTTTCTGAGCTTTGGAATATGAATGCCCGTCATCCTGATTCTGGTATTAAGCGGATCACGCTAGAAGATATCTTTGATGATGATAGGAGTGAAGATGATATTTGGTGGAAGAATTTTATGCCTGAGGTAAGTGTCACACTGATGTTGAGTCATTTCTCGATCTTCCAAATCGCTAGATATTGATTCTCGGCCAGTTTCGGTTTATCTCGTCTGATCGACTACCTTCCGGCGCAACAATGGGAGTAACATGTATGTCACCTAAATCTAAGGCTCGTATTGTTCCTCTGCTAATGATCAACAGATAAGACCGTTGTCCTCAACCCAAGCGTCTTTCTCCCATGGCTCAGAAAACAACTCGAGAACTCAGGCGTAGAGTTCAAGAGGATGGATGTGGAATCTCTCTCCGAACTGAAGCCCTTGGGCCACGACATCCTCATCAATGCCACTGGAGTGGGATCTGCATCACTACGTGATGTTCGAGACCAAGATATGCAAATGATCCGAGGTCAGACAATTGTGGTCAAGCATAGCTACGACAAGGTGATGCAACGCGATGATGGCAAAAATTACACCTACGCCATTCCTCGTCTGGATGGGACCGTTATTCTTGGAGGAGTGAGGCAACACGGCCGAACGTAAGTATAGAACACTTGTCAACTTCCATTCGTCTCAAACTGACATTTCCATCCATGAAGTGATCCCAAGTTTGATTGGGAAATTTCTCAGGATGTAAGTTTCTTTGAATGACTCCTGGCTCCTGCATAGGGCTGATATAGTTTATCAAGATTGTCAATCGAGTGCACAAATGCCTTCCTCGTGTGTTCTCTAACAATCTGGACGATTACGAAATTCTCGGGCACAATGTTGGTGTGCGCCCTGCAAGAAACTCCGGAATTCGACTTGAAAGAGAGTATCTAAATGGACAAGAAGTTGTCCATGCTTACGGTATATCATTTATCATGTCTTCATTAAGCCCACTTCTCTTACTGATTACCAATAGGATTCGGTGCAGGGGGGTACATACATTCTTTCGGCGCAGCACATGCCGTCCTCGAACATGTTGAAGACATTCTCCTTCCTACAAGAGCATCCAAGATGTAGCTATTTTACATAGCAAGGTCCGCTTGCGCGTGATCTCTTTTTACACATCCATTCAGGACTGGCTCTATTGATCAGGATATAGTCTTTTTACATGTCGCTAAATAACAAGGAAATGCCATCTACCACTGTGATCACCGGTAAATAATACCGTCAACCATCTCACCGATCGCCAGCGAGCTAGTCAATCCCGGGCTCTCAATACCCAATAGATTCACGAACCCCGGGAAACCCTCCTCCTCTTGAATCACAAAGTCCTGGAAAGTCTTTCCAATGTTCACGCCACCTCCACGGCTCAGCTTAGGTCGAATGCCACAATAATCCAAGGAAATAGCCGAGGGGTCCACGCCAGGCATATACGCCAGAATTTCCGGAATTGCCTGTTCCAATCGCGCAGCACTGGGGGTCAGATCATTGGGATCATCCACCCACTCGACATCAGGACCAAAGCGAATACGACCGCCCATGTCTAGGGTCAAATGAGTGCCTAATCCACCGTGTCCAGGCACAGTGGCCGGGTAGACGAGCACAGATGCCCGTGGCCGGGACCCAGCATACGAAAAGTACGTCCCCTTCGCATAGTGCGGCTCCCGATGCCGATCCGCCGGCAAGATAAGGTTGTTGATAGCGCATGCACCATGCCCGGCACTGTTGATCAGGGTCTCGGCAGTGATGGTCGTGACGGAGCCATCCTCATCTGAGACAGCAGTAATCTGATAACCATCGCTAACACGCTCGACGCCAGTGACCCTCGTCTTGAAAGCGATGTCGCCGCCTCGGTCTTCAAAGTCGCCTTGCAGATATGTCATCAGCGAGTGGCTGTCGACGATTCCGGTGCTCAGACTCTCGACGATGCCGCCGTCAGCTTTGACGTCGGGCTCGCGACGGGCTGCTTCGTCGCGGCCGACGATCCGGGTCGGGGCGTCGCCTAGAGATTGGGCGTGGTTGTGGACCCGCAGACAGGACTCCCACTGCTCGGCTGTTTGGGCGACGATCCATTTTTTGGTGTTTTTGTGTGGGATGGCGTGCTTGGAGCACAGATCGTATAGCATGTTGCGGCCCTGGATGCATAGTTTTGTTTTGAGGGAGTCGGCTGGGTAGTAGAGGCCGGCGTGAATGACCTGTATATCGAAAATATAATCAGTTGAGTGCCCTATATAGCCTCGATAGCCTTCACCCAAGCATCCAAGCATCTTGGTGTTCGTATGCGGATCCATCCTACCTCAGAGTTCCGACTGCTAGTCTCCGTTCCTGGCCCATCGTGTCGTTCAAGGAGGATCGTCGAGGTGCCTTCGCGAGCTGCTATTTGCCGAGCGACTGCAAGGCCGACAACACCAGCTCCAATGACCTAATTCGAGTCAGTGATGAGCCTTTGCATGGTGGTTGCTGGCCGTTCAGGGTTCTGCAGCAGAGCTTCTCAAGGTTGCTGCTAGCTCGGCGCCGAAGGGGGAGCACGTACTGCATGCGTGAAGTCCGCACGGCAGATTCGGGCGCTCGAGAAGCAGCGACGGAGCGACGGAGTTCTCGAGGCAGCTCTCCGTGTGTACATTTTGATCCTGAGGATTTGGGAGAGTGTCGCAGGTGAACGCCATCAAAATGGGTAGGACGCAACCGCCGCGATAAGGAGCGGCCCCGCGGCCGGAGATCGCGCCGACTCCACTCCGCCTGCGCATCTACAGTCGGCTGGATTCAGGATTAGGACAGCTCAGATAGACATTGATGCTTGATTCTCGATGTTTTCGTCCGGAGAAGAAGCTGCTGTGATGCATCTTCGAGAGTGATCCTCTGGTAAAGCTGTCACAGCGCAAGGGATAGGCCTTCTCTGATCTGGGGCAGCTTGACTTCTCAGGAGAGGTGTGAAGCTCACAGATACCAAGATCACAGCTCGGTCACAGTCAAACTTGTATGCAAGGCATTCTTCTCCAAACGACCGGGCAAGCCGACCAGTTGATGAAAAACATTAGAGGTTCGCTTCAATCGGAGGTCGTGTAAGCCCGATCACACTGTCCGAGACATGTGTAGAGCACAGAGGGCAGGTCGCGAGGTACAGAAATTGGAATAATCAAAGTGTCTTCCGGGGAAGTCTTCCAGAGATTAAACTGAAAAGAACAGATACTACACTTGATCTACGCCAAAAGGCAAAGAGAGCTAAAGAGGAAAGAGAAGTGAGGAAGGTTCGCGGAGGCAGCGAGTATCTATACCGGGGTCAAAGGCGGTGAGGTGCCCAGCATCTGCTGTGCGTAACTCTGTCTTCAGCCGCAATGCGGGAGGATGCAAAGCAAAGACGGAATCCCTTGTAATTGTTTGAACTAAAATACTCCTTAACACTAGTATGGAGCTAACATTCATTAAATGGATATATTCAAGCACGGTAATATGATGCACGAAACGCCAATAGAATTTACAGCCCAGACGCTATGCGATCGTTAACGCTTACTACAATTCTTCAGCATCTCGTCCAGATGCTGCCTCCGCTCCAAGGCGAGTTTGCCTTGGGTATCCTGGATAGGGGTCAAAATCGGTTCTGTTCCAGCAGTGCATGGCAGAAAACTTACACTAATGATCGTTAAGATCAATGTATAGTTGTTGAACAGGAAACGCTCTCTGCGCTTGGCATCCGTCCCGTTTCGACTCAGCTTCGCCAGGAGAGTGTCGAACTCGGAGCTGAGTCGAGCCAAGCTATTCGAGACAGGCTCATCATCCCCAGCGTCACTGCTGAGCACCAAAATGCCATGCATCAATTGTCCAAACCGTTGTGTCAGGAAGTGTGGCGCAGAAGAATTCTTCAGGTCATCACCACCTGCAATCGAAAGAGCGGAAACCGCACTGCGGCCTGCGTTCGAGGCTACCCGCTTGAGTGACTCTCCATGAAGGTCCATGATAACCTGGAACCGTGGCCAGAGTTGCATGTTGATCCCATTCACGTAAGAATCAGCCACGGGCACTTTGCGTCGTTGAAGTTCAAAGGCCGAGTGTTGGTTCAAGCGAACACACATGAGAACTCCAAGAGAGTCAGTGGTGTTTTCAATTAATTTCCTTGTCAGATTTGAGCCGAGTGCAAATGACGGCTCAAAGATTTCCACGGCCATGCGCGAGATTTGGTGAAATGTCATGGCCGAGAAGAATTCAGTGAGGAACGAGTACTCGGCGGAGACGTTATCCACCAGCGCAATATTGTAATTCCGGAATGGAACCTCGATACCGTGATAGGAACTGTCTTCCTCGGCTAGATATGACGAGAGCGCCTGGGTATTCCCACTGCGAAGCATGTCAATCCGGCGACCCAGAGAAAAAGGATCATGTGCAGCAGAGCCAGCTCGGCCGCCCGGGAGGATGTTTCCGGTTCGATGCGTACGGGGGTCACCTCCAAGAACTTCGTTTTGGTCACTGGGGTATACCTTGATCTTGTCAAGTGCCTGGAGATAGCGAGTGAAATTGGACGTATAGTACCAGCGCATGGTGTTGACATATGCTTTGGAGATCTCGCTGGCCAGCTTCGGGTGGATCTTGGAGAGGTAGCTGAATAGGTCCTTGAACTTCAACAAACGCTGTTGCTGGATAATCTGCGCGTTGATGTTAGGAGACCGCATGGCACGAATCTGTGACACTAAATAATCCCGAATTCGCTCAATCGCCTTATCCTTGACGTTGATTAGAAGCGGTCTGATATCTTCAATCGCCTTAAAGCCAGTCGAGGAGGCCGCCTTGGCTTCGATGCTTGTTGTCCTCGTATCGATCTCGTTCAGGGCGCGCACCCAATTCTCATCCATGGGTCCCTCCGCGATCGTGCGTACAGCTTTGGGTGAAATGCTGATTTCCTCCACGGCCGGACCCAGTAGTCGTTCCACGTTGCGGCGGTTCTCTAACATCGCATTAAGTTGCGTTGAGCGGGTTTGCAATGTTTCAATCTCCGCCGACACAGCCCCCAACTCGTTCGAGAAGTCATTGAGATATATTTCCACGGATTTCGAGACATCATCACATCCAGCGATTGAAGTATGCAGTTCCTGGAACTTGTCGCGCTCTTGCTCGAATTGCTTGACTGTTTGCCTGTTGGCGTCCCTACTCGCGCTCGTTCGCGTTGGCGGCGGATCTGGTTTGGCCACGAATTCCTCGAGGCTCATTGTGCCGAAATCAATAGACTCCACAAGCTCATCTGGCCATGCGCCTGATAGCTGAGGGACATCTTTCTGCTGCTGCTGTTCTTTCCTGATGATTCCATTCAAGACCTGTAGCGGATCGGGCACAACCGCCGGACGCGATCGCTGTCCGCTTGCTTGTCTGATACCCAAGCCATTGGCTGGTCGAGCCGTCCCAGGAAGCGAGGCTGTCGAGTCATTGGGACTGGCCAGCAAGGAAGTCGATGAGGTTCTCGAGGTGGCTCCGGGACGGTTGTTGTAGGGGCTCCGGGAGAGCTGGGAAGAGGATCGTCGAGGTAGGGAGGGATTGCGATTCGCGGCGGGGGGTTCGGCCCGGAAATGCGGTCGCGCCACATTGTCGAGAGACTAGACGAGTGGCATGGACAGATGCCAGCAGGGACTGGAAGGTCGAAGGAGGGCGTACTGCGTCTGAGTCCAGATGACCAGCTGGGCAGTTGGCCGCGAAACCGTCCCCGGGCACGCTAAACCCAAACAGGTGGTAGCGACCAGACCCCACCACGAAAGCCTTTTTCTCGAGAAAACTTCTCTCATTCCCCATCTCCCCCATTCCTACACCTTTTTATCTCCCTTCCTTACTCTCACTCCCATCACTCTTTCACCATGGCTGACGAGGTATGCGCTCTCTCGGGCTCCCCCTGCCCTTTCCCCCGAGTTCCCCCCCTCCAATCGCCCCTACTCAGCCCCGCACCTGGAGGCTCCCCTCTTTCGGGAGGCACCATGCGACACCCGTTCTGCGGCCACCACGAATGTCGTGAAGGAACACCCCCATACTGACAACCACACCAGCACGATGTTACCTTCGAGTCCGCCGACGCCGGCGCGTCGACCACCTACCCCATGCAGTGCTCTGCTCTGCGCAAGAACGGTCACGTTGTGATCAAGGGCCGCCCCTGCAAGATCGTTGACATGTCCACCTCCAAGACTGGCAAGCACGGTCACGCCAAGGTCCACATCGTCGCCATCGATATCTTCACTGGCAAGAAGCTTGAGGATCTGTCTCCCTCCACCCACAACATGGACGTCCCCAACGTCGGCCGCAAGGAGTACCAGCTGGTAAGTCACCCGGGCCCGCCGCCCTACCCCGCTTCCCCTCCCTACAAGGTGGGCATTCGGTCTGACACTCGGATCTCCAGCTCGACATCACCGACGACAACTTCCTCTCCCTGATGAAGGATGACGGTGACACCAAGGACGACGTCAAGGTCCCCGATGGTGACGTCGGTGCTCGCATCGTCAAGATGTTCCGTGACGAGGAGAAGGACGTCAGTGAGTACACCCACGACACAAATTGGTACCCCGTCGCCAGAGATCATCTTCCTAACCGCCATCCACAGACGTCATCATCCAGACCGCCATGGGTGAGGAGGTCGCCATTGAGGCCAAGGAGGCCCCCAAATAAATGCCATGACATTGGATCTCTCGCATGTCATGTCAACCTTTTATGTTTCAAAATGGGCTTCTGTCCCCCCAAAAAATTCATCTTCAATGGTTCAATGTGGGACTTGGTTGTTGGGTTTCCGAGCATAAGATGCTTTACAATCATGTCCGACATCTAGCCTGGGATGTAGGCTGGACCGATGAGAAGAATTGCTTTGGTTGGCATGCTATGTGTTGTCCGAACAGTTCTGAACTCCAGCATCTCATGATAGTGTGACGAACGAATTAACATGAAAACCTTGCTCCGGTTTCCTTCTGGCCCTTTTCACGTTGTAGAAGTAGAAGTAGCAGTACTACAAGTAGTATAGTAGTAGCTTCGCAGTAGTATTCCCCGCACCAGCCACGTACCAAGTCGATGAGACTCGTTCACTAGGCATAAAATAAAGTTCCTCAAAAGCTCAAATATTACAGACGATATATTACATTCCGCTGTGCATCACAAGATTGCATCCAATGCAAAGGCAGAAAAACAAAGCTTACAGAGTCCTGAAAGCCGCCGGTTGTGGTTGGCAGCCGCGACACTGCCGCAAATGCGGTCGGCAGAAAAAAGTTACCGGAGGACCTCTTGCCAAACATTCGCCCCGGACGGAGATTCCCACCCAACCAGCATGACCATCCTATTTCGCCATGGACAATGCCCCCCGAGGTCGCTGCGGCGAGGAAGGATGCCGTGAGAAGCGATTCTATCTCGATAACGGCCTTTGGTTCTGCCGCCGCGGTCATTTGCAACAGGTATGCGCCCTTCCTGCCTTCATCAGTCTCTGGGGATGCGATCATTCCTGCATCATTTATCTCAAGGAACCCGATGCCACGAATCAAGCAAAAATGATACACTAACTTATTGAATAGGGTTTCCAACAAGTCGCACACGATGAAGCTGATTTCGGAATCCAGCTTGAGGGAAAGATTCACCGAGTCAAGACGGAGAAGCACGAGATCGAATCACAGAGTATGTGGAAATTGCTATCTCGAGGTTGCAAACATTCCGCTAAACTCATCTCAGAATTTCGAGGTCGGAGAGCGGCTACTCTATTTCTACAGGCCTTTCAATTGATTCTCTGGAAGCAATGCCATGCATTGGTCAAGGACCATGGATTCCCAGAACAACTAGAGGTGCGATTTGACGTTCGCAGGATCAAATTGAGCATCCTTGTTGGTAGAACTTTATATTGCTGACATTTTCAACAGACCATCGTTCGAGATCTCTGGGCTCTCCGTTTGCGGGGCTATAACAGGAGAATAATCGACAAGCCAGGCTTTGATGACGATAATGATGATGATTACGATGACGATGAGCCACGGCTCTTTAGCTCTCAGCCGTCGTCAGCAGACTCAGGCAACGAAAGCAGTGACGAGGAGTTGTGGTTCAAGCCAGAGGACAAACCGCTGATGTGGCCCCGAGTAATGGACGGTGTCGGTCTTTGCTACATGGCAGCCATCCTCATGCGCTTGCCCATTTGCGTTGTTGATTTCCATCGGTACGTGTCTTCTTTGGTGACTCGCATGAGCCTCAACTCTTCTTGGTTGCATCACTACAGGCTAATACTTTTGTCCCAGGTTGATCGTCCGCCAGGAGATTCCCTATGTCAGAGCGATCAGACATGTTCCCAACGAGATGCGCAATCACCTTCCTAAGATGTTTTTCAGAATTCTTGACCATACTGTGCGTGATACTGAGTTTCATTTATTCTACGAGTGCCTATCTGACTTGTGCAACTGTAGCATATCCCATCGCCCGAGCGTTTTCATTGGAACTTTATAGCGCAGGCTGCTTTATTCCGCAACAATTTTGGTATTCAACTGCCGCCGTTGAACTCGCCTCTGGTCCTCTACCGACACATCAAGAGATTGGCCGTTCCCAGTATGAAACCCAAGAGAAATGTCATCGTTTCGAGAACCCCGCTAACCATTTGCCAGTCGATATTTTTGATACGGTCAAGACACTGCAGAGTATCGTTGGTTTCAAGTATGAATATCCTGATTGGAATCGAGAAACTCGTGAAAAACAAATCTTGCACTTACCTGAACTGCAAATTGTCGTTCTGATCGTCATCGCTACTAAACTATTATTCCCGTTCGATGGCTTGAAAAGAAGCCCTGGCACAACAAAAGAGCCCGCTGCTCAGGTCATAAACTGGGACCAATGGGCAAAAGCCCAGCGAAACTTCAGGGAACACGAAGGGACTGGATCTCGAGTTGGAGCAGAAAAAATCATTGACATTACTGACAAGGACATACCGAACATGAACGTCGGTGAACTTGATCAGTATATGGATTGGTATGAGAAGAAGTGGCTAGATAACGTCCAAACGACCAATCCAATCGCCGATATGTTCTCTCCAAGTCGACCAGAAGCCACACATCAGCCGAACGTTGGTTCTGAGCCCAGCTCGGGCGCAGGATTGGGTCCTGACGAGGCACTTAGTGCATTGATAAAGTCAGTCATGGTAGACATCAAGGCCCCTTCGGTCAAGCCCGGCAAAAAAGACATGCGGCCAGGTTCCCGGTATGTTCGATACCGGTTTGAATCTCAACTCCCAGATGCAGCGCGAGTTCTATACGAAGTTGCGGCTCGGCTTGCTTCTGTGTCATTGAAATCGATGATTACCGCCGTTGCGTCGGTCGAATCCAGAATATCAACCAAGATTGAGAATAAGCAGCTCAGACAAAACGAGATTGGGGAAGAGGAAGAAGAAGAGGAAGAAGAAGGAGAGGAGGAGGAGGAGGAGGAGGAAGAGGAGGGAGTCGGGGGAGAGCAAGAAGATGCCACCGTTGCTTCGTAAAAAAACATCCGACTTGAAGAACTAATTTTGGTTATGCATTATTAAATTGGAAGCATTACGGTGTTTAGGGGTTGCGGTTCGTATGAGCATTGTCGCTTTCAATCAATTTCTCATCGTGAACCATACCAAAAGGAGAATATTTTTTATTATTTATTCCGGCTATTTCTAAAACGGTCTTTTGAGGCATAATCTCACGGGCCTCATATAACACTTCCTGTTTCACGAATCAATCCTCACGGCACTTCTTTTCGTATGTTTCATTGTTGTTGTACTTTCATACTTCGGATGACGCACGGTTCCAAAAATGGAAGCGCCATATAGGTCACGTGTCGTTCCCAACCCGGAAAGTTGGTTAGGGCTTAGGGTATCTCCATTCGGTCCACCTTTGCTAAGCGAGAAATCCTCAAATTGTCATCGCCTCCTCCGCCTCGAACACAGCGACCGACCGCCGACACCAACGAAAACTCGCAACCAGTACGTGCCGTGAAACCCGCTGCAATGCATTCCTGAGATCCGTGTGAACATGGCGAGCTAACATTTTCTTTTTCCGCGTGCTTCCAGTGCAGATGTAGGTCATCATGAATCCCCGAATGCCTTCGTCGTCCGCGAATCGCCTTCCCCTCCCCTTTGGATCCGACAAACCCGCGAAAGAGCAACGCGCCTCTAAATGGACGAAAAAATGAGCATCCACTAATTCGGCTCGATATAGTTTCGTCAAGACCCTGACGGGTAAGACCATTACCCTCGACGTCGAGTCGAGCGACACCATCGACAACGTCAAGACCAAGATCCAGGACAAGGAGGGCATCCCCCCTGACCAGCAGCGTCTGATCTTCGCCGGCAAGCAGCTCGAGGATGGCCGCACTCTGAGCGACTACAACATCCAGAAGGTACGATGAATCCCTGGAATCCGATATTCATTGATAGTTGGGCCGAGCATGGACAATGGTTACACCGGTACCGTCCAGCATCGGATGATGGTGGTGTCGAAACGAAGACCAACACTATTCGTTGTGGAGTTGAGAGGATCAGGATTTGAATTGTCCATGCCGTGCCGACCATCGAAACCAGAATTATGGGAACAGTGGCTGACCCGGTCGATCTACAGGAGTCCACCCTTCACCTTGTCCTGCGCCTGCGTGGTGGTATCATTGAGCCTTCCCTGAAGGCCCTTGCCTCCAAGTACAACTGCGAGAAGTCCATCTGCCGCAAGTGCTACGTACGTTCTACCCCTCCATGACCGCGCGGGGTCCGACTGTTCCTTCGAACCAAGACCCCGGTCGCAATAATCCGCAATCCTCCTCCGGCCATAGCACTCACGCTTTATCCTCACAGGCTCGTCTCCCTCCCCGTGCCACCAACTGCCGTAAGAAGAAGTGCGGTCACACCAACCAGCTCCGCCCCAAGAAGAAGCTCAAATAAACGACTCGCTTATCGGTGTTGTGCTCGGTGTGCTGTGGTGCAGGGTCCAGGTCTGGTGTATGGCTGGAACGCGACACGCAGAGGTTTACATATGGCGTAAGAAATGATGAAACAATCACAGCCACAGTCATACTGTTTTTAGTTGGCACCTCTCGATTTCAGGTCGCAGTCCATGAATTAAAGTAAAAGTTCGAACATTCAAACATCGTCAATGTAGGCCTCGGCCTTGATTTCATAGACACTGGCAGACTTCATGCCGAATGTTCTTGGTGACGCATGCAGTTGGTGTACGGTCCCCCGGCGTTCGAATTAGTCGAGTTGCAGTAGCAACGTCATAGTGTGCCCATTGAGAATCACGCTGAACAATACTAATATTACCTAGGTACTGTAGTCCAAGATATTTAACTTCTCGGAATCACAAACATCACATCATACTACTATGCCACAGAGGAAGTGCACAATTGCACTACCTTAGTCTACTACAACAGTGATATGAAGGAACGGTGCTAATGTATTGATGTCGTCTAGTGTACACTATTTGTGGAATCAGAATTAGCACTCGATTAGTACGTGGTTGCTGCTAGTGCAACTTGTGGTATGTGGTGTGGGCAATGACATGGAGATATGCGATATACAATGTTTTTAACACTGAAATCCATTTCAGCTTCTAGTCGATGTGATGTACACATTTGACGGTACGCAGTGCTAAGGGACTCCATTCCAATTGATACGTCGACCGCCAAACATCATAAAAATACGGATCACTCATACAAAATCAACATACATATATAGCTTTCCTACCATTTTGAGATGTCGACTCACGGTCACACATGTCGTGAACATTTTAATAATTCAGAAAACCATTGGAACTCAAACGCTGTTGACAGCTTGCGCATACACATACAATACGCAGGTCTACAATTGTAGAGGTAGACCTCACCGATAAGAAATCATAGGCACCACATGCTACCGGAGCAGAGCCAAGGATCCCAAGTCACGCGATAGTTTACTCCATCTCTCGTATATGTCGAGTTCATCCTGTGCCTAATCATCCTTCTTGTCTTCAACAGGGCTAGCGTGTCTAAATAATGAGGTTAGTATCCGTCGGGCTAGCAGTATAGGGGCAAGGAGGCAACTTACGCGAAGAAAAGGAACTTGATCGTAATCGCCAAAGCTGCATGCAAAACAACCACCAATATCAAGAGAATTTTGCTGGCCTTGGCATCGGTGGCATTCAAGACGGGGTAGAGGTTGCGCAGAAGGAAGAAGGTTGTCCATGCAAAGCCAACACCAACAAGCGCCCAGTTAAGCGCAGTCAAAGGACTCCAGCTCACAAGCGCAACACCAATCCAAACTAGATTCGAGTATCCATACAAAGCCCAGCACTCGATCAAATCGGCCGTTGAGCTCCCGAACCAGCGCAGAGCACCCCACAGCGCAATAGGCAGAATACCAGTATATCCGTAGATAAGACCCGCCGCGCCAGAGAGCAACTTGAAGTCATACTCGAAGTGCTCGGCATGGCGGTTTGCCAACCACTGTGAGATTGTACCTGTCAAGAACAGGATAACCACAACCGTTGTCGCAATCCACACGGGCCCGTACAGGTCCGCATTACCCTCCAGCACATCCAGGAAGTTCGAGCGCGGGTAGAGAGTCGCTACACAACGGCGCAGGACCTCGTTTGTGTCAACGTCGAAAAATCGCTCGTAGTAGTGGATCGACCACCAGCTGTGCTTGGTGGGTGTGCCGCCAGGGGATCGGTCCCGGCCGCGCGAAGAACTACCACCGCCGAGGAAGGGTTGGGAATCGGCTTGGGCTTTAGCGCTTCGTTGGTCATTTTCGAAATCTAATGCGACACGCGAGGGCACAGTTAGCATCTGGCTGAGTGGGTTGGGCCGTCGCGGAAGAACTCACTGGACGGGTGGAATTCAAGGTCCTCTTGCAGGTCGGTATGTCCAAGGTCGCCCTGTTGAAGTGTGAGCTATTGAAGATCGAAATTCCAGTGCTGTTAGACCGTACGAACCTCGGCGTCCACGTCGACAACCACGTCGTAGCCCCTGTTTGCCATGGTGGTGGGATTGGGATGAAGAGATGCGGTGCTATCGGGGAGGTGGAAGTGTACACATCAGCTTTCCGTCCCGCGGGCCACGCCACACTTGAGCCACACAGACGGCCATCAAGGAGCATACGGAGCATCCAACTGCACATCCATTTTAATATTTGCAATTAATTTTGCAGGAAACTGTCTGTAATAAAAAAGTGATATATAATTCTGGCATAATAATATGAACTACTTTTGTCGTTATCGTACAGGTAAATGGATGTTTTGAGGGTTTTCTCTAACCCAGCAGCATAATTCGAATTCGACCAACGTAAGACCAGATAGATGAATCAAGACCCTTCTTGCGAATATATATGGATACAGCACCGACCACAATGGCCAATGCCACAGAGCCAACCGCTCGGCGATGCTTCCAAGCGAACTCGAGAGCTTCCTTACGACGTTCTTCGTTTCGGACCTGTCGCGCTTGCCGCTCGAACAATGTTACCGCTTCTGCGACGGTATAATCATGATACAGGTCTCGTGAGGCCTTGAGCACACTGTTCCGAGAGATTTGTCTCCATGCACCAAATGGTAGTGACTCCGGAGGGTGATCTTCGAAAAGCTGTGCCGCACTGGAGATATGGCCATCCAAATCCAGTGGGCAAGGTAGTTTGGAAAGCTTGAAATGAAGCATTTCAGGCTCATCCGCCGGGATTTCCAATAGTTCCTTCTTCCGAGAAAGTATCATAGCGGCAAATAAGTAAATGGCGACTACCGGCTCGCGAGCTAGGAGGAAATCGAAGAGACGGGCGATATCGCTGTATTCCTGGATGTCGTGGGCGTACAGGGTAAGGGTAGCCGCGAGGGCAAAAAAAGGTTGAATATTGGCGAGGTGTCGACATAGTGCCGGGTCTGCGGTTTCAATAATGGCGGGAATGAGATGAAGATGCTTTACGGCTGGTGAGAGCGAGGGAAGCATGTAATCACGAATACGGAAAAGAGACAAGTTCGCCATGGCTGATGCGGCTTTCTGATTGCCTAAGACCAGGAGAAGAACTTGTACAATGTCGTGATATCCCTGGAAGTAGCATAACATGGGATGGTTCCTGAGGACTTGGATGATCAGGTCGGAAAGTTGTGCCTTCTTCTGTGCAAGCTCGTCTTCAGGAGCTATAGAGTCCATTCTGTTAGCTTGGAACGATACGGATGGACAGAAATAGCCAGTTTACCATTGGGATAATAGACAAAAGAGCGATTGACGTCCAACTGGACTTGGTCTTCATCGCGATGTCGCGGGAGATCTTTCAGGGGCTTGAGGTCGCCACGTTGTATACTTTCGTCACATTGTAAGAATATGGGCCCTGCTTTTGGTGTTAACAAGGCTCAACAGAGAATTACGACTGTTGATTCAGGGATTCTTACAGGCCTTTTGTCGTAATTCGTCTTGAACCAAGCCGCCTTCGCTCGTCGCATATGACACCAACGCTTCCACATCATGGTCATCACATGCTCTGCGGATGGCTGCTGCTTTCTCTGCCCGTGCTGCGGCGATCTGCTGTGATTTCAACGACAGCTGGGAGCTTTTCGCGGAAGGAACCGAAACTTCGTCGCTTTCTATAATGGCCGAACTCTCCGGCGAGCTGCTGTCGCCTTGTTTGATGCTTGACGAATCCATCTGCATGGGCAGGGAGTTACCCAGGCCAGGATTTGCTGGGGGTTGGAAAAACGTGGTTCAAGAAGCCGCGTGTGACGAAAATCAAATTCCAGGATCAGTCCATCGGTCCCAGTCCCGATTCTGATAACTGATTTGCTGGAGCTTGATCACGGATTGATGCCTGCGTTGGGCACGAGTTCCCTTAATGACAACTCAGGACCCCAAATCTTGAGGGCCAGGAATCGACAAGTAGCGGTGCCCTAGACAGCCAATGTAGAAAGTGCAGTTGCACCTTGCAATCCCCGCAGAAGAGGACAACACAGCTGAATGCTGGGGATGCTGCTCATGCATTGCGGAAGAGCGGAGCCCCGGCCGTGATGGCCTATCCGCCTGAGCGCCTCAGGCACCAAGCAACGTGATTCCCTCCCACCGGCAAAACATCACCGGCGGGCTCGAGCACTCTGATACTTCCACATCTTCGTTCTACTAAGGAGGAGAACGGGCCTAAAACAAATACAACGAACGCGCAATCGGACCCTCAGCTTGTCGAGCTCTCTCGAACTCAGGGTTCCCGCGGCTCGCCGAAAACCACCCCACAGGCGGAACGCGTAGCTCGCGAACAAGAGCCTCAATACAACATCCCACCTGCAAGCCCGGAGGGTACTGTGTCAGTGACGGGATTCGATTGAGGGTCCCTTTGGCGCTTTATCCCAGCCAGGCTCTCTGGAGACATACCTGAAACCCAATATTCGACCTGTACACCCCACGGTTACCCTGGCTCCATCAGTGCTTCAGTGCTTCAGTGCTCCAGTGCTGGTACTCAGCTCCGGATTCTAGCGAAGCCGAATCCCTCCTGATCGGAAGTCTTCTTATAAAGGCACATTCGCTGCTGAGAAGAAGGGTGATCCTTATCCTGCTCTTCCTACGCGACTATTACCCAACTCCAAGCGTTAGAGGTTCTACGGCCCCTCACCTGTACTTTTGCGTCTCGAACATGACCGTGCAAAATTGATACGGGCCTCCGCACATCTGAGCCAGTATTTGCCCTTTATCTGGTGTCCAAGGCATTCTTCCTGCTGAGAATTTTCTTTTCGAGAGAAAGTGCTCGAACCGAGTTCCCTTTCGGGCGCTTTTGACTTCAAAGATGTCAGAAGAACCAGATGCGCCACTGGTGCCCGATGAAAAATCAACTGGGATTTTGACACAGACGCTTTTTCATAGCCCAGTGATTCAGTGGATCCTCCCGGCGCGCCTGCGGAGCAAGAAGCTGAATGACGTCGTTTTTGTCGGCCATCGTCGGGTTCAGATTAAAGAGGCTACGAACGGCGGCTACCTGGAAGATGTCATAGAGAAAACAGACTTCAATGGCACCATCCTTTCAGCTAGAGTTCTCGATATCGGTACTCCCATTCCCTGGGAATCCCAAACGAAGAGTGAGGGCTCTTCCAAGAAAGCTGTTGGCTATATGGATCGTCAAGACAACTTGCCCTCCCAAATACTCGTCCTTTCTCTCGATTGCAAGGAACTTCTGTTTCTCTACTGCCCACTTGGCTTTATTCCATCGAAGGCTGAATTTGTGACCTACTGTCGACCTCTGCCAGTCGATGTCAGCGTAGCAGAACGGTATGGAAAACATGTGGCTGTTGATCCAAAGTAAGTGTTTCGCTCTCTACAATCAAATCGTGCTCGGTTCACTAACAGCACTCCAGATCTCGGGCCGTTGCAGTCGGTGCAGCAAGCAACTATTTCGGAATCCTCCTTCTCAAGTCACCTGGTGTGATTGACCAACAAGTCTTCTTGGGCGAGCTAGATCCCATCGAGAAGGTAAGATCGAAACAATCATGTCTATAGAATAAAGCTAATGGATTTTTTGAATCTACAGGAAAGCTTTTACAGGATAGACGGGAAGATCGTGTTCATGGAGTTCCTTTTCCCTAAGACGATTGCCGACGAGAAAATCATTTTGCTTCTCATCGTGGCTAGAGACAACTCTACATTCGCAGAGATCTACGAGTGGAATGAAAATGATTCTTCCTCTTTACACAACCCGAAAAAGATCAGTTTCAAGCTGCACAAGGAAGACAGGTTGCCCAGCACGATTGTTCCGCTGACCAAAGAGTCCTCTTTTCTGGTGATTAGCTCTTCCTCTATGGCGGTCTACCCCCCCTACTGGCCCTTCATACCAGACAAGATACGGCCCCATCATTCCTGATGGAGATACCACCAAAGAGGTCGCACTTTGGACTCATTGGACAAGACCCGCGCGAAACTGGCTGTACAGCCAACAAAAGGACGGTATCTATCTCGCTCGCGAAGACGGCTGGATCCATCTCCTAGAATTTGGCAATGAGGGAGGGCTTGAATCTGACTGCACTCTGGGCCAAGTGCATATTCACGTTGATACTGGGTTTGCCTTCCTTGACATGGGACATGAAGGTGGCGATTTCATCTTGGCATCCGGAAACATGTCTGATGGAGGGCTCTTTGAAGTGGAGGCTCGTTGCCCTCCAAGATGCATCCAACAATTTCCCAATTGGGCTCCAGTGACCGACGCGGTCTTGGTTCACGATACTAAGAACAAGGTTCAAACCGACGTGCATCGCAACCGGATTTTCACTAGCTCTGCTTCTGCTTCAAGCGGAGCACTTCATGAGATTCGCTACGGCATCGAAGCTCAGCTTGGCACAACGACCCCACTGGAGCAATTTTTCAGTATCCGAGACATGTGGGCCATGATGGATGAAGTGAACGACGAGATTTATGTCCTGCTTTCGGATCCACTTTCTTCCTTGCTTCTTTGTATGAAACCGAATTTAGAAGAGGGAATCACAGCTTTACATGAGGAAGATACGGGGTTCGATAACAATGCGCAAACATTTGCCGCAGGTTGCACACCCGAGGGCGTGCTCATCCAGGTCACGGAAAGGACCACGAACCTCTTTGTCCCCGGGAATACCTCCCTGAATACCAAAATTCCTCACGGTGCCGATAATACGATCGCTGCTGTCGTCGTGGATGGCCCAAGTTCATCAATGGTTACTTCTGTGCGGCGTCAAAATACGCTGGGCCTATACTTCAGCCAGCTAGTCGTCACAGAGGGCATGGCTCACCTCGACACTGGCCCAGCATGTGGAATTGACAGAGAGCCAATCTGCTTGTCATTCTTTCGATTTGAAGCCGCGAGTAAATCCATGTTCATTTTCATGGGCACGGGAGACGGAACGGTGGTTGTCTTCAAGGTTGAGGATGGAATAATCTCGCACATGTGGGACTGCCAGGTATCCATTGACCGCAGTGAGGATATTTCCAATGCCATCGAGAGCTTGGCAACGATCCAGGTGTCCTGGGAGGGTATACCACGCGCATTTTTGCTTTGTGGTCTTCGAAGTGGCATACTTGTCCCGTTCCAGATCGGGTTTGCAAACGGTGCCCTCAATGGTAAGATGATCAATACACTGTGATCGAGTTCCATTGCTGATCTGAAACTCACTCAGGCTTCACTCAACAAAAACCATGGCATATCGGGAGAACTTCTCTACGACTTCAAAGCCAAGGTTCCTTTGCGCTTTTTACCTGCGGAGATGAACTCTGGAGGGTGTCATACAGCCCAAATTTGCCAGGAGAGTGCCTTTTGTGGCGAGTTTGGATCACGGACCAGAACAATGTAAGTACACTAATGCCCTTTTCTAGTGCCCAGCCAGAAGCTGACCGCGCGGCAGCCTGCGTATTTCCCTGTCACGTTCCATGGCTTCGGCCTGGTCAATCAACGTGACCAGGAATTGGACAGCATCATAGGAACTTTGTACTGTTTTGCCGATGGGGAGCTTCTCATATGCTCACTGAATCAGGAAGCCAAGATGGTCCCCCGGAGAATCGGTTTGCCAGGCAACCCTGTCAAGGTGGTGTTTTCGGAACACCTCAACCGCCTTCTTGTATCCTATAACGTCACAAAGATCGAACCCCTGTACTCTCCTCTTGAGTTGATCACACGCTCGCATATCGAGTTCGTGGACCCAGACTTGCAGAGTGATGTCAACCCAACCGAAGAACAACTGCGGAAATGCCATGGCGCCGCTGGAGAAATCATTACCTGTATTCTGGATTGGGTCTTTGAGCGAAATGGAGACAAGTATCATCTCATCGTCCTCGGAACTTCGCTCGCAGCCCTAAACAATGATGAGCGTTCCAAGGGCCGGGTCATTATTCTCAGGGCAAGCGCATCGCCATCCGACCCTGCAAGGATTGAGTGTGCTACAAAGCATGTGCACGACATGCCAGGGCCGGTGCGTGCAATCGCACCGTACGGGGATAGTCTGATTATTGGTGCAGGAAAGGAATTAATACCAATGAGCTCCAAAGGCGCTACTATCAGATGGGCTCAGAACGCTGGGCAAACAACCTCATCCCCGGTCGTTTCCATCTCGGTATATGAATCTTTCATCAACGTCACCACTGCGCGCAATGGGTTCCAGAGGTTTGAAGTGAAGGACGGATGCTTGCACCCCTATTCCTGGGATGTGATACCCATCGCTGGAATGGCTCATCAAATCTGCCGTGGGGAGAAGACTCTCGTGTTCCTGAGCAGCCGCGGCGGGCGCATTCGAGCACCTGTGCTATCGCCTGATACTAGGGTATACGGGGTGACATTACGAACTGCCAATAACATTCTCCCTGATTCCATTCATAGGTTTTTGCTAGACCGGGAGGGCCCATCTCACGAACAAGTTCTCACACGTGTGTCTGGTTGGTCGAGGGGAGGCGCCCTCTATGGATTCGCCTTAAGTGGCGCTCTTTACCGCTTCAAATTGGTTGGGAAGGAAGAATTTTCTTTGCTCTGGCTGTTACAAGTTATTTGCCTTCGGGGCGAGATCGGTCAATATGCCAACTCCAGCTCTCGTCGACGACGCTTGCGTTCCTGGAGAGAACCCGAGGAAGACAATAGTCAGATCGATGGTGATGTCCTGAACCGCCTAGCTAAGCGCGGCACAGAGGCCTTTGAAAGGCTGATCTCTTCACTCGATCTTACCACAGAAGATTCTGAATCATCATTCAGTTATCGGCTGAAGGAGCTGGCATTCTCGGTGTTGGAGGTTGATGACAAGGAGTATCTGAAGTGCATCATGGCGTGGCTGCAGCGACTCCTTCATATTACAATCTGAAGCGTATACATGGCGAAAATCCTGTCGACTCTATGACTCTAAACGTTGCCTTGACTAGGAAAAATGTTTGAATGTGCGCATCTAAGACCGCCATTAGTCGATCTGTTAGATATGTCAGATGTCCCGGTTGACGAGACCAATGCAAATTCGACACAATGTTCAAAATAAGCCAAAAAAAAAGTAGAATATAAATAGAATAAAATATTAGACATGTAACAAAATTCCCTTCATTCATTATAGATCTTGCAGGCGAGCAGGGGATATTGTGGAAGCACACCATGTTATGGCGGGGGCGTGGCAACTCTGGGAGCAACGGGTGAAGTCAGATTGCATTGTTCCCCACTGATGTCCTTCCCGAAATTCTTTTCTCTCCCACCCCACCCTCTCGGTGCACGACCAGCCTTTCTTTCCCGGGGATTCGAGTTGACAACCATCGACCTCGTCATTTCTTGCCAATTCTAGCGGCCCGTGATTCCTCCACACCCGCCCGCAACCTCGCAAGTGAGCGGTTAGCTCCGTTTGTGCGATCACCGTGACCTCCGACCGCAACCCGTTTGATACACTCTCCCTCCCGAAACCCGACAAAATGGCGCCCAAGAAGAAAGGAACCAAGAGACAAGAGGAAGACTGGGAGGCCGATCTCGGCGAATCCGCCCCGACTGTGGATGCTCCCGCTGAGGAGCCTGCGAACAACGATGAGGGCGAGGACGAGACCGCCGGCGGCGGTGGCCTGATGGCTGCCCTGCGCAAGAACAAGGCCAAGAAGGCGAAGAAGGGCAAGCCGACGAACGATTTTGTTGAGGGTGAGGATGCCGAGTCCGCCCCCGCCGCCAGCAAGGAGCCCGAAGAAGGCACCTTCGATGAGGACGATGTCTTCGCGGGAAAGCCCAAGAAGCCTATCAAGGATGTCGCCTCGGCCCCTGCTGCTGAGCCCGAGGAGGGCGAGTTCCGCGTGAAGTCAAAGAAAGAGAAGGAGCGTGAGAAGAAGGAACGTGAGAAGCAGCGCAAGAAGGAACAGGTAAGGCTTTGGCCGCTAAATGTATCAAGCCCGGAACTCGATTTAACTCAATTGTCTTATCTATCAGGCTGCCCAAAAAAAGAAGCTCACTCCCGCTCAACAAAAGGCCGAAGAGGCCAAGTCTGCTGCTGAGGCCAAGAAGGAAGAGCAAGCTGCTGCCGCCGCTCCCGCTGCTGCTGAGCCTGCTGGCAAGGGCCGAAAGCTGCCCAAGCACCTGGCGGCTCTTCAGAAGCAACAGGAACAGCTCCGTCAACAGCGTGAAGAGGAAGAGCGACTCGCCGCCGAAGAGAAGGCCGCCCTTGAAGAGGCCCAGAGGCTAGAGGAGGAGGAAGAGAAGAAGCGGGAGGCCGCCCGCGCGCTCAAGAAAGAGAAGGAGCGTGAGAAGAAGGAGCAACTCCGCAAGGAGGGTAAACTTCTCAGTAAGGCCCAAAGAGAAGCTCAATTGCGCAATGAGATGCGCATGAAGCAGATGCTTGCTTCTGGCGTCCAAGTCGCCGGCTTGCAGGAAGGTGGAGCCGAGAAGAAGCGCCCGGTCTACGAGAACAAGAAGAAGAAGGGTGGCAAGAAGCAGGAGGAGGACCTCGAGGCTGCCGCTGAGCGTGCCCGTGCTCAGCGTGAGGCCGAGGACGCCCGCCGCCAGAAGGAGGCCGAGGAGAAAGCCAAGGCCGAAGCTGCCGCTGCCGCTGCCGCTGCCGCTGCTCCTGCTGAGGACGACGATGCCGTTGACGACTGGGAGAAGGCTGCTGCCGAGGAGGATGATGTGAAGGATAGCTGGGATGCCCCCAGTGATGAGGAGGAAACCGCGCCTGCCAAGACTGAAGCGAAGACTGAGAAGCCCGAAGCCTCGAAGGAGGAGTCTGAGGAGGAAGACTCTGACGACGACTCCTCTGACGAAAGCTCTTCCGAAGATGAGGAGCGGTCTGCCAACCAGAGGGCTATTGCTCAAAGGAAGGCTGAGGCCGCCGAGCGACGGAAGAAGCAACACGAGGAGGCCCTGGCAGCCCGCTCCAAGGACGATCTTCGCTCGCCCATTTGCTGTATTCTTGGTCACGTCGATACCGGAAAGACCAAGTTGCTGGATAAGATCCGTCAAACCAACGTTCAAGAAGGCGAAGCCGGTGGTATTACCCAGCAGATTGGTGCTACCTACTTCCCTGTCGAGGCTTTGAAGCAGAAGACCAACGTTGTGAACAAGGATGGCAAGTTCGAGTTCAAGGTGCCTGGTCTGTTAATTATCGATACCCCTGGTCACGAGTCCTTCTCCAACCTGCGTTCGCGTGGTTCCTCGCTCTGTAACATTGCCATTCTTGTTGTCGATATCATGCACGGTCTCGAGCCCCAGACCCTTGAGTCGATGCGTCTGCTGCGTGACCGCAAGACTCCCTTCATCGTGGCTTTGAACAAAATTGACCGTCTGTACGGCTGGAAGAAGATCGATAACAACGGGTTCCAAGACAGTCTGGCTATGCAGAACAAGGGTGTCCAGAACGAGTTCCGCACTCGTCTTGATGCCACCAAGTTGGCTTTCGCCGAGCAGGGTTTCAACTCGGAGTTGTTCTACGAGAACAAGTCCATGGCCCGCAATGTTTCCCTGGTTCCTACCTCCGCTCACACTGGCGAAGGTGTGCCTGACATGCTCAAGCTCCTGACATCTCTGACCCAAGAGCGTATGACCAACTCCCTGATGTATCTCTCTGAGGTTGAGTGTACCGTTCTGGAAGTGAAGGTGATTGAGGGTCTCGGTACCACTATTGATGTGGTCCTGTCCAACGGTATCCTTCGTGAGGGTGATCGCGTGGTTCTTTGCGGTCTCAATGGTCCTATTGTAACGAATATCCGTGCATTGTTGACACCCGCACCGCTCAAGGAGCTGCGCCTGAAGTCCCAATACGTCCATAACAAGGAGGTTAAGGCCGCCCTTGGTGTTAAGATTGCTGCCAACGACCTGGAGCACGCTATCGCCGGTTCTCGTCTTCTTGTCGTCGGTCCTGATGACGATGAGGAGGATCTGGAGGAAGAGGTCATGTCCGACCTGGAGAATCTGCTTAGCAGAGTCTCCACCGACAACCGCGGTGTCACTGTCCAAGCTTCCACCCTGGGTTCACTTGAGGCCCTTCTGGAATTCCTGAAGGTCTCCAAGATTCCTGTGGCCAACATCTCTATTGGACCTGTCTACAAGCGTGATGTCATGATGGCAGGTACCATGCTGGAGAAGGCCAAGGAGTACGCAGTCATGCTGTGCTTCGATGTCAAGGTCGACAAGGAGGCCGCCGCGTACGCTCAGGATGTCGGTGTCAAGATCTTCACTGCCGATATCATTTACCACCTGTTCGACAACTTCACTGCCCACATGACTGAACTGGCCGAGCAGCGTAAGGAGGAAAGCAAGATGCTTGCTGTCTTCCCCTGTGTTATTCGCCCTGTCGCCGTCTTCAACAAGACATCTCCCATTGTAATCGGTGTCGATGTCATTGAGGGTAGCTTGCGCCTCCACACCCCTCTTGCCGCCGTGCGAACGAACGCTTCAGGTGCCAAGGAGATTGTCCCCATTGGCAGAGTGTAAGTCACCCACACTTCCCCAGTTCCTATCGCCAGCCTTCTATACTAACTTCATCACTACAGAACTTCCATCGAGCGTGACCACAAGGCCATTCCTATCTGTAAGAAGGGTCAGCCTTCCGTCGCCGTCAAGGTTGAAGGTGCTAACCAGCCCATGTACGGCCGTCACCTGGAAGAGAAGGACCAGCTTTACTCTGCGATTTCCCGTGCCAGTATCGACACCCTTAAGGAGTTCTACCGTTCCGATGTGACCATGGAAGAATGGGCTTTGGTCAAGAAGCTGAAGCCGCTCTTCGACATTCCTTGAATGTGAGTCTCCGGACAGCCATGCAGGTGCTCAAGAAGCATTCCATTGGGGATTGCTTCGCTTGCAGTTCCAATCCGTTCGTGTCGCCTGGCCTGTTTCCCGCATTTCTAGCTATGGCATCACTCCGGTGCGGCATCGTTACCCACTAAATTTCATCAACGAATGAGAATGTCGAGATATGACCATTGCCATTCAAAAGCGAAAGAAAGAAAAGTTTTTTGTATTTTTCTGGCTTGTGACATGGACATAACCATGAATGACCACGACTTGAACGTATGGATAGGGAAAAAGGAAAGACACGGACACCTGTATGTACATGAATTGCAAGAAAGCTGGCTTAGACCATATCATTTTGCTGTAGCTTTTTAATGAACTTTAAAATTGGTTTAGAAATTTTCCGTCATTACACAGTACTTCAGCATAATGGGCTACCATACAATAATTTCACAAGTATATACAGAAATCAAATAGCAACCACAGGGTTCAAATCACGGTTAGAAAAGAAATCTAATCATGCCCTTCCCATCTTTCAACCTTGCCTCCATTCCTCTCCCAATCCAACCAACTTCCATCATAGACACCAATCTGCTCAGGATCATACCCAGCCTGCACAGCCAACTGTGCCGCCGCGCGAGCCCGCACACCAGCCTTGCAATAGAACACGAGCTGGTGCTTAGGATCCACAAGGGGCTTCGGGAACCCGAAGCGAGTCTTAAATTCGTCAGCGGTTAGAAATAGCGCGTCGGGCTGCGAGGCGAGCGGGATGCTCAGGGCGTGGGGGATGATGCCCGTTCCGGTAAGTTCGGCGGGCTCGCGGACGTCAATTAAGACTGGAGTGTGGGTTGGGGAGGGCTCTTCAGCTGGGAGAGTTGCGTTTATCTATTCAAAATTTCCATCATTGTTAGTAATTTTTCCCCTTGCTTTTTCAAAACAGAGTCGAGTAGTGAGGCGAGAGGAAGGAGTCTGTTCCGGGTGGGGAAGGTAGTTTTGTGTGAAGCTGGAGAAACGCTGGAGAAACATACGTCTTCAAATCCCCATTGGCGTAGATCGTTCCCGGATTTCTCGCTAAACCAGCGCAGTTGTGATCGGGGCTTAGCGAGCTGGGATCGGTATCGCTGGCTCTGCGCGGCCAATCCGCTTTGCTGGTGGAGAGAGGTGAAGTCACGGGTTGTTGCGGAATACTGGAAAGCAGAGGTCGAGCGGAGGGCCTGCCGGGTTGGCGCTTTAAAAACAGTGGAGTAAAGAGCCCTGGATGAGCGCCGGACGGCAGATTGGAATATTGATGCCATGACTTCTGTGGTGGTAAGATTGGAATCTTGGGATTGATGAAGGCCCGCGGAGGTGAACCTCGGGCTTGGGGGTTGCGTTGTGATGTCACTGCCGCATGTGACCGCCTGCTCAATTTGAAACGATATGAAATTTATGAGCCTTCTCGTCATTAAACATCAAATGTTTTATTGGTGATACTTTGAATTTTGAATTTTGAATTTTACTTGGTTCCATTTGAACTCACTTTGATGATAATAATTGTTAGGTGTCAAGAAATATAGTATGTATTATTTTGAGGAGGTAAATTGTTGATGTGCAAACTTGTAGGTGCACTACTAATATGTACTGTTGTGGGTCCTCGATTGAAATATATAACCCAGCATCGCACCAGTGCGGTACTTACACCATGCTCTATTATCGATGCATGGTCATATTGCACCAATTCATAGCACCTGTTAATCGTCGGTGATCGCTCCACGTCACATTGATGTGCTGTCCGATATGTTAATGTACACTCGCCACGGGCTTTAAACTATAAATTCCATGTAATATACTACAATGGTACCTGCTCCCACATGTGATACGACTAGGTAGACGAGAGATCATAAACATAAAAAGAATTAATATTATTCTAATGTGCATGGCTCGTGGTCATGTCGAACCGGGTCAGGAAAAAGAAGAACCCCGGGAATGCTCCATCGCAGCGCGCCCACATGGGCCGCAGTCATAAAAACAAGTGGATACGGGGTATAGGGGCCTCTAAAAGTTCACCCCATACTGACCAAATGCCAGGGCAGGGACCCATTACATCAAGGGTGTTGCCACGCCGGCCAAATCAAGATGAGAAATGAAAAGAAGTGAAACAGGCCCCTCCATCTCCAGGACAGAACGACCTCGTCAAATCGTAACCGAGCCCTTCTTTCTGGAGGTAGAGGCCGGGTTCCAACTTCACGCTTTTTGACTCTTGGGGAACTTCCGAAATTTAGGAGCGAGGGCGGAAGCTCAGCAAGCAGTCGTCCTGTATCAAACGGTCAGTAATCGGATTCCACGGTGTTGGAAAGTATTGTGAAGTACGTACCTGAGGGAAAATGGTGGCAAACACCTTGATGTCCTCAGACTGGGGAGTCGGGGTGTGCTCCCAGTCCATCTCCAGACTGGCCTTACCGATCATGGCAATCAGCGAGGAAACGGCGTAGTTCTGGCCCAGGCAGTAGTGGGGACCGGTGCCGAAAACCAGCCAGTTCTTGGACTGCTGCTCGGCATCACCGGTGATCCATCGCTCGGGCTCGAAGGAGTCGGCGTTGGGGTAGGCCTCCTCGTCGTGAGTGGCGGGCCAGACAGAAGGAATAATCATAGAGCCCTTAGAGACAGTGATCTTGTCGGTGATGGGGAAGTCCTTCTTGACGAGGTAAGGCACCATGATGACGGGAGGACGATAACGCAGGGTCTCCTTGACAACAGCGCGGGTGTAGGTCATCTGATCGATCAGCTCGAGCGAGATGGGAACACTGCGGTCACCGTTACGGACACGGAGGTTCTCCTCGCGGACCTTCTCTAGGAGATCGGGGCGGTCAGCCATCAGCTGGAACAACCAGGTAGTGGCGGCACTGGTGGCGTCCTGCGAGGCGAAGAGGAAGGTAAAGATAGTCTGGGCAATCTCAAAATCGGAGAAGTCACGCAGGACCTGAGGAGGCTTCTCGGAGGGGTCAACCTGCTCACCCCGGGCAATTCTCTCACGGTACTTGGCGGAGTCCTGCTGGGCCTTGACCCAGGCGTCCATAATGCACGAAACCTCACCACCGGCGGCCATGCGAGCCTTGGACTTCGCGGTACACTTGGAGAACTCATCCAGAACCATATCGGCGGCCTTCTTGCCGTACCAGGTCTTGGTGTAGGGCAGAATGATAGGGAAGTTGACCAGCTCCAGGGCAGCGGTGATCAGGTAGTAGTCGTCCGCGACCTTCTGGACGGCCTCCTCGGACATGTAGTAACCAACGAAGGTGCGGCAGGCAAGAGCAGTCATCAGCTCACGGAACTGAGGCATCCAGGGAGTGGGCTTGTGTTCAGCGGCAGCGGACTTGTCCAGGAAGCGCTTGAAGTACTCGTCGAAGACCTCCTCGACGCGGGGCATGTAGCAGGACAAAGCCTGGCGGGTGAAAAGGCCATTGAGACCCTTGCGGTAGTCAACGTGGGCCTTGCCATCCAGGAACACCCAGTTAGTCTTTCCGAGAAGCTTGTGGGCAGCGTCCACTACACATGGTTTCACGTAGGTGGGCGAGTTGAAGATCTTCCGGGACATGTCCCGAGTCGACGCAATAACGACGAACCTAGTAGCAATGTTAGTCAATTGATCCTGAGAAATCTCGCGGAGATCCGGAAGCGTCGAGAGAACAGGGTTTCTTGGGATCCGGGGGAGTGGGGGATCAGGTGCGGCTCACTTGTGGAAGACGGAGACACAGCTCAGTTCGCCGCTGTCCCATTTGGCCTTGTATTCGTGGAACTTGGGATTGACCGATTGCAGGAACGGGCCCATGAATGGGATCTTATACGCGGGACCGACGATGGAGCCCTTGTAGTAGTGGTACTTGACTGAAAAAGGGGGAACATGTTAGTAAATATTCTCCGACGCGTGATGAGGCCGAAGCGGCCGCGGAAAAAAAAAATAAAAATTGGCAAGGCAAAGAAATCACAAGAGAGGGGCTTGAAAAGAGGGATTATACTCACACTGATCGTAGACGACTGCAGCCAGGAACAAAGTCACCAGCAGCTTCCAGATCGTGAAGCCATCGAGCACAGAGGCGACAAGGCCGGCCGGCGCAAAAAGCTGGGGAACGACCGTCGCATCGGCGGAGGGCGAGACGAAGCTCCCGTTAACGTTGGCCATGATGTCCGGCAAGGTCGTGAAAGAGAGAGACCTTGGTGAGAGAAGAGAAATCCAGTGACCAAGAAAGGACCCGGACTATCAATGCGCGAGAGGTGGAGAGGGGAAGAAAGGAAATCGGTCAGGGGCGGGAACGCCAATTTCCACTCGGTTGCTGGGCGAGCCGCGAATGACTATCGAGGGATTATATGGTCTGACCGGCCCACTCCGCTTTGTCGGGGTTTAGTCCTATTACAATAGTCGTGTGGAAAGGAACCGGTCATTTTCATTTAGATCTCAACCCCATTCCTCCTTTCCCTTGTCTTCCCCCTCTGTGTGGTCGTCCTACACATTGCATAGTTTGTACAAACTCCGCCGGCGCCGAAGCGGGCCCTGCTTGGTCCCTGATGTACACTGTAGATTCGAGTCCAGACCACCACATTCCGGAGACGCCCTCATGCACCGTACCATGCAGTAACATACTGCAACAGACATCCCACCTTGCATCTATATCCCCAAAACCTCAGCGCGTTGACTCCATGCCGTTCTGCATGCATTGCTACATGGATTAGGAGTAGCGTGATTCGGCTCGAGAACGCCCGGCCGATTGGCGCTCCAAAGGGTTCCGGACGGCACGTGTGCTGACTAACGGCAACTCTCCATTGGCCGCGCGAAGTATAGAAAAAGATCGGATATTACTACATTGGAACCAAACCTTTTTGTCCATGACTGTGAGGCAACAATGTACAGAGAAGGTGGCCACGTAGTAGGCTGAATGCACCTTTCAAAATAGCAACACCATGGTAGAGGCATGCCAACACTTACGATGCCTTGGATAATGTATCTACTGATGATGAGGCTTTACAGGACAAGTAACAATGAATCTACAACATCATATATGATAAAACCGTAAGATCGGATCCATTGAATACGTAGCATAAATATGTTCACCGTCCAAACCCGAACCATCCCCGCTTCTTTTCCTCCACCGCTGGGGCCTCCTGCGCTGGAGCCTGAGCCTCGTGGGGGTAGTCGATATAGTTCCAAGCGACATCCAAAAACAGAGGCTTCACCGATACCGGCTGCATTTGCGGCGGGTAGGGTACGAGGTTGTGGAGGTCGGTTCCCTGATGGAATTGATTAAGTCGCTCCACTAGCGGACGCTGCTGGGACGAGCTGGACTGAGCTTCCAGTCGCTTCAGGGTCACAAGTCCACGATACTGGGCAACCAAGCCGCGCAACGTGGTTTCAAGAGTCCCCACCTGTTCCGTGGAGACATCCAGACGAGGGGGTCCCTGTGATTCAGCGGATGATTGCGGTGTCGCAGATACGGACAGGTTCAAGGCTTGCGCGAAGAGGGCAAGGGCCTCGGTAGGCTTTCCGAGCACGCCATGGGATCGTCCCAGAGCCAGGCATCTGGTTGAACAAAGAGTGAGTTATGTGCTGGGAAATAGAAGAAAAGATAGAAGAGGGCGATTCGATATCATACCTTAATGCTCGGAAGTAGCGTCGTTTGGCCTCCAGGTCCTGGACAAAGGGAGTGTCGGCAGCAACACCAGGCAACTCAAGAATGAAGTCAACACTCTGCAGAGTCGAGTCGTACAGAACAGCTCGCTCGCGAAGCTTGTTCAGCTTCTTTCCATTGCCTCCGTTGCGCTTGGCACTTTTGCTGCCCTGGGTCGCTTGCTCCTCGCCGAAGGCAAGACCGTCCTGCCCACCACATAGTACACGGTTACGACCAACGCGCCATCCAACAAGCTGGTAGTTAACAGCGGTCCGAGTGATCTGCAGTGCCTGCAAGCGCTTGTCACCCGGATCCACACCTTCACTGGTCAGGTCATCGATGGCGGTCTTCGTAGCATCCACGGCATCTTGACTGGCAATGATGACATGATCGTATGCAGCTGCCTGGTCCTTCGCCGAAGCGGACTTGCCCTCACCAGCCAGCCAGGCAGTAAGTCTGTCCTCTGCAGACGAAGCAGCAGCCAAAGCCTGAGAAATCGAGGCATCGTCCAGAGGTACGGTCCGCGAGCGCCATGTCACCGACTCCGGTAGCTTTTGTACCTCACCCTCGGCCGTTCGTCGTGTTCCTGCGGCTTCTTCGGCCAAACAGGAAGGATCCAGCTTCTCGACCTCGGAACGGATTTCAGAATCGGAGGGGAAGTATTCAATCGCGAGGGAAGAGGTGGGCTTCGAGCGGGGCAGTTTCATCTGATAGGCGGCATAGCGGAGACTTGGGTCGACGGTACCAGTGAGCAGATCCCGGAAAGCGTCCTTCCTGACTCTCTGACCAAGCGCAGTGTAGATGACTCTGGCAATTGCATAGTCGTACAGGCACTGTTCCCAGCGTCGCTTCTCCAGCCACAACGCACCGGAGATGGTAGCGAAGTATGCCCGCGCTTCAAGGACGTCAATGTCGCTCGCCCCCGTCGATGATTGCTCGTGCAGCAGCGAAACCAGATGCTGCGCATACCCCTTGGCCTTGTTCAATCGCGAAATTACATGGCTTCTAGTCGCACCGGAAATACTCTTGGCATCGGGGTCTGCGGAATGTGTCGATTTCATGTGCATCGCCTGCGCCCAAGCTCGTTCGGATGCGAGAAGCAATAGGTGTACATATCTAGATTGAAATTGAAGTCAGCCAGCGCACTTTTTACTTGTCACGATTCATGCCAAAGACATAGAAAACATACGCAACATTTCCTCCGACGTTCTCGGCGGTAATTTCAGGTTTGGCAGTGTATTTGCGGCCTTTGGGGGTGGCTTGGCCCAGCTTCTTGCGAAGATTGTGCAGTCGGCGAGTGGCGTGCGCCCGGTAGGCATTGTAGTCGCCCACCAGGTGCAGGTCTTCCCGCTCCTTGAAGATAAAATCAGTGATCTCCATTGTGGCGATGCGACTGGCGAAATGGAGGGGAGTCGGGATCCTCCAGGTTTCGGCGAGGTGGTGCGCGGGAAGGCGGTGCACCATTTCGGCCAAACGAATGGCCCGACGCAGTCCGGCAATTTCCAACCATCTTTTGTTGCTCCCGTCTGCTTTTGCTCCCTGCTTGGGTGAAGCACCGCTGCTCCTGGAACCCTTCACAAATTTGGATCGATCTGAAGCTAGATATCTCGAGCTTCACTTTCCAGTTTACGTGCAACCTTTTAAAATTTTCTCTCCGCCTTCTCGGTACGTGTGGCACCATCAAAAACAGCTTGCTTGAATCTCAACGCCGGAGGGAAAAAAAGTCACTCGTGAACACTGGTCTCTGACTTCGCTCTCACCTACACAGAGCTATCCGAGACGATACGATGCGGCCTATTGATCAACTTCGGTGACTTCAGTGTTGTTTTAACACCGCGACGATTGGGGGTGATGTTGGAACGGGCAACCGCCTGTTTCGAGAGCGCAGGACGGCGTTTCTTCCGAGACTCCCATGACGCGATTCGAACACGGAGGTCCTTGTCTCGCAACTTCTGGAGACACAATGCCGCCTCAGAGGACTTTTCCAATTGGTTTCTCGCCCTGGTACAATCCCCGGATAAACGCTCGTCCTCCGCTCTCAACCCGATCCCCGGAAGTCCGACGGCCCTCGATGGAGGAACGCCTTTCCTCGACTTCTTATATCCTCAAGCCACCCGACCAGAATCAGTCTTCCGGCTATCTCGCAATTCAAAAAGACTGGGATCGCGTCGGAAGAGAAAATCATTACTCGGCTTCTCACGAACATACACGTCCGAAGCAGTCTCGAACCCTCCGGCAACGCTTCTTGATGACCAGGGAGTACACAGAGCATACTCACATGGAGGCCCGGCAGACCCACCTAGCCAGGCCATGAAAGATCTTTGGACATTACTGCAAAGCCAAGACACGGACTTTGATAAGGCATGGGTGCTGTACCTCGCCGCCGGTGAACCGCCAGCAATCCGCACCGCGCTTTGCAGTTATCTGTCAAGGTCTGGCCGGCGTTCAGATCAGGACTTGGCCTGGCAAGTATTTGGCCAAATCCCTCTCGAAGATCGCTCGGCCGATATTTTCCTTCCCATGGTCCATTCGCAGCTCCGATATGAGGACCCTACGAGGTTGAAGCAACTTGCCCAACAAGCCATTCAGTGCGACCTTGCAGATCGCTGCACTCCATGGATTTTCGCGTACTTTTGGAAAAGGGAGAGGTGGACAGATGCTGTCGAAATTTGGGAAATGCGGTCGTATCTGCAAACATCAGCCAAAAACCCATCGCCACAGACGTACTTCTCGCGGATGACAGAACACGCAATTCTTCAAAAGGGGCTTGAGTTTACCAGGCATTTGCGATACAATCCAGACCAAAGAATTCCACCCGCCTTGAGCCTTGGACAACAGCTTTTGGAAACCATTTATCAGTCCCCAAAACAACCTGAACACGGCTCTTTAGATGCTCTCCTCGAAATTCTCAAGTCATGCAGCGAGATTGGTTTACAGACGACGCCATATTATCTCAGCAGCATCAGCACCCTCCAATCATCATCAACACGCTCTGGCTTTTCCCGCTCGGCGTTCTTTTACCATCAACTACGCCGGGAGCTACCTCGTTATGTGCCTTCGAAAGATCTGCTCAATCGGCAACTGAGCGCACTTCAGTTTTGGGCCGCGACTGGCGAGATTGAATTCTTCCTGGAGGAGTTCATCTACTTCTATGGAAAACCGAGTTTCAGAGCTTACCGCCACGCCTTAAATTGCTTTTCTCATGCGGGCGATGTTTCCAAGGTCGACTTGATTTTCAATAGAATGTTGGCGGACTATGGAAAGCCGTTCAATTGTGGCCCTCTTGTTCCATTGCTCATGGTTCATGCGCAAAAGGGGAACCCGAAGGAAACAGAGCGACAATTCCAGAGAGTGAGCAGTGAATTCGGCCTTAAACCGGATACGTACTGCTGGAACGTGCTTCTGAAGTCGCACGCGGCCAAGAATGATTGGGCTAGTATGTGCTCTGCTTTCACGCAGATGCTGAAGAATGGCGCCAACCCGGATTCGCATACTTTTGGTACCTTAATGCAAATTGCAGCCAAGCGAGGCGATATCGATAGCACTCGTCGGCTGCTGAAAGAAGCGCAAGACTGCCAAGTGCGCATTACGATGCCACTTCTCCAAGCAATCATCAAGGCATACTGTCACAATGGAGAATTGGAACTTGCCGAAAAACTTGCGGGAGCCTCTCTGAGTCTTAACGCTGAAGGCTCGTCCCTCAAAATGTGGAACACAATTTTGCTTCACTACGCGCGCAGAATGGACGTGAAGGCCTGCTATCGAATCCGAGCCCGCATGGAATCTGCCGGTGTCTCACTGAATGCTGGCAGCTACTATGCAATTCTTCTTGGGCTCGTTCTGGCTGGCAGGACCGAGAGGGCGCGACGAATGCTCAGAGAGTTGCACAAAAAGCGTCGCATGTATGCCACAGAGATGCATTTATCTCTTATCCTCCATGGATTTGTCCGGGAAGGCAATCGAGATATGGTGCACATCATCTTCCGTGAGATCCTTGAGCGATTTGGCAAGGCTGGCCCTCAATCAAATCTTTTGTACCTCAAATATCAGGTCCAACGTGATTTGGAGATTGCAAAGGAGAATGGAATTACGGAAGGTGCTCGTTTGCGCCTGGCGCTTGGAGAACAGGTTTTACAACAATCGATTGAAAGATCTGATCCGGCGCCATCGGTTTCCGATGCTACAGACTATGCATTGTCACTGCAGTACCAGCATCTCATCAAAGAGTATGGGAAACGAGGCGGAGTTGAGCGCGCTCGTGCACTCTTCCTACAGTATGCCGATGGCAGAACTCCGGAAATGCCACAGGGCAAGGATCCCAAGCGGATTCCAATGGGCATTCTGGCTGCCATGATGACTGTTCACCTGAAGGCCGGAGAGTACCAGAAAGTGGAGGATCTCTGGAAGATTCTGCTCTCTGACGCCATCAAGAAGGCCGGCCGCATCCATCTTGACATGCTCCAGGATCCCCCTGTCCCAGCGCCCAAATCATCCGAAAAGAGCGTCCCCGCGTCAAAGACCCAAGATATTCCTGCAACACTCAAGAACTCTGAGCCCAAGTCCACTCATGCTTCTACTTCACCGGAGAAGAACATCATTCTACCCGCGCAGCGCTTCATTCTCGGCCAAGCCCTTTCCATCTACATGCGGGCCTTGGGTTACAAGAACGAGACGAGTAGGATCCGCGATATTGTTGCGCATCTTGAGCATCTGGGTTTTGTATTGACCACTTTCAATTGGTCAACATGGGTGCAGATGCTAGCATCTTCCGATAACTTCTCCGATCAGCTCAACGCTTTCGAAACCTTTGAGCAGAAATTCGCTCCATTTTTCCCCGGCTGGTATAAGCTTTTACGCGGATTTGGCTTGAAGTCTTCTGCGGTGCCTAGGGAGGTTTGGATGCTGGAAGCTCCCCAAGCTGAGCGATGGGATAGTCTTCTTGGAAAGAAAGCACGAGGGCACTGGATGAAGATAGAGCCGGACCTCCCGCAACCTACCTACTACACCATGGCTTTCCTTGCAGCGTCACTAAACCGCATTCGAGATAAGACCATCTCCCAAGGAAACATCGAGCTCCAAATCGTGAATGCTGCAGCCCCCAAAACAGTCAAGTTCCTTGGGCAAATGCCGTATAAGCGTGACAAGATCCAGGGCGTCTTAGTTCGAAACCGTTCAGAACAACTTGACAAAGCGAAAGCTCCGCACGAGCGTCGTGTCGTACCTGGTGGTGTTCTCGGTGTTGGCGGAGTTGCTAGGTATCGAAACGACCTTTTTGACGAGGATGAGGAGCAGCCTGAACTTTCGGGCATTATCCCTATCAGTGACTTGGCAGAAGACACGACCCATTTATCTTGGATGGAAGATCTTGGCGAAGTTGGACCAGAGAGCGTGATTACCCCCGAACATCGAATTGATGCCGAAGGACACGTTCGTCACTCCCGCCAGAAGCGCCAGCGAAGTCGCAAGCTACACCTGGCTGGTGTCGTTGGCCGCGAAAAGGTGCGATACAAACGCTCGGAAAGCGGAAAATCGAATAACGATTCGATATTGCCGAATGTTTCGACGATGGGAGGTTTGTCTTCGATGGATCAACAGCCACTGGCGGAGGACGAGCCTTCCGCTGTCAGCCAAGTAACAGAAGTGCACCACGACCAACATCAAGCTGAAAATGTTGCGTCGGCCACAGAGAACCTCGACGGAAAAAATAGAGGAGGAAAGGCCGATGAATAAAGTGGACACACCTCTTTCTGTATATTGATTTGTTTAATTAGCCCACTTGCATATATCCTGTCTATATAGTCCCAATGTATCATATTTCACTCTGATCCTCCTAGTCATTTCGTCAGCCGCAATTCGTTCTACATGCACCAATTACGAGCTCTTGATGGTTCTGCCAGTTTCAAGTAACCGCGACCCTTGGGAGTAACTATGCATTTGACTACGAGTAGATGTTAGATTCACATATGAGTTCTGAGATCTTGACATATTCTTTTTGTTGCACACAGAATGTTTCAGTACATGAGCGTAAATAAGGGCGATGCATCAAAAATGTGCAATACCCCAGAGGCACCATTCGTTTTGTAAAACCGCCGCAGAATCCTTTTCAATCCACCCAACGTCTCTTGAGTCCACTCGAATCAATCGTATATTTTTTACGAGTTGCCACAGTTGACATTCCCATCCAACACTCATCTTCAAATGTGGATAATGGTTTCACCACTCACCTGACTTGAAGGGGAACCCTGAAAGGAAAAGATCAACTGTGGGATATATGTGATTACGGTGTCAGGACCATTGCTCGCTTGAGAAGGCTGATCGGCAACCGACAAGAGTTGACGGGAAAGTGATCTGGCTTGGCGAATGGTTCTCCAGCCTAAAAGAGTAGATCCGGTATCTCGGCCGGAAGGACCAACGTTGCCAGGAATTCACTTGACAACGGAGAAATCAGTACCATTTGCGGCAAACCTGTATGGCACCGCTTACATGTGCTGGATATGGGTTCGTAGCTTTTGTTACGGACCGGTGGGGATATTGGTGCTCACGCTGAGCCGACGCTCATGCACAGGTTGTTTGCTGGTTCGAGGCGCAAAAGAAAGAGGAGCCGAAGAGGATGTCTTTGTGTTTGTCGGTTGCTCTTGCCTTTGCACAAAAGCTTCAGCTCCGCTCAGTTTCTGCCTTCTTATCGCTCTGTGGCCCGGAGGCATCCTTTTCCTCCAATGCCTCCATGTTCTCCTCCCACCGCGGCACGGCAACACGTTCTTCCCAGCCAGATACGACAGTGTCTCCCTTTCGACCCAATTGGGTCTCAGCCATCTCTTCAGCCTTTCTTTCTGCGACATCCGCTTCCGTGGGAGGGCCAGTCGGTTCGGATCCACCTTCAAAACCGGCAAATACAGATTGCACATCCAACGTCTGCGTGGCTTCTTGATATAGATTTGCGATCCGCTCTCGTAGCTCTCGACGCGCGTCTTCAGTAGCTTCTTGACGAGTATCGTGGGCCAGTGCTGATGCCGATCCGGAAGCTGTACCGCGTGCTGGCTTTTTCACAACGCCGGAAACGCTCCGGTCCTCAAGTCCGCGGGTTATTCCTTCTAGAATACCAAGGATAGTTCCCGCTCGCATGCCGAGCTGTGCGCCAACGGGAAATCCCGCATCAAATCCTTCTTGCACATGTTCGGTTTTGGATGTCGAGACGCCATCACGATAGCCTGCCGTGACGTGCTGTCGGCGGAGCGCGGGGAGATCGTTTAGTTCTGCGGATGGCTGCGTTCCAGCAGGTTGGTGTGCCCGGGTCTCGATTGCGTCTGGGGGCGAGGAACCAAAGATATCGTCCAGGGAATTGTCGACCTCATTTTCACCAAGGGCCGAGCGGGCGTCGTTTTGTTTTGAAGCCATGGCAGTTGCGGCATGGCGGGGCAGACGGTGGGTTCAGCCATAATTTCTGAAGATCTGCAGCGGTCGCCAAAACTCTGATTACATAAGTAACGCGAACACGTCGACGCGCTCCAATTTCAATTTTGCCTAATCGGGTGAGCGTGCACTTCTGACTTTCCATCCTCCGCCCCCTCTCCTTCTTCAAGCGCCTGTCGCAACTCCCACATTGAATCCACGACACCCAAAATGGATGTTCAGCTGCGCGATGAGGCCACGCAGGATCGCGTGCGGGCCGCTAAGGAATTTCTCGATCCCAGTAAGTGTAGCCTGGAGGGTTGTGAGAATTGCTGTCTAACATGTTTTTTTCTTTAGGTGATAACCGGGCTAGGAGGTTGGTCAATCTGCAATTCCTTGCCAAGATTCGCTCTGACCAAATTTTTTAGTTATCGCGCCGATATTGTGGTGATGCTCAATCGCAAATCGCGGCGTTTGCTTGTGTGTTACTTCCCCCCTGCAACGTAGGGACGAATACTAATGATCGCCGCAGGTCGACCTCGATGAAATCCGCCAACATAGCAGGGAGATGGCCGATGGGTGAGCTGATATTCTGACATCGAGAAATTTGACTGGCTGTATTTTTGACCCTTTTTGCAAATAGGCTTCTTACGTCTCCGTTCGAATATACCCAAGCCTTCGATGCAGCTTTGAAGGACATCGTGAAATATTTGCCAGGATGGTCTGGAAAGAGGGAGACAGAGGACGATGTGGTGCGTATTTATGGATTTACAATGTGCTCTGTGAAGAGAAGATGTTGACAATCAATCTCCCAAACAGGTCTACTACTGCGCTTTCCACGGCGCGTTCGGAGAGTTCTCTTGCAACCCTCGCACACTGGGCTCCCAGCACTTGAACCGCATGGTGGCTCTTGAAGGAATCGTTACAAAGTGCTCTTTGGTCCGACCCAAGATCATTCAGAGTGTTCACTACAGCGAGAAGAAAGATCGTTTCTTGGCAAGAAAATACCGTGACCAGACTATGACCGCCAGCGGTGCGACAAGTTTGAACGTCTATCCCCAAGAAGACGACGAAAAGAACCCACTCATCACCGAGTACGGCTACTCTACATATATGGACCACCAGACCATCTCGATCCAAGAAATGCCCGAACGAGCCCCGGCCGGTCAACTGCCCCGCAGTGTCGATGTGATTGTGGACGATGATCTGGTTGACTTCGCCAAGCCCGGAGACAGAATCCAGCTGGTGGGTATCTATCGTACTCTTGGTAACCGCAACGCCAGCTCTGGATCGTCCACCTTTCGAACCGTTGTGATGGCGAACAACATTATCCAACTTTCCTCCAAATCCGGTGGAGGTGTCGCTCAGGCTACCATCACCGATACGGACGTTCGAAACATAAACAAGATCTCCAAGAAGAAGAACGTTTTCGAGCTGCTATCCCAGTCCCTGGCACCTAGTATCCACGGACATGATTACATCAAGAAGGCAATTCTCCTCATGTTGCTTGGTGGTATGGAGAAGAACCTGGAGAATGGTACCCACTTGCGTGGTGATATCAATATCCTCATGGTTGGTGATCCCTCCACTGCTAAGTCTCAGCTTCTTCGTTTCGTTCTCAACACTGCCCCATTGGCCATTGCTACTACTGGTCGAGGATCTTCCGGTGTCGGTCTGACAGCAGCTGTTACCTCTGACAAGGAAACCGGCGAGCGTCGACTGGAGGCTGGTGCAATGGTTCTCGGTGACCGTGGCGTGGTCTGCATTGATGAGTTCGATAAGATGAGTGATGTCGACCGTGTTGCCATTCACGAAGTTATGGAACAGCAGACTGTTACCATTGCTAAGGCTGGTATTCACACCAGTTTGAACGCCCGATGCAGTGTTCTTGCCGCCGCCAATCCGATCTACGGACAATACGACCCTCACAAAGATCCTCACAAGAACATTGCTCTCCCTGACTCTCTTCTGTCTCGTTTCGATTTGCTCTTCATTGTTACAGATGACATTGAGGATGCGAAGGACCGAACCATCTCAGAACACGTTCTGCGAATGCACCGATACCGCCAGCCAGGAACAGAGGAGGGCGCACCAGTTCGTGAGCAGCTTAACCAAACCCTTGGTGTCGGCATTCAAGAGCAGGGAGAGAAGAACAAGTCTTCTGAGGTCTTTGAGAAATTCAACGTCATGCTTCACGGTGGCATGGCCAACACAGCTCGCAGCAAAGGCAAAAACAACGTCGAAATCATCAGCATCCCCTTCATCAAGAAGTACATCCAGTACGCCAAATCTCGAGTCAAGCCCGTCCTCACAAAGGGTGCGGCCGATCATATCATTGCCGTTTACTCCGCCCTGCGAAATGACGAGCTTCACGGCAACAAACGCCGTACATCCCCCATCACACCTCGTACCCTGGAGACATTGATTCGTCTTTCAACCGCGCACGCCAAGGCTCGCCTTTCGAACCGAGTCGATGAGAAGGATGCCAAGCATGCTGAAGCCATTCTGCGTTTCGCCATGTTCAAGGAGGTGCAGGAGGACAAGCGCACCAAGAGACGCAAGGTGACCACTTTCGACGAAGACTCGTCCTCGAATGACGACAGCGATCCCGAGCTCGATGATAACGAAGATGACAATGCTCCTTTCCGAGGCAGCTCCACAGCCACCCCCGGCCGCCGAGCTGGAACTGCGCGAACTCGTGCTGCCGCCAGCTCCGCCATCCCCGAAGACGAGCTGGAGAGCCAAACTACCCGTACCCAAACCCAGACCCAGACGGACACTCAAATGTCCGTTGCGTCCTCGCAGCCTGCCTCCCAGCTCGTGGAATCACAGGACGACTCACAGCCCGCCTCTTCGTCAGCACCACCACCCATCACACCGGATCGTATGGCTGTCTTCCGCCAGACCCTGGGTCCTCTCATGGGTTCGCGTGTCTTTATTGACAGCGACACGACCAACGTCAACGATCTTATTGAGGCTGTCAACACGGCTATCCGCACTTCGCCCAGCCAAGGTGCTGCCCAGGTCTTCTCCCGACCGGAGGCCATCCAGGCTTTGCGTGTAATGAACGAAGAGAACCTGCTGATGTGAGTATATCCCACTGAACACTGACCATATCAATACATCACGGATAACTAATCATCTACGTAATAGGTTCCTCGAGGACGATGACAACGTCTACCGTATTTAGAGGCTGGACGTGTGATATTTGTGCTGGGCTATAGTGGTTTAGCCCTGGTTTACGGGCATATTTCTGCAACTCGTTGCATTGGGATGATATCATGTTTCTCTTTCTGTCTGGAGTCAGGCGTCGATGCATTGAGGGATCTGGATAGGTTCAATTCGTTAAGAGTGAATGGAAATTCATATCTCGAAAGTCTTAAAGTAGGTCTAGACGTGGAATCGTAAGTGTACGTGGTTGAACTTAGCAATGTCTATTAAATTCGGAGTCATTCCTGTCAGCTAGTTGATATGTGCTTTAACGCTTGTGCAGCTTTGCTGTCCTCTATTTGCACAACCCAGAGGTTCAAAATATTTGATGTGCCGTGCCCTCCATTTCTATCGAATAGAGCTATGCAAAATGTCGTAAAAGGCAAATTGGACTACTGAAATGGTATCTATAAAGTGCGGGATCAAAGTATAAGAACGAATGTCGACGAACACTTCGAACAGCAACGCATCAAGTGCCAGTCTCCGAGCAAGATGCAAGGCAGTAAACCGGCGAAGCCCACAGCATGAAAAAAGGACATAATTCTAAGCAGCAGTATTCGATTCAGGTACAGAGGTCGGTATGCTCTCCTTCTCCTTGTCCCCCACCATCACGGAGTCATCTGACGAGAATGACGGGGTTCGCACACCTTCGCGCACTTGTGCCTGCGTCAGAGGTGACAGCCCACGGCGCAAGGACTTTGAGCCCTTCCGTTTGCGCTGCTGGGGGCTCTGGTCCCCACCCGACAACGAAGGTGTTGTACTTCCACGACGCGGACGGCCAGAGGCAGAGGAGCGTGAAGGTGGTCGATCTTCGACGTCGACAGGGGTGGTGCTGCGTGATGAGTTACGGGAGTGAGAGGATTCGGAGCGCGTCCCCCGACGCACAGAGGAAGCACGATGTTCCTGGCTCAACTTGGACGAGATCGACGGCTGGTGCTGGTGTGAATGAAACCGGGGCTTGCTTTCCGACTCCAATGATCGGTGCAAGGTGGCAGCAACCAGACGGCGGCGTCGGGAAGCGCGCCATCCCAGCCCAAATCGCCCGAACCACCGTCCTTCTGCCTGAGCGATCTGGCGCTCGCGCTCGCGCAGTTGGTGACGCAGCTTAGCTCGGCGCTCGTTCTCGGCACACCAGAAGTCGGTGCGGTACTGATCCCATTTATCGCGGAACTCCGGCGAAAATGATTTGGGCAAAAGCAGAAGGTGTATATAGTCGCCTCCGGGACTGAGATCCTCCTCCACCAGACCCGATTCGCTGTCTGCACCACTGTAATACTGCTGGTAGTGCTGCCGACTACCGCGCTTTTCGTTCGGATGACGTTCGATCAGGTGAAAGTTGCCTGTAGGGGAAGGGAAGAATGGCATGGAGAACGGGAACAGGAAGGATATATAAGAGAGCAACTCCTGCCACCAGGGGCCACGGATCACAATGATCTTGGTGTTCATGGTGCGCAGGCCGCGGTTGGAGACGGCGAGCCAGCGTCGTGGCCAGCGGATTCCACGCTCCCATTGCCCTGTGCCCCAAACCAGCAACGCGGTCACAACTCCTCCCAGCAGGGCAACCTTCTCTCCCATCTCTACCATCCAATATACGGAGCCGCCGACGCCGCGGCCATCTTCTCGCGGGCGAAGGAATAGTGCGTAGGCAAAGTAAGCAATCCAGGTGGCTAACAGCAGCAGGAAGAACGTATTCTGGCGGCGGCGTTCACGAAGAGCCAGGTACTGTGCCCGTAGCGAGGCCTCCATGATCAGGAGATTCAAGTAGATCTGGGGAGGCGAGTCGGGGGCGATGGCCAGCGGATCTGGCGTGGAAGCTTGTGGCGGGGACGACGAGTCCGTCGAAGCTTGTGCCAATGGCTCCGGGGTGGGAGCGCGGGCTTCAGGCACCGGGGCGCCCTTGACAAGCTGGTCTAAGGGCGAGGCCATCGTTGTTTAGCAGAGAGTGACGGCCGCAGCGGCCAAAGGTCGTTGGGGGAAGGCAGAAGCAGAAGCCGCGGAAGCGAGGCGGAAGGGAAGGGGCGCCGATCAAGACATCATCCTCCGCCTGCCCACTTTTCGATCTATACACCCTCCTTCCCTTCCGCGACTTCCTTGGCGGATCTGCTGCGGCACAGCTGTCTCGTCGGTCGACCGCTGGTCTGAGTGTCCCTTTCGACCCTTCCATCCGATCCTACACCCGTCCTTTGTGTATGCGCGTCTGCCTGTCGGGGTTAAGCGGCGTGGCCGATTGTCTCCGTGGTCTCAAATTTGCTCGCCCATGAGCCTCGCTCTCCTTCCTCTCGCGACAGATCCCCTCTATCTGTCCGGTTCTCGCACGGCGCCTTCGCGACTTGCCCCTCGCCACATTGCCCAATACTGGGCCTGCACTCCGCGCCTCGCATCATTCGCCACCAGCATTCCCAGCCATCGCCAAGCCTCTACAATGGCGTCGGAGTCCCTGAACCCATCCGACAGGGACGCTCGCGAGCATAATCGCAATTCGAACCCAAACGGCCGAGAGGGCACGCCGTACGCCGCCCGCGCGGCCGCTGGTGCCGCTGCTGCCAGCTCTTTCTTCCCGTTGGGATACCGCGAAGGCTTTAGCCAATGGGTAAGTAACTTGGAGTCTGCCAGCTCCCACCCTCTTCTCCGTGCGATTTCGTCCTACGCGAACAAAAGGCCGGGCTCGATGAAAATTATAAATGATACTGACTATTTCTTCTAGTGGGCTCGCCTTCCTGCTGCCGCCGCCGAACACAAGGTCCTTTCATATCTCCCCTACCTGCATCACCAGCCCCCGACCCATCTTCAGACTGGTAATACTGCCGAATTTCCAAATGGTACAACCCCGAGCAGTCTGCAGTCCGCAGACTACAACCAGGAGGGCCAGATCTCAACCAACTCGCTCAATGACCCCTTTGGTCCGCGTCGATGGAGTTCAAGCATGGTCGAACTGAGTGGCAAAGACCGCGCACTCAATGAGTTCTCTGTTGAGAGAGTGGGCGAAGACACTGATCAGCATTTGGTCATGCTTCACGGCTATGGTGCTGGCCTGGGCTTTTTCTACAAGAACTTCGAGCCTTTGAGCCGACTGAAAGGCTGGCAGCTTCATGCACTGGATATGCTAGGCATGGGCCGCAGTACGCGACCCGCTTTCAAGATCAAGGCCAAGGAGCGCGAGGATGCGATTCGAGAAGCCGAGGCGTGGTTCATTGATGCTCTCGAAGAGTGGCGCATCAAACGCAAGATCGACCGCTTCACCCTGCTCGGACACAGTCTCGGTGGCTACATGGCTGTGGCCTACGCTCTCAAATACCCAGGCCATCTGAACAAGCTCATCCTGGCGTCGCCAGTGGGTATTCCCGAGGACCCATATGCAGTCACCGCGGGCGTATCTGAGCCCTCAGAGTCTACTCTCGCCAATGAGCTCACTCAGGACCAAACAGATATCACTGCGTCGGCTGCGGTTCCAGGCAGTGCGCCCAAGTCCAGTGATGGCAGTTTCATCACTGGTCGGAACCCCGAAATTCAGGCTGGATCTAATCAGCCACCGCGTCGGAATCTTCCTAAATGGTTTGCGTACCTCTGGGACGCCAACATCTCGCCCTTCAGCTTGGTCCGGTGGACCGGACCTCTAGGGCCGCGTATTGTCTCCGGTTGGACATCTCGACGCTTTTCCCATCTTCCAGCCGAGGAAGCGAAGGCACTGCACGACTACTCGTACTCGATCTTTAGCATGCGTGGTAGCGGTGAATATGCCTTGGCATACATCCTGGCCCCAGGTGCATTCGCACGAAGCCCCCTCATCCGCCGAATTCACGGTGTTGGCCGGCAGATGATTCAACCTGGGACGACAAATCCCTTTGAAACCCCGACATCATCTTCCTCTTGCTCTATCCTCCCTAAATGCGCCCCTAAATCTACGGCGCCGGAAGTGGAAACCCCTCCCACATCTCCTGCGCCAGCTCCAGATGCACCAGTCCCAACCCAAGAGCCTCGACGTGAAAATGGTATTCCTATTGTCTTCATGTACGGTGACCACGACTGGATGGATGTATCGGGCGGTCACGCAGCCGCAGCACGCCTGGACGAGGAGAAATCTCGCGTTCTAGCTACTGCCTCTCCCGAAGAACGGGATCGTGATCAAGGCTCATCTAAAGTTGTGGTCATCAAAAGAGCTGGACATCACCTCTATCTTGATGGATGGGAAGAGTTCAACAACTTCGTTCTCTCGGAGATGGAGGATGTGAATAAGCGGGAACGAAGTTCGTGAAATGGAAGGTTATCATGGCGATGCGATGCCGATGAACGATGGTAAATGAATTTTTTTGCTCGGAGCACGCTCTATTCCCGGGCCTGTACAGTTTTGTCTCTTCTCTCGGAGTTGTCGGCTTGGTGATTGTTGATACTATGTAATATTTACATTTAGACCGGATAAAGTTTTTACCTCTCTTGCTTTCCATTTACATAGAATTGAAATAAATCCATGAGCATGTGCATCGTAGCGAGTGTTGACACTTGAGGACAACTATCACCCATGGGCCACCAATTTTGGAGCCTGCTCCGTGATTATCCATTTATCCTTGAAAACTACAATGTGTGGAGCATCGTTGCGGCATGTTTTCTCTACCGGGCCTGAGGTCACAGTCGACTTCTAAGCCCCACCCAGAATACTTCCATCGTGCAGCATAGTAGCCGCGCCCAAGGACTATTTACCTTGACCCTGATTGCAGCGAGAACCATCCTGACCAATTAAAATTCAGTCTCAAAATTATGAATTTCCCAATGGATCAATACTTTGAATGGAACTAGAAACCTATATCGCGACGTTGAATCTCTGACCATGACTCTTCAGGGAAAGCACGCAATTGTCATCGGAGGATCCCGAGGAGTCGGGGCGTGAATTGCCAAGAACTGGCGAAAGGGAACGCCAAATCCTTATTACCCACTCCGCCTCATCAAACAAAGCCGAAGAGGTAGCGAAGGAAATTCAATCTCTCGGGAGAGGCAAGCGCAGTCCAGGCAAACTGTACCTTTCCCGACGCACCACGTGCCGTTGTTGACGCCGTAATCAACGCATTTGGTCCCGGTATCGATATCATAGTCAATAACGCCGGTGTAGGCGACGAGCTATTCCTGGAGGACGTCATAAATGATCGTTTCGATAAGATGTTCTATACCAATGTGCGATCTCCAACGTTTCTGGTAAAGGAATGTCTGCCTCATGCGGAAATATCTCAGCATACGTTCGCTCGGTCACTTTGTCGTGGACTGAGTCGCCAAGGGAATTGTTTGCTATTTTCCAGGAACTCTAGAGTAGAAATTATTGCAAATATCCAGATCCTTGGTAAGATAATGTGAAGAGAGTGATATCTAAGAAAAAATCACCCACGGATGAATCTTCTTCTTCGATAGCGACGAGGATTTGTCCTGAATCCGATTAAGAGTAGCGCAATGACGTAGGTGTCTGGTAATAGGCGAAAATTATGCTCGAGATACCCTTGCTGAACACACAGAACAGTAAGAGGAAGGTCAAAGTACCTTGCTTGGAGTAGGCGGTCAGATAAGATAAGCGCGGTTATATATCGGCGATTTTGGCGAGGCGGGATTTTTTGCATTTTGCCTTGTCGAAACTTTCTGCTTGACGTGGAACTTTATTTTGGGCACCGGAGAATACAGGCAAAGTACATATTCAAGATTAGTCTTTGGTTGGTGCAGAACATAGAACTGATTTCGGCATCTTGTTGAGCATTATGAAGGGTCAATGCAGCCTTGGCGAACTGCATGTAATGTCTTCCAGGGTTAAGTCTGTTCAAGTTGTTGGTTCTCTGCGGAGTGGGTGTTATGAGCCCGAATAATTTGGATAGTCACATTTGGGTAATTTAGATAGGTCATTGAATATGAAAAATATTGAGACCTAAAGAGAAAGCGCGATGCAAGCGTACACAAGAATTCACTGAATACCTACTGCACTGGTCATGTGATCATACGTGGTCATCCAGGCAGAACATTTACTCATCAGAGTTTACAAACGGCACTAGTACAGCTCACAATCTCAATTCATGAAAGTCACTGAGTCGGCCCTAATCAGCCTTTTCCTTTGAACCGATTGGACACGGAAGATCAACATAATCAAAGGTCCCAGCAACGTTCATGAAAGTGGAATTTGCCGGATGTGTTGGAGCTTCATGATCGAAGTCATGCTTCACGTATGCTAGCGCAATGCTAGTCCGCACAGTAGCATGTCGGGCCGCGACTTTTTCAAGCACTTTGGAGACCTTAATGTCAATATCGCGTGCTTGCATTGACAACCTGTTTGGCTCGAATTCGAATCATCGTGCCGTGGCGTCTGAAGTTGCCACTTCCGAAGGTACCCCGTGGACATATTCCCATCCCTTCAGCATGGCATATCGGAATAATATCGCGCTCGAAGTCACGTCTTGTTGCACTACACTGACCCTGATAAACGCAGCAAGGGCGCATGCTATGGTCTCGCGCATCTGTTTCGGGGATTAATGAAAACATTTATGGAAAAACGAGAAATTCTTACATTGATTTGCTTAGCTCACGACCCAAGCAGGACTGTCACTGACACCCAGAAAAAGGACCTTTCGGATAGAACCAATTGGTTGAGAGAAGTCATGACTTCTTCAACAGAAGTTCAAAAGCCCCGCCAGTGTACATAAAGCTGCGCGAAGAATATGTGGCACAAAATCCAACTATGGTATGTCATGGGTCATCTTGTTTACTGCCTCCTCAATACAAGAGCTTGGGCAGATATAGCTGACCGGATATAGTTCAATCTCTCGATAGCAACGCACTTGGCGATGACGTGGTCCTGGGCTGTGATTTTGTCGGCGAAGTTGTTGAGCTTGGAAACTCGGTCAAGCGGTACAAACTTGGTGATATTGTCGCGGGTCTGATCTGATGGGGGTGGGTTATCTTGTGCGAACACACTCTTGGTCAGGCTAATAAGAGTACAGGGGAAAATAAGGGCCTCGTTAGATATTCTCAATACTCCCTCGTTATCCTTCCCAGTACCGGCTAGTCTATCTCGCCATCACGTTAGCACAGTCCCCTGGCCTGTGCAACAGCGTGGCTGGCATTGTAATGAAAGAAGACCCTTGCAATTGACCGTGAACAGCAGAAGGGGACGAGCGTCTCGATCTTGGGCTGTAGCTGTGAGTTGTCCTCAAACTTTCCTCACATGACAGTTGGTATTAACAAACCTATCAGCCAGTGTTGGGCTTTATGCGATTCACTCAGCTGCCATGTATGAGCTAGAGGTTATCACTACCTGCAGCCCAAAGCCCGCAGACCTGGTGCGCTCATACGGTGCTCAACACGTCTTTGATTATTGGGATGAAGCAGTAATTAGTAATTACCAAGATTAAGGAAGCTGCTCCGAGACCCAAGCACATTTTCGATACGATCGGCAATACAACCTCTGCACAGTCTGATCAGGCAGGATAAACACAGAAGAGGTCACATCGGGAACTCGAGTCACTGAAGTCTTGGTGTGGACGTCTTTTTTTTTCTTAAGGATCACTCGTAGCGGAGACTTCAAATGGCCGGTAATTATACACAGTGTAAATGTGGATACCAGATATCTATTTCTAATACATTGAGCTTCCTCGAACTGAAGCAGGGAAATTGGGAAAATGTGGATGCATGGCAGTTCCATTTCGCAAAGTCTGGGCTTGGATACGGCCCTTTTCTGTTCGCCTAGTTTATGCTTTTGTGCTGTACATCGATGAAGCAGTTCGAATGCAAATCTATCTATCTATTCCCGTCCAAAATGCCCCAACATAAAATCCAAAATGGTTTCCTCGGGCACAGCAGGGTATGAGAATTGAAAACTGGCCGGTCACACTTTTATGAGCCACTTCCACTCATACTTCAAGCATGACCATCGTGCAACAAGGAAGCTGATCAGACAAGCAGCGAATATACCGCCGAGAACTGCAACCAGTTTTGATGGTCCTGCAATCTGGAGCAGCTCACCACCAATGGGGATTCCAACTAGAGTTCTTTGACGGGATATCAGCAAACGTGGAAGCGCACCAGGAAGGCAATAGTGGAAATATTTACCCGAAGCTTCCGATAAAATAGCAGGTCCCCAGCCATTGACCCATCTCCTCAACTTTGCAAAGACGACCCACGCACACAGCTGTCAAGCTAATATAGCTGCCAGTTCCAGCGCCCAACAGGAGACAGACTGGGTAGAGCACACCGAGATAGTTACCCACAGGCAGCCAGAGGACAAGCGTAATCAGCATGGTCAATGCCACTGTCAGTGACATGGTGTTCATGGGTCCTACATGGTCGGATGCGATACCGGAAACCAGTCGCCCCACGGCCGATCCTCTGGTTCTGTCAGCAATGATTAAAAAATGGCTCACGGTATACGTACACATTGTACATGACGAGCATATAAGTTCCCGTGGTTGTGTCAAATCCCTGTGCCGATGCATAGGAAGGGAGCAAGCCTTGACAGACAATGAGAACGAGTTCGGCAACTGAAGAAACGAGTTAATTGAGACATCCCAGGCACCAGGTTCCATAGAAACTTACAGAATACACCAGTGGTGACCCATATGAACCTGATGTCCTTAAAGCAGTGTAAATCAATGCTTCCTTTCCGCGACTTCGTCGGAAGTCGACCTCTCACGCAGAGATTTCCCAGGCTCAAGAAAGCCAGGAAGATGAAACCGAGGACACGAAGTGCCCAGGCCCAGCCCAGACTGTCCATCGCGTGTCTCAAAATAATGGAGAAGATGATTCCACCAACGCTGGATCCAGCCAATGCAATGCCAGTAGCAATACCCAGGCGCCTTTTGAACCAGTGTGAGATGGATGCGATTGCTGGTGTGGAGAGAAGCGAGCTGCTGATCCCACCCAAGACTCCGAAACAGAGCATGAATTGGTAGTAGGTCTTGCAATTTCCCATTAAGAAAATCGAGAGTGTGTATAGTATAGATCCGATTAAAGTAGGCCATCGCGGACCGTATCTGTCGAAAATCGGGCCACTCTGTACACCGAGCATCATGCTCAGAAACACAAATACTGAAGATATCCAGCCTATTGCACTTGAAGAATAGGATTGCAGCTGATGTTTCGCCCAGTAGGATTGGAAAATTCCAAGTGTATTCATCATGCCGAACGAACAAGCCAACATCATGAAGGCCCCGACCACGACCAGCCAGGCCGTGAGTCCGCCTTCAGGGCATTCGAAGGAATCATTTTTCTCGATGGACGCTGTATCGCTCGAGGTATGGTTTTCGTTCTTTGATTCCGATGTGTTGCCTTGTTGTTCTTGGCTTCCCGAACTCATGGTAAATTTCGTCTCCTCATGGGTCCGGACCAGGCATATACAAAACGATATGAAATCCGAAAAGAGAGCTGGTGCTCCCGGGTGATCAGTGCTTTGACTGAAGGAAAATAAAGTTTTTGATAACTGAAGGTTCGTGGGAAGACGGCAATATCGAGCCTAAAAATAAGAGCGGGAGCAAGAATACCTCGACAGAAGCTTGGTGGTTGGTATGGAAGGGCAAAAGGTATGCGGCCCCTTCGGCCTTGAGACAGCGACGCGTGTTCAAATAATGGCAGTTCCTTACTCGATTTTGTGGAGCGTCTTGAGTATGTTGTGCACGCAATTTCTCCGACGGTCTGATATTGCCAAGCCCGAACTCCTACAGGAACGAAACTGACAAAATCGCCCCCGTCCCTTGAACTCATAAACTTTGCAGATTAATATCGATCGTGCGACGGCGAAGAAAAGTAATTCTCAGTCAATTCATTCAGTGTAATGATTGCGTCGATTGCGTCGACTGCGTTTGATGCTCCGCCGTGATCCCTTGCTCGGGGTGAAATGACGATCTTGATATTCTTGTGGGCCCCACTGGGCGCACTCTAGGGGAACGTGTTCACCACCCCCAGAAGGGGCGATCTAAGATCACTTAGTAGATGAGCAATACACAAGGTTTCAATAATTCTCTCCTCCATTACTCATCGAAATCTTCGAAAAGGCCACCTACGAATCCCGCAGCCTCAACCTTGTCACTTCTTCCAATGATCACCACCCAGTTTTCAGGCTTCTTTTCAACATTCGGTCATTGAGAATGTAGGCTAGCCGCAATTTAATTTGGGTTCAAAAATGAAAATGTTTTTTCAAGAAAAACACTTTTTTCCAACTACAGGATGGCTCCGATCGCATCTTGCACGCGCCCCTGGTTGTGAAGTCTAAATATGAACTTGGAAACTATTCCGACATCGTTGCCTGAATCCAGGCCATCGTGTCACTTTATGACTATTCAACGATGTATACAGTTACTAGCAAAGGCAACTGACCCTGACGTATTGCGGTGGCCACGTGATGATAACACAAATTCTTCTTGATAAAAAGCGTGGTGGTGGACAAAAATGACTTAGTTTCCGCCGTCGTTGCGCGGGTAGAAGATCCCAGTGAGATCTAAATGGGGCGCGAAAACATCCTACCATTATACCCAACCACTTCAAGAATTTGACTCGGCAAAGGTACCCACCGATATATTTGCTTTCCACTACCATGAAACAGTCATAGAGTTGTAAGCTATATTAATTCAATTGTCTAGAAAATTCTAGTTCATACTTCGGCTTAAGCATTGCTCTCCAGGTATGCCGCGTAAGTCTGGTACTTAACCATATGTGGCAGCTAGATGCTAAGGCGTGGTCGATCAGCTGTGCAATCTTGAAAGTTCTTTGGTTATCATTTTCGTGCAGCTGGATGTTTTCCCACCACATAAGTTTCGCCCCTACCATCGTGCCTATACGCAAAGTACAATAAACAAGATATGTGATTCTTTTTAGGGGTCGACCAACAAGAATACATTAGAGTATAATGTATACATCAGAGACGGCTTCCTCTATCTTTCTCGCGACTGCACAACGAATCGACAAGTTCTCGAACCCTTAAGGCTGCCCCGTAACTATAAACATAGCCCAGGCCTGAAAACCCATAAGCATGCACCGTGTTACCCTCAGCCTCAAGGCGAAATCCCCCCTTCCGCCCGGGTCGATAGGCCACAATGTCCTTCTTCACATCCTTCAACCTAACCGAGTCCAGTTCTCCACCGACAAGCGTTATGACGCGTTGAAGAATATCCACGCGCAGATCTTTGTCAACATTGCGATCTACATTACCAGGCTGGCTCACGCCTCCCATGATTGCGCCATCGGTCTGTGGTCGAGGGATCACGTAGGTGTAATGCGAGCCCTGGTGTATCTTCGTCTCTGCAAAATCTGTCTTGACGAACATTGTTTGGCCTCGGATAGCCTCCACATTCTTGTCATCGGCCAGGGTATGGGCCCCCAGGCCTGACGCATGGACGATGACTCGAGCCCCCGTGATATTCCTCGCTTCTTCGATGGAGCGCAGTGCTCTCCTGATGAATTTCACGCCGCGTGCTTGCAGCTGCTTTTGAATCCATGGTAGAAGAATTTCTGGGTTGAGTGTCATGGACGTATAGGTGAAGCCGAGTTTGGAACCTTTTGGTAAGTCCTCCCTATGAATCAGGCGGTAGTTGGGCACGACTGTCTTGTACCATATGCTTGAATCATTGTCGCGGTCATCGTAGTATTCTGTAGCCTTGATGGCCTGGTTTAGAGCAGAGGGTTAGAAGGCATGCTATCAGATGCTCCCATCTGTTGAGTCATTGGACTCACTTGAACACCACAACTAGTGGGGTCACGATGGGCTAAATCCCAGTAGTATCTGAAATTTTCCCTCTGCAGGGAGTTTCCACCGCTGTCAGGGTGAGGATAGATTGCTGCCCCGGCCCTACAGAGCCCAACCGCGTAAGAGATATTCTTATAGAGTAAACAGTCCTCAAACAACTTACCACGGACTTGCCCAGTCCTGTGAATCATCTCCAGGGAGATCACGTGCGACTATTGTCACTTTATAGCCGACATCGGTGAGTGTTAAGGCTGATAATAGGCCAATGATTCCCGAGCCAATGATACCGACCTCCATACTCACAGTTATAAGATCAGACACGCGAGGAAAGGTGATGGGAGGGGCTGCGCAGGTTCATATGTAGCTGGGTGAAGTGAACCGGGCCGGGTCTCTCCCCCACTTGCCCGCCCCGCAATTCAAGCAGATCCATGGTGGATTCCCAACCGATAACCAGGACGAGTTCAATACATTTTCAAGACAAAATTTCTGCGTATCATGAACCTTGTTAATAAGATTATGTTTGATAATTATTAGATTCCATGACTCACTGCTCTCGTGCTTAATTATAGTGAATCGATATACTCATCAGATCATCCGGTGGCCTTAATTCGGAACGCTGCCAGGAAGTCTTAGGCAGATGTAAAGAGTTTCAAGAATCAAATGATTTTCTCTTTCGCGGTAAATCCAGTTAAAATGCAGCCAGTTGCTCAATCATATTCAGAAACATATGGCCGTAAAGTCGTTAATCTAAGCGTAGCTGCCCTAAGCAATCCGCTCCCCAATAGAGCTCGCCTTTGCATGAGGCCCTGAAATGCTCCTCCTCCGATGTCTTACACTGATAGGGTAATGCGCCATCATCCGAGTCAGCTGGGGGGTCACCACGTCGCGGTCCTCGGAACCCATTGTACCGGGGGTTGTATATCCACTCAGGCTGGGGCTTTCTCTAGTCTCGAGTGAAGGAACATACGATCCAGGCCTTGGCAGTGCAAAGTAACCGCCATCTGTCGAGGTGGATAGGCCATTTGTAGCAGTTGTTACTGGCATAGTACGCGAGGCACGGAGTGTGGGGTACAGCTGCGGTGTCATGAACGGAGCTAGTCGCGATGCGGATGGTGACACAGCGTGGCCGGAGGCTCGGGCTGTACAGGTATGATCTGGGCGATTTGAAAAGCTGATAGAGAGCCCATGAGTGGAGCGTTGGTCTGCAGTCGTGAGAGAAGATGTTGTGTGAGACCGGCGGTGGTGCCTTTCTCCGCTCTGATGCTGGCTGTGAGAGAGCCTGGGTGACATTGCTGGGATCAGGGCGTGGGAGATGCTGCCCCGCGGAGAAAGTGAGTCGAGATGGGTTGGACTTGTGACATTGGAGCCGGCGGCCCATGTCAGGACTTGAGAGGGGAGTTCGAGCCGATCATTGAGTGATAGCCACGCGCGTTCGTCTTCGTCAATGTCATCAGGATCTACTTCTCCGGTGGCACTGGGCGTAGATGAAGACGAGAGAGAGGTGATCGGTCTCTCGCGAAGTGACTTCGGTCCACCCTTTGAGCGTGATCGATCTGCGTAGGACCGCCAACCACCTACACCTTCAAAGTCGCGCCATTCATCGCCGCTCACAGGCATACCGAACAAGGGACCGGTCGGCAGGTGGTGGGCCTCGACCATGCTTCGCGCGTAGGTCTTCTTTGACCTTTTCGACGGATTATCCAGAGCATCGATGATCGACCATGATGAAAGCGAGTCATGGCTCTTTCGCGGGTGGATCAGGCCATGCGTCGAGTTGCGCCTGGAGCCCGGTGCTGGGGTCGGGGGCTCCGAGGGCGCAAATGTCAAGAGCGAGGATGTGACGGCAGGAAGTGTAAAGAAATTGACGACAAACTCGTAGACAAGCTCGACATAGACTACCGACAGCCGCACGCAGAGCGTGAAGAGAGCGACGACAACGGTGATCCACGCCGAGACGAACAGCGGGATAGCGATGAGGCCGAGCGCCGGCAGTGCCAACAACGACGTCAGCAAGGCACACATCGAGGGAGGAAACAAACCATGACAGCAGCGAGTGAAATGAGAAAAGAGTGAACTAAAAGAGAACTGACGGCTTTCGCTCGGAAGGCCACCGCTGCTTATTTTTGCAACGGTCTGGGGGATTGCATGTGACACTGCGCGCCTTACATCATCCGGGGAAGCACATGGCCGGCATGACAATACAATTGTGTTGACAAACTCGTTTATTGTAATTTTCAGGCAGAGAGCATTTGAGAAAATGAATGATTTGATTTAAGTTATAGGTATTTGATCGCGGATACTTGGTAGCTTTGCGAACATACACTGTGTACATATCACTGCATGTTTACATTGCAGACCAAGTAGTCTGAATCACTAGTATCCAGTGCATGGTATAGCTGCAGATAGACTGCGGCAAAACCATGGATAACCGCGGATAACCAAAACCGAACCGCAAATTTGCGGTTTTGGGGCTGATTTGGAAAACCGCGAAAAACCGCACAAAAACCGCAAAATATCCACCAGGGAAAAAATCACTTAAGTCCACGCAATTTGAAGTACAAGTCTGATTTTCTCTTGAATTTTCTAAGTAAATATGCTAATATAAAGTAGAATATAAGTATAGAACATTCTTCTAGATCGTTTAGTAATAATTTTAATCCATAATAGCCCGATTTACTCAAACCGCTCAATATTATAAAGTTGACTGAGAGGGTGTACTTACTTCATATGCATGTAAAATATATCTTCGCAATAAACAATCTGAACTCTTTAGCAGTCTTAAAATTTCAGACAACTATCACTTAAGCTAAGCAAAATAAGAGATCATATATCAGTATTCGGCTGTTAATCTAAGAAAAACCTAATTATTTCTTATTATTTTATAGAGTGAGAAGGAAAACTGCAGTGTTGTGCCGTTTTAACCAGAACAGGTGTAAGTTTAAATTAAAAACAGGAGTATGTAAGCTGCAGAAGTATCACCTGATGGGCTAGAATCGGTTAAAGAAGCAAGAGTTATGCTAGTGCGGTTGTGGTTGCGGTTTTCAAAATGATATCCAAAACCGCGGTTTTGCCACAGTCTAGCAGCAGACAACACTGTGTGAAGTATATCTTGTTTAAATTCAATTGCTACTAGACAAAATATTCAATAAGCAGCACTTTTGAACAATCTAGGTTTCGATCAATTCAAGATCTATCAACCCAAAAACCCTCGCGGACTGGGATACTTCAACCCCACCGAAATCACCTGATGACGTAGCACTCCAACATCGGAGCTATCAACATCAGCTGTCCTGCCTTCACACCTACCATGAGCCACCCCGACTCGCAACCCCAAGATGCATTTCCTTGGGAGCTGGGCATCTACGATGCCCACTGCCACCCAACCGACACGATGGCAGCCGTCGCCGAGATCCTAACGATGAAAGCAACAACCCTGACGGTGATGGCAACAAGAGCGCAAGACCAAGAGCTCGTCGCAGAAACTGCAACATCCCTCAATGCCGCCGAAGGCCAACAGCCCCCCGGGTCCTACCCAGCTTTGGCTGGCACCCGTGGTTTTCCCACCAAATCCTCGACGACACAGCACCCGCAACAACCCAGCAATCCAAAGAAGCCCACTACTCGGAGGTCCTGACGCCGTCCCCAGCTTCCGATCCAAAATTCATTGACCAGCTGCCTCCCACAAAACCGCTCTCGACACTTATTTTCGAGACACGTGAACGACTTTGTCGGTTTCCAAACGCGTTGGTTGGTGAGGTGGGACTGGATAAAGCATTCCGATTACCGGGCGTCTGGACAGCAGAGGAGATTTCCTCGCGGGACGAGGATCTTACACCCGGATCGCGAGAGGGCAGGAAATTATCACCTTACAAAGTGAAGGTGGACCATCAACGGGTGGTGCTAAAAGCGCAACTCCAGCTGGCGGGGGAGATGCAGCGGCCCGTCTCTGTGCACAGCGTGCAGGCCCACGGGGTGGTGTTTGATGTATTGAGAGAGCTCTGGTCCGGTCACGAGAAAGTGATTCTTTCACGGCGACAGAGAGAAAAGCAGAAGGATGCCGAGGGCGCGATATCCGAAGGTGAAGATGGGGATGATCAAGACCCTCGTAGATCAAGCAAGAGTGAGAAGGGTGGGATGTTGCCGTACCCCCGCGTATATGTATGCATTCCTACAGCGGGCCTGTGGAGCCTATCCGGCAGTTCCTGCATGCGACGAATCCGTCTGATGTGTACTTCTCTTTCTCGACGGTGATTAATTTCGGTGGGGCACCGGCGAAGAAGGTTCGCGATGTTATTAAGGAGTTGCCCGATGATCGCATTCTGATCGAGAGTGACTTGCATGTTGCGGGTCGGCAGATGGATGAGTTGTTGGAGAATGTTGCAAGGGAGATATGTCAGTTGAGGGGGTGGGAGTTGAGGGCTGGGGTGCGGCAGCTCGCGGATAATTGGAAACGGTTTGCTTATGGTGAGGATTAAACGTTGCTTGAGTGAGAAAGCAAAGAGATAGTTATAGAGTTGCAAACTACTATTTGTCTTCTAGCAAGAATACGTGCATGCTGGACTGGTCACCAACCAGGGTATCTAGTGAGAGATTAAACGATATTGCAAGTTTCAAGGACTCTGTACTCCTTTACCCTGTAGATATTCTTGCCATTATAAACAGTGTATCTCTATTGGAAGAATGGGTGTATGTGTTCGTGTAGACATGGTATCGTGTGAGCTTTTATGAAAAATCTCATGGGAGTCTGTCTCTGCGTATCTCGTCTCGTCATGGGGTTGCAGAGCAGTGGCTATAATGGATGCTTGGGGTAAGAGGGAATCGGAAGAGGTGGAGGGGTAAACCGAAGGTCATCCAGAAGGAGATCTCGGGTAAATACAGGAAAAAGAAGGCTAGCCTGGGATCCAGCCGCCATCTTGCATGAGATCTGCCATTGGGGTATCCTGCCAATAGATCTGGCGCCATTCGTTTTCGAGCTCCATAAGACCTTCCATCGGCATAGAGACTGGAAGATCCGCGTCCGCAAAGGAGAAAAGTTGCCTCCAATCGGGATAGTCGCGGCTCTGCTCCATGTGGTCCACTTGCATGGCAGTGCCCGAATAAGGATCGTTGGTTTCCAGAGGACCCACATTGAGTCGGAGAGGTGCAGTGATCCAATTGTCGAATTGCGGGGTGGACTGCGCTTGTGGGGATATTGTAGCCTGCTGCATGGTGGTGGACTCCGGGGTGGGAACACCAAACGATAGTGGCTGTGGTGTTTGTGCAGCCATAGCTGCAGCTGCAGCTTCAGGGGTAGTGACAGGCATCTTATTGATGGGCTGGGCGCCATTGAAAGCTGGCTTCGGCCGGTGATCGCCAGTTGCAAGGCGCAGGTCGTCTTGGAGACGCTTGGAGTCTTCAAAGAGGCGGAGAATTGTACCTGCGTGGACCCAGTATTGCGCCAGCTCTCGCAAGGAGTATGAAGCCGAGTCGAAGCGGCGCAGGGCGTTAATCGCAAGAACGGGGTTGGAAAATCGGAGTTCGACCCGTACTTGGATCATGGCGGTGAAGAGGGTATGCACGCCCGTGTACCAGAGGAATTTCAGGCGGTCATTAAGTCGGAGCTCCTCGAAGATAGATGCAATCACACCAGCTGCAGCACTGCAAATCTCGGCATCGTGAGGTCCATAGTCGTCTGAATATGCTGAGGCTCGGGGATGGGGTCGATGCAATAGAATAAGGAAGTTGTTGTAGGTCAGATGAAGCATAGCGGACCAGGGGTCCATGTCTGACGCTCGAAGACGCAGGTTATCGGGCAACTTCAAGGACCAGTTGGCCAGCGACTCGTCGGCTTCTTGGAGAACAGCCTTCCTTCGTTCATCCGAGGCTCGAAGACCAAATCGATCTCTGATGAGATACGAAATCATTGTACAAAGTTCTGTGAAATGAATGACAAACTCGGTTTGTACATGTGGGCCACAGTTCTCAAAATCAGCCGGTGTTAATGGAGCCACGTCTGAATCATCCAAATTGCTGCAGATTGTTGGTTAGTATACGATCATCAATCTAGCAAGGATTGGCGCCATCTTACATTGCTTGCGGACGGCCATAAGAAAGAGAGACCATCACATCAAACTGGACCATAATGTACCAAACTCGTCTCCACATCCTCCTATCCCGAGTCACAAATCGACTGGAAACAGGATTCCGATGCATTCCCAGACCGGTGGCAATGCGCGCCGCCACACCGACCCAGAAGTGGGCGTCCGCAGCAACATCATCGTCGGCACTATCTGAGTGCCAAGTCAAAAGCAATGCCACCTGAACGAGAATATCTCGATTACGCTCAATGCGATTATCGAAGAGATACTTGGTTCGTCGGAAGAAGATCTCTTTCAGTGCATCCCGTTCCGCCTTGGCACGACTGACGTGCGCACCAACTAGCAGGATCGCCTGAAGTAGCAGAATTGGGGGAGGGTCTGCCGGATCACGATTTCGATACTGTGTCATGAATAAATCCTCGTCGACAATTGGGTATCCCGGATTGACATAGTTGAAGTATGCTTGCACCAACTCGTCCGCTAGAGCCGGCTCGGGGAGTGTTAATGCATCCATTAATAGCTGGTCGTGGCCAGTCTTCATTTGTCGTCGTGGTATCTCATTGCTGGCAAAATGATAGACATCGTCGTCCTGGTCTCGCTGTTGGCGGATTAAGAATGACATGTTGGAATGTTCATGGCCCACGTAAAACGCGCGCACGCCACGCTGAATTTCCCTTCTACCGGAGTCTTCCTCGTCGATCAATTTGACAAGGTGCTGTTCCATTTCCGTATGCGCCTCATGTGCATGCGAGAGATCCGGGCCTTGGCGTGAGAAGGTCTCTGGCTGAACATTCGAGAGAAATCCATGTTGTGTGGGGCCACCGGTAAGAGGCGTCGAGGAATTTCTACCAGGAAATGCCGTAGGGAAGCTTGGAGGTACTGTTCCCGGTGCTGTGGCGGGGTTGGCAGCTTGCTCAGAGGCCTGGATAGGTCGAGATCGGATAGGGACGGGGTCAAGAATTGACCGCACTGCTAGACGCTTCTTCTTCTCGTGAATGCGACAATCGGTCTTTCCCGAAGAGCGACAATTGGTACAGGGGAGTCCGACGACGCGGGCATCGCAGCGGACCTTGCGCCGGTGGCAGTGGACACAGGCGGCAGAACCTAGTAGATTTTGAGTCATCGGTCAGCACTATCCTGGCTTGTTCGTGGGGTGGTCAAGCGAATTTCGACGATAGGAAGACAAGGGCATCATGACGAGTAGAAGCCGGTCCAGATCTCCAAAAAAAAGGGAAAAAAATAACAAAAAAGGCAATGGGCGAGCACACACCTTGCTTGCGCTTGCTCACTCCGTCGGCCGGGAGCGGCGAAGAGGCGTTATCGTTGGTGGAGGACATGGCTGGCGAAGAACCATCGACATCATTCCCTGTGCAGACCAGCCACTGCCCTGCATTATTCTGTGGAAGTGTCATTCACGCCGACGAACTCAAGGCATCCTGCAGCACAAGCGATTGCCGAGGGTAGCATTGCGACGAGAAAGCGAAAAAGTTCGGGAAGTCGAGGGCTGCGGGCTCGGGTCCGGTGCCGGTGGGCCTCACGTGGATGCGGAGAAGAATTATGTAACGCGGCGACTCGTCAAAACCCTTACGGTGGGAGGCGATCGCCAGCAAGTTCTATAGGAAATGTTGAGTAGAAAGGAGAAATGGCGAATCGAGTAGCCACCGAAATACAGCATATCGCGTCTTGCTACCCTACTAACAGTGCTCATGTACGTCGGATTCTGCTGTCCCAACCTGCAACCGGCGGCCAATCAGTGTGGCGTCGATAACAGCTTATCGCGTATAGTTCGATCGTTGGGGGCAAACTTTACGTTCGGAAAGGACAGGAAACGCTGGAAATGATCGGGCGAGGTCCGCAATGGCCGTGAGATGTCTTGCTTCTACCGGAGCGCCCAGTCGGACACTCAAAGACACCACTCATAAGTACAGGTTGCCATCATCTATCCCGCCAGTGTAGTAAATTGCCGCATAAAACTCCAGAAGAAACCACCCTGGGGTACATCGCAGCTTTCCCTGGTGGGGTACTGCCATAGCCCATGGCCGCCCCAAAATTAAACACAAACACAAACACAAAACTGGGGTTCCGAATAGACCCTATGTAAGAACCGACGCCATCTCCCCCCTATATCAAGATATCAAGCGCCCTGTCTAGTAAGACTCGCCCGCAGCACCGTTGTGTGGCTCGCCTACCATGGGCGGGTACCCGTATGCTGCGGCGTCTTGCTGCGACGGGTCCATACTCGGGTTCAAGATGCTGTTGGCACCCTCTGCCGTCTCGGGGAAACCGGCTGGGCGAGCTTGGCCAGCGGCGCCTGCAACGGGGCCACCGTAGCCGCTGCTCGGGGGTCGAGCTTGGGTCTCGCCGCGAGCGGACTGGGTCTCACGGTACTTGGAGAGGTAGATCTTGAGGGCTTCAGCATAGTTTTCGAAACCAAGCGATGTCATGGCAAACAAAATGTCTTCACCGTTGACAGTCTTGCGCTTCTCCTGCTGGCATTTCTCCGATGCTAATCCGGTGTTAGTGACCTTGGCAAACAGCGACATCAAGATAGGCCGAAGAAGAAAAGACGAACCTTCGCTTGTGATGAATGAGATAAATTCGCTCACACACTCTTGCATACATTCCTTCGCCTCTTTTGCGATCTTTGCATTCTCGGGCAGGGCAAGCTTCATGATACGCGCCACTAGATCAGACCCATAGATGTTAGCATAATGGATTTTCTCCAAAATCAGGAAATCAGCAAGCAATTTCGGTTGTTGCCTCCAAGAGATGAAAGGAGTAAAATCGTCATCCAAACAAAACCCCATCGCAGGTAGATGTCTATCTTTTCAGTGGATGTGATATCAGGTGGAGGAGAAGCTTCTAAGAGGTGGGCAGAAAAGGCGGGGAAGACAGAACCAGCAAACGGTAATGGTTCGCCATCAGCAGCAAGGTACGCGCAAATCAGAACAACAGAAAAGCCTGCAAGGCGACGCAACTAACCATTTGCAATCGGAAGCCACCGATCTTGCTCCTTCACCTCGAACTCGCCCTGTCCATGCGCGTGGTCTTGCTGGTCTTTGTCCATAGGCTCCTGGTCGTCACCCGATTGCACCTCGGGGTCTACCTCCGGCTCCTTTGAAGGCGAGGCCGACGACATGATTATGAGTTATTTGAAAGTTTCGGTGCGGATCCTTTGGGCGTCAAAACTAGGATTCGCTCTGCTGGCACGACCACGTCAGTAATCCCGAATCTTTGGTGCGCGTGCGCGATCACGATTCCAGTGTGCAGGCAAGCCCAAGATCGGCTGGGGGGTGTGTGTATGTGGGTGGTCAGGAGGGGAATGATGTGGTATTGGCTGGGTACTAACACTTCGCGCCTCGAGAGGAGAACGTCAGCCCGGGAGAGGGGATCGGTGGTCGGGGACGGGATTTGGCAATAATGCACAGTAGCTCTGTACTTTGCGACGCGCTCGCGCGCAGACCCGATTAGCCCTGTGTAGGCCGAAGCGAGGAAGAGTGGAAAAGTCGGGAAGGATTCCAGTTGCGATCGCGTCACACCAGCTGCAGTGCGAATACCAATGCGCGCGCCTCACGCGTTGGGATAGGAACCTCGTCGAGCTCCCGGGGGGGTGATGCAACGCGGGAAGGGAGGGTGGGTCGGATGAGCCCAACTGCTCCGTCGCACGTTGCGCAGGGTTGCGGGGGATGGGAGAGAAGCTAACCTGAAGCAATGAGGCAAGGTCGTCCGGGGTTCAGATTCCAGTGGACTCGTGATTCTTCCGATTCGCCTGGCGTCAGGTCAGAGCGCCGAGGTGTTTGGGGAGGCCCAGCGTGAGAGCAATTGGCGAACCAGATCTCCCTGATCAAAGGGCCCGGACTAGCCACTCACCACGTCGATGCAAGTAGAGCAGTCTATCGACCCACCGGGGAGGAAAATCGGAGATCGCGAGGAACAAAAGTGCAAGTCCAAGTCGACGGGTACGGGGATTTGTGTCTGCACGGGGTGATATCGAAGTCAACTCGTCCCAAAGAGAAGTAAAGAGGGGAGTTCAGCAGTTGCCGGCAAATCGCAACGGCCGCCTCAGGCATAAATGACAGTGACGGTAAGTTACCGTATTGTACAATATCTTGCCGCGATTTTTACCGCAAATGGCATTGGTGTCAGTAATACAGTTACAGCGCCATCAAGGCTATCAACATTGGTTCGATACGAGAAATGCAGACGGACCTTTCGTCCCGTGTAGCAGGGACGGAATTCTATTGATTCTCTGACTTGACGTGATCAAGTATGACATCGCCGATCCAAGTCCGGCAGGTTGGGTCCTCAGGGCCCAACGTATCTGGTTTGTCGAACGTCAGGCATTCAGGCTTGCACCCACCCACATGCAGGCGAAAATGAGAATAAGTTAGGTACCCATTGTTTGATATGAAAACAGCGGTCATGTGCAGTCATTTGGTTTCAGTCTAGACCCATTTAGCTGCAGAACGAGGCTATAGTGACGCCAGTAACAGAACTGCCAGTCCACGAATGTCCTGTCCAAGTACAGGACCATGTCCACAGTTCGGAGTCTTTCGAATCCAGGTGGCTTACAGTGTGAGCTTACGAAAATATTGTTCTGTCATAACTTTGATGATGTCATCTCAGTTTCATTTCAATGGTCAATATGATCAAACGAAGCGCTAGATTTTATCTAGTTGGGTGCCTTGCCCGTAAACGCCAGTAGTCACTCGCTCCCCGCGCAAATGATTCCACCCAGGGAAAACCGGAAAAATTAATACATGATGAGTGGTTTGCTCAGGGCTGCACGACCTGGATGTTGTTCTTTTTCTGTAGAGAGGAAGACATAACGATTAGTCCTGTGAACACAAGCCTCAACGTAGGAAGTACCAGAGGGGCCAGCTGAAAGCACAGCCATAGACATCCGAACATACCTTCCAGTTATCCAGGTCCGACTGCTTGGTCTTGTATTGCTTCAACATATCCTCCAGAACCTGCTTCAATCCATCCGAGTTGGTCTTCAATGTCGGGAGAACATCCTTGATTGTACGCTCGACCAGGACTCCGTTCACCATGCGAAAGCATTTGCGATCTTCAGGAAGGGGATCAAGTGTCTCGATGACAAGTCTATACCATAAGATAATTTTCACATTAGCCTCTGTTTAACCCCAGTGTCGCTTCTGGTCTTGCAGGGCGATTGTAGCTCGCAGCCTGGGCTGTCGCCAGTTCCCATGGCCTTGTACAGACAGCACAAGATGGCTGAGGACTCACTTGTGCTCTTCAGCCTCCTGCTCGATATCACCGATCTTCTGCGCCAATTGTTGAAGGGTGTTCTTGAAGTTGGTGTACTGAAGCTGCAGCTCTGTTGGGAAGGGAACGTGTCAGCGAACGCGGGAAATTAACATTTCGATGGCAAAGAAGAAACCTACCCTGCTGCTTCTTCGGGTCGATCTGCTTTTGGCTTGACATGGCGATGGTGTGCGGACTCGGGGGAATGCGATTCAGGGAGCTCAAAAGTTGAGATGACGATGCGGGGCGGGTGCTGAATGTTCGCGGGCCGCCGCCACTACAGTATGGAAATTCGCAAACAAGAACATCGAAGACCAATCTCCACTCACTAAATCCCACCCGCGATGTAAATGTATCTGGAAAAACTCGGCTTATTTTTCTAATTTTAAACAAACCCACAATACATCATTCAACCATGCCATTGTTAGTATTCACCCGAAAATGGAACAGTATCACGTGACTGATAACAGTTTGCAGTGTTTGCCTCAGAAATCCATCCGCGGCGTTGGATTCACTGCGAGCTCCAACTCTCAAGAAGCACCAACCTCTCCGGGGATTTCGACTGGTTCGGTACCCAGACAAAACCTCACAGCCTGTCATGTCTGGCAACGACTCTGGGCCGCCGGCCAAACGGCAAAAGAACTCGAACATGGCAAACACTTTCCGCGATGCCAAACGGAAGGACATTGACAACTGGGAGGCCAATCGCATGCTCACATCTGGTGTCGCGCAAAGACGAGACTACGATGACGATTTTATGCCCGAAGACGATGAGGCGACCCGAGTTCACTTGCTCACCCATGACCTCCGGCCCCCGTTCCTCGACGGCCGTACAATCTTCACGAAGCAGCTGGAGCCTATTTCCGCCATCCGAGACCCTCAGAGTGATATGGCCGTCTTCAGCCGAAAGGGAAGCAAGGTCGTTCGCGAACGTCGACAGCAGCGAGAACGACAGAAGCAGGCCCAACAGGCGACAAATATGGCCGGTACCGCTCTGGGCAATTTGATGGGTGTTAAGGAGGACGAAGGCGATACCGCTGTCGCGATGCCGGTGGAAGAGGTCTACAAAGGTGGTGGGAACAAATTTGCCAAACATCTGAAAAAGGATGAAGGAGGCGCGAGTTCGTTCAGCAAGAGCAAGACCATGCGCGAGCAAAGAGAGTTTCTCCCTGCTTTTGCGGTGCGCGAGGACCTACTCCGAGTCATTCGGGATAACCAAGTTGTGGTGGTTGTTGGTGAAACGGGTTCTGGAAAGACTACCCAGTTAACCCAATTCCTTCACGAAGATGGTTACTCCAAACTTGGCATGATTGGTTGCACGCAACCTCGACGTGTGGCTGCGATGAGTGTTGCGAAGCGTGTCAGCGAGGAAATGGAAGTGGATCTCGGCGATGAGGTCGGATATGCCATTCGTTTCGAAGATTGCACTAGCGATAAGACTGTGATCAAATGTGAGTACCGCCCTGCTACACCGTGTACGATCGCTAGTAGTAGTATGCTGACGCAAATATGCAGATATGACGGACGGTGTTTTACTTCGAGAGTCCCTGGTTCAGACGGATCTTGATAAATATTCATGCATCATCATGGACGAGGCGCATGAGAGAGCGCTGAACACCGATGTTCTGATGGGTCTTCTCAAAAAGGTCCTCGCTCGGCGAAGGGATCTCAAATTGATTGTCACCTCGGCCACCATGAATGCAGAGCGCTTTTCACGCTTCTACGGCGGCGCGCCCGAATTTATCATTCCTGGAAGAACTTTCCCGGTCGACCTTCACTTTTCTCGGACTCCTTGTGAAGATTACGTGGATAGCGCGGTCAAGCAGGTCTTGGCCATTCACGTCTCACAGGGTCCGGGTGATATCCTCGTCTTCATGACTGGACAAGAAGATATTGAGGCCACTTGCGAGCTTGTTGACGAGCGACTGAAGCTGCTGAACGATCCACCAAAGCTCAGAATTCTCCCTATCTACAGTCAAATGCCCGCCGAGCAACAGGCAAAGATTTTTGAACGGGCAGAGACTGGTGTACGCAAGGTTATCGTGGCGACCAACATTGCGGAAACCAGTCTGACAGTCGACGGCATTATGTATGTGGTCGACTCTGGCTATTCCAAATTGAAGGTCTACAATCCACGCATGGGTATGGACACACTTCAGATCACGCCGATCTCTCAAGCCAACGCAAACCAGCGATCTGGGCGTGCCGGACGAACTGGGCCTGGAAAGGCCTATCGACTGTACACGGAACCTGCCTACAAGAACGAGCTCTACATCCAGACAATTCCCGAAATCCAGCGAACAAGTCTTGCAAACACTGTACTTCTATTGAAATCCCTTGGAGTTAAAGATCTACTCGACTTTGACTTCATGGACCCTCCACCACAAGAGACAATTTCCACATCTCTTTTCGAACTGTGGTCTCTCGGTGCATTGGACAACCTCGGTGAACTTACCCACCTGGGTCGGCAAATGACACCGTTCCCTATGGATCCCCCGCTCGCCAAACTTCTGATCACAGCATCGGAAGAATACGGTTGTAGCGAGGAGATGCTGACTATTGTCTCCATGTTGTCCGTTCCCAATGTCTTCTACCGCCCCAAGGAGCGCCAAGAAGAATCTGACTCTGCTCGAGAGAAATTCTGCGTCCCCGAATCGGATCACTTGACCCTTCTTCACGTTTACACACAGTGGAAGGCAAACGGGTATTCCGATGGCTGGTGCACCAGACATTTCCTCCACTCAAAGACTCTCCGTCGCGCCAAGGAAGTCCGCGACCAGCTCCACGATATCATGACCGTGCAGAAGATGAATCTCGTCAGCTGTGGTACCGACTGGGATCTGATTCGCAAATGCATCTGCTCTGGCTTCTACCATCAAGCCGCGCGAGTGAAGGGCATTGGCGAGTTCATAAACCTTCGCACCAGTGTGACTATGGCGCTACACCCCACCAGTGCTCTCTATGGTCTTGGCTACGTGCCAGAATACGTCGTCTACCACGAATTGATCTTGACAGCCAAGGAATACATGTCCACCGTGACAGCTGTGGATCCTCATGTAAGTTCTCCCCGCAATTCCCCCCAAATCCAACCAATCTAACAATAGCGAAGTGGCTCGCCGAACTCGGAGGCGTCTTCTACTCCGTTAAAGAAAAAGGCTATTCGAAACGATACCGTCGCGTCACCGAAGTCGAATTCAACAAGCGCATGGAGATCGAATCCCAAATGGAGGAGGATCGCAAGCGCGCTGCAGCTGAGAAACTTCGTGAACAAGAGCGCAACGATCCTAGCAGGCGCCGCCACAAGGAAATCGAGGCAGGAGCTGGATCTGCCGTTCGTCGGCCTGTTATCAAGGGCAAAAAGATCGGAGGTGTGTCTACCTCTTCATCTACCCGGCCTGGTGTCGGGAGCGTGGTGAAGAAGCCGGTTGTCCCGCGTAGGGCAGGACGTCACTTTTAGGTGGAGTGATAGAGTGATAACCTGAGCTGGTTGAATGTCGGATGTTCCAATTTCACCGCATGTACCATATGTCGGGATGATGAATGCTAGAGTGGATAAATTCATGCGATGCAAATCAATCAAGATACCCTATGCACATACGATCTACATTTACAACACTACCAAAGTAGTTACCATGGAAGATAGTAATCTGAAACTCGCTTTGATATTTTGTACAAACAAACCATGATCATTCAAGCTGAAATGCTAACTCAATCGAACCAAAAACACAAACATCCTATCACTAGAATGAGTAAATCCATCGACCGCCTCTGCCCCAGCCATAGGAAAGCAAAGAACAGTCCAGGCCTTCCATCTAACGGACCAGCGCCAAAGTGTCTAACACACGAAGAGCCGAACCATCCAATGCTCACCTCGACCGATTGCAGATGCGGAGCGCGCCTTCACCCATACCGAGTATTCTTTCCAAGCGTTTAATTGATAAAGTTGATGCAGAAGAAGTGTAGAATAAGGCTGCCGAAGATGTAATCGGCGAATGCTCTAAAAAGGACCAGGATATTAGCAGATTGCCCAGCAAAGCAAAGGTCAAGTCGACTGGGTCTGATACTCACCTTTCGTGCGAGATACCCGTTCCCTCCTCACTCTCTTCAGCAAACCGCGCATTCTTCCCCTTGGAACTAGGCTTACTAACATCAGAGCCGGAGTCACTTGTCTGCATGCGCAGACTGGCAGTCAGAACGAATTGGCCGACGGCGGCGCTGAAACCACTCAGGAAGGCGTTGAAGGGCTGGGTATAGTTAGCAACCATTCATTTCTTCCTTTCAAAAGAATACAAGACAGTTCAAAAGGACCCGATCAATAAAAGCAAAGACAGGACGAAGAACATACGTAATTTCCAGCGAGAACACAGTACAAGAACTGCAATCCGCCTACAAGAACAAGGAACGCCATGAAGGCGTCCAGGAGCATTGTGCGCTGCGGCGTGGTCGCCAGGTACTGCTGCCAGACATGTTGGGCGATTTCAGCGGGCGAGGCATTCGTCTTCAGGGTCGCGGGACCGGAGGAGAGCGGTGCTGTTGTTGCTGGGGTCGCCGCGGAGGTGGTTGTGGCCGCGTGTCGTTTGGCAGGCATGGTGGTGGGCAATTGGCGATCGGTGGTGACTCGAGCTGGCGTTATTGGATTTGATGATTTAGTTACTCTTATTGTATCGGTCAAGGCGTCTTGAGATAGGTGACGGTTGTGGATCTGGTGTGTAATGGCGTGGGGATGGTCCGTTGATGCCAGCTTGGAGCTTCGTTATCAGTGGTCACGTGGTTTATATGCGCCTCCGCTGGTGCCTGCCGAAGACATACTACCGCATCTGTGCATTTTAGAGAATAGGCAAATTGATTGAATTACAGTGGAATTAGAGAAAATCGCTATTCAAAAGAAATTCTATAGCTGCTAGCTAGAACCTTTTGCATATCCTTTCCACAGTGATTTTCCGGTGCCTTTGAAATAAGTGACATACGATGCCTTCAAGGAAGTTTTTTCCCACCCCCGAGTTATACGTGCCGTTATGGGGCAAACGATCTTCTGTTTATAAAATCGGACGATAGCCTCTGGAGAAACGATTATCATCCACGTTGCAGTAAAAATTCACGTATACTTCTGTAATTGTTTCCACATCTTTATAATTGTTTAGAGAGAAGATACTAGGTAATATAGAACACTGAGTGGAGGTAGAACCAACTGGGAGGTATAAACCCAACGAAAAGACCGTAAACACCATATTCATCACATCGTAAGAGCTCAAAAGCCACATCCAGAACTATCTCATCACCAATCCAACATCGATGAAAACGCCACCGGTCCAAAGCCTATGCAAACCATTCCGTAACATTAATACCCTGCGCCGGATCGGGCCCATTCTCATTTTCCACGTCCATCTGGAAATCACGCATGACTTGATCCCATTCTTCCCAGCCAAGCGTACCTGCTTCGGGGATGTTTTCTTCCATTGTAAATGGATTGGTCATGGACATGCCAGGAACAGGCGTGTTGAAATTGATCCCCGTCGGGATCTCGGTGACTGGGTTCGGGGCGGGTGCTGAAGCGGGAGGTTGACTTTGAAGAGTTGAATCGTCGAGCATAGTTGGAGAGAAGAAGTTTGTATCCGGGAAAATATTCTGCAATGTTTCCCAGGGTCCTTGGCTAAGATTGATGTCCAGTGGTGTGGTAGTAGCGGCGGTGGTAGTAGGAACGGAAGTGGGAATAGATCGTTCAGTCGAAGGTAAAGGCGAAGGAACCGGTGTACCATTAAGCATGTGAATACGAGGCAGGGTGTGATGATGCGAGGCGATAAAGTCGGACGTGTGCTTGTACGGTGGGGGATTCGGGCCGAATTTAGCTCGTAGTTCTTCCTGCTGTTTTGCTCTGGTTGCCGCGGCTCGTCTCATCAATGCAGCGAGTGGTCGCCACAGCATGCCCTTTTTGTGCGTGGCTTGTGATTTCCAGTCATTGTAGAGACTGTTGATGGCGTTCCAGGCACGGTCGGTGACGGGGCAGATTGGTCGCACGCAGACTTCTGATAGAACGAATGCGACGCCGTGCCATTGCATGTTGGTGCGGAATAGCCAGCCCCATTTGGCTGTCTTCGGATCGGACTCGAGGAGGCGGCCGAATTCGAGGACCTCGATTGCTGTGAGGAAGAGGCTTTGTCGTGTTGCCTGGGAAACGTTGGTGGCTCGGTCTTTGCGCGTCATCGGGTGATGAACGATGAGCCAGAGTTTGGCGAGGATGAGACGTCCCACTGTTGCTGATGCCCAGTGGATGGGGATGTTCATATCGCAATGCTTGATGTAGCGGTCCTCGACGCGGCTGCTGATGATTTGGATCATCCGCTCACAGCGTTCGATAGATGGGGTAGCAGCGTCCATACGGAACCGACTACCGGGGCATGCATAGTTTGCTCGTCGCAGGGCACATGTAATTTCGCAACGGATGAGGCAGAAAGTGACATCCGTGCAGCCTTCTCGTTCCGTGGGAGTTTCCGTCATTTCCGGGTAGATGTCATCGTCGTTTACGTTCAAGGGAAGACGAGTATCATACATGCTTTCATGGATCAATGGGTCAGTTCCGTGGTCTTCAGATGACCGCACATCCATGAGACAGATATGCCACCACAGACGACGACGCATCTCTGTCTCGAAGGGCTTGAGGGCGAAGTTGGTGCCGTCTCGATGCAAGCCTAAACCCTGAGCCAGGCGAAGAATAAGAGAGTTCATGGACCACACAAACTTGGAATCATCTTCTCTGCGAACACAGATCAGGAAGAGGACTGCTGCCTGTAGGAGTGCCAGACTCTGTGTATTCATCAGATTGGCTTTGGCTAGCGCCTGCTCCACCGCAAAGCGGTACCGCTTGACAGCTGTAGTTCGATCTTCGCCGAGTCGTGATAGGCATTCTTCGGGCTTCAGGCTAACGATGGCAGAGAGGTATATCGAAAAGACAAGCGCTTCAGAATTTTTATCCAGGTGATCTGGATTCTGCGCCGCCTCGACCAGCAGATTGCGGGCAGTTGGTCGGTGCAGAATAGTGATCAAAGGGGCCACGTTTTCTTTATAAACATCCCAAAAAATGGAGACTTTCTGGAAGGGCGGGTGGAATTCTCGCAGGGAGTGAGATAAGGCGTAGAAACCGAATAAGAACCCATCATGAGATCCAGAATGAGATGACTCTGGCGAAGGGATATCGTCTTCATCGGATGAGGAATGATCAAGGATATCTTGAAGCTCTTCAATCTACATATCATTCGTGTTAGTATAGTTACACAAACCTAAAATAGAGTCACCGGGCATAGAGAAAAGCAACATACCTCATCACCAAGACTCGCCCAAAGCCGATTGCTCACATATCGACTCCTGCCTTCATCAATCACCAAGCGTCCAAACTCATTCTCAAACTTGCCAGGCGCAAGTTTCTTCGGATCCGCATCCTCAAACGGACACCCGCCATTCTGGACCTTGCTCTCCACCTTTTCGGCCGGAGCAGACGCAGCGGGAGCCGTACTTGTCACAACAGGTGAGATGGTCGCAGGCACAGGTTGCGTCGGTGACAGACTGGATGTCGACCCACCCCCACTCTCTCCATTCTTTCCACTCAAATGCTCAATGACGCCCTCCAGCCTCCGCAGCCGCGACAGCAGCTCCGCATCGGGCGGGCGCTTCGACTTCCGCGGGGCGCGACCCGGTGGGGGAAAGATACAGTTGATGCCCTGCTTGACGCAATTGGAGCAGGGCGAGCGCTTGTTGCAGCGGACTTTGCGGCGGCGGCAGGTCACACAGCTCCGTGAGCTGGCGTCCGGGGGCGGGCGCGGGGCGGTGGCGGGTACACGCTGGTTCGGGGAATTATCGCTGGCGGGGGAGACGTTCACCCCCTCCGGAGAAGCTGAGTGGAAGGACATGGCCAGGGATCCCACATTCTCCGAACATGCAAAGGCACTTGGAGGACTTGGGGAGGCTCAACAGGTATGGAAGCTGGAGTTTGCCCGATTCTCCAGGGGTCAAACCCACATGTGACTTTTGATTTTTTTGTGAGTCAGCGCGATGTGGACTGTCGGGATATTCGCGTTATCCCCGAAATCCTGTGCCAGCCTGCAATATCCGACCAAAGTCGAGAGCTTGTGGTGACTACAATGAAAAATACGAGAGTGGGAGCTATCAAGGTACATTCGGTGTTTTTTTTGAACGTCTGCTAGTCCCAAGGCTGAAATCAGATAAACGTGGCGTGTACGAGGCCGAGACCGGACGAGGCTTGCGCACAAAGAACGTCCCCAAATCCAACAAGCCATAAAAACAAGGCTGCGACGAGCCCCTGGTCAACGAAAAAAGCCAGACATAAAAGGCAGATCATCATCGAAATGCATTCGCAGATGCAGTACTCCTCGTCAATATATACAGAGCGAGAATGGTAAATAGGTACAGTAAATCGGCCTGACGTATGCTCAAACAGGTATCCCAACGCCGTGTATATGCAGAAAATAGCGGAAATTTCCAGGATCATCATGCTAGAGGTGTAGGCATGGCCGTGAGATGTGACGTATATGCTCGAAGAAATTAGAAATGAGAAGAAAAGTGTATGACGGTGCGCAAGTCACCGATTAAACGGTGTTCTGGCGAGTGGGCAGTCCCGAGCGAACAGGGATAGTGTTGGTGTTACTGCCCCAGGCTCGGCGGAGAAAGCGCCTTGCCTGCTTCTTGACTTCGTCCCAGATCTTGGTTTTCTCGTTGAAATGGTGGCTGGTGGATGTTAGGATGAGGTTGAAATACTCAGGAAGACCGAAAAAAACGTACTCATGGAAGTCGGCGTTGGTCAGCGACTTGGCGCCGTATTCCTCCTCCAGTAGCTCAACGTAGGCATAGGGAATCTTGACAGGGACATCTTCAAAGTAGCTCTCGCGCAGAGGCCAAATCTGGCTCTCGAGATAATGGTGGCGATCCTTGCACATTAGCGCCTCGGTTTGACCGCCGCTGCGCTTCGCGTCATCCTTGCGTACCGCCGTGATATCGATGAAGAGACCGGAGGACATGTCGATCCAGCGGGCATCGATCACATTCAGCCGGTCGCGCGTATCCTTGACCACATAGTGAGGGTTGATCTCCAGCAAGTAAGAGCGGCCCTTGTCTTCGTCGGGCATGTGGAAATGGTGCTCCGTCATGTTGTAGTAATCCGCCAAGAAGTGGATTGTCGGTTCGGAAATTTGCACGTCCAGGTCGTTGTCCCATGGGAAGATCTGTTGGCGGGTGGTTAGCACATGGCCGGATTCCCACGGTTGTTGAAGGCATTGGGTTTGCGGTACCTTTTGATTCCACCACCAGGCCAGCAGCGTTCCGTGCATGATCCAGGTCTCCGCACCGATGGATTCCATCGTCTTCAGATACGTTTGAATCAGGGCGGAGAGGTAGGGAATGACCTTGTAGTCAGGGAGGGGCCGATCGGCAAATCTGCGCAAGTCAAATGTCAGCGGCATTCGGAAGGAAAAGTTGGGTTTCGTGGTACATACCGGCCATCATAGTGATAGTGGAAGCTGCGAAGCACGAAGTTAGTATAGGCGTTTCTTCAGGTTACAGGGTCCATCACAGATGGTGAGATAGCCAGCGATCTTGGGATACATACGAGGATTCAGCTGTACGAGAGGAAGAGAGTCAGTCCTGGTCGCGTGGCCCTGTCGAGGGTTGCCAAGACAGGTGGGCGTCTGAAGATTGCGGGACTTACTGAAGTACTTCGCCGTGGGGATCTCGTCCACGTTCTTATATTCCTTGACGATCTTGTCGCGCACGCTCATAAAGTCGGTGGCCACCTCGCTGCTCTCAGGGGTGACCTGGTTCTCAACCGCCTCCACGCTCGTGTTGCGAGCGACAGGGAGAACGACGGCGGAGGCCACGCCGAGAAGCCCCAGGAGACTAGGGGTCATGAATCGCATCTTTATAGGGGAGTCGTGAGTTCAAACAGGCGACAGGCACATGCTCCGGTATATACAGCGGACCTGGACCGGGGGGTGGGGGTTGTTGGGCCGAAAAAGCGCTGTCGTTGGCTCCGCGCGTACGAAAGGGGACGAGCAAGCGAGCGGAAATGTCGCAACGGCAACACGCAGGTAGGGAGGAAAAAGAGTGACAGGGACAGGAAGCTGTACAGGAGGAGGCTGAAGGGGCGGAGAACAAAATTAGCCATCGCATGCGGCCAGTTGCCCGTTTCAGTGGAGAGCGGATCGGCCCCGAGACTTCCGAGTCTTGGCTGTGGAGCGAGGTACAATGCACATCGAACAGAAGGGGAGACAAGAAAATAGAACTATACAGGAACAGTCGTGATGTCGACTCTACTGCATACTACATAGCATGTTCACTCCGCTTGTGGTTATTGCTCTCCTGTTCTGCTTCGGCGGAGGGCGTCGTATTCGCGGAGAAAACGACGCCACCGCGAAGGATCGGCCCTCATCGGGCAGCGTGTACGAGACTTGGCGATCCGACGCTTCTTCGCACCCTCTGCAATACTCCGGAAATCTCTCCGCTGTTTGTTACAGTATCTAAACCGCTCGAATTTTCTCTATATACTGTGACACGAATTATTCTCATCCTCACCGTCTGAATTGTCTAGACAGTCGGCTGCTATCACGAGGTTATACTCGGCGTCCACGCGGCCCCCAACGCCAACTCCTGATCCTCTCTTAGCCCCGCCTCAGCACGCCTAATAATGCAACCACGGCCATCATTGCCTATCTCTGGGTTACACAAAGTATGGTGTGCAGAAATATTCTCAACAATGGCCATGGCGATGACCACTGGACACGCTCTATGACGAAGTGTCGACAGCATGCCTCATTAATCGGGCTTCTAGCAGAGCAGGCTGTTCCGATAACGACTTGGCACTGTGATCGCACTCTTGGGGCAGCCATACCGAGACCAGCTCGAAGCCACAGTCCTCCAACAGGGTTCGCCATTGCTCCTCGGTTCGCTCCAGGGACGCGAACGAGCCCATCATCTGCATATCAGAGATCACCGAAGACAACAAGACCCCGGACTCCGGGAGCAACGTTTCACTGATCAACAAGATCGACTCGTCGCTCATGGCATCGCGCACACGCCCCAGGATCTGCGCTGCCTGTCTATCCGGCCAGTCGTGCAAAACCGTCCGCATGAAATAGACCCTGGCACCCCGCACGGGCTGGGGTTCGAAGAAGTTGTACCCCTGGGCCTCGATCCCCGGGAGGGCGTGAGCACCCTCAACCACGGCCTGTAGGTCTTGTAAGATGAGAGTGCCGGGCAACGAGGGGAATTGGGTTCGGAAATTCTTCAGATCCTCGCCCTGGCCCCCGCCGATATCGACAATCAGCGCATCGGTATCCTTGACCCCCTGTAGTCGCTTGGCGACCGGGAAAAACTCAAACCAGTCTCGGCCCCGACGGCGGAAGGACGAGGACATGACTGTGTTGAAGGCTTGTCCATAATACTCGTGTGAGCTCAGGAAATCAAAATAGTGGACATCGGTGCCCATGGCGAACTGGAATGGCCCGTCGAATCCATCATTTGGACAGGTCCATCCATTGGCATGGAAATACTCTGGCAACCTCGATAAAACCGTGGTGAAATGTGTACTTTGCGCATTTGATGTCAATACTACGACTGTACAATTCAGGGTTCAGCATCAGGAGCCAAGACAATACTCACCTGTGGATCACCGCTGCGGAGAGAGGCGAGCTGGATACAAAGGCCGCGGCCAATGGAGTCTGGACGAACGCATCTCGCTCCACTTCGCTAACCACATCCATGGCCGCGAGAAATCGGACGATCCGCCCTACCGATGCGCATGAGGATCCTGCATCTGATCTCTCTTTCGTCACGGTTTAAGGATGTACTTACGAACTAACAACGGGTCCGCCCGCAGCTCCTCCGTGAGCTCGTGCACCTTAAACGAGCTCGCCGAGGACTCGACAGGGCCAGCCCGTGCGGCTATCGCGTCAAACAGCTTCAGGTCGACGCCCAAACGGATGGCCATGGCCTGGTGGGCCTGCAAACAAGAGACACAGGGTCTGGTCAGTCGTGTCAATGGCCTTCTTCGAGCTCCACACCGGCATACCGAGAATACGAGGCGCGCCGTGGTGTCCAAGGGGGACTCTAGGCTGCGCTGTAACCGATCACATGCTTGCTGGAGTTGCCGACGCTCTGCCTGCGGTAGGGCCGAGACCGTTGCAGCGGTGGCGTGGAGATGGAGGGCTTCGATCAGGTCGGTTGTCGACATAGTGGAGTTTATCCACGTAGAAAAAACTCTTTTAGAATGGCTTGATATTTGCAGGTACACCTTTCTGTAGTGCTAGTAGTAATTGAGATCTACGAGTGTTCTACATTTATATCTACGCCTTACCTGGTGAATTGACGAGGAAAAGCGAATATCCCGTAGAGACCGAGATACTGCAGTGTGGCAGCAGAATACCCCGAGGCTTCGATTCTCCGCCCGCCTTTTAACTATTAGTGTTAGACTCTCGGGTTCCGCGGACAATTCGGTGATCCACCACCAACGTCGAACAGGCAATCCACCGCGAAGGTCTGCACATCACCCACTCTGTGCCAGATTGTCGGCACACTCGTACCGACTGACTAAGGGTCGCAAGGGCTCCCGATTTGGGCAGTCGGTCGTAGCCGTCCAGACAAAAAGGCATTCTGCATCGCCAGTGGCTGTGGCCGGCGGCGCGCCCCAGCATCTCAACCGCCGCGGTGGAGCGCCATTCTGGCTGACGGCGAATGATTCGCCAGGTTTAACTTTAGGGTTCTGCTCCGCCGTCGCCATCGCGAAGCCTCCGCCGCTGCTTTTCATTGGATCTGCCCCGAGGCAATCGCGCGAGGTTGACGTTTTGGTCGGTCGGTGCCTGTTCCTCCCTAATCCAGCCACCGTTGGATGCCCACGCCCAGTCAGATGCGTCTTCCGACGCTGGTTCCCTCGGAAGCAGTGGGCTCATCACACCCAGGGCCTGCATCGTGTACCTGGCTCTTTCCCTCGCTAAGCCCCGGACCCCAGTGACAGTTGTGGACCTGCGGAATTGGCATGCTAGGCGCCATCATTGTTCCCTCGCCCTGTTACCTAACACATTTTGGGTGATTCATATTCTGCTCGTTTTAAGCTTCGGCCCTTATGCTCTCTTGCACATGAAAGTGAGCCAAGGCGGAATTCCTGCGCGTTTTTTTCTTCTTTGCGTTTCGCTTCGTTGGGTCAGGGTCCAATCGTGCAGATCCAGTGCGGTGACCACACCCAGCACGCTACAACAAGGTCGGATCTATGTGCAGGTTTTCGACGATCGCTGGCTCTTGTCCTTTCCCAGATCTCGTTGTGTTGACCCCGGATGTGGCCTCATCCATGCTCGTCATCAGTCCATACGCGTTCGCGATGAAACGAGTTCCATTCCAATAACACCCCCTGTTCGTCTTTTGTGTCTTGGTGTGCTTCCCGAGTCTTCGCTCCCATATCAAATTTCGTCCGACTCGCCCGTGCATCACTTTTTACAAACCCTTGCGGTCCATCGTGCATCGGTTCCCTCTGACATTACGGTGTGAACATGTCAGAGGCCTCCACCACACCTGGTGAAGCAAACACAGGCCAACCGGCACAGGCACCATCGGCCCAGCTGAACAGATCCTGCGAGTCGTGCAGAAGCCTGAAGGTGCGCTGTCTCCCCAGCTCATCCACGCCCAACCAGTGCCAGCGATGTGCAAAAGGCAAAAAGGCCTGCGTCTTCGTGGCTCCTCAGCGGCGCCGGCCCCGAAAGCGGACCGACTCACGCGTCGCCCAGCTGGAGAAGGAGATGCGCATGATGCGTTCGCTGCTGAAGGATCGGATCCGAGAAGAGAGCGAGCCGGAGTCGGCCGACGGCAGCGAGGGCTCGCGGGAGGACGACGATGAGATGGATTTTCACGACAGTCTGGCCTCCATCCCGGAGGGCGCCGCCAGTGCCTCCGACGCTGTCCATTTCATGGACTACTCGCCCGATTTCATCAATGCCGCTCACTCGGGAATGCATGGCAGGGGTCCTCTGTCCGCCCCGCCATCCTTTGCAGGCCTGCAGGCGGGCTTCTCGCCCGATCCCAGTAAACCTCCCCCGGAGGACGTGGTGGATCGAGGCATCATCTCTCTCGAGGATGCCGAGCAGTTGGTGGCGTTCTTTACCCATGAGTTGGCGATGTTTTTCCCGCTCGTGGTGCTGCCTGCCAGCACGACGGCGGCGCAGTTACGACAGTCGAAACCGATATTGTTTCTCTCTGTGATCGCGGCGGCGTCAATCTCTGTCGATGCGGGACTGGCCAGCGTTTTGAATCGTGAGATGGTGCGTCTGTATGCGGAACGGTTTTTCATCGAGGGAGAGAAGTCGTTGGAATTGGTGCAAGCGCTGCTGGTGATGATCATCTTTTATTTCCCGCCCATCTCGCCCTTGAAGTTGCAGTTCTATCAGTATACCCATATTGCCTCGACGATGGCGCTGGAGATCGGACTGGCCACCAAGCGACGTGTATCGAAGAAGAAAGCCGACCGGAAGAGCAGGAATGAGCCGCATGATGAACATCTGGCCGAGCAGGCGAGAACGGTTCTGGGTTGTTACCATTTGAGCTCGACGTAAGTTTGATCATAATTGCCAGGCCTAATACTCAAAAGTTGACAAAGAATAGTGTCGCCATGAAAACTCGTCGTCCCAACCTGCTTCAGTATAATGATTGGATGGTTGAATGTGTGAAGCAACTGGAACGATCACCGCATCGGACGGACCAGCACCTAGCCATTTGGTTCGAACTGCAGCGAATAAGTGACGAAGCCATGTCCTCTTTTGGACTCGATGACACCAGCTCCTCGTCTCCTCTGACCGAATCCCGCGTTCAGGCCGTACTGCGATGGTTCGACAAGCGGATGGACGCATGGAAGAAGAGCACTCCCAACGATATGCTCACCGGTAAGAGCGGCGACCTACTTGAAAAAAAACCATTCCGACTGACAGCTGTAATTTTCAGTGCCAATGATCCTTGAATATCGATCCACCGTTCTCGCCATGTACGAGCTAGGCGTAGGCGAAGGCTACCGTGATCCCGACGCTATCAAACGCCGATACTTCACTCTCCCCCCACTAGAAGAGGGAGGCAGCACGAAGACCCCCATCCCTCCCCTCAGCGCAATCCGAATCGACATCAACGTGAAATGGATGAATGCGTCGCAGGAACTCCTCGATGCAGTGTTGACCTGCAGCACGGACACGATGCGTAGGATGCCGAATCTGATGTACACCCGCTTCGGCATGGCCATGACTTCTCTACTGAAGATCTATTTCTCCGTACGCACCGGCGCGCTGGGAGAAGTCGTGACGCCCGATGCCGTAAACGTGGGGTACTACCTTGATGCGATCGCGAATAAACTGGGCGAGGCGAGCGGAGGCGGAAAGTTCAAGATTCCGGATCGGTGGTATCAAGTCGTGGCTGTCAAGGGTCGGAACTGGTTGGACCGTCTTGAGAAACGATACTCCGGGGCAAGCGAGGGGACAGCCATGGGGACAGCGACTGGATTGGTTTCAGTCTCTGAGAGCCCGTCGACTGGCACGGAGCCGATCCCATCGTCACGGATGCCAGGCTCGCAAGACCAGCCCGCGCATCTGGACCAGGTCAATCCATCTGTGGACTCCTTCTCAGTCCCAGCTGGCGTCTCGCACATGCCGCCGGGCATGGAGGGTATGCGTGATGGGTATGTCGCCATGGGTGGCGCCGGTATGTGGCCGATGGATGGCAGCCATGGACACGGACATGGACATGGACATGGACACGGGCATAATCAGTTCTTCCAGCCTATGCCTGGTGGATATCAGTCTTCGCATCCACAGGTGACGATGCCGCCGCAGTTCGCGTATGATCCGCAGAGACTACCTCCGCAGGGTGGAGGTATGCCAGGGACGGGCATGGAACTGGATGGCTGGCTTCCTGATGGGAGCATCTTTGGGATGCCTCCTTTGCCGGAATTTTGATGGCATGATCAACACCATTTAGAAAATTGAACTCTTCATGGGACAGGGTTGGGCGAGCACCGCTCTGGTCCCGATTATAAAGGCATGGTCTTGCTCTACGGACAAACCTTATTAGCAATGTATAAAGGCACGCAGAAGGGGAAAATAAAGAATGGGAAATACGAAAGATAATGCAGATAATTTCACTTACCAGAGCGGCCCTCAAGAGAGCAAAGAATAGAGACATGGCCTTGACAAAACCGAGCTGAGTAGAAGAGCGAAGAACGAAAAGAAGTATACACCTCAGTCCATCCGTCCTGGACATCAAAGAAAAAAAAAAAAAAAAAACCCAAACCCCGGTAAATTTGAAAGGACCGTCACCTCGGCACCAGAAAAAAGGCCGTCATTTAGCCTTTAGCATAAACGACTCGAGGGCTGTCCCAACAGAATCTCAGCCAAGGTGGCTGACCCAAAAATCGGCGACAGCGACTGCATTTACCCCATTGAACCAGCGTCTTCGCGAGAACGAGTACGGCGATGATGGCGTCAGCGACAGAACGGAGTGATAAAAGGGTCCGGTCTGCGTGTCGGGTCGATCGTCGTCCGACGTGCGAGAATGGGGGATGGCCGGCTAAATTGCGTGCGGCTTGTTCTTGGCAGGTGGAATGGGAGTTCTGGGACTAGTGTGCCACTTTAACCATTACCAAAAAAAGAGAATCAAAAGGAAGTGGTCATTAGGAGGGAGGGAACTGGTGAGTTTTGGGGGTTTGTCTGTCGCTTTTTTGCTTTGTTGGGAGCGGGAGATTGATACTTGTTTGGGGTATGTGGGCTCTTACAAATGCTCATGTAAGAGCAGAGCCGGAGTTCAGCCGTGGATCTCGGAGATGACTCCAGCTATGTACATCTACATCCAACTCGAACGGGACTGTAGGGGCCAGTTGGGGTCATTTTGTGGGCACGAAAAAGATGTCTCGGTTGTCATGCATGATAGCTCCAATAGTGATACAAGTTGGGATGGGGACCGGTGGAGCCGGAGAATCGTCGACAATTCTCGGCGAATTCGAGTAGATCTCGTGCCGAGTCATGGCAATGTTATTTTTCCATACTACTGTAAAGTTCATTTCGTCGTAATAAAATACATGACTCCTTGAATAGATGAAGGCAAACGGAGGAGAAATAAAAAATAAACCTGTGACCCTCCGTCTCGAACTCATCACGAATCGTAATCGTAGTGCCTTAACGCTTTGCCCAGAAAAGGGAAATGCAGAAATGCAGGGAAATCATACTAAGGCTTAGCAGCCAAAGCTAAAAATCAAGACATTAGAGGATCGAGAACGCCTCCAACGCATCCATAAACCCGGCGATCGCTCCTATCCCCGCTAGACCCCGAGTCGCATTCCGAGTTAAATTCCGCTGCCGCTCCCGAGCGTCATCGCGCCGAGCCTCTTCACGTGAGAATCGACTATGGGAGTGCGACGGGGATCGCTGTCCAGAGCGAGGCGGCGAGGGTCGGAGATTGGATTCAGGCGATGATGAGGAGAGTTGGTAGGCAGATTGGTAGTGTCGTGGCTGGAGCATGTTGTTGCTGTATGTACGGGGACGGCCATAGTGTGCATCAAACTGACCGGGAGGCGTGCCCCGCGGTGATGGAATTGGTAAGGTATTCTGCTGGTTTGATTGGCTAGTAGGTATAGACCGGGGTGCTGTTTTATGATCTTGGCCCGGGTGGTATCTGTAGGGTTGTTGAAATGGTTGCGGTGGAGGCATTTGAGGGTACGGAGTGTAGTTCGGAAGGGGCTGGCTCTGCGCATGCGCTGGTGCCTGCGGACGAGGCGCCGGTTGGCCTGGCGGAGGAGGCGGAGGGAAACTACTGCTAGGGTATGCAGCAGATCGACCGTCAGGGAACTGTGGTGGAGCCCGGGAGGACACGCTGTTGGAGTGTTTCCGGCCGTCGATACTACTGCTAGAATAAGTATTCTTCGGAGGCTGCCGTGTACCACCATTCCTCTGCTCGGCTTCATCACTTGAGCCGGCAGTCCGCGACTTCACGGGGCTGACGGGGCTTTCGCGACGACGGGGCTCATCGGATTCCGAGTCGCTTTCCACGTGGGCTTGATAATTGGAGTATTCACGGCGAAGTCGAGCAGCATGAGCCCGGGCTTCCTGCGAGTGTGGTTTGCGCCAGTCATCGGTCTTGCCCTCGAGGTAGTAGCCGCGGTTTTCCTCGTCGAAATCCAATTCTTCTGGTGCACTCTCACTGTCCGATGAGACAAAGGCCCGCGGAGCGTTGTATTTTCCGGGATCCTTGCATGGGTCACGTAGTTTTGATGGGTCGAGCGATGGTACCCAAGCTAGTAGGAGGCGGTTCATTGCGCTCTCCGAGAGGTGGACCATGTCTTTAGGTGAACGTTCCATATCACTCAACCCTGCATCATTCTCTCCCAGCGTAACCATATGCAACTTGGTAGGATCATTGCCTTTTGTTGCCGCAATAAGAGGTCTTAGAGCCGATGTTGTACTGGAGTAATTCAAGTGGATCTTCTGGCTCGTCTGGTCGGTCGCTGCTTCCGATGCCTCTTGTTCGACGAGATCCCAAAGGCGATCGATTCGTTTGGTCGACCAATATCGCACTATTATCATATTTTGAGCTTCAGCCTTCTCTTGCGCAACGAGATCCTCGGTTTGCAGGACTGGAGAGCTGGCGTTGGAGTTGGGGCTCGAGCCAATTCTAGTCTGCTTGAGGAGGTTGCCTAGCTGCAAGATTCGCTGCAGGACGATGAGACTGAACTTGAGAGACTCAAGGTGTGCAAGCAGGTAGGTAACATGGTGTTTCCGGAAACACCACTTCAGACGTTCTTGCACCGGGATTCTTCTCAGGTCTTCGTCGGTATCGGTACCCTGCAGCTTATCCAGCATATGTTCAATATCCACAAACACCAGCTGTCCCTGGCCAGCGATCTCCCATGCCTTCTCGGTAGCCTCGACAGATCGGTCCAAGTCATCCGCTTCCAATGTCTGACCAAGATGTTTGAGTGTCAAAGCGAAGAGCGAGACACCTTTTGCGATGCTATGGATTTCGATTCGGGACTGTGCGAGCTGGCATGCTGCAGCGTTCAAGAGGAGCGAAAGGCGGAAACCCGCCCCCGCAATACGAACGATGGATGCCTCTGAGCCTGGGCGACGTTCATCGAGTCAGAATGAGTCTCAAAGAGCGAACAAAGCGAGACTTACCTGATGCCATGATCATGGCGAGAAATGGGCGGCAGAATATGTATGGAAAGGGTCCAAGATAATTCAGATCATGAAGCCAGACAGTCAAAAGAAGAGTGGAGAGACGAAGGCAGCATGGTGAAAGTGAAAGGGCGACAGCGACTCAGGGAGGGTCAAGTTGCCACGGCCGAAGACAAAATGCAAGCCGGCTCTATTGGGCGCTCTCATAGGACACGCCCCTCATGGCCTCTACTCACTCCTCACGCTCAGAGCCGCAAGTCGCCTGCATATCACTTGACTGCAACGCCCGTCAGCGTGTCCGAGCCACCCATGCCCATGACGCCATGGCGGGGGATACGGTCCTCCCTTTGGCCTGAAGGTGGTAAACACAGCCGATCACCAGCTTATCCCGCGCTTGGGCGGGTGCAAACCTCTGCTTCCCCGTTGATTCGAGAAACCCGGGCAAAAAGTACCCTGTCGGATCTGGGATGCACTGCCTCGATTCGATGCAAACAAAGCAGGGCTTCGCCCGGGTGGGCCTGGGAACCGTGATCGACATGACGTTCCCCCGCGGTCCGCCGCAGTCTGCATCGCTCGTATTCTTTATCGAGATGGCTCTTCGGCAGGAGGGCGTGCTACGCTGAATGGATGGGAGAGGTATTGATTGCGATCAGAGTAGCTGATAGGCGCAGACACCGCTGTGCGTGGCGGAGTTTTGTTTTCGTGGAAGGGAGTGTTGTGTCTGCGGAAAGTCTGCCGATAGGCGCTGACACTTCGTATTCTGACAACAGCCAGACGGGCCGGCACCGCCTCATGTAAGGTCACTCGGTGTGTACCATCTTCTTGGTGGTTGAACAAAACTTCAATAGGTTATCTTTTTCTTTTTCGAAGGCTGTGCCTTGACCGGTTCTATATCACTTCTAGTAGTATAGATGAACACTCTAACATTCAAGACGGCAGTACAGTTTTCACAGTGACACAAATAGTATACAACGTAAGGTCTTCGATAGTAGCACTGTCAAGATTCTGAGGTTTTGGTTCAAGGTTAACGTATCTTCACCGGGGTGAATGCAGTCAACAATAGGGCTGTTTCTTCTACCTCACACGGGAGCTTCCGACACTCAACGAGTGCTTATTCGCTCCACAAATGCCTTCACCCACCAGTACTGCAAGTCGACAACACGAGGCTGCATCGGATCACCTTGCTCTGATCTTTCCGGAGGTTCGACGGGACTTGGATACTGTCGGGAAGCACGATCGAGGACTCGCCAGGACACGTATAGCCATGTCATCCACAGTAATGGAAATTTCGAGATGGATTTTGCCTAGGCCTAGACACTTTCATGTCAGATATCTTCACACGGACGCAGTGTGGTCCTTCTAGGATACTCCTCCAAAAATTACTACACTAAGTGTATAATGGCACTTTTGTCATGTCCCATCGGATACACCGTTTAAGTCTTAATGTCTATATCTGTTTGGGATGCCTAGGTGACATCGCCGAAGCCACGAAGAAATTTTCGGAGTATCGAGACAGCATTCGGAGAATAGATTCAAGTCATACTTCTTCCCGCATGCAAAATCAACATAATACTATTACTCCCATGGATTGGAGCTCGCAAATCTCCATCCCCTTGCGGTCACGTGGTCTTCCCGCGAAGACACGTGCTAATCATGTGACCGCTTTGGTGAATGAAACGCCTGCGCACAGGCCACCGCCCGTCAGTATAAACGCCGCCTGCCTTCCTAATCTTTGCGTCTCTTTCTCTCCTCTCCAGCTTTCTTTGCCTTTTGGCTTAGATCAAGTGTAGTATCAGTTCTTTTCAGTTTAATCTCTGAAAGTCTTCCCCGGAAGACACTATGATTATTCCAATTTCTGTACCTCGTGGCCTGGCCTCCGTGCTTTGCGCATGCCTCGCCGCACAGTGTCATCGGGCTTACACTACCTCCGATCGACGCGACCTTTTTCATCATTTGGTCGGCTTGTCCGGTCACTCGGAGAAGAATGGTTTGGTGTTTATACTTTGGTGATCGTCTCTAAGCTGCGGGGTCTGGAAACCAGAGGGCAGGACGAGCAGGATCTTGAATGAGCAGGTCCACCCAGACTTGGCCTCGACAAGATGCATGTTTCGAATGATTTAGAGCCGAGAAAGAAATTCTGTATGGTCTCCTTAACATGAAATTTATATGCTGGTGTTGGTTTGTGAAAGGCTCAAGTTTGCGGTAAACACTGGCAGCTTTCTTTGTGGCGACCCTTTTGAAGGCAACAAAGAACCAGTGGAAGCCAGTATCGTCAATAGTTGATGACCAGTCTCATAACACCATTCAGCCCTGTCAGTAGATCTCGGCATACTGCTGTTTGCATTTATCTTCATAGTTGTTGATCTGGCGTTGATGTCGATGTTTTTGTCGCTGTGCATTCCCGCGTTTCCGCTTTCGGCACCGCTGCCTACAAGGCAGTGCTAGCACTGTTATTAGGGAATTTGAGATTCGATTTCGAGTTAAACTTCATTTCCAACTGCCAGTGCTGAGCAGCAGTCAAACCAATTGCATCGACTCCTGCCGAGGCTGTTTCACGGGGAGGTGTCAAGCTGTCAAACAGCCGCCCCGCCATCTCCGCCCCTCCGACCTCCTTTTCCGCGTGGCCACTCGATCGTCATCTGCGGAGATCCCCTCAGTCCGATGACCACCGTCGGGTCCACCACAAGGGAATCGGGGCTGCTCGACATAATCATCGTCTACAATTCTGCCTCGACTGGAATGGGTGCGCTGCCTCCAAGGATCGCTAGGAACGTGCGAGGAAGCGAGGACGCATCGCCAACCCGGAGCTACAACGCCAACACACGACCTCGCAAGGGCTAGCTGTCCATGTGAAATCATGACCGCAGCGGGCGTCACGACCGACAGCAACCCAGAGCAGCTTGCTCCGTCCGCAACTTCTCCAGCAAACACGCCACAGCCGTCCAACGCGGGTGCCGCCTCCGAAGATGGGCCCGGGAAGGAAAAGGAGAGCATAACCCCCGAGAAGGAGACTCGGGCCGCAGATTCCGAACAGCAGAAGTCAGTGGAAGTAGCCCAGGAGTTTGACGATTTCGGTTTACCCATTCGACCTCGTGCGAGACCCGAGACAACCATCACCGATTCATCGCAAGAGGACGCTCCAACCCCCGAAGATCGAGAACCAGTTACAAGTCCCGCAGCCGATACGCAGCCAAAGAAGGAGGAGTCTAGAACCGAGGATAGCAACGAAAAAGCAGAAAGTAGCGCTGGAAATACCGAGAAGCATGAAGACCCAGCAACACAACAAGACAAAGGCTATGAATCGCCGACGCCTGAAGATGCCTCTGCTCGCAAAGCCCAACTCGAAGACCCTGAAGCTGCTACTTCCCCGCGACCATCAACATCAAAGCCTAAAAAGGTCGAGTTTTCGGAATGGTCGCACATGCGACTCGCCCAGCCCAATCAGCCACATGACGAAAGCGAGGAGGAAGAGGAGGACCAAGGGGATTGGAAATCTATGCCTGCGCTCGGAGAGTTCGATTATTACGACGACTATGGAAGATTGATCGCCAAGGGTGCTCAAGAAGATGGCGATGATGCTGTGTACAGCGGATTGGGAGGTGCTGGCAAGGGCTACACCCGAGTTCAGGTCGACGAAGATGCGCAGTCTGCCACCAGTATGGATGAGGACACCAGCTACCTTTTCAAGGACTCAGCGCAAAACTCTGCTGGTCTGGTCGGTGAAGAATATCGTGATTCCGTCAGCCAGCTCCAAGCCACCAAAGACTTTCTCAACGAGACGCAGAAGATCGCTTATGTGGGCGTGGTCCGCTTGGCGATTCACGAGATGACCTTGGAACTGAAGAAGCTTCCCGTGACCAAAAACACCCGCAAGTCACACCAGAAAGCCTTCGATAACATGAGGAAATGGGGCCAGGCGATGATGGGGCGATTGTATATCCACATGGATATCAACTCGGCCGAGCAGATCATGATTGAGCAGCTCGCCGAGCATGGTGTGCATCCTGGAGACTTGATTCGACCGCTTATGCAGAATGCGCGTGTAAAGAACCCCATGGCCGAGAGTGCTGACAAGACATCTACTTCTTCAGTATCGTCTCCTACCTCCAAAGAAGACCCACGGTCGCACCTGTCTGTCGAGACTGAAGCCTCATCTGAGCCTGGCTCCCCTCCTCCATACGAAGCTCATGAGGATGACGAACCTACGGAGGTCAAGACCCCATCGCAAATGCCCACATCAGACCGCATCGACATAGATCTTCGATGGACAGTGTTGTGTGATTTGTTCCTGGTTCTTATCTCTGATTCGGCGTATGATGCACGTTCAAGAACATTGCTGGAACGGGTCGGAGAGGCCATGGAAGTGACATGGCTGCAAATTTCGCGGTTTGAGAAGCGAGTCACAGACTCTCTTGAAATGCAAGAGCAGGCAGATAAAGAGAACTGGGACGAGTCAGAACATATGGAGAAGCGTCGGCAGATGTCTCTGAAGAGGAAATACATCGCTATGGGATTGGCAACTGTTGGTGGTGGATTGGTCATTGGTCTTTCTGCCGGACTCTTGGCCCCTGTTATTGGAGCTGGTCTCGCTGCTGGTTTGACCACCGTCGGCATTGGTGGAACTAGTACATTCTTGGGTGGTGTTGGCGGCACTGCCCTGATTGCTTCAGGTGCCACTCTGAGTGGCAGTGCAATTGGCTTGAAGGCTTCGCATCGCCGCACTGGTGCTGTCCGGACATTTGAATACCGCCCTCTGCACAACAATAAGAAGGTCAACTTGATTGTCACCGTCTCCGGATGGATGACAGGCAAGGTCGATGATGTTCGCTTACCATACAGTACAGTTGACCCCATCATGGGCGATATTTATTCAGTTTTGTGGGAGCCTGAGATGCTTCGAAGCATGGGTGACACCATCAATATTCTCGCAACAGAGGTAAGTACCACTCTTCTGTGGATATCATGCCCGTTCCCGACTAACCCATTCGTAAGGCGTTGGCGCAAGGCCTGCAGCAGGTGTTGGGCAGTACAGTCCTGATGGCCCTGATGGCTTCTCTGCAGTTACCTCTGGTTCTCACGAAGCTTGCCTACCTGATCGATAATCCATGGACCGTCTCATTGGCCCGTGCTCATTCAGCTGGCCTGATCATGGCCGATTCTTTGCAAGATAGGAATCTTGGAAGACGGCCGATCACTCTGCTCGGATTCTCCCTTGGTGCCCGAGTCATTTTCTCATGTCTCAAGGAGCTGGCCGACAAGGGTGCACATGGACTCATCCAGAATGTGTACCTCTTTGGTTCGCCGATTGTGGCCAACAAGGACGACTATCTGAAAGCTCGCAGTGTGGTGTCGGGTCGATTTGTCAACGGATACTCAACCAACGACTGGATTCTGGGATACCTCTTCCGCGCCACTAGCGGAGGTATCATGCGAGTGTCTGGCCTTGCAGCGGTTGAAGGGATCCCAGGACTAGAGAACTTCAACCTGACAGAACTTGTCAATGGCCATATGGACTACCGTTCTGCCATGCCTCGAATTCTGAGAGAAGTAGGCTGGGAAGTCCTGGAGGACGAGTTCGCCGAGATCGAGGACCCGGACCCGGATAACCACGCCGAACGCCAGAGAGAATTGATCCGCGAAATCGACGAAGCTCGCCGAGAAGCCGAGTCCAAACCAGAGAAAAAGCGTTTCGGTCTTTTCAAGCGCGGCAAGATGGCCGAGAAGAAATCATGGGAGACGTACGATATCGAGCGGAATAATGCGTCGAGAGACTCCAGTGATGCAGGCAGTGTGCCGGGTTCAGTACTCTTCGATATCGAGGCCATTCGAGCTGAGCTGGCATCAGAGGCCATTGAAGTAAGGCAGTTGGAATCCACTCTGCCTCCGATGAAGCTCGATCTGAATCCTCCGACGGAGTCACCTTCCACGCAGACGGCCACCCCCAGCGAAAAGGCAAAGGAGGAAGATCCCAAGTCCCTTGAGCCAGCATCTGTTCCTCGAACTATGTCAGAACCAAAGCTGAACACCGACCCACCCGCCGCTTCTTACGAATCTCTCCACAAACCTTCCTCCGCGCACAGGGAGGAAGAGCTTGAAATGACCTTTGATACTTCCTATCATGACCTTCCGCCTCAGAACCAGCATGACCCGCCTTCCCGACCAGCGCTACGAACTTTTTCCACCATGCCCACCATCGGTGCCACGGCAGTCGGCGCCATGGCCCTCGAGCCGAATGCTTGGGCCGACCATGATGATATGGGACATGGAGACGGCGAGATCTCGATGACGTTTGAGTAGAGGATTGTGGTTCTATTTTTCCTTCATTTTTTCCTTGCTTATGGGATTGCTAGAGGAGCATTATTTCCACGGATTAGCAGGTGCAGAGATGATTGTAAATGAGCAGCTGTCATGTACAGAGATAGCTTAGCTAGGCAATAGTCCGATAAAGTATGGAATCGATAAGCGTCTCCGCTGTGGGGCTGTTCTTGGTCGCGTCACGCGTTTCCCCTCACGACTTTAGATTTGACACTCCGCGCCGTTGGCAATCGGCCTAGACGTTCGACCTGTTTTAGATTCCTATGCGATCCGCTCGCTTGCAGCCCTGACCCCCAATTGGACATATTCTCTGCATTGACGCGGTCGCGCAAGCACAGCGCGTCTAATCCCGACACTGTTACACCTTCCATTCGTCCCCCAGCCTCTCCGATCCGCACTGCGCTCGAAAATGGTGGCCCAAAGAAAGCCAGATTCGAGCTATGCATCGAATCGCATGACGCGCAGCAATGGTCCACGAGGCCATTTGCTCTCCACCTTCAACAATGACGCAAGCCCGTCCAGCGACGAGGCAAACCCAAAACCCGAACCCAAAGGCAAGGCTCCCGAGCCTGCGACAGACGACGAGCCGCAGAGCTCCAGCGATGATGATGAACTGCCCGCTCGGCCCGAGTTCCCCAAGCGCATGCCAGAGAGGGGGCCGGCTTCGCCTGAACGACCTGGGGTCTGGAGCTCGCAGGGCCGGAATATACACGCGAGGAAAGGAACGCTGCAAAGAACTTCGAGTATGATGACCGGGGGCGACGAAGAAGATATGCTGTTTTCCTCGCAGCAGTACAAGCGCCCCCGAACGAAGAAATACGGACCGCCCAATTCCTTTTCCTCTCGAGCACCGAGCTCCAGCGCCCGCTCCGTACCAACACCCAATAAGCGCGCAGAAAAATCGAAGCCAAGGCCAAAGAAAGGGAATGGCGAGAAAAAGGACGAAAAAGAAGAGAAAGAAAATTCTCCGGGCTTTAGGTTGCCCCCGGAAGATATTGATTTCCCTTCTACTTCGCACTCTTCTCTCGGCACGGGAATTTCGAAAGATACACAATCACAGGCTCTGGATGACGATTCTCCCCTGAGCTCCGCGCTTGATTCCGGCGATGAACTCTTCCAGGATATGAGCAAGGAATCGGACGAGGCTTCACAGCCGCGGAAGTACCTGTGTCCCATGTGTAAAGAAGAGGTAAATCCAGACCTCCTAATTCGTTTCGAGGCGCAACCCAAACAACGTGTTCGCGAGCAGCAGCAATTCTGCACCTCGCATAAACAAAATCGAGCCGAAAAGGAATGGCAGAATCAGGGATATCCGGATATTAATTGGGACACCTTTGACCAGCGGGTTAAGAAATACTTCCCTGATTTGGAGAAATTGTTGGCACAGAGCAACTCCAGCACCTCTTACTATCATAATATCCTGGCGACGATCATGAAAGACGGGAAAGCGAAGAATTTCCGTCTCACATTGTCTGGTGATGGCGTTGAGACTATTTCGTGCGGATACTACGGGACGAAAGGAGCGGCGAAGATGTAAGCATCGACTCATTTACAGGTGGACCCGACGAGCAAAAAGCTAATCTCAACTACGTCCAGGCTCCAAGCAATCATCGATCGCTTCTCGGCCTCGTTGCGCCGACTAGCTACATCCGACAACATTATCAAGACAGCAGGTGTAGCTGGCTACGCCCAATCTGTCCTCGTCCCGGAACTTGCGATGCGTCTTGTGAGGGATGATATGGGTGTCGATGATGACTCCGCTCGTCAGATCTTAAGATCAAGTATTGATATCGGACATAAGATTAACCCTGCACCGGATGATGAGGTGCCGATTCCCGTTGATGACGACTAGGAGATTATGTTCCGTCGGTTTGCAGGGATGGAAAACAGCATTTTATCGTTTATTCTTGGCATTTTCTTTGTTCTTGCTCCTGTGATTCTATTCATCTTAGCGATTATGTGATATTCACTGTAATAGTTACCTTAAGCTTGAACTTGGCATCGGCATTATTCTTTGTAGGTTAATTCGAACGTAACGCTGTTATTGGATATCTCATCTCCTCGTTTGTCTGAAACAAACTCAATATATTACTCTCCATAATCAACTATTGTAGTTCACATGTGTTATATCTCCATCAAGCTCCAACTGAGATAGCATGCGTGCCACCCTCAGCCTTGATAACCACGTATTCCTCCCCAGAAGTCGCACTTGGTCCGACAGTGGCAGCATCACTAGCACTTTCGATCGGCTTCCCATCAATAATTACCTGGCCATTCTTGAAACCGTGCGTAGGAACACAAACAACACCACTTGTTCCCTTGGGAGTCTCAATATCAAGCACAAAAGTACCATCATCTTCCTTCTTCCACGAAACCCTAACAGGACCCTTCGGCGTACCAACCTGACCCCTCGCCCAAGTAAGATCACCACCATCAATAACAGGACAAATCTCCCAGGTCTCAAAGCCAGGACCAGTAGGCTTGATTCCAAGGACATAGTTGCTCATAAGTGGCACGATACCAGTAGACCAACCATGAGCCATGGAGGTAAACCCCTCCTCATGCGGGGATCCATCAGGACCATTGCCCTCCCAAAACGTAACCTCAGGATCATGGGTCGACATCCACCCATAAAGACGCTTGACCTCTTCGAAAGCCGATCCCGCCGCACCGGGCGTGACAAAGCGAGCTGCTAGCTCGAAGTATGAGAAGAACGCATACACCCGTTCGGAAAATCCTTCTTGGAGAGCGTCGTTGTCGTAGAAGGCGTTGCCATATGAGCGGGCGGTCCTCCTGCCGTAGTAGTCTAGTAGACTGATGGCCTGTGACGAGTTGACGGTGCCAGCGAGTACGGCTAGGCTGTTTCCGTCTTGGGCGTGGACGTCGCAGATTGTGTCTCCTGGCTTATTGGGGCAGGGGCCTCCGTCATAGAAGGCGCCTACGGAAGAGTCCCAGTTTCGCGCAAGGAGCTTGTTGTTGATGTCTGAGGCTCGTGAAGTCCAGGTTTGCTCGTCGGTGTCGTGGCCGAAAACTTTGGCTAGTTGGGCTGCGGACTTCAAGGCATGGGCATATAGTGCGTTGTAGTAGGTGATGATTCCAGAGAGAGGGAGGAATGCGTAGTCGCCGTAGCCGTTTGTCTTGTTTAGGAGGCCACTGGTAGAGGTGAGGTTTTGACCGTAGTAGTTATCGAGAGACTTTTTCATGACATTGTAGTATTGTCTCGCAAAGGATGTGTCTCCGGTGTACATGACCAGGTCAACAGTGCAGACGATCCACCACATAGGGTAGTCATACAAGTCGAGTGTATAGTTGTTGCTGTTATGCCATTAAGAAGTCTCCCGAAAGGAGCAGAGGAGCAGAGACTCACATGCTAGCTGGCGGAATCCAACCATCATCTCTCTGATGTTCAGCCAGATCAGCCAGAATATTTCGAACCGCATCTGGATTATCGTGAGAGAGATATGCAGTAAGTGCAGCAACACCTAAGTCCCCAACATAAGGGTCCCGGTCTCTCTTGGCGCCGTCGAAAAGAACCTCCTTGCCTTCCAGAGTAGGCGTGGCTGAGTCCCGGGGATCGGTCTCATTGGCAAGGAACGTATCAGTCCCCATATCAGCTGTATAGACACCATCGAACCACCACTGTGTAATATCCTCGTCGGAACACTCAAACCATCCAGTAAAGGTATCTGCTGTTCCCAGGTAGGCGGACCACTCGAGCTCAATGTTGGAGATAGATACCGAGCCGTAGGGCTGTGTGTAAGGAGCATCACCTGTGATCGCGTCGAGCCAGATCTTTAGGTATCGAAATCCGTGGAGGCCGTCCGAGCAAACCTTATTGTCGTGCTGGCAGCCAATATGGTCCTTCCAGGTATATGGATAGTTTGCAACGGCAATCCGTAGGCATATTAGGATATGAGGACCCGAGCTGCTCTGGAGTGCATACCTGATCAGTACCGTTGGTAAACTTTCGACTCTATGAACAAATGTCAGCATATGTAATTGATGTATTGGCAGACACTACACACAGCCTGCATGTTATCTGATCTAGTGAAATCACTAGTATTGGTCAGAAACTGCTTCGTTTCCGAAAAAGCCAGCCTCAACCCACGCAGGCCCTCCGAAGAATTGGTCGATCCTGCAAAGTCAATAGAAACAATCCCAACAACATTCTGACCAAAATCAATAACAAGACTCGGGATATCGTCACGCCCATCCTTGCGCGTCAGAATAGTCGGAGAACCCTTCGTACCAAACAAGCCATCAGGATTGACCACACCTCCAGTAGTGTTGGCCGATAGGCTAGACCTGGGTTTGACAATTGACTTATCCGGCGAACGAATATACTTGTGCCAGTCGGTGCCTCCGAAAGATAGATTGCGCCTGGTGAGAGCGGCAGCATGGCAGCCAGCGCTGGCTACAAGCGTTGCGGCAATTGCACCCTTGAGGAATGAGATGGTCATGATCTTTTCGAGTGTCCAATGCAACGTTTCGCTCTTTGACCTCACTCCGCATGGGTGTTTTGTCTGTTTCTCACAGTTCCGGGATAATGCACATCGAGGCATTGTAAAGAGATTCTTAAGTTTTTTCTGGGGTAGTTTGTCGTCTTTTCGTTGAAAAAAGAGAGGGTACATGGGATGAGGAAAAGAGGAAAGTCGGTAAAGCGGCTGAGTTTCGTACTTGAGTGCTGGGTGTTCCTGTAACAGAGGCTTGTCCATGACTACCCTCCTAAAAGCCAATAGCAGTACCATCATAATCCCATCAGTGACTTGGGTTTGTTTGAAATTGACACACTCTCCTCTTTGCCATATCACCCCGTTGTTGACTGAGTTGTGTCACATTAGCTTCCCCAGCTATACGGTTGTAGATCCACTTCCAACCTAACTCCCCGCAGAAATCGCTGCCAGATAGGCCGAAGAAGCAGCACACCAGCAACCGTTGATTAATTACCACTCTACTTCAACCGTCTGAATGCTCAATCGACAAGAATCCGAAATTCGTGAATTAAATACCTTAGACATCTAAATGTAGTTATAACTAGTCAACTATTTAATTAACTGTTAACTACATCAAGTGGATACCTCAGGCCGGACCTCAGCGTGGGGCCATTAGTCATCCGATAACGCGATCAAGTGCGGAGAGCTCGAGACTCGAGCTCCCCTCTTCTCGCAGGTTGTTGCTTCTCCCAACCGTGCGAAAATGAGGGAGAAAGAAATGCCTTTCTCTGAAACGACGCCTCTGCTGGAGGTCCATGTCGCCCCGCAGCGGCATCGGTACCCGCATCACACTCTACGTCGGACATGTACCTTCATGCTCTGCACGCTGCTAGTAGTCGCCATCGTCCTATTCATGATCCCCACCGCTATCCTGCCGCGAGAGCATGGTTCGATTTGGTCCTATGCCCCTTGGGCAAACCCATACCCTCATGACGCCTGGCCGCAGGGCTTCGGTCTTACATTTGACCAGCTCCAAGAGGTCGTCCTTAACACACCTTCGGCGGCCAAGGCCAAGCAGTGGAGCGAGTACTATACGGCCGGCCCCCACCTGGCGGGAAAGAACTTCAGCCAGGCCCTGTGGACGCTGGAGAAGTGGAAGGAATTTGGCATTGAGGACACCACCCTCTCGACTTATGACATCTATCTGAACTACCCATTAGAGCACCGTTTGGCTCTGCTTAAGAAGTCGGGAAATAAAACAGAGGTCACATTTGAGGCTACTCTCGAGGAAGATGTATTGGAAGAGGATCCTACCTCTGGACTGCCTGATCGAGTCCCCGTTTTCCACGGGTACTCGGCCACTGGCAATGTCACCGCCTCTTATGTGTATGCCAACTTCGGCACATACAAGGACTTCGAGGACCTTGTGAACGCCAATATAACCTTGGAAGGCAGGATCGCCATCGTCAAGTACGGTAGAATCTTCCGCGGTCTGAAGGTCAAGCGCGCGCAGGAGCTTGGTATGGTGGGTGTGATCATCTATAGTGACCCGCAGGAGGATGGCGAGATCACGGAGGAAAACGGTTACACGGCCTACCCCGATGGTCCCGCGCGCAATCCCAGTGCCATTCAGAGGGGTAGCACACAGTTCCTGAGTATGTATACGATTCCCTTCATAATTGGTTATCGCCCATCTAATTTTCCGGTCAGGCTTTCTCCCCGGTGACCCCACAACACCAGGGTATCCCTCCAAGCCAGGATGCGAGCGCCAGGACCCGTACAACTCCATTCCCTCCATCCCCTCCCTGCCCATCTCCTACAAGGAGGTGTTGCCGCTCCTTAAGGCTCTGAATGGGCATGGTCCGAAGGCTACTGACTTTAACAAGTGGTGGCAAGGAGGCGGTCTGGGCTATAAGGGTGTGGGGTATAACATTGGTCCCTCGCCCGACAACGTTGTCATCAACTTGGACAATCAGCAGGAATACGTCACCACGCCCCTGTGGAATGTTATTGGCGTTGTCAAGGGCCATATCTCCGATGAGGTTATTGTCCTTGGTAACCACCGCGACGCCTGGATTGCTGGTGGCGCAGGTGATCCGAACAGTGGATCTGCTGCCTTGAACGAGGTCATTCGCAGCTTTGGCGAGGCCATGAAGGCCGGCTGGAAACCCCTGCGTACTATCGTCTTTGCCAGCTGGGACGGCGAAGAGTACGGCCTGCTCGGCTCGACTGAGTGGGTGGAAGAGAACCTTCCTTGGCTGTCCAAGGCCAATGTCGCATACTTGAATGTCGATGTTGCCGCCGCTGGAACCGACTTTGGTCCTCGCGCCGCACCGCTTCTGAACCAGGTCATCTACGAAGTGACCGGTCTTGTGCAATCCCCCAACCAGACCGTTCCCGGTCAGACGGTCCGTGACGTTTGGAATGGTAAGATTGCGACCATGGGCAGTGGCAGTGATTTCACTGCATTCCAGGACTTTGCCGGCATCGCGAGTCTGGACTTCGGATTCGGCCGTGGCGCCAAGGACCCCGTGTATCACTATCACTCGAACTATGACAGTTTCGCGTGGATGGAGAAGTTTGGCGATAAGAACTGGGAGTACCACATCGCCACCACCAAGCTCTGGGCTCTGGCGGCTGCCAAACTCATCGAAACCCCGGTGATCTCCTTCAACGCTACTGACTATGCTCTGGGACTGGGCTCGTATCTCAACAAGGCCAAGTCAACTGCAGACACTCTGCCCGATGACCAGAAGTTTGACTTCTCTGATCTGGACCTATCGATATTCGAGTTCCTCGAGGCAGCGCAAAAGCTTGACACCTGGGCTGCTGGCCTCAACTTGAAGCTCGGCCAAAAGATCCCCTGGTATCACTGGTGGAAGAAAGTCAAGCTTCTCTTCCAGGTCCGGATCACCAACGACAAGTATAAGGGCATCGAGCGTGCGTTCCTGTACGAGCCCGGCCTTGACGGCCGCAGCTGGTTCAAGCACGTTGTCTTCGCGCCGGGACTCTGGACCGGCTATTCGGGAGCCACCTACCCCGGACTGGTGGAGAGCCTTGAAGCCGGAGATGTGGAGAACGCCAAGGTATGTGGTCCTTTTAACCCTCCAAAGTATCTTTTTGACGGGCCCCATCTTGCTAACCGCTTTCTTCTCGCCTTGCAGAAATGGAGCAAAATCATCCAGGAAAGGATTGGAGCCGCAGCCAAGCTGCTCGAATAGCGGTATAGTTGATTAGAAATCTTTTCGGGATACGACCACGAGTATACAGTTGTGATATAAACCCGGTAGTTAAAACCAGAGCAGAATCCAATCAGAATGTACATGATCTTGAAATCGCTCACGCAGTCACCCCCTCGTAGACAGCTGACATCGCGCAGAAGTCCGGTTACAGCGACGCTAGGCCGGCTCGGACCCCGAAAGTGGAGCGAAACGACAGCATTATCGATCCGCGCCTTGGCTCTTCTCTTTCTCCTCATTCTTTTATTGCTTTTGGTTCACAGGACAAACGGTGTCGGACCCCCGAAGAAAATGCCGAAACCGCAGCTGCCGGTCCAGCAGTTGGTGATTCTGTGTACGCTTCACCTTCCATTCTTGCAAATTTCCTCGCCCTTTGAAAATTAGAACCTTGTCGCTGATCTGTTTACCTAGCAATATGTCGACTATCAGAGCCCAGTGCGTACTCCCGGTGCTTACCCCAGGCTCAGGTGTCATATCAAACGTCGAAGCATACCAGAAAGAAAAACAAGGCTAAGATCAACATTTAACCAGTCGTCTTCACCTCGATTCTCCCGTACCTGGTGCGTTTCGTCCCTGACATGTTGACGCCATTCCCCACCCTTCACAACACCACCAACATGGAAATTTTTCATAGCGGCCGCATCTCAAACTAAGCAGCACAAATTAACACTCCCTCGCAGCCTGAACTCATCGAATATGTAGGCGTTCCCAAACCCGAGGTCGCCAAATGGGCCGGCATCGCCTCCGCGGTCGCGTCCGTCAGCCAGGCCATGATGGCCGTGCCCTGGGGCACATTATCAGACTACGTCGGCCGCAAACCGATCATCATCAGCGGACAGATCTTCACTATGCTCCTCTCGATCATGCTGGGCATGTCGCAGAATCTATCGATGGTCCTCGCGTCGCGTGCCCTGGTCGGCCTCATGAACGGGAATGTCGGGATTATCCGCACCATGGTCGCGGAGATTGTGCCGCAGCGCGAGCTACAGCCAAGAGCGTTCAGTATCATGCCGATGGTCTGGACGGTCGGAAGTATCTTTGGGCCGGCGTTTGGGGGTGCGCTTGCGAGGCCGGCGGAGAAACATCCCAGTCTGTTTGGAGGCTCGGAGTTCTTGAAACGGTATCCGTTTGCTTTGCCGAATCTTGTTGCGGCTTGTTTCTTTGTTGTGGGGATTACCACGGGGATCCTGTTTCTCAATGTTAGTATTTTCGGTTGGTTTCTTGCAGGCGAAGTAATGGTCTGACTTGATGATTTAGGAAACCCTTGTGACAAAGAGGGATCGCTATGATCCTGGACTCGCTCTGGGACAGGCGCTGCTTTCGCCTTGCTCTTCGCGTAGAAAGCGCAAGTCGGAAGGCAAAGATGCCGAGGAAGATGAGGAGCAGGCACCCTTGCTCTCTGGGGATCGACCTGCTCAGAATAAGACCAAGAAACTTGTGACTCGACCGAACTGGTCGCATATCCTGACTCCGCAGTCCGTTCTCGTGCTCATTTCATATACACTGGTCTCTGGCTGCGGAATGGCCTTCGATTCGGTCTTCCCTGTATTCCTGCACTGGCCAGTGCAAGAGTTCAAAAATAACCCAGTCGTCGAATTTCCATTCAAGTTCGCCAGTGGTTTTGGCATCGGTATGTAGTTCAGTGCTGCCTAGTGAAGACAGAGCTAAACCATCGAATCAGACGCCCAAACAATTGGTCTCTTCTACACCATCATCGGCATCGCTGGAATGATCATCCAATTCGTATGCTTCCCGCCCATCGTTCAACGATTCGGCGTTCTCCGATGCTTCAAAGTAGCCGCCGTCTCGATGCCAATCATTTTCTTCCTCACGCCCTTCACAGCGCTCGTCCCCAGACCCCTTCGCATACCCAGCGTGCTCCTCATCCTGCTCGCAAAACTCGGGTCGAACATCTTCGCCATTCCCTGCTGTACGATCCTTCTCACCAACTCAGCCTCCAGCGTTACTGTCCTGGGTACTCTGAACGGCGTCGCGACGAGCGTCAGTGCTCTTGGCCGCGCGGCTGGCCCGGCATTGATTGGTGCAGCGTTCTCTTGGGGCGTTGAGAGGGGATATGTGATTATCCCGTGGTGGCTTCTTAGCTCTCTCGCGCTTACTAGTGTGATTCCGTCGTTCTGGATCGTGGAGCAGGATGGTCCTTATCGTGAGGTGGTCGAGGAAGAGGGGGAGCAGGGACCCAACGAGAACACTTCTGGCAGTGTGTATGGTGCTGTTGCGGAGTCGGCGGAGAGTGGTCGGAAGTAATGCATTCTTCTGGAGGTTCGCGTGGTGATGTTAACGTGCAATGGACTCGGCATTAACGAATAGAATGGGTGCATCATGACTGCATATTACGACATACTAACAACTTGTATTTGAGATCATAAATTGGACATATCTTGCTTAGAACTACAATACTACGAAGTGCATAACATTGTACCACCAACTAGTCAATCATCCCATCTTGTATACTTCGGCCTCGGCCCACCCCACACGACCCATTACTAATGCCCCCATCCAGCCATCGCATCATCTCCAACTCCCAACCTCCGAGTCACCAAACAGCCACAAAACCAAACACACAATCCCACCGTCAAAATGGTACCTCCCCTCTCCAATCCAAACCCAATCCAAAAAACTGATCAAAACCCAGTCATCTTCCAATTGCCCAACAAACTCCGCCCTCGCCCTCTCCCTCCTCACCTCCCTGGGCGGCGCAATCGGCTACGCCCGGACCGGCTCAATCCCCTCAATCGCAGCCGGCTTCTCCGTCGGCGCAATCTACCTCTTCTCCTTCCTCCGCCTGCGCGCCGGCCAATCCTACGGCGAAGAACTGGGTCTGCTGGCCTCCGCCGTACTCGGCGGTAGCTCTATCCCGCGCGCGATCAAGACCGGTGGTAAGGCGGTTCCTACTGGCCTTTCGGTGCTGGCTACTTATGGTGCTGTTGTTTTTGCGCTTGCATACAAGGAAAAGAGGGTTTAAGTTTGAGGGGGTGCTTTGAGATTGGTTGGATAGTGCTACTCGGGAATTTAACGGGATGAGAGTCCTGAGTGGTCTGGTTGTATCTACTGCCAATGTTAAGGTTTCCGAATTCATGGGTTTGTTTTTCTTTGCTTGAAGAAAGTTTCGGGGCTGTTTGTTTTTGCATGTGATTTGGTCTACTTGTTTTACTTGTAGACGAACCTGAGGTTAATACGGCCAAGAACACAAGAGGTTGGGAGCTATGAGCTATAGCTATCGGTGGAACCCCACGTCCATGTATCTACTACAGCTGTCTCTACAACCTTTACGGAGAGTATAATGCATTGGTCCATACGAGATAAGAATATCGTGGCAGTTCCAGATTGGGAGTAGATTGTGAAAACTAGGGTTCCCTCTGACGCTAAAACAGAACTACATCCAGAGGAAATGTCTGTTGATCTGGGAGCAGAGAACGTACGCACCTCGGTCCCACATTGGCACATCGCAGACCCGAGCACACAACACGAAAAAGAAGAAACGCGGTCTGAACGGGAGAGCGAAGCGCATATATCGCATGGATCCCGTCACACCGGCGAGTGCAGATCGAAACTGGAAATGGAACTGGTACTCGCAATGGGGAATCATTCAAAACGAACTGGGGAAAATTGCGGGGAAAAGAAAAACCTGGGGGAACCTGTCGTGTCCACTCACAAGTCGAAAGCCGCGAACGCTCGAAAAGGGGAAGGCTTGTTGACATTGCATTCGAGTCGTGAGGGGAAAAGTACATCATCGGCGAGGCTAATGGCAGGCTAAACGAGTGATCAATGTTAAGCTGCTTGCGTCGGAACTTAGCTGGAGTCCGTTGTCCGTCCCCACGGAAACCATCGAAAATTATTGCGAGTCCGACGCAAAAGCCTTTTTTTTGTGTCTCATTGAGCCGGGTCGAGGACGGTATCCTGGTCACGAATGGGTCCCGTAACCGTAGAGGCGGGGAGCTCGCCAAGTGCAGTATTATCCGGGAATTGGGCACGGTTGAATGCATACCGAGGGAGAGCAGCCATTTTCTCCTCAGGACTAATCTTCTTGTCCGAGTAAATCAGGCGAACGTTGGCCGGCTTCTTCGCCGGCTTGTCGACTTTCTCCGTAGCTCCGGCTGTGGTTTCGACCTTGGCTTCGGCCGTGGCTCCGGAAGTCACGTTATCACCGTTCGAACCGTTCGCGAGTGTGTCGCCTGCGGCAGGTGAGGCCGCAGGAAGAGGGTGACCCATGTGAATCTGCTGCATTTGTTGGAAGTTGACAGCAGGGGCTTCGAACTGAGGACGGTTGGGAAGTCCGGCGGGAAGAGGACTGGCGCTAGCTCGGGCGCTGGAATCGGTGGTAGGGGTCGGTTGGTTAGGATTAGGTGTAGCACCGTAGCCGTGAGCGGAGGGTGCGTGAAGCGAATTGCCTGCAAGAGGGGAAGCTGCGGCGCCAGGAGCATGTCCAGGAGTTGCAGGAGAATACGAGCCTGGGCTTCCACCGTAAGGGACGGGGGCGGCGACAGCTGCGACGCCACCGTACGGCATGTGGTATGAATAGGGTTGTCCGGGGACGAGGCCTGCAGCCAGCGACAGTGCGTTCTGAATTCCTATTAATCCAGCTGCTCGAGGCCGGGTCTGTCGAGGGATTAGAGGAAAATACTTACTGGAACATTTTGGGCGGCCGCGGCCGCCACCGGTGTGTTTGACGCGGGGCTAGCGGGGGTGCCGTTGCCGCTGCTAGGTTCAGTAGCAGCGGCAGCGGCGGCGGCTGCTGCTTCAGCGGCACGCTTGGCGCGGTGCTCAGCCAGACGCTTCTTCATATTGGAAACGTCCTCGGTTACGTCCAACTTTGGTTTCTTGCTCGGCGGCGGCTGAATTCCAGAACCAGGCATCGGGTTGCCGGTACGTTCCATATGTTCGCGATTCATTTCGGCATATTCGTGTCGGATCTGGTTTTCGTGAAGGCGAATCGCTTCCGCGGGGATTCCTTCCATGCCGAAGATTTCGACGTCCAGACCGCGTCGGCCTTCGATGGCACCCGCAACTTCTGTGAGTTCCTTCTTGTGCACCTGGGACATGTGCACCTTGAGACCACCTGCGGTGTTGAGACGGCGGGCGCAATCATCGCACCTGAAGTGCTTAGTCTTCTGGTGGGTTGTGAGGACCACCAGGTCGACAAATTCGCGGTTGCAGTAGTAGCACCACGGCATCTCCAACTTCTCCTGGAGGGTGGGAGGTCGCTTCTTCTTGACCATATTGACGGTAGATGCGCACGTACTGATTTAGAAACAGAAAATAACGGGGAAAGTATTCGAGAGATGAAAAACGAAAGTGTGATGGCGGGCGTGAAGGATTGTCGAAGGAAAGGGTAAGGTGGAGAAGGAAGTCACTGCAGCCGCCTGCGGATCCGCTTGTGAGGTTCGGAATTCTGCCCACCTCACCGCCCGTCTGACCGCCAAGGCATTTTATCACTGTGCTCATGTGCTTCGGGCTTTGTCAATCGTTAAAAGTACGTGGCTCATGCGACCATTCACACAAGCAAGGAGAAGGTAAAAGAGGCCGAAAATGAAAAAGAGAAATACATGATTGCGGCCTCACGACATTCTAAAAGCAATTATTGAGAATTTCATGAATGGTCTGCAGGTCGTACTTTGTGTTGTTGCTACTCTCCCTTTCTGTGACAGAGTAAACAGAGCTCATGGAAACTCATATACCTGTGAATCTGGATTTGCTGAGGATATCATATATAAAATTAATGAGGAATGAAAAAATAACAAGAAATGAACTTGGAAAAAAAAAAGCGTTGAGACTCATGCCCACCCCCGACCTCGAGTAACCTTTGCAAATATCCTTCTATCTGAGGAACAACACCGTCGCACTCGAATCACGCTGACGAAGCCCATCCATATAGATAAAGCGAAATAAGCTTTCACGCTGCATTCCGTCCTTTTTATCATTCTCGAAACACTGAAATAATCAAGTACACTCAAGGAGTATTGAGAGCACTTGCACATGTGCTCGTACTATGACAATGAAACCACAGTGTCAAGATCCGTACGTGACGTCTCGAACAGTCGATCGAAACTGGAGAAGGGAAACAGATGGGTGTCTTCGGAGTTTATTCAGAGTGTTCACGAACCCATCCATGGGTGGAGAGTGTGGCAAGTTTGAATGGAGAAGTAGGAGAAAGTAAAAAAGAAGAAAGAAGAAAATGTGAAATGTAAGTGACGGGGAATATGACTGAGTACTAGATGGAGTCATAGTACAATTGGAATTCCACCAGTAGATAAATCGACTGGCGAGGGCAGAATGGGAGTTCTAGAAGAGGGGAGAGAAAGATCTAAATTGTTTCTACTCAATGTACTTGGCCTGGCTTCTAGAAGGAGACGTATATGGGGTAAGAATAAATGTTACATTTGCAAGGGCTAAAAACCCCTATTGTACACTGCCCTGATTTGAATTTAAATGGTAATAATGTTCACATAAAACGCCCGTATCTCCGCTGATACTTTCAAAAAACAATAACGCATAAAAACCACAATATTTGCGCAGCATCTCTCAAAACTCAACGTCGGTGATCCTGGGGTGGGTGGTGCCCAGGCATGTGTGCAGGTGGCGGGGCCGGACCATGAGGTCCGGGAGGAGGTCCAGAGGGCCCAGGGGGCGCGGAGGGTCCGGGGGTGCCATAAGGCACCCAGGGGAACGGCGCATACTGCGCATTGGAGGGCATTGGCTGACCAAGCCCAACAGGAGATGCATTGTACTGCAGGTGTTGTTGGGTATAGTGGGCACCGGGGTGAGGAGGTAACGCCTGCAGAGAAGGAAGAGTCGGTCCCGGATGACCAGCGGGAATGGGGCCCTGGCCCATCGGCATCTGCATACCGGGCATAGGGCCCATGGCGTGCGGAACTTTCGGGGCAAGGTTACCAGGAGGAATTTGGGCGGTAGAAGGGGATCGACGGCGACGGCCAGCGGAGCGCGGAACCTCTGTGGGCTTTTGGTCCTCCTTCTGACGGTCTTGTTCGATTTGAGCCTTGGATCGTTTGGGGTTTCGGATGCGGCCTTCGCGGTTGAACCGTTCCCAGTGGTCCAACATAGCCTTGGTTCGCTTGGGGTTCTTGGAGTTGGCGATTTTTTGCCGGCGTTGCTCCTCGAGTTCTTCGGCGGTAATGTCTTTGGGGTCCCTCTTCGTTGTGGGAGTGGAACGTGCTGGAGGCGTTTGCTCGGGCATAGGAGAGGCGGCGGCAAGGGAGGTTGTTTCTTCTGATGCAGCGGATTTTGGTGCTTGGGGGGTAGGTGCTGCTACAATTGAGCTGGCACCTCGGCGGCCTCGGCCGCGAGTAGAAGTAGGAGTGTATGTGGGAGTAGGTTGAGTTTGAAATGCATCGAGGGACTGTCGGGTTGTAGTAGTTGCCGTACGGCCACCAGCACCTCGGCCTCGGCCTCGGCCACGACCGCGACCGCGGCCACGAGAGGACGGAGCAGGTGTTTCAGGTTGGTAGGCTTCGAATGTAGCGCGTCGGCCACCGCGACCTCGGGTGCGGCGCTTTGCAGGGTGAGAATCGTCTTCATCCTCATCGACATCGGGTGTGTTGTCATGCGTATCTTCGGAATCACTCTTGTGATCGACTTCCACGGCCTTACGTTTGCGGGTAACCTTCGTCATGGGCTCCTTTCGGGGTTCCCAAAGCTTGGGAACGTGTTCCACGCCATGCTTCACGACGGGGGTCCAGCCATCCGGGTTTCGTTCCTCGGGAGGAACCTTGGCTGCCATCTTTCGAGCTTGCGCGGGCGTGGGAACAAATCCTCCTTGGATGAACGGATTCTGTAACGCACGGCTGACCATTGTGGGGGTGTTCGTGGTGAAGTAGGTGTGTTTGTAGCCATACAGCATGGCCTCCTTCTTTTCCTCATGGTCGATGTTGTTTTCAGGCACCTGAGCGAGCGGATTACCAATTCGCTTCTTGTGACCAGTCGAGTAATCTCTCTTCGCCTCACTTGGGATGGGAGCACGGATATGGCGGTGAGCGAGTGTGTAGAGTTTGTCGAGGGCAAGATACTCTTCTTGCCAGGTCTTCATCATATGAGCTGCGGTTTCGGTGACCACGTAAAGCTCTTCGTGGGAGAGCTTGTCAGGTTTTTCGAGCAACTCAATCAACTCATCGGGTGAGTTGATATCAAGGAACTTGCCAGTCTCAACATCGGTGTTTTTGTAAGGAGAAGGACGAGTGGTGGGAACAGGAGGGTCGCGCTTCTTCAGCTTAGCATCCCGGAAGACCTGCTGCCAGGAATCGTCCAACTTGGCGCCGTCCTGCTCGTAGGTGGGCGAAAAGTAGTTGACATTGTGAACCGTCCAGATCTTTGGGAGACGTTCTTTCATCTCCGACTCTTGCCACTCCGACAAACGCTGGCGGTATGCATCTGGATATGCACTCTTGGGATTGGAGAGGAATTCGATGAGGTCGTACTTGCCTTGCGGGGCTTGGGCAGTCTTGTTGTTTGTGTCCGAGGTCTTTGTCGCCTCATTCTCTGAGTTGCTACTCTGAGCACTTCGGTCGCCGGCGGCTGAGACAGGAGCCGTCTCGATAGGCTCTTCTTGCTCATTCAGATCGCCTTCTTCGGGATGAGCAATACCATTGGTCACTTCCTCGTCAGGGTACTCGGCATCTTCATCGAGTTCTTCAAGGTTGGATTCTTCCAAACCTTCATCCATGGCCTCATCAAGGCCGTCCTCGACAACATCGTCAGCGCCTTCATCTATCACATCGCCGGCACCGTCGTAGCTCATCCCATTTGAGTGGGGATGTTCAGCAGCAATGTGAGAGTTGATCAAATCGTCTTCAGTCATGGAATCATCTTCAGGGAACTCCAGAAGCTTGCCACATCCCTCGCACTTGACGCGCTGGGCAAAGGGCTCAGGGGACTGAGAGATCTGAGTGGAAGTAGATTGCGGCCGGAAAGGCTCGGAGAACTGTCGGCGCATGGGCGAGTCCTGGCTGTCGCCCACGTCAGATGACTGGTTATCCATTTCCACGTCGGGACGAGGAATTGGAGACATTCTTTTTCAGATCAGAGATCTGGAAAAGCAGAAAACAAACCGGAGTGGTTTGAGGAGCGGATCTGTATAGAGTTACGTTAGCCGGGCTGGTTCGCTTGCGGTGCCAAGCCGCCAGGAAATTGGCGCTTCCCGAAGCCAGGGGAGACTGACTGTGAAGGTGAAAAGCAGCTGCAGGGGAAAAAAGCACAGGGATACGAAACGGCGGAAATGAGGAAATTGGCACGGAAGAGATAGAGGGAAATGTAGAATAAAATAGACGGCGGAGGGGGCAGCAGTGACTTGAAGAAAGTGAATGCAGACACGGTCGCGGCAAATTGTGTGGATCAGGATCTGACCCGAAGTGTATTTGCCAGCATACATGAAAAACCGCGACAGAGAGCCAGGATCGCGCACGCGACACAGTCACTTACCAGGAGAGTGAATCAAACGATCGGGGCCAGGCCGATCGAGGTCAATTATGCGCTTGTCGTGAAGCGCTCAGGCAGGTCGCGAGCGGCTGCCAGGGATGTGTACTTGCACGGGGAGAAGGCTGGGCCGCGAGCTGTGCAGCGCGCGACCAACACGCACGACTCGGCGTGAAAGAGAATGAAGATGAGTAACAGCGGATTGCTGGTGAAAATCGCGCGAACTATGAAGGAGTTCTGGCAGCAGCAGATGATTGCGTGGCAGGCGCGCTTGGGGGGAGCGTAGTATGTAAAGAGAAAAAAAAAAGAAGAATTTTACACCGGCGGCGCGCGGAAGGGAAGTCAGCCACAGGGCAATGGGAGAATCGAAAGCAGACGAATCGAAAATGGGGCAGATTCGGAAGAAAATTACATGGGGAGAAGGTAAAGAGATGGGGGACGATGTCGAAGCTGAGGGCGAAAGAGATTGAGAGGGAGTAGTTTAGTTTGTACTGACCATTTGGTGTGGAGCCGGGGCGGTGGCCAATCAGCGGGGGGACATCTAGAGTCAGCTGGATCGAGGCGATTCACTCGAGCTTCAGCAAACTGCGAGACGAGATAAGCACAATAGAAGGATGAGTGTGAATATCTTCCCAATATCAGTGACTGCACTTCGTCGCAGTTGCGTGATGGCCAGCGCCTCCGAGTGCTCGCCAGCCAGCTGCTCAAGGTTTGACCATTTTTCAACTCTATTACCCGGCCAGCAACCACTCTATGGTAAGAGTGTCCCAAGATAGAACCATATTCCGGCTGCCTGGTACTCTCTAAATATCTCCTACGTTTCACACACTGCTTCTGTTTACTTGTCTACGCTTTTCTCGACGGCATACTATCAGGTTGCGCCCTTGCGCAAGGGAGTAAATCCCTGCTGGGGACCTCCCGGACGCACGGCAGTATGTAAAATCATCCAGAGAAAGAAACAAGACATCGAAGATTTTCTATTTTTCCAGGGATTCTCCATATGGTTCAAACTCGATGGTGGACGACACGATCACGGTAGGTATCGGCCTCCTTTGTTGGCCCCTTGATCCGATCGCCGCCTGTCTTCACTGCATGCACAGACCCCATCATCGTATTTTTCCGGAATCGCAACAGCCATACCATACTAACTGCAGTACAAGAATCATCATCTCATAGTCGGAGCAAACTCCCTTACTGGAACTGTGAACTGCTAGTACAGTACACTTGCGCCCGCATCAGCTGGATGTATCCCGACCCCACGAACCCCGTTGGCGCTCATCTATATTACCTCCACACTGACGTCAACCCTGGGAGTTGGTCACGTCTGGACGGCATGTACTAAACACCACCGGAGCAGCGTGATCAAAAATCCAGTCGCTCATATTTGATAAGCTGGCAATAGTACGAGAATTTCGCGTACTCGGAGCTTACTTTCTGGTGAGAATCAGGGTGCTCGACGCGTCAACCGCTGTATTAATTGGATCGATCACAATGTATGTCGGGATCCTAAAATAGGGTGGATAAATAGTCCAGCGTAGTGTGACATTACAAGAGTGTAATAGAACTACTAGCAGTGTACCATACCTAGGAGGCAGTTGCTGATAGTGTCAGAGGCCGTAGGTTTCCCCGCCACGCTGCCAACATGTGAAGCATGGCCCTCAAAAGACTAAACCCGATAAACTCTCGCTAAACCATAGCACATCACACTTCAAGTTGATCTAATGATTCTTCTCTCCAACATCAAGAGCCACCAAAAACCGACTGACACAGTTATACGCCGCGACCGTCGCCGTAATCTCCACCACCTCCTGCTCATTGAACCACGCCCTCAATTCCGCAAACACCGCATCCGGCACCGTCACCGTCTTGGTCATAGCATCCGTATACCTCAACACAGCGCGCTGCTCAGCACTCAAAACACGACAAATCTCATCGGTGAAATCCGTCTGCGCATCTCCAACAACCTTAAGCGCTTCCTCGCTCAATCCGCCCTGCGAAAGCAGCGGCGCATGCTGATCCCATTCGAATAGCGCGCCATTGATGACGGCCACGCGGCAGATGGCCAGTTCGCGGACAATTGTCGATAGGCTCGTTCGCGTACGGATGGCGCCGATGAATGAGTTCCAGCCCTCGGCGACGGGGAATGAGTGCAGGAGAGCGAGGTCGAGGGGGAGGAGTGGGTTTGGTGCTCGGCGGGCTTGAACACTTGATAGGATTCTGGCTTCGTCTGGGGTGCTGGTTGGGGGTGGGTCGGGGACATAGGGGAGGCGCATGGTGATGAATTCTTAGAATTGGGTTGTTTTCGGTTCTGGGTAGCTTGATCTGGACGTGCGTGTGTTAGATTGAACGTTGCGAGGTTGGTGCTAGTGCGAGATCGGGTTGTTCTGCTCCGCCAGGCGCATCTGATCTCCGACTTCAAGGAGGGGTATTGGAGAATAACGGACCGGATGAATTGATTGCTTGGGGTAGCGCCGATAGAAAACCCAGGTATTTATTGGATTTGTAGTCCGATGTAGAAGATTGAGGATGGGAAGGTGTATTTATGGTTGCGTTTATCGCCAACCCCGCGTGGTCCCGCAGCGGGAGTGATCCGATAATTGATGCCGCGGATGTCGGTCTGCGGCTTCCGCTGTCGTGCCGGATGCGCTCCGTTCAGCAGAAACACATTGACGTTTTTCAGCCAAATAACCTTGTACGGGGACGTTTAGACATGACAAATATGAGTGCTAGTAAGTATGCATTGTGCTCTAAGGTGGTGTACCAAGCAAGGTATATATTTCCACACCTTACTATAATTATAGCAAGCCTAAATACATCTAAAAGTCAGTCAACAGACTTATAGATCAAGTTGTCAACAGTGTGATAAGACCAAGTTCGGAACAATATTTGAAAATAGTGTTTACTCTGCATTTGTCGTCTGCTAGATGCCTGTAGGTGCTAAGATGACCCAAATGGAGCGCCTTAAGTTGCTGAGCGAGTTGAATGTATAACCGCATTGCATCGCAGCTATACCTTCACCTCATGAGAATATATTGGTCAACTCGAACGTATTCAAACTGAAAGAACTCAAAAACTGGAAAAGCAAGAGAGTAATCTCCGAACTTATCCTAGTCGAGTATATCATTATTTCGACTGCATGCACCTGCAACGCAACTGCGGGTCTTGGCGCGGTCTCCACCCGCCGCTTCGGGAGCTCCAAACAACAGTGTCGTCACCTCCTGAACAACCCCCTCGGTTCCCCAAACACCATGCCTCCAAAGGGAGCCAAACCCACTAGCGACGAACTGCTAGCTCAGTTCGACAACCTTGGTATCGACCAGTCCGACAAGGGCTCCAAGCGCGTCCCGGCACCAGCTGCCCCCGCGGCTGACAATGCGAAGGCCGAGCAGGAGGATATCCTCGCTGAGCTGGACCACCTAGCTACGCAGCGACCGAGCAGTGGTCCCGGGACACCGCGTCTTTCGTCTGATAAGGCTCGGTCCTCGACGCGGTCGCCGCGGCCTAGTGCGACGATCGATCGGGCTAGCGAGGACAAGACGCGCCAGTCGGAGGAGACTGGTCGGTCTTCTCGTGCTGGCGTCAAGCAGGAACAGCCTAAGACGGAGCCGGAAGAGGCTGCACCGCAGCAGCAGCAGGAGGGTGGTGGTTGGTGGGGAGGAATCTTCGCAACTGCCAGTGCTACCGCTACTGCTGCTATGAAGCAGGCTGAGGCTGCTGTCAAGGAAATCCAAAACAATGAGGAGGCTCAGCGCTGGGCGCAGCAAATGAAGGGCAATGTTGGTGCGCTGAGGGACTTTGGTAATTATCCCCCTACACTCTTTTAACATGCACTGGGATTCCTGCTAACACTAACATTATATAGGCGGCGAGCTTCGCAACATGGCCATCCCAACCTTCACCAACCTCATTCACACTCTTGCGCCTCCCATCTCCTCGCACGAACGTCTCCAGATCCATGTGACCCACGACCTCTCTGGCTACCCCGGCGTGGACCCGTTAGTATATGCTGTCTTCTCGCGCGTGATGGCACAGGTCGAGGGTGGAGACCTGCTGGTCATTCAGCGGGGTCAAGAGTCTGCTCCCAAGCGCGGTCTTGATGTCGGCGGATATATTTCTAGTGCTGGATGGAGCGATGGGCCTTGGTGGCGGACAGTGACACCCGGAACCCCGCGCACCATCAATGCGGTGCCCGGTACAATCGAGGGATCCAAATTGGCCCGTGCAAGCGCCGAGTCCTACGCAACAGAGTACTTTGCTTCCCGAGGCGGAATCGAAGAAGCCGCGAAGCAAGCCAGCGAGGTCCTGAGCGAATCTAACCCGGTCCGCAGCAGTGATATCTTCCTGGCTATCCAGGCTATCCGCCAGACGGTCTCGACAGACCTCTTCCAGGCCGGCGCATCAGGCGAGAAGCCCACCACACCCGGCGCGGTCGATACCCCCGAGCCAGAGGAGGAGATTTCATTTGCTTTGTACCTCCATGATCCCGTGCACGGCATTGCCTTTCACACCATTTCCCAACCGGTTCCTCAGCAGTGGATTGAATGGCTCGACGCCTCCGCGCCGGCCCCGGAGAACCCGGACGCGGAGGACGCACAGGTCCCGCGCGCCGTTGTGCCCGAAGCTATCGCCGAGATCATCGAGAGTGGAGGCGTGGACCCGCGCGAGTGGGTTGCCGAGTGGATCGAGGAGACTCTTTCGCTCGCAGCGGGCGTCGTTGCGCAGCGGTACGTGGCTCGCCGTATGGGTGTTGGCGAGGGCGGCATTGGAAAGGGCAAGATGCGGGCCGAGCAAGCGACGACTGTGGAGAGTGGTGCAGGTGAGGCTGCGCGCGCTTTGTAGACGAAAGCTCAGCTTCAGTAGCTCTTTTGATGTTGTTCATGTGATACACCCCCAATTATCTGTTGCAAATGCATTCCTATTTTCAGTTTCGATAGTTGAGCACCGTTTGGGCTGGGTAACAGGTCGTAAATAAAATGTTCCACGATATATGATCTATGATCTATGTACAAAATGGGTCCTCTTTCTTTTCCACGGTCCCATCTATAGCCCGACGCTCCGTTAATAATCATAAAGGTTCATGCGCGCTGCTCCCCAATGCAAGACCAACCACTGCGCCTGGTAATGATAACAAGAAAACATCATCCATGCAATCCAGAGTGCTCTGGCCACGCTTTACCGATCGAGGTCAATTGGTCCTTCGAGGTCGGGGACGTGCCAGAAGTTGGCGCGCAAAGCAGTCACGCTGTGTTGGTTAGTATAAATGAGATAATAGAAAAAGGAGGCAACACACCTCGTTGACCCGTTCAGAACGGTATGCGCATCTGTACCGTCCTCGCTCTCCTGCAACCTCTTCTTCATATCAGACAAGTCGGCAGACCACTTGAATTGGCGCTGTTTCGGGGCCTCAACGTGCCCATTTACGCCATTCACGGCATGAACACCATTAACGCCATTGACACCATTACACTCGTCCTTGTGCACACCATTCGTCAACCCATTGACCGCCTTCTTCTTCACCTCCACGCCAGCCTCAGCATACAAGCACCCCCTCGACCAATAATAAGGCAGAGTGCGCGTATACAGCACAGGCTGAGCCTCAACGTCCTCACGCATGGGCACATTAATATTATATAGCTCAACCCTTTCATCCCAATTGCGCCACAAATGCGCAACAACCTTAACCGCCAACCTGGCTGCAGCCGCAATCACCGCATCAGTCTGGGGATCCTTACTCCCAAACGAGATGGCAATGCCCTTCTTCCCGCAGAACACGGCCTCGAGCGCGCCGCCGACCGTCCCCGACGACAGGTTATAGATGGTGGAGGCATTGCGGCCGTGATTGGGGCCGGAGATGACGAGGTCGATGGGCGGGCGGTCTGTGAAGAGGTTGTACAGGCCCAGTTGGGCACAGCTGGCGGGCGTGCCGTTCTCAATGACGACCCATTCCGCCTCATCTTGGCCGGTTGCGCTGGAGCCGGCGGGGGCTTGGTAGGATTCGTCCCAGGTGCCATCTGCGCGGAAGGAGTCTTTGTGCACGAAGTTGGCTGTTAGGGCTGCTTCGATGAGGTGGGCTTTGCCGATCCAGGAGCGGGAGGCGGCGGGGATGGCGACAGAGACGAGGTGGCCGGCTGTCTGGAGTTCGTCGACGAGGGGCCGGATATAGGGCGAGAGCCGGGTGTTGGGTGGACCATCGTCGTTGACGACCTGGTGGGTGTTAGTGCTGCGTCATAGTTTTATTTTTTACCCCTCTCTTTTGCATCTGGTGCATGCGCTTGTAATCCTTGTTCAAAATCCTTATCTTGAACCAACCAAGGGGAGAATTGGCGCAGCGGATATGTCATAGTTCATGCGCTGGTCGCTAGCCTTGGTATTGACATAGCAAGGCATAGCGTCGCATAACCAGCCCACGGCAAGAAAAAAGGGCGAACAGAAAAAGAATCGAGGGATCGCGTGAACACTGACCAAGATATGCATTGCGACGAAAAAGACCGGGCCGGCGCAGTGCTCGGCTATACAGAAATTCGAGATTGAGCTCGGGCAGGGATCTGGCTCTCCACGAGTGTAGATCACTTATAGCTGTATGTACAGTGAGGGATAAGTCGATGCAACACTTGTGAAACAGTTGCAACCCCACGGGACGCGGGCCTTATATGGGGATGGCTAAGGATTGAGCCATTCGGCTGGATTGGAGGCATTTGGGTGTGGCACTGGCATGCTGGAGCGTACCGGCGTGCCGAATGGGGTTGAGCACAAAGTTGTCGGGGGCTGCGGGGGCGGCAATTGGAGGCCAGATGGAGTCTGCGGTGAACCGATCCGTTCGGTGTGCAGATTCTGCGGCCAGCAGAGGCGGTTGTGAGGAGAGGCAGACGGGGAAGGCGAGAATGGGCCGGGTATGGGTTTTCTAGGGCGAAATAACCTCGATTTAGGTGTGGTGCAGCTGCGTGCAGCCGATATATGACCAGATTGATGGAGTTACTTAGGCTATTACACTAGGAGTATACCGTATACCCCATACTGAAAGTATACCCTCCCTCAGTACTCCAGTTCGTGCCCTTCTTGTCTATGACTAATATATCACATGATCTACATATCACGTGATATGACTAATACAGCCCCCAGACTACGGTGTACAGCGCAGCCGCTGGACTGATGAATCACTCGGTACGCTGCAGTCCGGCTTTCCAAAGGTCGCTGGGGACATTTCCTGTCCAGGCCGTACCTTAACACACGAGGTACCTGGGTCGAAGCTGACTGGCCAACCACAGCCCGCCTGGCCCACGGGTCCTCTCTATCAGGGACGATTTGCTGATTGTCTCGCGTAAGATCAGTCCACCTCGTGCCCGAGAGATCCTGGTGCATACCGGGCGTTGTATACAGGGGGTACACGAGCAGCCCTGAATCGTTTTTGTCCAAGAAGGATGGATGTTATTCCTATAGTACAGACTATCGTCCACAAGATATTGCTGTAGTTACATCCCAACTAGCAGATCAAATCCCAACGCGACTAGTTTGGCGCGCAATCCGCCATCCGCCCTCTGTCAGGCTGCTGCGGTCTGTGCGGATCCCAGAAACACGCTAGAGACGATCGCAAGCACGCAAAACTTTGGTGGTGGGGAACCCGTCATCTTCTTCCCCTCTGCATCCTTCATCATTCCTCCATCGTCAGCGACTTCGCAAATCTCCTTCGATTCGGTCCCGCCTCTTCCCATCCGTCCCGCAAAGTCGCTGAAAAAAAAAAAGCTTCGGCCTTTTTTTTTCTGCGATATTTGCCCGGCTCTACCCACGCCCATCTCTGCAAGAGCTACGCCTGTATCCTGTATGGACTGCGCAAGCGCTGGAACTGCTGCGGGGATTGACCCCAAAATTTTGGATAATTGGCAAACTGACGGCGCCTTCTCTGTCGGGTCGTGGGAACACCTGGGATACGACCAACCGCCCGAGTGGGATACCAGTCAGGAATCGAGCCAGTGTGCCGATGTCGCCGACCTGGGCGCTTTCCATGATCCGCTGACGGGATCACTGCTGGATCGATCGGGTGATATCCAGAATAGGTGCGCATTCGCTTTCCGTCGTCGCCCGCTCGCTCGCGGGATCGAGGTCGATTGTCGTGAGGGGTTGAGAAGAGAAGATGAGACTAACCCATTACGGCGTCACAGAAAGCGCGATGTGACGAACGATAAATACAATTACGCCGATGGCCCGGTCGAGGGCACTGGCAGTGGTACTATCAGCCCTCGTACCATCCCGTCGTCCACCGACGACAACTTCCATACCGACGAACCGTGGCCGCACTTCCAACTCTTCAACTCCGTGGCCGCCGGGATGTCCCTGGAAGCACCGGTGATGTTCCCCTACGGTAAAGGCCCAAACAACTCCGCCGGCGCCGTGATTGTCGACGACGTGGGCGAGATGCCGCAGGGTCAAGGATTTCCGGATGCCTCGGCGGAGGCGATCATGTTTCAGCAGGTGCCTCCGTCGTTTCCGATGATGGAACAATGGCCCGAGATCCCGCACGGCATCTCGACGGAGAACATGCCGGGCCAAGGCTCCGTGCCGCTGGCAATGAACTCGCAGAACAACGCCAAGGAGCAATTCCAGCCGTCGATGCGGTCTCTCGAGTCACGATGGATCAACAATCTGGAATCGCAGTTGCCAGTGACCCAGATGACGACGCCGCCTACCTCGTTGCAAACATCGCCGGCCCCGCAACCCCTGCAAGATTGCTTCCAGTTCAAGTCTGAGAACTCTTCTGTCGCTGGAGATATGTCTGGTATCTACGAGTACCAGTACTCGAGTGACGATGCCCCGGCCTTTGCGGACCGTCAGCTGGAGGACGATGCGCAATGGAAAATTGCGACTCCCGACCACAGTTCCCCGGAGTCGTCTGTCCCCGGCACTACTGCCTTTATGGTCAGCGAGACCCCGTCAGATTCCGTGATCAACAACAATCCCTCAAGATCTCGGGCTTCTTCGTCTGCGGGTCATCGGGCTTCTGGCCGACCCATGCCTCTTGCGATGCAATCCGTGGCTACGATCCGCAAGCGCAAAAACCGGAACCCTCAGTCCATGGACCAGGGCCAGCCTAAGCCTTTGCAGATTGTTCAAGAGGATGGTCAAGGTGGCTCCATTGCGTCGGCCGATTTTGTTTCTCCTCCACGCGGTGCTCGCCGCAAGGGTCCGCTGAGTATGGTCGGTCGGGCTAATGCTGGTATGCGCCGCAAGAATAAGGATACCTGTGTTCAATGTCGACTGAATAAGCGCAAGGTCGGTATTTCCCAACCGACAATGTTTTTGAATTGTAAAAACTAAATCTGATGCAGTGTGATGGAAGCTCGCCTTGCGATGCCTGTCGTCCTACTCTTCACGAACAGCCCTGTGCTCGTGCTTGCTTCTCCAGCATTGTCGAATTCGGAACATGCAACTATATCTGTACGTTTTCCCACGTCTCTAATCAAGCGACTTTAACTAACTCTACCTAGCTCAACGAGCTGTCAACCACCCTACTCTTGACGGCACTGCTCGAGTTCGAATGGAAATCCCGACCGAGTTTGACATGACCCAGCTCCTATCATTCCTCTCCGAGCGCCAGGGTCGGTTCAACATCCGTGCCAGCCAGGCTTGGGGCTCTTTATATGTTCTCGATCTTGGTGAGACGTACAAGTTCTTGAAGAGCTTGAGTGAATATAACGGCAATTCCAAGTCGACCTTTTTGGAGTTCATTGACCGCCGCATCGTCGAGTCCAAGGACAAGTCAAAGAACTGGTTGACCTGTGTTAAGGATTGCGACCCGATGAACCAGGCATACGTGAGTAACAATCCGCGGAAAATCAGATAGAATATTTACTCACATTGGCACAGACATTGCTTTCGCAATGGAACAACATGCCCAGCCGCGCAAGATACACCTTCGTCCCACTCGACGAAAACGGCCAAGAACGTTCAATGGACATCAACAACCCAGAAGACCGCCGCGACATCCTGCTCGCCGCCCAACTCTCCCGCATCGTCTGCCGCATGATGGAAGTCGAAGGCTTCCGCAAACTCGAACGCGACTTCTACAACATCAAATGGAAACAAATATCGCACGAGACACACATCCGCTTCCTCAACGAGCTCGGCCACATCCTCCTCTCGCTGCGCTGGCGCTGCTCCTGGTGGAAGCGCCTGGGCGACGGAGGCCAAAGCCCCGATCCAACGCAGCAGCACTATGTCGACCGCGTCGAGCTGCTCTGCCGCATTCTATACGTTTACTACACCTGCGTCCTTGCCAAGCTGCCTTCATGGTCCACCAGCGATGTACCGAAGGGAACTTGGTCTTCGTATGCGGACTCGGAGAACGCAGTTTGGGACGACTTCCCCTCGGACCCATCTGATGCTGGCTTTCAATCTTGGATGGACCGGGGACAGGAATTGATCGAGCAGGCTGGTGTGCGTGTACCCAGCCAGATCTCGAAATTCTGATCTACTCGAAAAGAACAAAATATAAAGCGGCAGCATTCACGGCATGGATTGGATTGGCAATGGTGCGGATTGGAGTTGGATATTAGATACCCTTTTCTTTTTTTTTTTTCATTTCTTGTGATTTTCATTTTTCTCTGTTTTTTCTGCCTTGTCGTCCGGATTTTTGCCTTTCAATGGCTCACGACTATATTCTACTTCCAAGTGTTTATGATTAACGAATATCGCCTCTCATGTCGACTCGATGGGTAGCTTGTTTAGAGGGCGGCTCTTTTGTACATGGGATTTTTCTTTCTCCATACATATTTCGCTTCTTGATAGGTAGCATCAATGAACTAGCAGCTGGACAATAACGAAGAGCAGACACGTATGATATCGTACTAGATTATTCGTCAGTGTTCTAACCTCACAGGTTACAACAGTAGAGGACTCGCGCATGGAGAATAACAGGGTATCGAATTCATGAATCGTATCGCTGAGCGATCACATATGAGTTTAACAAATCGAACAAGGCCCATGTACCAACCAGACCTTTATCAGTAGAACGGGATAGCAAAATGCAGTCCCAACAAGAAGAAAAAACAAACACCTGCGCCTCAGCCACTGACAAACACATGTCCAACGTCACCCGGAAACACAATAATCACTTTATTTCTTCCCCTTCTTATCCCCCTTATCCTTCTTCCCACCAGCAAGCATTTCCAAATGTCCCGCCTTGGACGCAAGACTGCGCTCCGTCTTCGCAACCAGGCCGGAAGTGAGTTTCTATTTGGAATATGGTTAGCATCATCCACCAAGCCGACGAGAGGAGTTCGAGTCAATGAGACTAATCTTCATCCAAGTCCCCAGACAGACAAGACAGAGGAGTGGCTGCACGAACCTTATTCAACTTCGCCTGCTTAATGAGACCCTGCTTCTTCGGCGCGACCTGTCGGGGACCGGGCTTTGTGCGGGCGTTCGCGCCACTGTACCATGGTAATAGTTAGCATTGTTTCTGTCCTGCCTTGTAGAAATTCTCTTCTCTTTGCCCGTTGCTAGGGCGAAGAATGCGTTGAGGTTGGATTGAGTCCGACGTACCGCTTCGTCGCTGCCGTGGTCGGCTTGCTCTTCTTCAGGAGTCCTTGTGCCATTGTGCTTTTTGTGTGGTGGTGCGAGTACTGCCTGCAGCACTGAGAGGTTTGCGATCTGAGTAAGGTTAAGGTGGTTACAACTTGAACCTTCAGAAGTGTGAGTGGTTGCCCCGTGGATTGTTGGAAAAATCCTTATCGACTTATCGCGGTCACGTGGTGGATAATGGATGTGGGTATGAGTTTCCTGATTTGGAAGTATATTTGTCTTTTCAGTTCGTATGTCTGTATGGATCGGCAGAGTACTGCCTGAGAACAAGCAAGTCCGGATTACTTTCAGGCTTGATACAGGGGGCCTGCTGGCAGATTTCGCACCTGGTGGATATGCTGGGGGACTCGTGTACTACGATCGTATACTACATGCGAGGGCGGAGAGGAGTAAGAGCGAACGAAAGAGGATGATAATCGACGATAGAAACTCTGATCATTCCCTAAGGTACAAAGAAAATATAGGCATCACATAGGGAATAGTAATAGTAGCAACACATGGGATCATCTGACTGTCTGTAGCAAATACGCCCCTAGCGTCCGTTGCCCGCTCCTACAAGGATAATCCGATAACAAACCTGGCTGACTTCTATCAACCCTAAAAAGAGTCCCATCTCGGATTTATAAGCTCCGATTCCTACAGTATATTCCATTCAAAATACTAAAGCAGCCGACATCCATTCCCGCCTCAAAATCCCCCTATCGAACCGACACCTCAGACGCCTCAATAATCAACGAAGACGCCGCAACCATTTCAAACCAAAGCGACAAAAATTCGAGGCCGATATCAAGGAGTTTGTCCTGTACGCCATGGAACTGAAACTGCAATTATACTAGGTGGCCATGGGGAAGGACTGGGAGTCTAGGTGGGGCTAACGCGTGGCAGTTTCAAGATCCGAACCGTATGCTGGTTCGATGTAGCTTCATTCAATCTGAAACTCCTGGCCGAGTACCTTAACTTTATTTCAGATCTGCATTGATACCACGAACTGTTTTGAGTATTTAGGGCTGACTGGAATGTAACCCAATGCACAAAGTACTTAATTCGATCCGAATACTGGTCAATGAAATACTGACTCGGAGCTACGCAGAAGATAAAGCATGACGTGACATGGCATTACAAGCATAAGCCGACTTGATTCCTTGAACATACATCAAAGCGACAAACATGATACAAAACGCAAAAAAAGTCCTGCTCAAGGACCGCGAGGTCATAAAGAGAAAATAAGTTTCCACAAGTAAGTCGATAAGATTTCTCAACCCTCATTAATTCCATCCAGAATACAACTCCGCCTCACCAGAGGACAGAGCGTTCAAAGAGTTAAAACAATTGGAGATTCATGGGCAGAAAACTCATACAGAAAGAATAGACATGGAAAGGAGATGCCGCCGGGGGTTCATCATCTCCCGTCAAGAAGAAGATACTTAGAAGGCCATGACAGCGAAGACACCGGCCATGACGGCGCCGAGGCTGATGGAGGTGCGGCCGGCACCGTTGAAGACGGGGGTGGAGGAAGGGGTGGCCGAGGCGGTACCGGTGGCGCCTGCGGAGGAAAGAGGGGTGCTCTTCAGGGTGCTGATGCTGGAGGGAACGTGGGGCACATGGCTGGAGACAACGGGAGCAACGGGGGTGGCGGTGCTGCTGGCCTCCTCGGGGCAGATGGTGGTGGTGACCTCGATGGTGCCGTAGACGGTCGAAGAGGACTGCACGGGAGCGACGGAGGAGGGAGTGACGACCGGGGTGGCGGTGGAGGTCGGGACGGCAGCGGGGGTGCTGGTCTGGTCCTCCTCGGGGCAGATGGTGGTGGTCACATTGTCGATGACGGTCACAATGGTGGCGGGGGTGGAAGTGGGAGCGGGAGTCTCGGTCTCGGTCTCGGGGCAGATGGTGGTGGTCACATCGTCAACGATGGTGACGGTGGAGTGGGAGCCTGAGCCAGAGGAGCCGGAGCCGGAGCCCTTGGAGATACCGAACTGGGAAGACCACTGGTAGGCGCCGGTGCCCTCGACGACGATCAGAAGACCGTAGTGGGTGGTGTCGGGGGTCAGGTTGTAGCCGGGAGTCCAGGTGTAGTGGCCGGAGTTGGGGATGTTCTCAACAATGGTCTCGAGGGGCACGACGTTGGTGGAGGGGCCGCGCAGGAGAACCAGGGAGACACGGTCACCTTTGTCGGCATCCCACTTGATCTCGTAAGGAGTGCCCTCGGGGACCTGCTCGTTCAGACCGGGAGCGCGGACAGCGTTGCCCGAGGGGGGCTTTGAGTAGTCGGGCTGGGTGTAGGCCGCAGCGAAGGCGACGAGGGTCGAGAAGATGGCACCGGAGGAGAAACGCATGGTGGCGGAGTTTTTGTTTAGCTGTAGAAGCAAAGAATGACTGAAGTTGGGAAAGAGCGAAGGGACGCTTGCGGAAAGCTAATGATTGACGGAAGTTGGAAGGAGTGACTTGGGGGAGAAAGAGAGAAGAAGTAGGAAAGGAGAAAGGCGCAGTTGCTTTCTACTCTTGGGGCAATGTTTAGGGCAGTGGAGAGGTACATTTCAGAGCCCCATCCGGGACCCCCCGCTGGCCAGGCACGCACCAGTCAGGCCGAAGGGCTGCATCATAGTGGGTCGGCATCAAAAGCCTACTTTGCAAGCGAGGAGACGGAGTATCTCCCCGGTTTGTCTAGCGGGGGCGCTGACACTGCTGGCAGGTGTACCATTGTATGTAAGAATAACTGAGTCTACCAAAGACCCTGTGATACATTTACTCACACGCCACCGGCGGACTCGGATTATTTTGGGTTCTTGCTAGCAGGATCTGAGACCGAGTGAAAGTGATTGATACGACGGTACCACTGGTGGGCTACAAGCTGTACGACTATACTCCGACGAGTCTAGGGTCCCTCGTGGGGCGTAGCTCGTGGATTATGTACTTGCCGTAGTGCAGGTGTATGTACAATACGGCAACAAGGCTCGCCGTTGACCAGATTGCAATCCCAAAAAATTGGAGCACCGCAGGAGGGCAGCCAGTGAGACGAGGAATGTCGAGAAATGCCCATGCCGGACTAAACCCAAAATACGGAGGGAAATTGGCTGGAAGGGCCAGGAATGGAGCGGTAATCACAACTAGCCCTTAATCAAAGACGATACGATCTACGAAATCTATTAATATGGAGACAGAGAGCTCCATGAGTGCCCAGCATTTAGTCGTGAATCGTGAAAGAAGAGCTAATGGCATCCATCACTTCTAATTTTAAATGTCTTACTCTTGCCAGTGCTGCCCCAAGGTAATGATGAGGGAGAGAATGAGATCAACGGCCGGATATTCTCCGGCCCAACTGGGTGTAAGATACCCGTATTGACACCGCCGGTATTACCGTTGCTTTCCCTGCAGGGTCTCACGATGTCGTCGATTCATTTCCGAGCGCCACATCGTGTCATTCCCGCTTGTTCTGGCGCACTTCGATCGGGGCCTTGACCTTCTCTCTGCGTCGCGATCTAACTGACTTTACCCTGCCTGCCTGCCTGACCCTACGCTAAGCACCGTCGGGTCTCCCCTGAACATCGGCTCCCCACACCCCTCCCACCCATCATGGTGCCCAACCCACCGCTCTGCCGATCCCACCGGTTCGTCGGACCTGCGATACCACCGGTAAGGATCAACGGTTGATCAGGGGTGGTTGCGGGTGAGGGGAACTTGCGTGCTGCCGTGACACTTCAACTGGGGGCACCACGGCTGGTGTGGCTGTTCAGTTCGGCTGTTCCGCCCAGGAAATTTCGATTGTCTCACAGTGTGCACGGTGATTTGCGCATTTCCTTGACTTCGCGTGGTGGTGGGGCGTTCCTGCGTGCAACACACACCCCAGCAGAGCCAATTGTATGTACAGCACATTCTGTGCCTCCGGAGATTTGGGGCTCGGTCCCTGCGCCGCACAAAAAAGAGTGAATCCGCCAACGGAGCTCCTTCCGCGCTATTGGCACCCGCCCATGGAATCCGGTGAATCGCACGCTCAAAATAGCCTCCCAGTCCCCATTTCGCGCCTCCAAGAGAACGGTGATTGTGCTTGGCTTTCAACGGGATAATGGATTCAGCCTCTTCGCATCGGCTTGCTTCCGTTGTCTCCCAGCGCCGGATCTGATCGTGACGTTCAAGCAGTCCGCCACTCCAACACCCACCCTTGAAAAAATTTGCACAGGGACAGCTCACCGCTAGCAAACCGGTTCTTTCGCTCTGGGGGCCTTGTGTGCTTTCGCGCGTGGGTCGGTTGCGGTCAAAGTACGGGAGAGTTTGACCCAGAGTGGTGGCCAATGTCATCGGTGCTTCGCTGGCTTGGGATATTTGGTTTTGCTTGGCCTACAGAGCTAAGACGTAGGAACGGCGACAGCTGCAGGCACAGCTGCAGGCACAGCTGCTTGATCAAGCCCTACTTGATGATGGTTAGGCCGCCCGTCGGCTAGATTGCGAGGCTGACGGTACACGGCACGAATAGGATACTAGAATACGAAAGCCAAACGCCGTCAGAAAGGCTGTCATTTCAAGGCGTTCACTCCGCACTCATCCAAGGCTATGGCCACTTCCATATTAATTCCTCCCGCCCTATGCCACACCTATAGGAGTCCTCCCGACTCTCCTGCCAAGCCCGCAGACGACCAATCGCATCGCGGAATGGGGTAGTATTTTGTATCTCATTATCGCGACGCCACCGATGAACCCAGCAGGGGCCAGGCACACGCTGTGGTGGTCCTGGCGAGGTCGTGCCTGGCGTGGCCCGGACGGGGTTTCTTCGGGCGCTATGTCGGCCACCTGTGGGGTTCACTTATGGCCCCAATGGGTCGGATTCCTTCCAATTATCTGTCCTGATTTGGTGGTGTGTCCGTTCGTTGGCGATGACACTAAATCCTACTATTCTTTGTGCTACTGCGTAGTAGTGCAGCTGGATGGAGTTTGCGAGTAGAGCCTCACTTGGTGGGCGCTTGCTCGATTTTGGGAAGTTGTCGAGAACGTAATGCGATGGGATGGGGCTTGGAGGTTAGCTCGGAGGTGCTTCCGAATGCATTGCTATGTGTTGACAGATGGCCCATTGAACTTGCTGCGCAAAAATGCACTCTTACTGGTCACAGTTATGACTTGACTTGCCGTTGAGGCGAGTATCTGCGATGGCTCGGGTCTTTACTTACCCGAACATTAGCAATCTCAACTGTCTGGGGCGTTCATTCTCGACGAGAGAATTATGACTTGCGTCTTCTTGGCTAGAATGCAATACCTCTATAGTCCTTCATGGAAGAATTTAAAGACGGAGTTTCGCTGTTTGAAGAGAACTCCGGTAAACATGACCATCTAATTAGATGCACCTAGGCCCCTTGTCCAGGGTTTCTCCTATTAATTTTTAAGCAAGTCGAACCAAGAAATTGTTCAAAATGAATTGGAAACAGTCTCCTTGAAAGGAATGATGATATGCGCATGAGTGCAGTCTCGCTACGAATCTCGTTCAAGCTCAACTAAACATCATCAGCCTAAAGCTTCCGCCTTTTTGCTCACCAGGGTGGAACTACGCACGACACGATGACTCCTTTTTGTCGAATACTCCTGTTACGCTTCCCAACCCCGAAATGGACTACAACATTCTCAAGAGGCCAACATGCCCAAGAGATGTGACCACTGAAGACAGCATGCAAGCGAATAATCGCTAATCAATGAGTTTGTGAATATGTTCAAGGGGTATTTATAGTTACTCCGCCCAAGGCTTTTAAAAAGGAAAGGAACGCAGATCTGACAGCCAGACAGGGTGTCCGAATCAAATGACGAGATTGAAAAATCGCAAATCCGACAGTCTTCGACCAAGTCGTTTCAAGTCAATCACAATGCAGACATGCCATCACGTGCCAGTGCGCCAACTACCTCAAATACCAAGTTGAGCTATGCATTTACTCCAACCAGGTAACAGTCTTAGTCTGCAGGAACTCATCGTAGCCATGGATTCCACCGAAGCGACCGAATCCACTGCTCTTCCATCCGCCGTGAGGCAGGACAGGCTCATCGTGTACAGTCAGGGCATTGATGTGGACGGCACTGTAGCAACAATTAGTTTTCTCATCCTGGTTCTAGTCTTTAGATAATCGGTTAGAGTAAACTCACCCAGACTCAATCTGCTTCGCAACCCGCAATCCACGGAAGAGGTTGTTAGTAAACACAGCACTAGTCAACCCATACTCGGTATCATTCGCGAGAGCAATCGCATCATCCTCCGAATCAACAATGAAAAGCGAAACAGTCGGACCAAACGACTCGGTCGCGTACATGTCCATGTCCTTTGTGACGCCGTCGACGATAATGGGACGCATGCTAGTATCGACGGACTCGCTGGCGCCCGCGTCGCCGAACAAAAGTTTCGCGCCGTGCGAGACGGCGTCCGAAACAAGCTTCTTGTTCTTTGTCACGGCGGCGGAGTTGACTAGCACTGGTGCCGGTGCGTCTTTGCCGAAGAGCTTCTCGGCTGTTGCGGCCAATTTTTCGCGGAATTGGTCAGCGATGCCCCGTTGCACGACGATGCGCTCGGTTGACATGCAGATTTGGCCGGACTGAACAGTATGTTAGGTTATTTTACTCTATAGTTTGTTCTATTTGGATGCGGATGTGCACTTACGTGCATGAAAGAACCAATAGCGCAATTCATAGCCGCCTTGTCAAGATCCGCATCATCTAGAACGATTGCCGAAGCTTTACCACCCAGCTCAAGCAGGACAGGCTTGACGTGCTTGCCAGCGGTGGAAGCAATAATGGAACCGACGTTGGTGCTACCGGTGAAGTTGACCTTGCGCACAGCCGGGTGGGCAATGAGGGCATTAGTGATGGCGGGGGCATCAGAAGCCTGGTGGAAGACGACGTTCAGAACGCCAGCAGGCAAACCAGCCTGGCGGAAGATATCACCCAGAGCCCAGAAGCACTTGGGCGAGAGCTCGGAGCCCTTCAGTACGACTGTGTTGCCGGCGGCGAGCGGGAGGGCCACGGCCCGGGTACCCAGGATAAAGGGGGCGTTCCTGGTTTTCGAGGTCGATGTGAGTTACACTGCATAAGGTGGGAAGCACGACATCAAAATTAAGAAAAAGAACATACCAAGGCGCAATGCTGAGAATAACACCATACGGCTCCTTGAAGACCATCGCGCCCTCGTTATCCTTCGTAACATTCGGGACAACGCCCTCGATAGTCGGAATGCGCGCTGCAAAGTCCTTGATAAAGCTCACACCCAGATTAAAGGTGTGCTCGGAGAAAGGGCGGCCAGCACCCGTTTCCTCGCGCTGGTACGCGATCAGCTCCTCCTTGCGCGAGGCCATGATGTCAGCGGCCTTGAGGAGGATATCCCGACGGTCGTAGGCCTTCATCTTGGCCCAGGCCGGGAATGCAGCCTTGGCGGTGTCGACAGCGCGGACGGCATCGTCGACTGAGGCGCCGGCGCAGTAGTTGGAGAGCTCGCCGGTGGCGGGTGCGTGGACCTCGAACTTGATGTCGGTGACGATGGATTCACCGTTGATGATGAGCGGGGTTACGTTGTTTTGCGCCATGGTTGCATATAGGGAGGAGGGGACTTGCACAAGAGAGGAAGAAAAAGAGGTGTGAAGTTGTGATGGCGTGAGGAGGGGCTGGATTTAACGAGTCGATAGTTAAGCTGATCTTGCCGAATTGGAGATGTGGGGTGGAGGGGAGACCCGCGAGCTGAAGACCTGGCGGAGTTAAGACGGGAGCTTGTATAAATGCGTGGACGGTGTGGACTGGCGGTGCCGAGTGGAGGGACGCTTCCGAGATTTAGTTCCAGGTTCGATCTGTCCTCTTCGATCGTGAACTCGACTGCAATATTAGTCTCATGTACTAAGATCGCAGATGCAGGATCATCAAGGCTGAGGGGGGCTGACAAAGCGGGGCCGGAAGCTTTCCGTATATCCATGCTGTTGATCCTGTGTATGCCAATTACGGAGTATGCTGTTGCGATGCTTCGGATGCTTTCCAGAACAGTCACCCAGTAAAATCAGGGGAGACTCGGACTTAGAGATAATTCCACGCTCCTTTAGCTGTCACCAACACCCGACAAAAAGTGCCGACCTCACCCAGACTAACCTTAAACGGTCCCCAATCAGTGGCATCCAATCTGTCTACGATATACACGCTTAGCGTCGTCAATCCCTGTCAACCGGCATAAGAATACTCCACATACCCTACGACAATCCTCGCAAAACCTCATCCAGCCACGACGTACAGCCACGAGGGCAGCCACGAGCTTCGTCATGCAGTGGGGGTTTCCCGAAACAATGGACCAACCGAAAGTTCTCCCCGGTACAAACCCGTCTTCTCGGTGGCTTTAACGTTCTTAAATCCGACCCAACAATTAAACGTCGGATATTATACCGGTAGTGTATGATAGTGAAGAAAGGAAGAGAGATCCAATTCGTATTCAGGTAAAAAAACTCCGCCCATGCAAACAACGCCCAATCCACGCTATAAACAAATGCCAATCCCACACACGAGGATCAAAATCACTCCGCCCAAATTTTCGTCTCCATCGACTGCGCCTTCGAAAACTCCGCAAAAGGACAAGCCGACGACTTTGTCGGACCACTCCGTGCACTCTGCGTCGTCTGCGCTGTGTGCGTCGTGTCTGTGGTATTCGTCGAGGGAGCAGCGCTCTGCGTGGAAGGCGCAACACTGGTGATACTAGATCGATCATCGTCGTCGGAACTACCAGATGAACTACCAAGGATCTTCTTGTCGCCCAGATAGCCCTCGCGAGAGCCAAAGCTATAGATCGACATTTCGTCGGCATATTCTTCACCGTCGCGGACGCGCCATTTGGCGAAGAGGTCGTTTTGGATCCAAAGAATTTTGTTGACGGCACGGACGAGGGCGATCTTCCGGCGCAACGAGAGGTGCGGGTGCGACATCAAGGCTTCGATGAAGATGTCTTGGATGTAGCCCATGCAGGCGTTGATGTGGACGTATTCGATGTTGAGGGGAGCCATGCGTTCTTGGCCGCAGTGCATCAACCTATGTAGTATTGTTTAGTTGAGTTCGTAGAGAAGTCGTCGGCCATAATTGATAGCACTGTACTTACCCAACCTTATTCAGATATCGCCAAAAGTCTATACTGGTAGGATCCTGACACAGGCGAGTCAAGTACCAGCGGAGGAACATCTTGCGCCGCTGAATTTGGGGCGTCTCTTCGTGAAGAAAGTCTTCTTCTAACTCGTCTTCACAGGCTGTCGTTCGGGTATGGAAGGCACGAGAGGTGATATCGTATTGGAGGAGCTTCTTATAGACCAGGTTGACGACAGCGGGGATGAGCTGCTTGATGTACTTGGCGCCGCTGGCGAGCGCTTCGATGTCGGCTGTAAAACGTTGAGGTTAGCTTATGGTTTAACCAGGCTAAATAGATGGAAAGCTTACCAGAGCCAAACTCCAGAAAGTCGTGGAGGTACTTGATTCTTTCCTCTAGACTAGTATGGATCGCCTTGCGGTCGATATGTTTCGGCTTAGGGCCATCACGGACACCGTAATCGCATGGCATGTTGCAGATGTGGATGTATTAACCTTCAAAGTGTCCTTGAACCAGATAAACGACTAGAAGCAGAGACTCTGAAAGAGCAAAAGGATCGTTGGAAAGTCAGGGTAAAACTGGGGGCATCTCGTGGCAATCGCATGGCCGGGGCACCGCGTTCGTTATATAGTACTTTCTGCCATCTCGCATAGCACGATTCCGATCCAGATCCGTCCGATCCGACCCCTCCAACATGATGTACGCGATATCGACTAACCTCAATCAGGGGCATCGTCAAGCATGTCGAGCGGGTCACCTTCCAAGACGGGGATAACGTTCCGGTTTCTGACGATCGCGACGTGCCAACCAGGAGGCCCCGAACGGGCGCGAGAAAGAAGCGTCAGCGATCCGTCAAATCAGACCATGGCCATCGAAAAGACTGATCACCTAGGGCATCCTCTTTTGGGCGAACAGAACAAGGAATCGGCAAAGGTGGGCTGATCCCTGCAATCTCCTCCACTCAACTCCACTGGGGCTGCCATTGTCAGGAATCCATGGGCCAGACGGTTAACGGTTAGATCTGTCACGGCATCCTGAGTAATAAGGTGAAACAAGCGACCTCGTGGCGAAGGCAAACCGTGGACGAGTTTAAACTCGGGATGCAATCTATATGGCGCACGCGCTTTGGTCGCTGTCACTTGAATCGACTACAGGACCCTACAATAGGGTTCCAGCTAGGTCATCGCGCAAGCCAAGACTAGATGCGTCGCAGTCTGTCCTGACTAACAGCGTACCAGGCTGCCACTATTGGCGAACGTGTTAACGCACGACAGGTACTCCGCAGCGGTTCAACGGTCTCGTCTAACCTCCGAAATTAGGCCCACTCGGCCGATGGCTCGGCGCGGGCTTTGTTTTCGGTGCATGATGGCAGTGACAAATGTATGGCATGGTATATTTTTCTCAGAAAGAGTCGGGCGCAGCTGCTGACACGAGAAGGGGGTTCGGATCCTGCATTCCGATCAAAGCAGAAGTCTGATAGAGTAGTACTAGGAATCGGAAGGTTGAGGTATATTGCTTCCAGAAAAACGCCAACTGTTCGGCCTCGAGAAGCCCGGTGGGTCCCGCGAAAACAAGGATGCAGACGGAGAAGACGCAGAATGCCAGCGTCCAGTCAGCGAGCGACGAGATATTAAAATGACTTTCACAGCGATGCGTTGTCGCGTGATGGCGTGGCCTGACAATTGACTAGTTGTAAGTCAAGTGGATGGGCTGATGTACGGGCTTATTCGGCCAGCATCGCTTAGTCATGCCATCCAAAAAAAAAAAAAAAAAAAAGACAAAGGAGCAAAGAGCGGTCAATTCCTTTCAAACGTCGCCATATTTCGATTGTCCTTCGCGACACATCAAATCGCTTCCTGAGGCCGTGACCTCATTCCAGTGTTGCCAATTTCAACCTGAGACGCGCTACGCCATCCCCAAACAGCCGCGCTCGTCGATCGGCAATGCCTGCGCTGATCCCTTGCCCGTTGCTGGTCTAGACACCCGTCGCCGGGCTTGGGCCGTTCAGTCTGCGGTTGCCCCAGGTCCTTTGACGGTTAGTCGTATACCAGGCGTGTGCTAGAGCGCCGTTTCCATGGAATTGCCGTGGGCATTCAATCTATTTAGGTTTGTCTGAGGAAAGTGACAGCTGGAGGTCCGCTTGGACTTGTCGAAGCCCGAGCTCCAAGGTGTGAGCTGTCGAGCGAGGAATATGTGATGAGCTTGTCACATTGGCCTCTTTAATCTAGGCCAGACGTTTATCGCGGGCTTGAGGCCAATCGTTGCGATTGGAGCTGTCGACTTGATAATTATCTTCGTGACTACCCGTATTCTGTGCTCAATGAGGATTCTTGCAGATGGCGTCACGGTGCAGTTGAGATGTGCGGTTTAGATCAAACGCGGGAGTTAGCGGCGAGTCTGATGAGTCTAATGCTTCTCGAGGTCGGTACAAGCTACTACATTATAGCGAGAAGTAAAAGTCCTAGGGTCGCAATACCCATGTCTGACTATGGCGATTGGACGGCTTCGAGCCCTCAACCATGACCAGATGAAAGTGAGGGTAGAAGAATCTAAACGAAGAGTCACACTGAAGAACCCATGCGAAACAACCTGGCAAATATCAGGTGCTATTGGGAACGGGTGGAAAAAGTCTCCCCGGCCGAGAACGTGTCCACCAGCCCTAGTGTAGTGCACCACCTACGTAGGGAAAATCCGATTTGAGGTCTTAGCGTTTTTCTTCTATTTTAGGGCTCAGTGGGCATTGCTTTTTGATATCTAAGTAGATCTGATCATATCTCTGAGCGCTTGGAGCGGATTAGTGATCGTTACCTGATTACTCTGAGCTGCTCTTAGATCATTCTGATTTACTTAAGGAGCCTAATATAAATGCTCTGAATTCACTGATATTCCTAGCGGCGTCTTGAAGGCACTTTCCGAGCGAGCCGGTGTCTCCTGCGTCTCATTTCTTCTTCTTGCCCATTTTTGTAAGCTGGTCCTCATTGTGGTAAAGCTCTCCAACAGCAGTAATTTTGTATGATTCAACTTATTGAAAACAGTTGTTTACTCCATCATGTGTCTCTCGAAGCAGAGGGCAATATCTTTCTGGACCTCGGTCATTGATGAGTACTTTCCGCACCAACAGCCAGAGATGATGCCCCCCAAGGTAAGCGTTTCCACAGGGGTAAATTTGTTTTCGGAGAACAAGCGTTCGACAGTTGTGCACGAAGTACCTACATTCTAGGTCCTTTGCCAGCTCACTATACGGGAATTTCTCGGTCTCAAAGGGTAAGTTGTCTTTACAAAAGCCAATTTCCCATCCTGGTCGAAAGCTACCACATTCGTAGCAAATCATTGGGCCTTCGCTTTCGATGCCGGAGTCGGAAAAGTCAATCAATTTTGAGATGGCCGAAGCAATCCAAAATCATGTTGTGACAGCCAATGCCTGCGTGAACAATGCCTTTGCTGTGGGAGTATGCAAGACCATCGGCTGCTTTCTTGGCCCACTGAAGCTTGCAGGTCGAAAGGAAGGAAGATCAGCTGTCACTTTGAAGGATGCACCGTAACCACGCTCCACGGTCCAATCGGAGACCTTCCTGCTGAGCTTCATGTTCGATCCGCTCGTGATGCCCAAGTTTTGCATAGACGCGGATTTCTATATCAAAGCAGGGCGCTCAAAATCCTCTTGAGGTAGGAAATTTGATGACGCAGTGTTCGTCAACGGCATAGACCACCCTAATGGTACCGACGGCAAGAAATGACGTGGCACAATGGCCATCGAAGCTAGCAGGCAATGTTTAGTTTCGTATAGAGGTTGAAAGGTGGAAGGATTAAGAACATTGCCCGCGAGGTAAAAAGAAAGAAGGTCACGTGTATGCCCCTTGGTAAGCAATTAGTCGTGTCACAGTGGAATCTGATATGTGAATACGAGATCAGCCCTGAAACACTGCACTTCACGTGTAACAGAAAAGTCAAGTGGTTTAGTTTTGTAGGGTATATATATTGAATATAAATTAAAACTGAGACCAGTATCGAAAATGGTCTGGACCAATCCAATTCCATACCGAAACCAGGTCAGGTCAGCTCTGCACTCTGCATTCTAAGAAGCAGACATAGTCGTATTACTCCGCGCCAAAGCCGCATCATAAAGGCCCTGAATATCCTTCTTCCACTGGTCCTCATCAACACGCTTGATACGACGGTCATACGTCATCAGCCCGTTGACTTCACCTTCAACATCAGTGGTTTGAGTCCAGACACCGCCGCTGCAAGCGAACCGCTTGACCTGGTCCTGCAGCTCGGCGAGAAGAAAATGGCTGCGGTAGTTCCAGGCGTCAATGGTTTCGTCGATTTCGTAAGTTTGGTTGATGGTGTCGATGGCTGCTTGGTTGTTCCAGAGGCTGGGATTTTATTAGAGAGAGTTCTTGAGTTGGAGAACGGAGAGAAAGCTTACTGTTCGATCGAGACGTTGCTTCCGATTCCGCCGAATTCACCCTGGAAGCCAATCCTGGTGTCGTCGTAGGGGCTGGAGCTGGCAGAGTAGAAAGGGGTGCCGCATTGCGGGTTGGCGTAGTGGTGGTTGTCCTGGGTGAGTTAGGGAATGCTGCTTGGGCTGCAGATGAGGGAAGCTTACGCTGAAGTCGCCGGCTCCGTGGTCATACCAGCCAGTCGTGGAATCGACCAGACGGGTTGGATCCAGTTGCTTGACCCGGTCGGTCAGTTCGAACTCGGGATGGTAGTCTGTGATCTGGCCCCAACCCTCGTTGTAGATGACCTTTAGATATGGTGTCAGTTAAATTCTCAATGCTTGGAGGCCGGGAAAATCTCACCCAAGTAACAATACTAGGAAAGCTCTTGAACTGGTTAATCAGCACGTCTAACTGGCGCGCGAACTCAGCCTGCTGCTGATCATCAGGGAGAATAGGAGACGAAGAGCAGTCATCTGGGTTGGTCTTCCTCTGACTGGGGCGCAGGGAGGGCATATCCTGAATAACCAGCAGACCCAATTCGTCGCATGCCTGATAGAATAGCTCCGTTTCCACTTTGATCTGAAGTAATAATTTAGCACCATTCATGCAAAGCCAGTCGAAAGTCCCAACTTACATGCTTACGAACCATATTGAATCCCAGCTCTTTCAGAACCTTGAGATCATACACCATGGCCTCCTTGGTAGGTGGCGTGTAGAGACCGTCCGGCCAGTATCCCTGATCAAGAGTGCCAAACATGAAGACAAATTCGCCATTCAGAATCGGTCGAACAACACCGTCAACAGTACCCTTCGCAATGGTGCGGAATCCGGTGTAGCTCTGCACCTTGTCACTGCCCATCTTGACGGTGACGTTGTACAGCCTGGGTGAGTCGGGCGACCACAGCTCCGGAGACTCCACATTGAACTGGAAAGGTCTATTGGAGGGTCCGCTGTGGGTTTTCAGCACCTTGCCATTGTCGTGCACGGTGACCACCACATTCTGGGTAGCGTTCACTGCCGAAGTGTGCACGGTCATGTTGACTGGCTCATGTCAGTTCTGCTGTGAAAATGATGACAGATGTTTTTGACTTACCTTGGCCGTCCATGTTGGCGTCGAGATCAAGCTTCGTGATGTGAGCCTTTGGCGCGGCTTCCAGCCAGACACTTTGCCAGATTCCACTGCATGGCGTGTAGAAGATGTGACTAGGACGAGTTAGTAGAGATCATGACTATAAATATCGGACAGCTCACCTGGGACGGAGGGTCTGCTTGCCAATGGGGATCACATAGTCCCCGTCATCGGTTGGGTCGTGGACGAAGACAAGCCTGGAATGAAGCGTTAGGGCCTCATTTTCTTAGCCTGATGGTGTTTCCAGGACAACTCACACTTCATTCTGCTGGCCGACCTTGACGTATTGCGTGACGTCCAAAGTAAAGCGGTAGTAGCCTCCGCGGTTGAAACCAGCCTTCTTGCCATTGATGAAAACCGTGGCTTCATAGTCCACGGCGTCAAAGTTGAGAAGAACCTGCTGATCCTTCCAGGCGTCGGGCACCTTGAATGAATTGGAGAACCACGAGTAGAGAGTATATACTCCCTGAATGCCTGCAGATACGTTAGTACAAGCCGTGCCAGCATGAGCATGTCATAGGCTTACCAGAAAGACCACTCTCAAGACACGATGGAACCAACACCTCCTGGCCAAGCTTCTGACCGACTGGCGGACTCTGAACAGCATCCAGACTAGACGCATTCTGATACCCCCAAACACCATTGAGGTTCTGCCACTGAGACCGCTGCAGTTGCGGTCTGGGATGCTCAGGCCAGGGGTCAGTACCTACTTTATCCGTCCACGGCGTTTTCAACGGCGGCTGCTTGGGCGAGTAACCCGCAGCCTGTCTAGCGGAGTTTCGTCCAGAAACATCAAGGCTGGGACTAGCCAGGCCTGTAGCAGCCAGCGCGGAGAGAAGCACACCCTGCAACAAAACCATCTTGCAGTCTCGAGCTAAGCCCCGTGGGAAGAGAAAGCGACAGACTACCGAACCACCCCTTCTATTTAAACTACCTTCGAGCCATCGGACATGCGCAAGCCAAAATGCCCGTGCCGACGCCCGTCCAAATTTCCGACTGCCCCAAGAAAAAGCGGCAGCTGGGCCTAGCTGGGCACTAGCTGGGCACTCTAGGACCTCCCGCGTGCAGGGATGGGGTTACCGACCAGATTGGGAGTGGATACTGCCCTGCCTCATGGCGGCATGTCTCCACATGAATCAGTACAATGTATGGGGACCCTTCACCCCGCAGAAAGGGTGTACAAAGGGTTCCGTGATAGGTCAAGGAGCAACCCAGTGCCTGGTGGGTCGATATATGGAGCCCTGTACAAAGCACCCCGCTGCTTGGCGGGTGCGTTGGCGCCGAGAAGGGTTGACCACCAGCAACATGTTTGGCGGTATATTGTGTGTCCGGCTTGTTGGAATTTAAACTCGGCTCGAGTTGCCTGCATCAAAGGGATACTGTGTTCCTGATTTTTGTTCAAAAAGAAAAAAAGATTAAGGTATAGGGTAGACATTGCATGGAGAATGCCCTGAACGGAGTTATCGGGAGTAGCCGTTGATCCTGGTCTCTGGTGTATCATCCTAGAGATTCGGATCCAGCACGCATCGAATGACAGTGCAGATGAGCTGCAGCGGCGTCCCTTCCGCGAGCCAATCGGGCCCATTAGGAGCGAGCAAGTAGACTCCAAGGCTTCCTGGACGCAGCCTAGTGGAGAATCATCGGCGATCGCACAGGCAGCATGATATGGTCATGTACCAAATGTGCATCTACCGGATTTCAATCGCAGCACGAGTCTGGGCAACACTAGACTCGTGAGGCATTCATCATGTGTGCAGATCACATTATCGCAGGGATCTGTCTTGGCCACGATCTTAGGCACATTTTTCTTTTTGGAACAAAGTGCGTTGTGCATTGTTTTTGTCGCATCCCTTGCAGCCGCACGGGAAATGTCTCTCGCGCTTAGACATATCCCAAACACTGCCTCGAGTCATAATTTCCAATGCTGGCGATTATGCGGTCAAGGGGTCTGCATTGCTCGGCAAAGCAAGGTCACATATCGAGGTTCCATCCAACCCGCAAAGTCCATCTTGCTGGCAAAATTAAGAATACGAAAAGGGCCCGATCGCGTCCCCCTCCTCCAGCCCTCCACTTGGCATGCCGATCGCCCCGGTCTCATTCGCAGGAAGGGTGGCCTCTCCACAATTCCGCCATGGTCAGCTTATGGTGAGATTGTGCTTCCTTTTCAGTGCCGGATTGAGTCGTCGGCGACTGTTTGGGTCGAAGTGGGTGTGATCCCCAGAATCACAATATCTGCCCCGCGGGGGAGGGTTGCTCTTCTCCGGGGGCCGGGCCAGCTTCTAGTCGAGTTCAAATGAGGATTGCGGAGCAGAGGCTCGAGAACGGGGTTGGGTGCGGAGTTATTGGGATTGTCAGGGGTAATGTTGCGGGGAGGTGGTTGAATCCCCAACTAGCATGGGTACCGTGGGTGGACTAATTTTGATGCAAAGCCGAGATCTATACAGTCGCGGTCACATGACCACGCTTGACATTAACTGAATCGGGCCTCCGCACGGAAGAACAATTAACATTCTGAAGTGATATAGTATATGAGAAGAGAATTGACCGTCTCATGCAGGAACACCGTTCCGCACAGCACCGTAGCTCCCCATAGTCCAGTTGCCAAAGCAAGCATACTCATACTCTGCCTTAGCCAGACTCTCCTTCTGCACCTTGAGGAAAATAGGGAGCTCGCACCAGCCATCATCGCGGTAATCGCACGCCTCGAAGCTAGCGTGTAGCGGCACAGTGCGCTGATTTTGAATAAAATGCACGTAGCTCGTCTCTCCAGTACCGGCAATGTAATCCGATTTCTTGCTAGCCTTGGAAGAGCGCGTGGTAGAAACCTTGTGAGGTGCTTTGATAATCTCAATATTGAAGCGACCAGCAAATGGGACGAGTCTACTAGTAGAAAATTGCTGGTTCTTCGGCGGGCCAGTGAGAGGCAGGAAGTCGGCGAATTGCTTCAGGCCAAATGCAGTCAGGACTGAGACGATGTTGGCATCGTGGGTGAATTCGAAGAAGAGAGATTGGTTTAGAGGGAAGGTCACTGGATTTGTGTCGAGAGTCATGTTGGCGCCGGTAGTGTTGGCAGGGACATCGAGGTAATGCCCCTCGACGCGCGCAAGGAATTCCTCAACCCAGGCAATTCCCTGTGCTCGGCCGGTAGGACTCAAAAATCCAGACATGGCGGCGAATTCTATGTCCATGAGATAGGCGTAGCCTTCCCAGTCTTCGTAGGTGAAGAGCTGGCAAAAGTCGCTGTAGCCCAGACTGATCGTTTCGTAGGGACATAAGCTCTGCGCGTTATGGGTGTCGGTTACTGTCCAATTGTAGTTGCTGGTCAGATGTTTCAGTTGAGCTGTGCGTTTCGCTAAGTAGGTTTCCATCCATGTCGCGACGGGCTCTGCGATCGAGGCAAGCATAGTCTTGCCTTCCCTAGTGCATGAGTATTCGCCCGTCCTTGCAGGATCGATCGTGGCCAAGATATTCGCATGAGCCCGCCATTCGAGCCCGAAGAATTCAGCCAAGAAGTTCTCGGCACTTTCAAGCATGCGAGACTGCAAGGTTGTGCGAATGACCAGCTTGGACGAGCTGTTGTACAGATGGCCGTATTGTAGTAGTTGAGGATACCACTATCAAACAGCTCCTGGCGGCCTTGCGGGACAAGAATCTCTTTTCCAAGCTTGTAAGACCAGTCATTTAAGAACGCCAATTCTCCAGTGAATGTATTCCCCTTGGCCGTGGAGTTCGCGATACCAGCTGCCCATGAGTCGAGGCCTTCCGATGAGGAAGGGTATCTTGCGCCGTGGCGTTGCAGCATGTGCATCTGATGGATCTTTGCACCCTTGGGCAATGGGTACTCGTCCACCCCGAATCCGTCCTCAGGTGAGAAGTAGGAGCTTTAGGAAGCGGGTCAGCCTTGATAGATTATTGATTATATGACTAATGCTGACCTTTGATCTCCCATGAGATGGAAAATATTTCGCCCTTGAGCGCCCTTGATGGGCTCCGAAATCTCCAACGGAGCATTCGGGGTGTAAGTAGCTTGACCAAATGGTGCTGGATTCAGCTCCGCTAAGAAGGGAGCAGCTCCAGTTGCTGTCGTGCCTATGAAATGTCAATTGCATTCACAGTTAGGTGATGTCCATATAAATAACCAGCATAGTTGCCAGGCGACATTTGGAGCCAATCAGGCTGAGTACTGGTCGCTCTCTGCTGGATGGCTTTTGCATCTGCAGCCCCAGCCAGCACCAGCAAGAATAGAACCATACCGAGCTTATTTGCAGCCATCTTCCTTTTCTCGAATAAAACACTTTCGCATCTCTTTAGCACGATCATACTGTCTTTTTAAATATCACTCCTCTGGATTTTCCGTATACAACCGCCCCTCGGCAAAGAAAACCATTGGATCGCTTGCACATCAGCAACATTCGAGACAACGAAAGTTGCCGGGAGGAAGCCCCAAGAAATGACAAAACAAACTTGCAATCATGGTCTTGATGCTCGCCACGTGCGACTGGGATAATCATATCATGACGCCCGGCGGGGACACGCCAGGTGATCGGCCCAGTCAGCGACGCCCGTCACGGTAAACGAGGAGGCTAGCGGCCGCGCTACCTCGCCTCGAGCATCTCAGTATGGAAACTTCCCGAACTATTTCTTGTGAAGAAGCCTGATTTTGGAATGTCAGGGATTGCTTTCTTCAATTTGTATCCTGTGCATTGAGTGTGCTGTGATCGGGATCGTAGATGGCCGCTGATTTGTTGGCGAGTAGAGCATTGAAAATATTCATGGTAGCGGGTCCAACCTGGAGTACAGGCAAACGCATAGAGGCTCATTATTTCCAGCCGTCAATGATCATATATTCGTCCCCGGAACGAGTATTCCGATCATTCTCCACCAGCGATCGAAGCCATCCTGCCATCGGCTAAGTCCTGAAATTCCGTACCCCGGAAGAGACTGTCGAATAGAGCTAGATCAATATCTTGCAGAGCCAAATCATATCCTGTGCCAAGAGAATATGAGTGGTATTGGCTCCGGATGCTTTCAGTATCATCGTAATTGAATACTTCGACTTCATCCAATGAAGAGCCTAGTCGAGAGGACAAATGCTCATTGTTTTGAAGTGAAAGCATTGACGAGATCTCTGGAACAGCTGGCGGTCCCGAAGATCTCTTTGCCAGCAAGCAATCCATCCGAAGCCCAAGTGACGCAAGGGTTTGGGCCGGGCGGCGCGGAATCAACTGGAGCCGAGCTTGATATAGCACCAGGCTGGAAGTTGATTGTACCAAAATGAGGGATATGAACCTGCAAAGTTCGACCATACGTGCCCGATTGCGTCCCACATTCAAAGGTCTTTGCATCGCTTTCCGAAGAGCTCATACTATAGCTCCTTCCACGAGCAGCATCTGCTTCGACAATAAGCAGATGTCTGATCATATGACATAGCTTGGTAGCAATAGAATCCGTATCATCTGGATTCATCGACTGAAGAATCTCCATCGCACGCTCCATCATACCCCGGTCACTGGGCCGGCTGTGTGCGAGGAAGTTGAAGACGACGTGAGTCGAAGAGAGTGAATGATGCTGAGATCGCGATCCGACGTGGGCAAAGCAAAGTACGAAAATGGAGACGAACGAAAAAAAGTCGCAGCCGCGGCAGTAGAAGTGCGCCGGGTTCGAGGAACGGAAGGCTACATACCGCGATAAAATCTCGCGACTGGCGCTTATGGCTGTGAGTCTGTTGTTGTCGTACCTACTGATGAGTAGGTGGTAGTGTGTGAATTGGATCATGAGACGCACTGTGTCATCAAGGAGTTTTGCGGAATTGGAAATATGGGCAAAAGCCGGCATTAGCCACCATTGCGGCGGCATCTCGGTTGCAGTATTTTGCAAAGTCTCGTCTAGATCGGATATTTCAACATTGTTGCGTTCGAGGATATGCCCGGCGATAGCAAAGTGGATGCGCTGTACTCGGTCTATGGAGGAGCATCCTTGCAACACCTTCATGCTGGTCAGCCAAGAATTTAGTGATCCTTCTGGGAGACCAAGCATGATTGACACGTATCAATCCATCTGGACTATACGGAAGAGCATATTCTCCGGTTTGAATGTCGACTGGGTTTCAGGCTCAAGGAATTTAAGAGATGGCGAGCTGGACCCGCGGTGTAGCGCCATCATCTGCGCGACGGCAATGGCGCGATGTACTGCTAACCAGGCACGGTGGAGATTGCCAGAATAATTATGAAGTTGTGCTTCAATCATAATACATTCAAGGCCTTCGACGGAGCAGATCAGTTGGTCGTTCGTGGTCACGAGCCTAGATGCTCTCTCAATGGCGCGAGACATGAGCTTGCTGCATGATACTCCTTGACTTTCAAGGTATTTCACAGCGAGCGGAGTTATCCCTAGGAGAAATGCGCCGAGCATGAGAAGCTTTCGTGCGATCAAGACTAGGTGCGAGTCGAGGGGAGGTAGCTGGAGTACTTTACGTGGAGATTGATCCTCGGGCGTTATGTACGATGTGCAAATTCCACATTGTATATGTGTTAATAGCCCGATTGGTGTATCGGTGATTAAATTGAGGTCTGTATTCGTGGGCCAGACTTCAATCAAGCTGATCACTATTGCTGTGTAGTCATTTGCAAGTAGTCGAAGAGCAATTCCATAGAGTGGACATGTTTGGCCGATGGGTAAGGGTGGGTGAGATAATTCATGAACATCCCTGGCTGGAAGAGGTTGTACTCGAGGACCTGGAGGGGGATAGTGTAAGTGGCGTATTGCTTTAAATTCCAGAGGATTTCATACCTTGCTGTCCTTGTTCAACTCTCCAAGGAATCTGCGAATCTCTCTCTTGTAAGTGTACCAGCTCAGATGGTCAAGTGTGGAACTAGAAATTGTTAATACTGATACGAATTAGTTCTCCAAAAAGATGACTCACGAAGCCCATTCACTAGGAGCGAAGCGCTTCACATTCGCTCGAACTGCGGCGTTGATGAGATTCTTCTGCGGCGTGGTGGATGGATTATCCTGAGTGGAGACAAAGGACAAAACGGTGTGCACTCCTTCCAGGAAAGAAGCCAGCTGCTCCGGGTCTCCATAGTCTGCCTTGACCCATCTCTTTCCGGGAGGCTCTATAGCAACCGGGATTTCCTACGTATGTCAGTCAAATTCAGATAAAAATGCACGGAAGAATCGAAGACCAACCCTTTCTCACTAGAATCACGAAGTCATGACTCTTAGTAGCAGAGAGGCCATCGATTATTTCATTGACAACGTCTGCTTAAGACTCAGCTATAATCCCACAACGTATTTAAGATTATGTAGAATGATACACTGCTGGAGCCGCCGGCGATAGCGATTTTGACCATTGCGATTATGAGTATTGCAAAGTATGCACAGTCTTCTTGGATACTGTATTCTGTCGAGTATAAATTCTTGATCATTAGGGATCCAGACACGATTCAGCGTCGACTGGTTTTGTATCGCTTCCAGGTTTCGATCTGACTCCGAGCATTCGGCCGAACATTGCTTCAACGATTAGCAATCAGCATTCCACCGATACCTCGGTCATAAATTCAGGGTGAAGCATTAGAAATCATCATGGAACCATGAATGATTGGCACGCGCTATGGCGTGCTTCACGAGTATTGGTCCATTGATCGGGGTGTTGACAAAATTTGAGTAATCATCTACATAGTGAAGAGGGGAACGCTCGATGGCAGCACGCGCTGAGACGTGCGGGTCGATTCAGCAGAAAAGCCACCACAAAACACACGCGTAGCAATCAGGAAATAGCGATAACCCCAAATGTAGGGGTCAGGTCGGGGAGGTGTAAGAAGGTGTATTCTAGAACTAGCTATCCGGCCACTGTATACTGCCGGCTATGTCAAATAGTCTGAATGGCACCCATGTAGTAGGGGGAGGGGGTCTCCCCACTAAAATAGGTATACCAATGTATCGGTGCTTCGGCGGACGAATGCTCGCATATAGACCGCGGTTTGGATACATGTAGAACACGAAGTACTTGCTTACTCCTTAAAGAGACAAATATGTTAAAGAAAATACACAGAATGATCAGTTCGGACTAGCGTTGGATCGGAAAAGCCGCTCAAATAGTGTGACCTATCGGTGTAGCCACCCTTCCTGACTTGACGAGCAATGGATTCGGACGGTCGCATAACGACTTCGCGCTTTGTGAAAGATCGTCCCGCAAACTAGAAGTTCAATCTAATCTGCTAAACTGGATCAGTCAGCGTAGGACACGTGCATTCCAGCCAGCATTCCTGGCGATCCAGGGTTACACACGATCGAGCGACTCCTACGCTAGGGTGAGCTGGCCCAGGTATTTGTGGGGGGTTTCCCTGGGACAAAGAGCGCAAATTCAATCAATGGAACTAATCATCTGGCGTCCCATGGATCCAAAAGCCTGCGGTTGTGACAATGGCGCGTCATTGGGGTTTTGTAGGGGTACAAAGCTGTTGTTTCCGAGAACGGAAGCGTCTCTCGGGCGCGAGAGCCTAGATCGGGAGCTCCCGGGAAACCCACGGTTTTGACGGGCGTACAACAGCTCTCCAAGGTCAAAATTGGGTTGACCAAGAGTGTTCCCAGGGGCGCGAGGCCACTGTACCAGGGTATCGCTGCAGTGTAATTGAACTATGCCGGTCGCTGTAAACAAAGGGCGTACTATATAACAACAGGCAGCGAAGGCGCCGACGGCTGGTAAAATCGCCCCCTTCACCTTTGCTGAAGTTTTTCCTTAGCAGCTGGAGCAAGACTATATGGTTAGTCTAGATAGATCTGTCTCTCACATTCCTGAGAAGGTACCACGCGGTGCCGATCTTCATCGGCCGACGGGCTGCCGCAAACAGCGGCTTTGCATCTCGTCCGACGAGAATGTCATTTTGGTGCACGAAATCCTTGCACAAGTACAGTGAGAACTACAGAGAGAATTCTAATGCCCAGAAGCACTCAAGAGAGCTGCTGCGTGTCAATCGGCGATCAGATCGGCCGTGATTGAGAAGTCAACTAGGAAATTCCATCAATCCCCGAGAGTCAAACTGAGGCAGGTCACGAGTATGACCGCCCTGCTCCTGCCATCTTGTGCTCTCCAACCTCCGGCAATGGCATACAACAGTCGCCAGAACGTCCTCCCAGATCAATACGTTGCATCTCTCTCTCTCTCGGCTTTTCCCGATTCTCACTCATTGTCTCCATTTTCCTGTGCAGTGGGCTTGACTCCATCTTTGTTCCAACCTTGACTGCTCCTACTACAACCTAAGCCTCGCGAAACCCACTGCCTTGCCAGGGACCCTCATCAAACACCAGAAACTACTGGACTGAGGTCCTCCGCTGTGACCTTGCAAGTACTGAGAAGGCCATTGTTCTATGTCATAAACCCCAGACTCCAGAGTCCCTGGACCCACTCCTCTCTGCTTTCGGACGGCTCGTCTTCCTTTCCCGGAAGCTGTCAGGCTATCGCTGCCACGATTGAAGAGCAGATCGACACCCAGGTTACCCAAGATGTGTGATTCTTCATTCCAGAGCATCGTGGCTACTTCCGTTCTCATGCTCAAACTGGCTTTTTGTCTGCAAGCGGCCAAATTGAAGGCCAAGCATCGACATAGAGTTTACTTATACCTGTCGATCTCCATGCCATTTGACACAATCATTCTATCACTCCATTCCAGAAGCCTAACGTCCTGAATTTTGGGGTGAACTTAGTCTAAGGGAGCTCAGTATGTCGTCCAAATTCTCGCAAAAGAGCCTCCTCGGGCTGTCTCTGGCAGCTCTCGGCCTGGCTGTTCCAGCAGTGTGAGTGAAATATAGTCCTAGCTTCACGTCGAAGAGGCCTAGGACAAAAGTTCCCATCTACACAAACTAAAAACTGACTTGATACAGTGCCGATCCTGGATTCAACTACGGAGGTGATATGGTTCGCGGTGTCAACCTGGGTGGCTGGCTAGTACTGGAGCCTTGGATTACTCCCTCGATCTTCGATGATGCCGGCGATGCTGCCGTGGACGAGTACTCCCTGTGTGCAACTCTCGGCGCCGACCAGTGCCGTGCCGTGCTGTCTCAGCACTGGGCTTCCTTCATCACCCAGGATGACTTCAACCAGATCGCTGCCGCAGGAATGAACCACGTCCGTATTCCCATTGGCTACTGGGCCCTTACCCCTATCGAGGGCGACCCCTACGTTGATGGCCAGCTCGAGTACCTCGATGCTGCCGTTGGCTGGGCTCGTGCCTCCGGCCTGAGGGTTCTCATTGATCTTCACGGTGGTAAGTGACCCCTGATACTGCCTCCTACAACTATCTAGAAACAAAGCTCATCATACCAAATAGCCCCCGGATCCCAGAACGGATTCGACAACAGCGGAAAGCGCGGCGCCATCGAATGGCAGCAAGGTAACTCCACCGAGCAGGCGAAGGAGGCCTTCAAGGCATTGGCTGCCCGCTACGGCGGCGATGCCGACGTCGTCACGGCAGTCGAAGCCCTGAACGAGCCCAGCATCCCCGGTGGTATCAACGAGGACGGCCTGAAGCAGTACTACTTCGACTGCTGGGGTGTTGCCCGCGAGGCCAGCCAGGACACCACCGTCGTCCTGCACGACGGCTTCATGCCCACCGAGTCCTGGAACGGCTTCATGAGCCCCGCGGCAGGCGTTTACTACGTCATGATGGACACTCATCACTACGAAGTCTTCGACAGCGGCCTTCTCGCTCTGGACGCTAGCTCACACGTCCGTACTGCCTGCAACTTCGTCAAAGACCACGTCCAGACCTCCGACAAGTGGACTATTGTCGGCGAGTGGACCGGTGCCATGACTGACTGCGCCAAGTACCTCAACGGCAAGGGCATCGGTGCCCGCTACGACGGAACTTACCAGGGTAGCAGCGCTATCGGTAGCTGTGATGGCAAGTTTGTCGGTACTGTTGATGCTCTTCCCGCCGCAGACCGTGACAACATCCGCCGCTTTATTGAGGGCCAGCTGGATGCCTACGAGAAGGGCAGGGGCTGGTTGTACTGGACCTGGAAGACTGAGGGTGCTCCTGAGTGGGATATGCAGCAGCAGCTTGCTGCTGGTGTCTTCCCTAATCCCGTTGACACCCGTGCGTTCCCTGGCCAGTGCTAAGCAATAGCACGAGCATGAGCATGAAGCTATGAGATGCTCCCTCATCTGGCCACCTGCTGACATTGTCTACTATTTCTTAATTTTGGATTCTGGAGTTTCTTCTTTTGGGAGTTTTATTTCTAGCCTGCAGGCGCTTCACTAGCTATATAGAATTGAATCCGACCTGCCTGGCATTTCCATTGACCATTTCGCGTCGAGATATGAAGTACTGTAAAGTAGATGCATGACATTGCTTCTCCAGCCCCCAAGCTTCCGCGACGTCCAAGAGTCAGAAAAAAAGGTGATCACAGCCCCCGGCTGAGTCCAAATGACTCAAAACCAATCACTGGACCAGTCCTTAGCTGCCAAGTGATGATCAGGGGCCAATACCTGGAGCAGTCTTGTAACGCGCCTTACAAGAATCCAGCGCGACGGCCCCCACCCCCGCGGCCCGCATCTCATCTTCCAACTAATTTCACTCCGGGGCCAGCGAGAGCCTCGCCGGTATCGACCACATCGAAGTTGAAGAAGTGACATGCCACTTTGCCCCTGACCGAGAGGCGAATCCTCGCAACGCTCCAGGCTGTGTCGGGTAGCTTATCCAGCAGCATCTCCGCCTCCATGGGAACATTGAGCTCGAACATCAAAGCTCGGCCTACGACGCAAAAACATGGCCTCATCACATGAGAATGAAACCGGAGAAGGTCCATCACCTCCGCAACGCCCAGAGCCTCCTACGCCCGCGCAACTCCCACTCTACGGCCAACTCAGTCTACCTAACAAGCCGACACGCCGCGCTCTAAGAAAACGACTCATCTCGACACTATTCCCTTGCCAAAAAGCGCAACACCAACGCCAGCAACATAACGCACCCTACTACTCACCATCAATCGCCGACCGCATAGAAGCGTCTAGCGCATTCCTGGGCGCATATACCGGCCTCAATAACCGACAACTTCAGGACCATGTCCACAGCATCCGCGACCGCGCCTGGGCCATCGAGCCATACCCCAGCTTCGGTCTAGGCTGGTTCCTACTCCCAGGCCTCTCGGAAACAAAATCATGGCCGGATATCGTGCTGGAAGCAAAAGAAGGCAAGACGATTCTGGACGTTGGGAGTGGACTCGGTCAGGAGTTGCGGAGACTACGGCTTGATGCTGGTCTAGGTACAAAGACCAATTTATATGCGACGGACGCATGTCGTGAGCTGTGGAGTGTAGGCTGTGACCTCTTTCTAGACCGCGATAAAGCACGACCGGAATTCCTCCTCGCCGACGCACGGCTCCGCGCCAGTTCGGGGAAATATGCGTCCTTTGGACCGCGGGGGTCCTTGGAGAAGCTACGAGGGAAGGTAGATATCATTCTCATCTCTGGGTTACTCGAGTTCTTCAATTACAGCGACCAAGTAGCGATTGCGGAGACCGTTGCGCTGCTTAGTCGTGCTGGGACGAAGGTTGTTGGGCGCTGTTTTGGGACGGACCATTTGAATGAGCGGGACTACAAGGAAGTTGGGGATCGGGAGTTTTCGAGGTTTCTGAATTCGTGGGTTTCGCTTTTGGGGATTTGGAATGATGCGGCGAATCATACGGGGATTAAGTGGAATGTGAACGTTGAGACAGTTGGGTTGGAGGAATGGGGGCTTGGTGAGGGGGATCTTTCCTGGATGACTGTTGAGGGCCCGTTGAAGGGGCTTGATTTTGTTGTTGTTAGGGAGACATAGAAAGCAGATTAATTGCTCTAAATCACTGAGACCGATAACGGTATATGATTGACCAGTGGGATATTCCAGCAACACATATAAATAAGACGATATCAATTCACAAGGGCAACAAGGCCATCTAAATCAGCGAAAGTCGGCCTAGGAAGCATTGAATTCCATGTTATGAACGCCCGCATTCACCCTCGGACGTCCATCGACATATTCAACCGAGGCCGTACGTCCACCACCAGCCGCTTCAAGAACCCATGACTCAGAGAGCTCACGGTTATTGATCTGCGTATACATCGCATTATCAAGCTCAACCTGAAATAGTTCAGCGATTGCTTTCCGCGCTCGTTCCTTTGTACCATCTGATCCAGCATCCACCCCAGGATTATAGGGGCCTTGAACAACAACCATCTTAACACCACTCATATCGGGCAGATACTCCTTCCTGAGCGCGACGATCGAGTTTCGCAGACCCTGGGCCTGCTTATGCGCATCTGAAGATGCATCCTTGATACCTTGGCTGATGATAGAGCAGATCGGCGGCGAAACATGCGTCATCAAAGTGCCTGCGTTGGAAACTGCCATGATAGACATGCAAGTAGCTAGCCCGTCTGTCACAATCGCACGTGGGACATTGACGTTCGATTTGTTCTCATTCGTTTGCTTCTTGCATGTTTTAACCTTTCCACGGAATGTCGAGGTTTCGACATATTCTGCTTTGGCGCAGTTGTACCGGACCCATTTGTTTCCCTCGGCGGGGATCCAGCCTGCCCATTCTTGTGGCACGTACAGCCCTTCAACGCGGGTGTTTTCGTTGCAATCATCGCTGGCCGCTCTTCCGACTGCCGTTGTGACTTTTCCGAATATATCGTTGTCATCTCGCGTGAATAGATGGGAGATGTGGGTGGCATCTTCGCCTGCTTCGGGGATGGATCTTTCGACGCTTTTGCTACCGTTAGCGATGGTATCCAGACGAAAACAACATCTTTCACTTACAGACTATACTTCTCACCCTGCGGGAGGGCATTAGTCGCAAGAAATCCCAGGCTAAGGCCCAGGAAGAGGGTCTTGAGATTCATCTGGCAAACACTTGGGATCAGGCAAGTATACAGACAGTGTGAGTTGGAAGATGCCCTGGGTGCTACTACGCATTTAATGTGATGGGACGAAACATTAATATCGGGCGAGACAGCCTCGTCCGTACGGTAATATGACTGTATTGTTGGTTTATTTGCTATTCAAAGTACTGCGACTCATGTTGCAATCGCCCCCAAGGCCTAGAGTGCGAGAGATGTAAGTTTGGTATTGATCCTTCGCAGCCCCTCGGGGGCCGTCACGGCTATGGGGCCGGATGGATGGGGTACGTTTTGGGGGTTGAAGACTATCCAGTCATGGTCAGTCAGTAATTGACTTTTATTGGAATATTAAGATTGGGATATCGCAGCCAAAAAATGTAAATACTGACTATAAGCAGTAGATGGGCAATATCTCATACTTCTCTCCGGTCTGCGCGTGCCAAGACCGGGCTGGAGCCAAGAAAAGCCATGCAGGGCTGGACTGTCAATTCTCCTTTCGTATTACCCGATTCTGCAGAGATCTGCATATCCTTTGATTCAGCGTTGGTTATGAGCCAGCGCCCCTTATGCCAAGATGGGGCTGTCGCATTACTCTACAAATCGAGCGGTAGATAGCGGGAGGAAGCCCGTACGCATGAAGCTGTTCTAGAACCAACGTATGAAGACATATTTGGACCCAAGAATGATAGGAAAGGGGTTTAAGTCGTTGCTGGACATGAAATCATCAAGATCATATTGATAGCTCTATCTGGCACGCATCTGGTTACAATTGCAATCTGTGTTCCTGCCTGAGGTGGAACATTTAACGTGCCTATGATGTGACGTGATGGACAGGTATTCTTTGTGAGATGTCTCTTCATCACGACCTGACCAGTTCAAACCGCCATCTCAATGTGCTCACTACTATCCTTGCCCTTGTAAGTCTGAATGAACTCGTCTTGGCACCATCCATGCCCACTCCAAGTTGAGCGCGAATGCCAGCAATTCGTTGCAGATCAGCCTCGCCATCATTTCCGCCAAACAACTTGTCCATTTCCTCGATCGGCACGCCTAAAGACAATTAGCAAAACTGACAGACTTGGACATGGATAAAAGCACCAACCTTTTGTCTCGGGAACGCAGAAATAGGTCCACACCCCCAAAATCAGACAAAACACCAAGAAAAAGTAAAACGTCCCAAAAGTGATGGACTCTAGCATTCGCGGCGTGATAAGCGCAACAATGAAATTAGAAAGATAATTGCACGCAATCGCAACGCCAACAGCCTTGCCTCGAGTTGCGGGTGGGAACATCTCCGAAGGCATAATCCAATTGACGCAGGCGATACTGAAAGCGAATGTGCCAATATACACCCAGACGAACACGCAAGCAGCCCATCCCGCAGACGGATGCTCGCTGAACTTGTCCTTGTACACGGCGTACAGGGTTGCGACAATCAGCTGTGCTATTGACATACCGGTGGCGCCGTACATGAGTGTTTTCCGTCGACCCCATCTGTCCAGATACATTACTGCTGGGATGGTGGAGAGGAAGAAGACGATGCCGACGACGCCAGTTGCGAGGAGGTTGACGGAGTTACCGCTGAGGCCGATTGCTTCAAAGAATTGCGGTGCGTAGTAGATGATTGCATCTGTGGAGAGGAACCGTCATCAACATGAACATGGTCATTTTCTGGTGCATTTTGGGACATACTAATTCCAGTGAACTGCTGAATCACCTGAAGGAGACAAGCGACCATCGTTCGTTTCCTCAGGTGTCTCACGGTGAACAGCTCCTTGTATTCCTGCATCGCCACATAGTACTTTGATGCATCAGAGCCATATTTATCTGCCTTTGTCTGCTGATCGAACATGCGAGCCGCCTTGATCTCAAGGAATTCGGTCTGCAGTCGATGATCTGACTCAGGAACGCGCCGCAGCTTGACCAAAGTTTGCAGCGCCTCATCCTCTCGACCTACCGCGAGTCAGTCCCTCACCAGTCAACCTTGCGGGTAGACGTACCTTGGTTCATAAGCCAACGCGGGCTATATGGTAGGAAGAAAGTGCCAGCAGCAAGAATCAAAGAAGGAAAGCACTGCAACGCCAAAGGCAGTCTCCAGGCTGCCTGACTCTGTCCGGCTCCCGTTCCCCCAATATACTGAGTCCCATAGTTAATCCAAAAGCTAACCATGATACCAAAGGTAATGGAAAGCTGCTGTAGAGCCACGAGTGCACCACGAATATTAGGCGGCGCCAGCTCGGAGAGATAAAGCGGACAAACCATCGCCAGCATTCCGACACCAGTACCAAAAACAAAACGTCCGACGAACATCATGGCAATATACTCGGCTGCCGCCTGGATAACGGAACCGATGAGGAATATTATATTTGCAAGAAGGATCGACCAGCGACGCGAGAGACGATCCGAGATGGGTCCGTTGATAAAGGCGCCGAGCATCGCGCCCAGGGTCATGATGGATACGACCCAGCCCTCCAGGCCGGTGTCAGAAGAGAGATCGGAAAAATGCGTTTTCTAGGACGAGTAAGTGACCGCTCTATAGCGTTTCATTTTGCGATTGCTGAACTTACAAAACTATGCATAACCAGTACCCCCGAAATAATCCCTTGATCATACCCGAAGAGAAACCCACCGATTGTCGCGAAACACGCCAGCCCGAAGATGCGAATCTCCTCGATGAGGCCCTTGTATCCGGCCGGCCCGTACGAGATGCCATGCTCGCCGGCGATGGTAGTGCCAACTGCTCCCCTTGCCATGATTGAAGTGATAAGTGGCGAAAATGGGATTTTGGATGCTGCTGGAAGATCGGCTCCTTCACGAGGATAGAATCGTCAGCTGGCTTGGCATATTGTGAGCATGTTCTCGTCGTGGTGCATGGGCCTGGGGGGATCAGCCTTAAATAGGTGGGGAGGAATGAGGATGGCGGTTTCCTCCACACTCAACCCCAGATGTCGTTCCCCAGACCCCTAGCAGTTTACCTTCCCTCCGAATCCTGCTATTGTTTACTTTTTGCTAGCAGCTCGCCATACCCCAGCTCCTTCTTACGTCTACACCTACAGAATCCCGCCTCGGATCTCGCTCCCACTCATTCCACCCACGGAGCAAACCCGACTACCTGCAGGAATCATTTGATGCCGAAACATACGATCGTTGACTAGGGCGACAGAACCCCGACGCAGCCATGGTGGGGACAACCTCTTGCCTTGTCGGGTTTACGGCCACGACGCACCCCGCTTCCCCGTGGGGTTTACATCCGGTTTTGCAAGAACCGAAAGGGCAACAGACCTCCGGGTCAGGATGAACTGGCCCGAGAGAGTATGGCTTGAATTCTATAGAATTATTTGATGCCAACTGCCCCCGAAGTTTACCTTGAGGTGAAATATGAATCATTGGTTCAACGAGATCCGGAGATAGGCCGACACTTGGCGACCACGACGATGAAGAGGTATTTCGGTTTGGATGGACAGAGGCTCCATCATGTTGTGGCTACGATAGCCGGTATTGGCTTCATGTAATCTGCTTATGGCTTGTGCTTATATTCTCGTGCTGACGGTCTGCGACTTACCTGTTGCGATCTCTCGGCGGTTGTCTGTCTGAGAGATTGAGATGAAGAAGTGGATCTACTTCTAGATTGTTTGGATATGGTCAGGGAGTCATGAGAGTCTTCTCACTTTAAACGCCTCTGTCGGGATCTTTCCTGAAATGGATACATCCAGCAAGTCCCTCACGGACGTGGAGAAGGCATACAGTACGAAAGTGCAGGGCATTATGGTTGCTATCTACAGAATTGGTTGAATGATGGGCGCACTAAGCACACTATGGCCCGGCGATAAATTTGGGAGCAAAAAGGTCGTGTTTGGCGGTTCTGTGGTTTCATGTGTTGGAGCTGCGATTCAATTGTGGTGGGTCGGTAAGTACAGCATGCCTGTCTTGGATTGAATATAATGCAAATCAATCTTGTCTAGAATTTTCACCAGCAAGGAACTGGCTTTTGTCACAGCTACCGTGCCAATGTGGCAGTCTGAATTTGCCAAGCCCATCGACGAGGTGCCATGGTAATGATCGAGGGAGTCTTGATCATTTTCAGCCTCGCATCTTCATACTGATTGAACTTTGCATTATACTTTGTGCCCGGTCAAGTGAACTGGCGATTTCCGATTGCATTCCAGTGTGTCTTTGCTGGAATTCTCGGGGCATTTATCATAAACCTGCCCGAGTCGCCGCGACGGCCGGTCAAGAACGGTCGGATCGAGGTATCCAAGGCCATCTTTGCTGCACTCGACGGTATCCCGATTTACGACCCACATGTTTTCAATGCATGTCGAGGAAGTCCTTTCGGTGCTCGAGCAGAAACAGGGCAGTCGGCTCTCTCTAAAAATGATTGGCACCCAGGGGTCTAAGAAGCATTTCCATCGGTCTATGCTCGCCATCTGGAGTCAGGCAATGTAGCAATTACCCGGTACTATACTACGCGATGACAATCTATCAGAACTCCCTCGGGCTGAACGCGATCAATGCTCGGATTATTGCCGCGTGCCAAAATACCGCATACATGATCGTGGCGTGCATTGCCATCTTCACTATTGAACGAATTGGACGACGCAAGTTCCTGATGATCGGATCAGCTGGACAAATGATTCCAAAGGTTCTTCTCACTGGCACTGTATGGGCAGCCACGCGTTACAACTGGAAATTCGGTATCGCGGCCTCGTTTTTCATCGTCACCTTCAACGCCTCATTCATCCTAAGCTGGCTCGGTATGCCCTGGTTGCATCCCGCCGAGATCGTGAACCTGGAGTTTCGCGCCACTATCAATGGACTCAGAACTGCGACCGATTGGGTGATCAATTTCATGATCGTGAAGATGATCACCCTTGTCTCCTTCAACAGTATCGGCATCTATACTTATGCGATTTTCGCGGCGATGAACGGACTGATGTTCTTCGTGGTCTATTTTTTTGTACCCGGAGACGGCCAATCAGTCTCTGGAGGAGATTGAGGAGGAGATTAATGAGATATTTGCCGACTCGAACCCGTGGACACCATGGGATGTGGTGGGTATTGCGCGACGGCTACTGGTCCGCGGCAGTACCCTCGAACATGCAAGCGAATCCAAGCTGGATGATGCCGGGCGGCGGCCGGGGGGAACTGGTGAGGCGGTGTATGCGAAGGCTGTTCAATAGTTCTAGACCGAATGTCATTTTCTGGAGGATCATCTTCACCCGCGAGATCTCCATATCCTCACATTTTCTCACCAGTCAGCCACAAACTTGCACCGGGGAAGATTTTCCCAAAACAAACACAGACGAGCAGGTTGGACCCGCCGTCGGCAAATTTACTCTTTGATGATTGAACTTGCTCCACTTGGGAATCTCCACCCCGCGAGATATGCCTATTTGGGGACTGGCGTCCTGTGTCATGCTATGATCGGAACAATTGCGACAACCCCACACCCCACGAGGGGGCAGAATTCATGGAGCCCCTCCTCATTTCTGAATCTATCGGCCTGATAATATGGCTGAATCGAACAAGGCGCATGCGTGCAATGAGTGTCGACGACGAAAAGCACGAGTATGTACAACTTTGCCGGCGATCACGGAATATACTGACCTGCTACATCTAGTGCTCGCGCGAGCTACCAGTCTGCGCGCAATGTCTCCAATGGCGCCGGCACTGCCTGTATGAAAAGCCGAAGCGGAGTCCTCTGACGCGCAAGTAAGTGCTTGATCTAATGCAGCGCTAAGCAAGGGATGATCGACTAAATGTTATAACAGATATCTAACCGAAGTCGAGGAATCCCTCCGCATCACCACGCAAATCATCCGCGATCACGGCCTCAACGTCGACCTCGATGCCGAATTGGCGCGCGCAAGAAATGGAACAAGTCAGACTTACCGGCCGTCTCCTCCAAAGAGTGAGGTGACCACGCCACCGGGCGGGTTGAAGAGATCCCGGATGGCAACGGATGAGCCCGTTGAGGACCGGGACAAATCGCCGGAATACACACAGATCGAATCTGGCATCTTCGAGCCTTGTCTGGAGATGCTGATCTCAGATGGCAGTATTGAGGAGCCTGTTCCCACGGACTTTCTTCCAACCGCCACTACCGACAATCCCGTGGCAAATGGAGCTGATTATGACTGGGACGAGAGGAATACTGAAGCGCAGAGCTGTATTGACGGCATGGCGGCCTTGTCCATCCAAGGAGTACGGCCGGGATACCTCGGTCTGGCATCTGGAGCGGTGCTGCTTCATCTCATCAAAAGCCACTTCACAGACCCATTCTCCGCTGCGTTGCCAAATACATCACAATCCAACCCCGAGACTGAACCGTCGCAAAAAGTGCAAGTCAACTTGCAGCGTGAGATTCCCCCGCACAAGATCGAGGCATATGTCGCCAGCTACTTCAACGAATACCACACCAATTACCCTCTCGTCCACCAGGGACTCTTTATGGCCCACTTCCATGAGATCGTTCCCAGGCCAAAGTATGGATGGACAGTGTTGATGTACATCGTCGCTGCCCTAGGTGCATTTATGTCAGCCACGTCCCCCAACGACGACGACCTCGTCCTATACCAATGCGCTCGCTCCCACCTATCCGTCGAGATTCTCGAAGTCGGCAGCTTGACTTTAGTGCAAAGCCTCAGCCTCATCTCAAACTACCTCCAAAAGCGCGACCGTCCCAACTCAAGCCACAACTACCTCGGCCTCGCCGTCCGCATGGCCTACGGCTTAGGTCTACACAAAGACCACCCAAGCGTGGAAGGAAACCTCCTCTACCGCGAAATCCGCCGTCGAACCTGGTGGTGCCTGTACATCTTCGACGCCGGCTCAACAATAACATTCAGCCGACCCCTCGCCATCCCCTCCGCCGGCATCGACTCCAAGCTCCCCCTCAACATATCTGAAAGCGATCTAACCGTCTCAGCAACCGTCGCGCCAGAAAGCATCAACGCCCCAACAATCTACACAAACGTCCGCGTGCAGTCCCAATTCCACCTCCTCACAAACCACATCTACAACCGGATAATCTCCAAGCCCTCGCCATCCGCCAAACAAGTCCTCGAATGGGACGACTTCTACATGACAAAATGGCTCAATCTCGTCCCGGAATACTACAAAGAGACCGCCACCGTCCCCGTCCGACACCAATTCGCACATGCAATCATGACCTGGCGATACAAGCACTTCCGCCTAATAATCTACCGACCCTTTCTCATTCAGAAAACCCTCCAAATAGCCCGCCCACAAACAGCCTACTTCAACGCATTCCCGATCCCACCCAGCAACATCGAAACCTCTCCAGCATCACAGCCCTACATCGACCTAGCTTGCGAGCGCTGCCAGAAAGAATCCCACGAAACAATCACATGCATCGACAAATTCTGGAACAGCACAGCCCACACCCGCATGGCGTGCTGGTACGCGCTATACTTCCTTTTCTCCGCAACACTGGTCCCCGTCATTCTGCTGCATAGTGAGCCGCAGTCACCGCTTGTCGAGGCTTGGCAGGAGGATATCGATAAGGCGATTGCGATTATAAAGAGTATGGTTGGTTTGAGTCCCTTTGCGGGACGTTGTTTTGAGACGTTAGAGCGGTTGAGGAATGGGGTTGCGAGTCCGGGTCCCGAGATGGGTGAGACGGTGCAGGAGATGCCGACGCTGTCTGATCCGTTGAATCAGATTCCGCTTGCACAGTTGTTTTCGAGTTCGACGGGGTGGTTTGAGGTGCCGGAGGTCTATTTTGAGGAGCAGATGTGGTGAGTTTTGTTCGCTTTGCTCGGATTTTATTATGCTGGACTCTGCTAATATCATTCTAGGGGTAATGATTATTTGTTCTTTCCTCCGGAGTATCCCACAGATACCGCACCTAGATCAATAGAAGGATTCTATAGCTTGTAGGCAGTATCAGTAGTATGGCTATTGTTATCATTTACTGGTGGCTCACGATATGATGAAGTCTTATTTTATTACAACTTTTCGCAGACACGTAGCGTTGTTATGTTGTTTTCATGAGGACCTCCTTTAGAAGCAGACTACCTCGGCTTTTATCCATCTATGTCTGCACTTTATCAAGCCTCCCGGACAATTTAACGACAACACGGGCTCATTGGCGGACAGGCAATCCGGATTTTGAATTCAAGTCGACCTCCAACCGAAATCGGTGCCCAATGTCCGCTTCATCAGGGTAAAGGCAGCGAATGACCATGTATCTGGCAGCACCCGAAGAACCAGGCTGTCGTTCAGTCGTGGGTACTGTGGTCCAGAGTCAGTATCCGGTCACGAAGTGCCTTCCATTGTGGGACTCATGCAGCTGAAAAAGTAAAACTTCAACTTCGGCATACATAGTGTTACCTCAAAAAACCTCCTTGGGTATCCCACAACGCCCCAGTATTTAAACAACTCGAAGTGCTTCGGCTATTCTCTCTCTTCATCCCCTCCCTCTCCCCTTCTCTCTTCAACACTCCTCTCCTTCTATTCAACTATCTATGACTCCACATTCTGCATTCTCACCAAGGTGATCTCTCGTGACCTACAGTGCATCATATCCAGCTGACCATCGCGTCTTTCGAAATTTTCCATGCTCCTTTGGATGTGCACTCAGCTGCCAAAGGCTTGACCACCAGAAGGGGGCAAATATTGTGGGTATTATTACAACGGCCCCCAATGAAGTGACCCATATGGACGAAGCCACATTTCTCGCTATCATGCTGAAAGAAACTAATACGCAATTCGAGGGCCGCGACTTCGATATCGCGCAGTACGCCCTGCGTCACCGTCGGAAGCTTTACAATTCCGCATTTGTAATTGAAAACAAAAAACATCGTTTGTTTAAACTACCCTGTCTCGTCAGCAAAAAAACCACCTATGCCGGTGCGCGCACTGCATACGTCAACTACGAGACCAGAGCGAATTTGTTACCTGAAAAAGGGCCACACGCGAGGACGACGATAATATTGATGCGAGGAATTGCAAAGTCCTAATCGGAAAGCCCCTATCTGTGCCTTCCTTATACTTTTAAGCTTGCTAGAAGGAAATCGAATTTCATACGACTCGGTCCTTGATTTTTATCGTCACTTCTATCATTTTCATTCAATCTTCCATCAACGTTGGTCGTCTTCCCCATCATCTACACAGACTACACCGTCACCTATACGATCAACTACCTGGTCATATTTAACCAGGGCCCTCAGCAAAAGAAGGAACTATATTCAGTTCAGCAGAAATACCACAGTGGCTGAACGGTACTTATGCCGAAATATTGCTATTACGAAGCAGTGCTGAAACTCAATGTCAGAAATACCTCTTCTATATCTCTAGATCATGTTTTAAAGACGCAAGAGAAATCCGTGGAAGCTTCGCAGACTTGGGGTTTCAATTTGAGGATAATTCCTGCTCATTCATTTCTTTACCTTGATGCTCTGGGCTATTCTGATGACCTTGAGATGCGTGAAATATTGGTATTCGATAGCACCTGGACTAAGGACTGAAATCGATTGAGATAACGGCTTCTTTAGCCGGGACATGGCCTTCCCCAAAAACACCAAGATGCATGTATCTGCGAAAGAGTCAAGAGGCGTCTTCGAAGCCTGGGTTGAAAAGATCCATGGCACAATTTCCTAAGGAAAACACTCAAATGATGGGCCGTCTTCAGTTGTACTGATAGTCGGGGTCAACGCAAGGCATATCCCCGAATCCGTTCTAAGAGCCAACAGTACTTGGTCGGTGCTGTCTAATTGGGTAACCGGAATTGGTCTTCGCGAGACTTTCACTGTACCCGAAAAATACTGTTCAACTCGACTCGTGGAGTCTCATAAACCATAATGCATTGATCGGGGTATTTAGCAGTAAGCCCTAAAGAAAAAAGAGCAAAAACTCCCTAAATGCAACATCAAATATCACCATCTGCAGTATCCCTGCCAAGGCAGAAACCACAACAATCACAACCCTAGATCAGGCCAAGACCACCGAAGGCCGTCACAACCTCCGAATCAACATTAACAAGCCAGTCCTCCTGGAACCGCTGCGCCCCACCACAAGCAACAATAACCTCCTGCAAACGGTGACGGACAAAGTCACGAATAGGGAAGCGATACATCGTATCGCTATCCTCCCACTCACGACGACGGCGGGCCTGCGCATGATCGACGCCAGCGTTCACGGGCTGCGCCGTCTCCGATCCAGGGGCGCATCCCAGTAAACCAGATAATCGGCGTTGGGGTCGTTTCCGCCTTCGGCCAGTTCGATGATCAGCGCGGTCCAGATGGTGAGATAGTCCTGCAGGAACTTGAGTATGAAGGCGGGTGGGGCCGCGTTGGGGCCTTGCAGGGCGAGGAGTTGGGTGAGAGCGAGGACGTGCAGTTTCTTCTGGCTGGCCATGGCGATAGTATCGTAGTGGAAGAACCATTCCTTTAGAAGCCAGGTGAAGGCCTCTTCCTGGGATTGGTTGGTTGCGGCCGTCACGGCGTGCGCGAAGAGGGTGGGGTTTGCGAGGGCGAGGCGTGCGATGGCCGAGAAGTAGTCTGTTTCGACTTTGCCGTCGACAGTGGTTCTCTTCCTGTTGGGTCCAGTCGTTTGACTGGCCTCGTAGGCGCTGTAGAGGCCCTTCAGGAGAGATTGGAGAATGTTGGTTTCGAGAAGGGATTGGGTCATGGTATTGTAGGCGGCCTCGCTTCCGCCGTCGATGGCTTCAACACCGCGAATAAGTTTCTCGACGATACGAGGGATGAGTCCGCAGCGTTGCATGGTCAGGCTCTCGAGGAGAGGCTCCAATGTGCGAAGGAGCTTTGGGCGAAGCTCATCGCTGAGAATTGCCTGGGGAGCAAGCAGGATGTAGGATTCAAGGATTTCGAGAGCTTGGACGACGGTGTCCGTTTCTTCCTCCAGGATCGGAAGCAAGGAGGGCAGAAGAGACAGGATCTCGGGTGAAGCGGGCGAAGGTGTTTGCATGAGGACGCCTGCCCACAGTTCAAGAGCTTCATCCAAGAGGTAGATGTAGGTATCCTGAAATTACAGAGTCAGAGATTGCGCGGGCAAGTGATCAAGCAAATACTCATGAAGCCTGCAGATGATCATTTATACGCTCTGGGAGTACTTACCGAGTTCATATCAATGGAGCTCTGAATAAGCGGCAGAATCATTGAGTGGTATCGAACGGAGTCTTGGTTCATCGAGTGCATGAGCGACGTGAGGAGGTTGAGAATAGCCTGCTTTAGCAAATGCTCATCTCCAGAGTTTTCCCACACCTGCGGAAGCGGCGAAATGATCTGGTCCGAAAGTATGACAACCTAGAAGACATATTAGGTTCTCTAGCTCACTAGGAAAAGAGACCAAGGAAAGACTTACACGCTGCTCAACCTTCACAACAATCGTTCGCACCGACTCGAGCATTGCCATTTTCGTATCCGCGGACTCAATCTCCTGCAAGAGAGACATGAGGCCGGTCAAAATTGGCTGGGCGAACGGCAAGAATATCTCAACATCGAAATCGAAAGCATCGAGGACGTTGCAGAGTTGTCGGCCGGCAGTGATGCGAACCACCAGGTCATTCAAGGAATCCTGATTGTTAAGCAAATGCTGGAATACCTGATAAACTGACTCCATGTTCATGTCCGCAAACTTGATGGGCACCCATTGACCGAGCACAATAGCGATGCGTCGACGGAGAATTCTGTACTCCTGCTCCTGAATTTGAACTTCGGGGATCAGAGTATTCTGCAAGAATGTGTTGATGTCCAGATGCTGTTCAAGACATGCTGCCGCCAGACCGATAGCAGAGTACAGGGAGTCTTTCAGCATGACGTCCTTGTTTTCGGTGGCTAGAGATAATTGTTAGGGCTTCCTCCATCATTTTCCTCTCGCGCTGTCTCTTCATCCGAGCGCAAACAGAAAACTCACCGGCAAAATTTTGGAACGTGCTCAGCACTGGAGCGACCAGCCAGTCCTTGAAGTGGGTGATAAGATCAAGGAAGAGCTTGTGTGAGCAAGAATGGATGGAGTATTCCCAGGCATCCGCATCGACCTCATGCTTTTCCCAATCCTCGGGGTTACCTTCCCAATCCTCGAAGTCACACTTCCGTAGACGGAAGAATCGAGTGACGATCAGTTCCATCACTTCGACGACAAACTCCTGAGAAAACAAGCTACTCTTGATGTACTCAACAGCATCCTTCTTCTCCTGCTTATCCTGCGGGGTCTGGTACTTGAAGGTGTGGATGGGATGGAATGCCATTTTCGTGCATGCCCTGAGCATAAGCAAGCCTCGGAGAGCGATCTTCTCGGACAGTTCCTCGTCATCTTCCCTCATATCGGCATAGCGATGGCTAAATTGGGAAACAAAGCCCCAGTATGTCTTGACGAGCGACAGGGAGTTCTCGAATGATACGAAACTAGCGGGCTTGTCCCTTGCCATCTCCAGGTGCAGCTTTGACAACTGCAGAGCATGCTTCGCGATCAACGTGCGGACAGATTCAGGGACACCATTGTTCTCGGCATATGCGAAGAATTGGAGCAAGTGCTGCTCTGTCTGTGACCAGAGTCCCCGCACACTCTCGTCGCGACCGGGGTGTTCGAAGCCAGAGATGAGAAGGCGGCGAATAACCTTGAGCGCGAAAAGAGTTTGTTCGATAGCTTGGACCAACGCTCCCTCATCCAATTGATTCCATGTATTGCTGGCAAGGGTGTTTTCAATGGTCATAGGCCACTGGGTGACCTTTTCCATGTAAACGGTTGCCACGACTTCGAAGATTTCCGGTGTAACAGCCTGGAGGTGAGTGCGGGTTCGTTGAATCCGGGCCGTTGAGAGCTCTTTGATCACTTGGAGCAGGGTGAGGAGGGATCGAGGAAGCACGATTGGATCCACATTCGGGTCGGATCCGCGTCGGATTGCTTGGAGGATATCGGTCATGGCCTCCGGCCTGCAAAAAAAAAGACAGTGTTAGCCTGTACTCGCGAGATCGAGGTGGAAATGAAATACCAATCTTGTGGGAACTCGAAGCGCATGATCTTGGCAATCAACAAAGCATTTTGAACTGCAAGTGGCCGAGAAGGTTCAACGGAACCAGCCATCAGAGCCCTGGTCTTGATCTTGTTCTTTTCGGTCGGTTCGATGGCGCTGTCACCAGTTAGCCTGGATCTTGAAATCACGACTTCATTTCTCAACGTACTTCGTAGCCGTGCGCCGCCAGTACTTGTCAATGCCATTCTTCAGCTGGATGATCGAAAGGTATCGAACCGCATGAGGGGCAGATTGGTCGAGGAAAGCATCCTGCAGCATCAAACGTCAGTTCCATTCAAAGTAATTCGCAGAGATTTAAATCGAACTGACCTGGAGAAAGGCGTGGTATGTAGGCATCCGCTCCCAATTCTGCAGCTGCTTGGTCCCTTCCTTGACCTGCTGCAGATTGGAACTTGCGGCCATCACCAGAGCGCTCACAATATTCTCAAAGGTCAACGGGTTGACCTCCCCGGGCACCTCGACCATAGCCATGGTGACGAGAGACTGCCGACGGGTAGAGGGGTAGTTTTCGAGAGGGTTTGCCAGTAACGATTTGAATGAATCGATGGATGTTTGCAGTGTCGATTCGAGGAAAGAAACGAGTGCGGAGACGAAGTTGGAGTCGCGCGCGGGCTGTCAACAAAGCCTCGCTGCCCTCCACTTCACTTCTGCTCCCCTCCTCGCTGACCGCCGGTGTTTCGTTCTTCCGGGGAGCCACGGAGCCCTAGGTCTGGACCCTAGCTCATGGCCTAATTGGGATGCCAAGACATAGGGCTTTCCTGGTGGATCCGATGAAGTCACTCCAATCGTCAGGGTCCAGCCTCTCCCATGCTTGACGGCATGGTTCGTGAGTATTGATCGTCGTAAGATCCTCCATGCTAATTTGGACCAGCAGTTACCAGCATTGGTCTGCTTGAAGGAGGTTCGAGACAATTGAGCGGCAAGCGAAAACATATTCAAAGGTCCTGGGCCGCATCCGCGATCGTTGATCTTTCCTGGTGGCACCGAGTGTACATCATAGCTGCCAACTGCCAACCTTTGAGCGATCAAGATTCTTGGATCTGGTCGCATGTCCCAGCTTTCCTTTACCGGCTTCGATTGGACGAAGGTGACATGCCTATGATGTATCTTGATGATGCAAAGCATTTGAACCTGTAACCCAATGTCTGTCTCTGGGGTATTTATTCAGGCAGGGCAGACCGTTAGCTTTCCTTCTGTAGACAATTCTTTGCATTTTATCGATCAATAACCATCCTCCTTTTCTCTCCTCATCGTTCACTTTCTATCCGCCAATATGACTTCCCGTTTCGAGCACAACCGCCGCGTCGCCTACGAGTGCGAGAACGACCTCAACTCCTACCAGGCCAAGCAGGGTCTCGGCCCCAAGAGTGACTCCGGTTCGTTCACACTGTTGTCAGATACACTAAAGAATCCTAAAGAAAACTAACAATGACATAGTCAATGAGTCCGGCGTCAACGAGATGGTCGACCAGCGCTTCCCCGAGTCCCGCGGCGTCAAGTACGGCCCTGGCTCAACTGCCTCTGGCAGTGACCACCGCGTGATCCCCGAGGATGAGGGTGGCACTCGTGATGACCGTGGCAGGTAAGCTTATACCATCAGACCCCCCTCACTCTTTTAGCACATGGCTTACACTTTTCTCCTGCACTAGACTCCCCAAGGGCGAGCACTTCAAGGGCAAGGGTGGCCCCGAGGATAGCCTCAAGGCCGAGTCCGATATCCGTCCGGGTGACCAGGACGTCCCCAATTTGCAGGACTTTAAGCGTCGGGGTGTTGCGGAGTAAATATGTATTATACGTTCTTGACGATATGTACGACTATGCTGCGTGAATTTTAAGGCTATGATACCTGCATAACACCTGCTTCATTCTTGCTGGAATATCTACTAAATGGTAATGTATTGTGTTAGGGTAGCTTGGCATGTGCATAATGATTATTCGTTGCGTTGTCAAGCTCTCGGCCATGTACGTCTGAAGGTCCTTGCAACACTAACTCGACTAGCTGCCGAGGCTTCAAGTTCCCATGTACGTTCGACAACACCACATCCTCTAGACCTCCACCAACAACGGAATTCTGGACTGCCTAAACCTAATAAGAGTTTTAGGGGAATTCCCTAACTCATTCATCAGGCCTTCCACCACAATCTCCAGTCGTAAGCATACGAGGAAGCTCCAAGAAGGCGTCCAACCCCGCCCAGCTGTCAAATCGGCCCCCACCTGCAACCGCCACGACGCCGAGACTTAACCCCGCCGCCATATGGCCTACCCAATAGACCCATTGTCGCTGCAGAAAATGGCGTGACTGGACAATCAGTTGCTGGATTCAGGCAGGGTAGAATAGTAAGCTTCCCTGAGGATCCGAAAGCAGTCGCAATAACACCTTGATGACCCGGAGATAGCGTCTCCGGTTGCCGGACTGATGGTCTAGACTAAGGAAAAGAGGGGAATCTGCATCCTGCGGCCTGTTACTGCTACCGAGGTTGTACTAGTAGTCTCAGTTCAGATGTCTGCGGGCTCGATTGTGCTGCTTTATTGGCTCGCACGGAGGGTCGTGTTTGAGCTCTGAGGCGGCTGTCTGATGCTGTATTTAAGCCAGCCTGGTCCTTCGTGCAAACTTTTTTGATTTTAATTTCTTCAATCTTTGTGTCCTTGAATTACTTTCCTGCAATCAGAACATCTACATCAAAATGGCCGCAAAGGGATCCGAGCCTATCGAGACACGGCTGTTTATCAACGGCGAGGTATAACTCCTCGCTCGACATCCAACAACCAGACAAGCTAACCTCCCTCCCTATGATAGTGGCGTGAATCTTCAAGCAAGAAAACCTTCGACGTCGTCTACCCTTACACCAAAGAAGTCGTCGCCCACGGTAAACCTGACCCAACCCCGAAACCGCACCCATCACAATACTAACAACCGCAGTCCACGAAGCCGACGTCCAAGACGTCGACGACGCAGTCGCAGCCGCGCACGCTGCTTTCCCAGCCTGGCGAGATCTTGGCGTCGACGGCCGCGGCGCCCTCCTCCGCAAAGTCGCCGACCTCTTCCTAGAACACAATGACGACCTCGCCCGTCTCGAAACGCTCTGCACCGGCCGACCCATCTCCCAATACATCGATGCCAAACTGTCCGCGGAATCGTGGAGATATTTCGCGGACGGAGCTTGGGCCGTGCAGGGCACGGCTAGCTCCAATACCCCCGGCATCCTGAGCATGACTGTTAAGGAACCGTATGGCGTTGCGGCGCTGATTATTCCTTGGAATTTCCCGCTTATGATGTTCTCGATGAAGATGGCTGCTGCACTTGCGGCCGGGAATACGGTAGTGCTGAAGAGTAGTGAGAAGGCTCCTTTGACGGTATGTATATCACAAAGATATCGATGTTTTCCCTGCTAATGTTGACAGTCCATCTTCGCCGCTAAACTCATCGAAAAAGCCGGCTTCCCACCAGGCGTCGTCAACATCATCGCCGGCTACGGCAACCCAACCGGCGCAGCACTAGCGTCACACATGACCGTCCGGTGCATCAGCTTCACCGGCTCCTCACTAACAGGCCAAAAGATCCAAGCAGCCGCCGCAAAGTCCAACATGAAGCACGTCCATATGGAACTTGGCGGAAAATCACCCGCCGTAATCTTCGAAGACGCGGACCTTGAAGCCGCAGCCGCAGCAACGCAATTCAGCATCCGCTTCAACAGCGGCCAAGTCTGCATCGCAAACTCCCGAATCTACGTCCAAGAAAGCATTGCCGAAAAATTCATGCACGTATTCAAGGCACAATTCTCTCAATTCCAGCTCGGTGATCCCCTCGATCCGGCCACCGTACAGGGGCCCCAGATCGACGTCCTGCAGTATAAGCGTATCCAGGAGTACTTGGGCATTGGCGCGAAGGATGGCTCGCTCACTGTGGGCGGTGATGCGAATGAGGGGTTCTTTATTAAGCCGACTATTTTCGAGAATTTGCCTGATGATTCGCGCGTGATGCGTGAGGAGATTTTTGGGCCTGTTGTTGCAATTAATACGTTCAAGACGGAAGAGGAGGCTATTCGCAAGGCGAATGATACCGAGTTTGGACTCTATGCGTCTGTTTTCACGCGCGATCTTGATCGCGCGGTGAGGCTCTCCCGCGCCTTGGAGGCTGGTACTGTTGGCGTTAATTGCACCAGTCCTACTAATGCTAAGGATGCGGCTTTTGGTGGGTATAAGATGAGTGGGACCGGAAGGGAGGGGCTGTTGTATAGTATTGATAACTTTGTTCAGACCAAGAGTATTTTGATTAAGGCTGCTGGGCAGGGGTTGGGTTTCTTCTGATCGGGTCGGTTGGTTGAGTTACTGCGATTATCTAAGAATGAAAATTTTACTGTTTTTGAATCCATTGAGAGTGCGGATGGCAAAATCGTTTATTCTGTTGAATACCGTTGCTACTGTTAAGGATATTGAAGCATAACTGAAAATCAAACTTACCGCCCCGTAGACCGTTGTGCCGAGAAATGGAAGTCGCATACCGCCGTGCATGCAGCCAGTAAATTGAAAGAAACCATGATCACCTAACTAGCGTCATTTCACCGGGGGAGCAGACACCCATGCCGTAGACAGGGCGTTGTCATCGGATTCACTTGACTTAGATGAACCAGGAAGGGACACCCAGCACCAAGCCGATAAGAATGGTAGAGAAGGGGACGTGGGCGGGAACACCCACATTCTTCTTGGAGTCGCCGTCAGTAGTCGAAGTTCCGGTCGAATTAGCAGCCTTACGCGTGGCAGTCACCTTGTTGTTGTACCCAGCCTTGGCGTCCCAGGGGTAGGGGCTGGTGTAGTTGTAAGTGGCAGTCTTGCCAGCGTAGGTCTTCTTCACGATGTCCAGAATACCGTGACCAGCAGAGCAGTTGCCGGTGGTTAGGGGCACAGGCCAGTCGGGCGAGAACTTGGCATGCTCGCCGTCCGCCATGGGGCCGGGATAGGTCTCGTTCAGAAGCAAGTTAGAAGTGTCAACGTCGTAGTTGACGTAGCCAGTCTTGTTAGCAACCAATTCGAGCAGGTTGGCACCGCAGTCCCAGCGACCCAGACTCGGGAGCTTCCAGTTGGCGCTCACGGACGCGATCATCGAGTAGTGAGTGTAAAATGTGTTGTCCTTGGTGCCCTTGAGGTGCTCGGGGACAGCGCCCCCAACGAGGATCGAGAAGATGCGGTTTCCGTCCTTGTGAATGTACCTTCCAAAATGTCAGTCTCGGTATGTTCAGTGTCTATCTTCGGGGATTGGGGAAGCACTCACGTCTTGTCCTCGTCGTAAGTCAGCAAAAGCAAAGTATCCTTCATGAAGTAGTCGTTTTTCAGTAGCTTCTCAACCAACGGACGTTCCCACTTGGAGGCAAACGTGATGTTGGTGTCGTGAGCATCGTTGGTCATGTTGGGGGTGATAAAGGCCCACTGGGGAAGTTTTTTGTTCTTTAGATCATCATCGAACGAGGTGAAGTTCTTCATCTGGCGGGCCTTGGTATCGTTGCTGACAACCGAGTTGAAAAGAACCAGTGGGTTGTGCTTGCGGACGTAGTCAGGGGCATAAGTCTCCTGGTCAGAAAAGTTGAAGCCCTGGTAGCCAGGGTACGGCAGGTGCTCCTGGTATTCGCCCCACGAGATACCACGGGTGTCGAGCAGATCAACAATTGAGGACACGTTCTCAGGAATCTGGTTGAAGTTGTCATTGTCCATACCGAAGGTGTCGCCACCGACCGAAGCGCAATAGTTGGGCTCAGAGGGGTGAGTGAGTGCCCAGAAGTTGGTTCTGTATTGCTGTCAATGTCAAATCTCAGAATGTGATGCGGGGTGTTGAGTTCATGTACAGGAGAATACCCTGCGAGGCGAGCCACTGCTGGTTGGTGTCCGCCTCGGAATCATTGTAGTCCTGTAATCACAGTCAGTACAGGGCATCAAAACATCCGTCGCGTTAGAAGGCCACTCACGATATTCTCAATCCAGATCTGGTAGAACCGGTCGAAGGCCAGACCCTTGACGTCCGAGGTGGGCGACTCGGGCAGGGTTGTGGCCGCAGCCGCGTGGATCTCCTTTAGAGGAGGCAATGAAGTTGTAGCCACCTCAGCCGAGGCCAGAACGGCTCCAGCCAGGATGGTTACGACAGCAACCTTCATCGTGATGATTGATTAATAGATCAGTTGATGTTGTGGTATGTCGCGGGGATGGAGAGGGGTGAGTGCGGTAAGAGAGGTAAAGAAGGGAATACAAACAGTTAAGGTAGATCGCCAGAGAACTGGCTTCGCTCACAGCTCACCGTCGCGCCTGCCTTTTCTGCCAGCTTCAGAGCTCACGGGTGAACCCGCGGTAGCCTGCGTACTCTCCGGAGGTGCGCCGCTGTGTGTAGCAATGACCGCGATCTATACAATCACGCACCCTGTCCGGAGCTGCTGATTGGCTGGTTGGACCTTGGTCTGCCGGGGGCACCCAGACCACCCCCAATGCTTAACCCCTGCACGTGACGCCCTCATCCCCCATTCTGAGCCGCTCATCATCGATGATTTTCTACGCTAGCGACCCTATAGGGCGGTTTTTAGAGTACTAATCCCCTCTGCTGCGCTCACTGAGCCGGCAGACAGCTGACTGTTAATCCACTGTTTACTTAGGTTACTACTCTACTACTAAAAGTGCATATGACTAGTTGATAGGTATCACCGTGAGAGCAAGAACCCTTTAAAGTTCACAAATGTAATCTTTAATAAATATACAAATGTCAACCTCGACGGGTAGTGGCAGTTGTATTACATCACTTTGAATCTTCTCCTTTCCGTCAGCCTGTCGTAAACTCAAGTCTTTTGCGGACAATTGATCTGGTATGCGGAAACACACAATTCTCAATTTTTCTAAATACAAATATACTAATCATTGCAAACTCTTAAGCGCCGACGGTATGCCGCAGGTCAGAAAATCATGCAAAAAAGGACTTCTTAGTGTTATGTCCAGCTCTGCGATCTCGGATCTTCTTAGAAGTTATTTTGAAAGCTGCAATTCCCATACAGCATTTTTCTATCGATCACAATCGGAACTTGTAATTTTTATACTTCCTTCACAAGGTAAATAAGCTCAGCAGTCAAGTTTCGGTAATTTCCTGAATCTAACTCCAGATGTGCACAGTGCGAAGAGTGGAATTGTGTCAGCGGAAGGACGGGTTGGCGGGCATTTGAGGCGACCGTTGCTTTGATAACCGCCCGGCAGATACTATTCCACAGCCTACTGCTCTCCACACTGCACAAGAGGCTACTAAAAATATCATGACACACTTACGTACGACATGATGGGGCCGTAACCGCTGGCCCCCATACTTGCCTCTCCACCCGCAGATCGGGCGCTTGCAGAACGTGAACCCCGCACAGAGCGCGCGCATAAGAATATCAGTCGAGTACTATTGACCTGGATCCTGAAAATCCCATTAATTTTTCCAAGCATGCCTTCAACCCCGACAGACCTAGTAACCGACACAAAATTCCGCGTGGAGTTCAACTCCAATCTCGTCTACCGCTTCACCGTCCATTCCAGCACAGCCCCAGACTCATACATGAGGCGGCAGGAAAAGGTCGATGTCTGGAAAGAAGAGAAGTCAATCGGAAACGGATCATATGGAAGTGTCCGGTTGCATAGATGCCTGACGAGCAAAGATGAGGTGCAGGTTCAGGCTGTGAAGGCGATTAGCAAGAAGAGCCTGTCTTTTACAGGTATCAACTTTCTCAAGGAGTTGGAGGCTATTGCGAAGTTTTCGCAGCAGAAGGTTTGTTTCTACTATCCGTTTATAGTTCCTCTGCTGACGAGTGTCTGATAGTATCATGGCCTTTTTGTAGAGTACTTCGGCTGGTATGAGAATGAGGATTCTGTGTTCATAGTTATGGAGTATATCCGACACGGCGATCTGGGCTCTTATTTGGAAGGGCCTTTTCCTGAGAATGAGGCTCGGGAGGTTACATTCCAGGTTGCAGAGGGATTGGAGCATCTACACGAAAATGACTTCGTGCATCGTGATCTCAAACCAGAGGTTAGATAGTCAACGTTTTATCCCGATCGAACAGAATCAATTGAGCTAAGTCAGGCAGAATGTCTTCGTGGTCCGGAGAAGCCCCCAGTGGTGGGTCAAAATCGGCGACTTTGGTTTCAGCAAACGCATCAAGGAAGATAGCAGCCTCCAATCAATGGTGGGCACACGTCTATACCTCGCGCCAGAAATACAGATGCTCTACCCACCTGGAGTGGAAGAGACAAGTGCGATGTTCCATTACAGTGCCAAAGTCGACATATGGTCTCTCGGCGTGATGGTATTCTATATGCTTTTCCACGACTTCCCATTTACGTTGAAAAGTCCACATGGGCTACCGAAATACGTCAATGGGGGACCGTTTCCGTTTCCTACCTCGACCCGCGTGCAGATCAGCGAGGACGCTCGCAAATTTATATTGGATACGATGAAAGCAGACGCTGAGTTGAGATTGTCTGCTCGCGAAACTCTCAATAGTGGGTGGATGAAACGACGGCAGGGTCAGGCTGCAGGGTTGCGAGACACTTCGAGACCCATCCAGTCTGAAAATAATCAAAGTACGGCCAAGAAGATGCCTTCTATTCTATCTGAGCCAGTGCATTCAACTGCGACGAGCAGGAGTCATGTACTGATCGGCTCTAAAAAGAGCAGGGAGCATCAGCCCGTGTCTTCGAAAATGCGCCAAAACCCCAAGCAAGATTCGAAGCCTGTGAGTAACAACAAAGACCCACTTACAGCTGCTCATGAGATGGGTAAAGCCGAATACGAGCAGGGCAATTATGCTCAAGCCGAGGCTTTCTTCCGTCAGGCTTTTGAGGGAAGAACGAAATCTCTTGGTGGATCCCACGAGGACACTCTTACAGCTCTAGAGTGGCTTGGCCGATCTCTTTATGATGGCAAACAGTACAGCAAAGCCGAGGCCGCTTTCCGTTGGACCATTGATGCTCGCACCAAAAGTCTTGGTGCATCTCATCCAGATACTCTTACATCCCTTGGGTGGCTTGGTCGGTCTCTGTACTGTCATGAGAACTACGATGAAGCTGTGTCAACCCTTCGCCATGTATACGAAGGACAGGAAAAAGTCCTGGGAGCATCCCATCAGCAAACCCTCGACACACTGCTTTGGCTCGGTAGAGCTCTCTACTGGCACGAAGATTACAGTCAAGCTGTGGGAGTTTGTCGACGTGTTTTCAAATATTGGGAACAGTCTCTTGGTCCATCCAATGAGCAGACAATCGAGTCTCTGTTCTGGCTTGGTCGGTCACAGTATTGGAACGAAAATTACGCTGAGGCTGTCTTGTGTTTCCGCCGAGTCCACAAGAGCCAAGAATTACGTCTTGGTAGAAACCATACGGTTACACTCGAAACCGCCCACTGGCTTGGTCGGGCTCTCTATTGGTACGAAGATTATGGTCAAGCCGTGACGACTTTTCGCTGGGCTGCTGAGGGTCAAGGGGCGGTCCTCGGTGAGACCCACATACATACGCTCGCCTCTCTTGACTATCTAGGTCGAGCTCTTTATTATCACAAAGAGTATGCGAAGGCTGTGGTGATGTTTCGCAAGGCTTTTGAAGGTCGAGAGGTGACACTTGGTGCAACGCATCATCATACACAAGAGAGTCTTGATTGGCTTCGTCGGTCTCTTTATTATCAAAAAGAGCATGGTCAATAGGTCCTCGGTTGGTGTTTCGATAATCCAATTTTCTTTTGTACTTGAATGAATCTTCAGTGTATCATAGCGGTGCAAACATCAGATATCGGCGGTGAAGTGGAGAAACTGTTCCAAAGCTCTTGGTAACATCTAATATAATTTAGTAGGAATGTTGTATTCTGGCTCCTATTCTATGTTGTCGGAACTTACAAAGCTAGTACAAACAGTGGAGGCGGAAGACTTCTACTTGAATAGGTAGAGGTGAAAACCAAATGCCAAGACTTTAATACCCGATCACTGTCTGGTCTGGTGGCTAGTTGTCAGTGGTGAAGTCACGTGAAGCTAACCTCGGCTCCCAAGTCCGGGGAACCGAAATGCCATGGTTCCCGTCGACCAACCTCCTATACCCCCTCCATTCCCTTCCACTTCGCGGAGCCGCAATATGATTTCGCGATGAGCTCGACAAACTTCGCCGCTGCACAGGAGCGGGTGCTCGAACGCCGTCGTTTACGCGAGGCGGAAGCACGCGCCCGACGTGCGGAACAACAGCGGGCTTCCCCGATCAACCCTGCTACCGTCCAACGTCTACCCTATCCTCTGAACCGCATCCCCGGTGCTGGCTGGTCGCTGTGGAATAGTGTCAAAGGTCGAGATGGGACACGGCCCGCGTTTCGAGTTGGCCAGGTGGATGCCGAGCTCTTGGATGAGGAATTGCTGGGCCTGCTGAAGGGCCAGGTTGGAGAAGCTCTTAAATACTTCGGGGTATGCATGGCCATTCTCTTTGATTTTTTAGGCTAATGGTTGCTAATTGTTAAACAGTCTCAAATGCGGGAAGACTGGTCACATGAAATCCTATTTGCGCTCCGAGCTATCCTCTTCAAACTCTCGATCTGGGATCACAATGCCTCTTACGGTGCAGCTCTGCAAGGCCTCCAATATAGCGATAGCCGCGCTAATGGCCCGGTGCTATCGCCGCCATCGAAATGGCAGAAATCAATTTACGGCCTGTTGACCGTTGGTGGACGCTACGCCTGGGACAAGTGGGAGAGCTGGCTCATCGGGCAAGAAGGCGGCTATGAAGAGGTTTGTAATTCTGACCTGATTGGTTTATTTCTCAACTAACTTCCACCCCAGCCATCGCAAGAAGTCCGCATGCTGTCGCGCTTGACGGATTTTATCTCCACGTCACACTCGATTGCGGCCTTTGTCTCGTTTCTCGTGTTCTTGGTGAACGGCCGCTACCGAACTCTGGTCGACCGCATCCTCCGTATCCGCCTTGCACCTCCATCCGCCCAGGCCAGTCGAGAGGTCTCCTTCGAGTACCTGAATCGACAGCTGGTCTGGCACGCGTTTACCGAATTCCTCCTTTTCTTACTCCCGCTCGTGGGAATCAGCCGCTGGAAGCGATGGATAGCTCGTGCCTGGAGGAAGACTGTGACTGCGATCAAGTCTAGTGGAGATGATGAAGAAGTCAACGAGAAGCAGGGAGAGCTCAGCCACCTTCCCGAGCGGACTTGCGCTATCTGCTACCGCGATCAGAACCCTGCGGCAACCACCGAAACGGAAGTCCTTGCCGCATCGGCGTCGACCGGCGGTATCACTGGATCTTCACAGACAGATATCACCAACCCCTACGAAGCTTTCCCTTGTGGATGTGTGTATTGCTTTGTTTGCCTCGTCCAAAAGGTCGAGGGCGAGGAAGGCCAGGGCTGGGTCTGTCTCCGTTGCGGTGAGGTTGTCAAGAAATGCCAGCCCTGGAACGGCGATGTCCTGGAGGAGGCTCGCTCACAGCCCGGTACCGGAAAGATCGTTGGATTTGCCATGGACGAAGAGCCACGCGACGGATCGCAGGAGGCAGACTCCATTGGTGACAACGCTGTTGGCAAGTCGAGCCCGCTGGAAGAGATCACTGCGGATGAAGCTCTTCAGCACTCGAGTGAATGGTCGACCGAGGAAAAGGAACCCGCGGAACACGAACACCCCGAGGAAGAAGCTGCCTCGCCTCAGAACCACTCATGATTGCACCTGCATATACGCCTGCGATATACTGAATTTGCCGGTTCTTCGCAGTGTTTATACGACCACTCCGCGGTCCACTGCAACCCGGATATTAGATTCCCTACGATACCCACCTTCAGTTTGGAATTCTGCCCTGTACATATCAAATCATCATATTACACATTCTACTCTACCTTCACATTCAATGCATATAAACTACACCAGTGAAACTGATCACCGCTCCAATCAACGGGAAAACAGCCCGACAAAGATTCAGCTGTCCCCACGTCTGCAACAGTTCTGGCACCTGTGCATCCTGCTTCGCCCGATTCGCTTTCTCCTGTGCACTAACAGCCCTTTTCCCAATTCCCCTCCGCAATCGCAGCATCATCTCTGACAGCGTGCGCTCTCAATTGGCCATTGGTGCCTTTCATCGCGGTCATTGTCCATGGGATGATTCCCAGTGTGGTCACGATCGCCGTCGCATAGAGAGAGCTCCAGCTACAGCCCAGCGTGTAGGGAACCGGGGCGTCTCGCAGTTTCCATGCCAAATACGCATTGGCCGCGGATGCCACTAGAGCAATTGGAGGGAAGATGCTCTTTCCACGCTCGTAGACGTCAAGCCATTGGTGGCTGAGATGGGCCACAGGGGTTGCGGGAACGTGGTGCTCGTGGGCCGTGGCCGAGGGTGGATGGCGAGCTGGCAGTGATAGTGTCGGTATGGCTACCGTTGATAGACACATTATACCCCCTGTGCACTACAATTAGTCTGATATACTACCAGTAATCAGCAATTCAGGCTGGGTCTTGCTTGCCGGCTGTGACTCCACAGCCCAGGGTGCCAATGAGCTGGGCGATGATAATGTCATAGGGCATTTTGGCCAATTGGATGCAAATATATCGGTATATGGCTGTATTTTGAACAGGGGCTTGCTTATTGAGAAATTAGGGAAGTATCGTGGGAATTGGCAGAATTAAGGGGAATTCAACGAACAAAATAAATCCGCGCTGTCCCGGACTCGATGACGTCGTCAAGGCTGACTGCTTTTTCCGACGAAACCCAATTTCTTGGAATTCAAACGCTGCATAGCGTCTATCGACTCCATTGCACTCACGATCTCCGTGTTGGCCGCCAGTCTATACTTCTCTCCGTCGATCTGACTGTGTCCCCGCATTACCGAGAAATAGGCGCAACTCCGATCTGAGCAATGCACCCGCGTTTACTGGTCGCCGCCCCGCGCGGTCCCACCTCGGATTTCCCTGCGAGTTCACAACCCTCTAATTATCCCTAGCCCCCAGCTTCGGGGTTTCTGCTCATTCCTCTCTACATCCTGCACTTCCTATCAGCCATGGATCCCGCTCAGCCCATAACGACCAGCACGCTGGCCGAAGCCAAGTACATCGACTTCCCCAGTCTCCCGGCTGACGCCAAACACCCAGATGGATCCCCCGCACTCAACCGGCACTCGTCGACCATCACGCGAGGCCATGATTTTCCCGGTGCACGGGTAAGAAACTACCCAATTTCTTGTCTATGGTCAATGCTGACCTCCGCTAGGCGATGCTGTTCGCCGCCGGTGTCCCAGATAAGGAATCCATGGCAAAGAGTCCCCATGTGGGCATTGCCTCTGTTTGGTGGGAGGGGAACCCGTGTAACATGCATCTGATGGATCTGGGCAAGACGGTCAAGAAGTCTGTGTCGGATAAGGGCATGATTGGGTGGCAGTACAACACCATTGGCGTCTCGGATGCCATTACGATGGGCAGCGAAGGTATGTTTTGCTTCGCCGGAGGATATTCATTATACCATATGTTGGCAAGGTTCTTGATAAACTGACTTTGTCGTAAAAAGGTATGAGGTTCTCGCTGCAGACGCGTGAGATCATTGCCGACAGCGTGGAGACGGTCACCTGCGCTCAGTACCACGATGCCTGTATTGCCATTCCCGGCTGCGACAAGAACATGCCCGGTGTGGTGATGGGTATGGCCCGTCACAACCGTCCTTCGATTATGATTTACGGTGGCACCATTAACATCGGCTACTCCAATCACCTCCGGAAACCCGTCAACATCTCCACCTGCTTCGAGGCAGCCGGTGCTTACGCCTACGATACACTTCGCCAGCCGGACGATGGCGGCGACACCAGCAAGACGAAAGACGAGATTATGGATGATCTCGAGCGACACGCTTGCCCCGGCGCTGGTGCATGCGGTGGCATGTTCACCGCAAACACAATGGCCACAGCCATCGAGTCCATGGGTCTATCTCTACCCGGCTCGTCTTCCACGCCCGCAGAATCCCCATCCAAGATGCGCGAGTGCGTGCGCGCCGGAGACGCCATCAAAACCTGCCTGGAGAAGAACATCCGCCCGCGCGACCTCCTAACTCAGCGCTCCTTCGAGAATGCCTTGGTCATGACCATGGCACTGGGCGGCAGTACGAACGGCGTCCTCCATTTCCTCGCCATGGCCCGCACAGCAGGCGTTGACCTAACCCTCGACGACTTCCAACGCGTCAGCAACAAAATTCCTTTCATCGCGAACCTCTCGCCGAGCGGAAAATACTACATGGCCGACTTATACGAGATCGGTGGCATCCCCTCCGTGCAGAAACTGCTCATCGCCGCGGGCCTTCTGGACGGCGACATCCCAACCGTAACAGGCAAGACCCTTCGCGAGAACGTAGAATCCTGGCCCTCCCTCCCAACCGAACAAACCCTCATCCGCCCTCTCGACAACCCCATCAAGGCAACCGGCCACCTCCAAATCCTCCGCGGCAACCTCGCCCCCGGCGGCGCAGTCGCCAAAATTACCGGCAAAGAAGGCCTCCGCTTCACGGGCAAAGCGCGCGTCTTCAACAAAGAGCGCCAACTTAACGACGCCCTCACCGAAGGCCGGATCCCGCGCGGCGAGAACCTCGTCCTGATCGTTCGGTACGAGGGTCCGAAGGGTGGGCCCGGGATGCCGGAGCAGCTGAAGGCGAGCGCGGCACTTATGGGCGCCAAGTTGAATAATATTGCGCTTATTACGGATGGTCGGTACTCGGGTGCTAGTCATGGGTTTATTGTTGGACATATCACGCCAGAGGCGGCTGTTGGTGGTCCGATTGGGCTTGTGCAGGATGGGGATGTTATTACTATTGATGCGGAGACGAATTCGCTGTCAATGGATGTTTCGGATGAGGAGTTGGCGGAGCGGAGGAGACGGTGGACGCGGCCTGTGCCGCAGATCACTAGGGGTGTGTTGGCGAAGTATGCTCATTTGGTTGGGGATGCGTCGCATGGGGCTATGACGGATTTGTTTTAGTTGCACTTCAAGAGAATTTTATATCTATGGTGCTAGGTTTTGCAGCAGATTCTGACTGTGGTGTGGGTATATATTTGCTATCGTACAAATAGTAGAATACAAGTGAATTTGAAAAGCTGTTGCTACCGACTCACAGATCCCGGTTGGTTCGTCTGTGATGAAGCAGCACCCTGCATTGGGGACTCAGAATACGGCGGCGGGTGATCATAGACCGAGTTATCCTGTCTGGGAGCATAGGTCTCGCGAGAAGCTAGGAATCATCCCCGTGTCAGCTGCACCTTATCCAGATCATCCCGAGGTTAATTGGAATTGATTTATTTCTCGAACTCACCACTCATTATTGAGCTAAGTGAAACACAGTTAGTCTCAGACTTACAATTAGTCCGAAAAGAGAACAAAGTGAAGCATTGACTCACTTTCTAGCTAGTATTACTCGACTCTTGATGGTGACTTCGAGTACTTGTGTTCAGATTCGAAGCGTTGGTATCAGCGCTAGTGCCAGCCCTAGTGCTTGAGTGTTCCTCCGGGCGCGGTGGGTTCGACCTTGAGGGTTTACGATTCCGGGCGCGGGCGACGTGGTAGGGGGATCCTCGGAGGTACTTTTTTTGCGGTTTATCCGTAGACTGTATGATCACATAAAGTTGTGTCAGGAACTGCCAGGGGTGGTTTCGTCTATATACTTGAGTGTAGTGGTTTTGTGGTTTTATGATTCGGGCGCAGGGCACTGCCCCGACTTTGCGGTATTTGGTTGCCGCGTTGTGGCGGAGTGAACTCTGCACATGTGTGCCTTGATGATATACCGAGGACCAGTAGATTCATTATTCTATGTGAGTGTACAGCTGTAGTCTGGTCTGCTATTTGAATAGCTGCAATGATATTGCAGATGCTCCTTTAGGGTACTTTTTTCCGGAGTATAGCAGAGATATATAACCACGTGGTGGCTGCCGTGCTCGTGAGGCATGGCAGAGAACTTTTAATGTTTGTTCCGATAGCTTGGATGAGTTGTACGCCCCTGATGATCCCTGCGATGGACCTTCCTGACAACACTATGAGCAAACAAAAGCAAACAACCCCTAGATGATAGATCTCCTTTCTTCAGACCGACACTTCAAGGCGAGAGCTCCCACTTTCGAAGAGTGCTGGCTCCACTCGCCATCCTTCTAGAAAACCACCATTTCGTCATGTGCACGGGTGGAGCCTTCTTAGGTAAGGGAGTCACCTCCCCACGCTGAAGCACCCGCGGCTGTGAGTGGCCAACCGACTGGCGGCGACGGGCCGAGTCCTGCGCTTTCTTTTTCTGCGTCTTCAACGTTGTCGATCGTGCGCCTCCCATTGGCGTCGCTATTGTTTGGGATCCAGTCACCGAAATCCAAGGAGGTCTCCGTGTGCACTCGCGTGCGCCCATCGCTCCACGGTTTGTGAACAGCCGCCCCCGGCAGGGCCCAGATCCCTTCCTACCACCGGGGGCAGCTCCCATACATAAAGCTCCGCCATGGGGTCCAATGCCGATGGCTCCTCCACGATTTCCGCCCTCTCCGATTCTTCCAATCGCCCAGGCATCGCGGCCTTGTGGCAGCTCGTCGCGGCCCAACGCCCTCCTTACATCTCCGTCGCAAACTACTTCTCCTCCCTCTACCGCAATGACTCAGTGAACTGGGGCCAGGTCGTGTTTCTGACTACCTGCGTGATCACCATGGCCGCCTGCGGTCTCATCTCCTCATTTGTTCGACGCAGATGGTCGCTGAAGACTCGATCGTCCAAGGCGCGCAACGCTTCCTCCACCAAGTCGACCAAATCTACCAAGACTCTTACCTCGTCCGATGACGACTACGAAGACGACGATTACGATAGCAATGGCTCGCTGCGACATGGCACTGACCCTAACCACACCAAGGCCACGGAGTGGTCGGTGGAACCTCAGCAGCAAGGCTCGGACGGTAAGAGAATTTCAATCCAGGCGCAAGCTGTCGCAACACCCTTTCTAACCCCCACCAAAGCTGTCAAAACAGATCCTGGTCTTTTGAAGAAGTTTACCTCCTTCGCCTCATACACTACCTCCGTGGCGACCTATCCTGCTATTCGGACCTTCTACTCCCCGCATCCTCACCTAAGCCGCCTCCCGACAAAGCCTTCACCCGTTCCGCTACTGGTTGTCGTGCACGGTCTTGGCGGATCTCTCGCGCAATTCCACCATCTGCTCACCAGTCTGTCCAACATTGGGACCTGTCTTGGTATTGATTTGCCCGGTTGTGGCTTGTCCAAATTTGCGCCCACCGAATGGGAGGCTTACACCGTTGAGGCACTGGCTGAACTTCTCGTCGTGGCTATCGAGCGACACCGGGATCGCGAAGCTGGACAGGATGTGGTTTTGATCGGTCACAGCTTGGGCTGCTCTCTATCGGCTCTGATAGCTTCTTCTGCGTCATCCGTTGGGAACAGTTTGAAAGAGCATATAATTGGTCTTGTCGCGGTGTGTCCCCGGGCAACGCCCCCTTCAGCTGATGATGTCGCATCTTTCCGTCGTCTGCTGCATATCCCTGGTCCGATCTTCGACCTGTGGCGTCTTTGGGACCGCCGTGGTGGCACGCAGAGTGCCAGCGTGATGAGAATGGTTGGTAACGATGCTGATCTGGAGACTCGAGATCTCCAAGTGCGCTTCAATAAGCAGAGTCGTACGCCGGTCTGGCGTCGCATGGCATGGGGTACACTCCCTTCTTACGAGACCGGGGGAGCTGTTGGAGGTATGCCGGGGGAGAAAATTTGGGCTGGTGTCCGTATGCCCGTCCTGTTAATTGCAGGTGAGGCCGACGCAGTGACCAAGCCTGCTGAGGTACAGAAGCTTCTGCATATTTTTGGCGACACTTCGGCTCATACCGCAATCGACACAACTGGCAGCAGCATTATCCCCGATGCTTCGCGTGTCCATGATCAGATGACCGCTCCGATAAACGGCCGTGCCCATGAAGAAGTCTATGGTCTTCAGACCACCGAGACGGAAAAGCCGCTGGAACAAGGTAATGGACAGTTGAAGCGAGTGGTTAAGTCTGCCATCCTGCCAGCGCCGGCTTCCCACGCCCTCCTCTACGACCGAGCAACCTACCGCACGCTTGCCGGAATTATCCAAGACTTCCTCTCGTCAAACATCGACAAGCGGCTGGGTCTGGGATGGCAACTCCAACACATGAACACATCCGGCAAATGGGACGTGAAGAATCTGGCTAAATGGCAGAAGGTAGCCCCCGTCTCCAAGCCGATCGCCGGCACCCTTGCCGCATTGAAGATGCTCCGTGAGGTCGACGAAGAACATAACCCCGTTCGGTTCTCCGCGCAATACAAAGGCAGCATCTACGCTGTGATCGACATCAGTCACGAGAGCCCAGTCTACAACCCCGAGACGCTGGAAGCAGGCGGCATCCACTACCGCAAACAACCAACCGTCTCCAAGATCCCTCCGACTCCCGACGAGACTCGCGACTTCATCGCTCTGGTCGACGGTCTCCGCGAAGAGATCCATCAACTAGAAGCCACTCGCGAAGACGAGAAGAACGAGCATGCAACCCGCCCGCTCGTCGGTGTCCATTGTCACTATGGGTACAACCGCACAGGCTTCTTGATCGTCTGCTACCTCATCGAGCGACTCGGATATGGTGTTCAGGATGCGATTGACGAGTTCAACCGGTGCCGACCACCGGGTATTCGACATGGTCACTTCATTGATACTCTCTTCGTGAGGTATTGTGTGGGGCTGAAGCGGGCTCCTACTCTGTAGTATGATCTTCTTTTTACTTTTTGGGAGGGGTTCTAGTGGCGTTTTTCTTAGATGCGGTTGGGCTGGTTCGGAACGGGCGATGGGTTTCTTCACTTCAACTTCTTTTATTACTCCTTTCGGATTATGAGACACGATTGTTTACTTGCAGCGATAGATTCGTTATTACGATAATAAACCTCACGAGTCGTAGGCTCGTGTGATACTTCTTCTGTGATTACCATTTACTCGTTCAATCATATGTTTGTAGATGCAGCATTGAGAATTAAGACCAAATGAACACTCAGGAAAGCTTTGTATTCATCAGCTGAGGCAGGGAAGATTAAAGTTCTGCCTGAGTACTCAGGTGTGAATCTCGAGTGCCAAGACCTTAGACTGTCAGGCACTAAGGCACCACTGACAACATCACATGACCGCTTAGGGTACGGCTAGCCTGAACAGGCTAAGCGAACCCACGGCACACAGACCCAGCGCAGCCCAACGGGACGAGTTTGTGTGTCTCGAAATTTTGGACTCTTCGACTTCGACCCTGCCCACGACTTCCGCCAACTCTCATCCCCTTCGCCCTTTCCGACCCCTCGACAAGTCGCCAAAATGGGTGGTGTTTCCGTTCGCGATGTGGACGTAAGTGTCCTTCGATTCTACGCCCAAATCTGGGAGGGACCTGATGATTATCGTCAATCCCCCGATCCCACCGGGTCGGAGTCGGCGTGCGTGCGATGCAGCTGGGAGGGTTCTGGTGTTCTCGAATGCATCTGGGAGGATTATATTGGGGGGCTTTGCTGCATCTGCTGCAGGTATGGGATTTGGCTAGGTTCTGCTGTCCGAGGATTGAGTCGATGGGTTGGATTGCAAACTTTGTCTTGAGGGGTGATTTTGCGGTCTTCTCATTGAATTCCCAAAGACTAGCTGGGATAGGGCCATGGGAACAAGCCAGGATGAAAATTGCATTCGGATCAAGAGGTGGATTTCTCTGCGAGAATACCGGAACCCGACATCTGCAAAATTGCGCACGCTGATCCGACCACGCACAATCGGCACTCCGAGCATCAGAATGCTAATCACTTTTCTCTCCTACAGGCGCAGAAGTTCATTGCTGCCTACTCTGCTTTCCTGAAGCGTCAGGGCAAGCTCCCCATCCCCGGCTGGGTTGACACTGTCAAGACCTCCGCCTCCAACGAGCTTCCTCCCCAGGATGCTGACTGGTACGACCATGACCACAAATTCAACGTCAAACGACAGAACAACTCAACTGACATACAAATTAAAGGTACTACGTCCGCGCCGCCGCCGTCGCCCGCCACATCTACATGCGCAAGACCGTCGGTGTTGGCCGCCTCCGCAAGGTCCACGGCTCTACCAAGAACCGCGGTGCCCGCCCCGCCCACCACGTCGATGCCTCCGGCTCCGTCGACCGCAAGGTCATGCAGTCCCTCGAGAAGATCGGTGTCCTCGAGACCGATGAGGACAAGGGTGGCCGCCGCATCACTCAGTCTGGCCAGCGTGATCTTGACCGTATCGCCAAGACCACCGTCGACGAGGATGAGGAGTCGGATGAGGAGTAAACGTTTTCGCAAGGGCTTAATTGTTTCGGGGGGTCGTTTTGACCAATGCCTCTAGTTATACCCCAAACAAAAAAAAGGAACAGAACTAGCAGGCAGGTGGGAAATGAAATGATTCATCAACCAAAAAATTCGGAGCTCGGTCCCGGCGATTTTTAACGTTTGTTCTTCTATTTTGTTGCACCTGTTATACTCCCATGACGACCAGATGGGGCTAGCGGCGAGAAAGTTGGAGGTTTTTGCATGAGGAGGCCTTTTCCTATCGTGAGAGCGAGAGCGAGAGAGAGGGACGAGACAGGGTTGCTCTTTTTCCTTTACATTTCTGATCTCCCTCGCCTCTTTGACATGACCAAACCCAAGGCGTCTTGTTTCCTGTTTTCTCTCGCGGTCTCCTGGAAATAAAGAGCATGTCTAAACACTTAAAAAGTTCAATTTCCTCTGGCCGGGTGTAGTGTTGTAGTGGCCAATGGCTATAGTTTCAAGTAGGCAGTGATCGTGGCATCAAGTCAGGTTTAGGTTTGATACTTGACATCCATATTCTCGTATGCCCTGTTGTAGGATGCATTCTTACACACCGGTATGCGACACAAGGCTCTGGACATCAAATACATTCATTGATTCTATATACAGCGTTCCCGCTTATTTCTTTCCAGACTGAGCAGAGGGATCCTAAACAAATAAGTGAACCGAACCTTCGTAAGTATTCCAATGGAACTCATAAGGTGAAAGTCATAAACATACCAGATAAACCTGATAAAATTGCATCTTCACACCCTCGCCTTCCTTCTGCGGCGCAAAAACAACCCGTCCAGCCCACGGCACATAGACATCCTTCTCAGGATCCGCCTTCAGCCTGTAGTTCACACCACCGTAAAGCATGATCTCATTCTCGCCGCCAAAGAAGATCCGCTCAGGCGTGTGTTTCCGCGACGCAACGTGCGCCCAGAGGCCGTGACGCAGGGGGAGGATTTCTGGATAAGTGCGTTAGATCAAATACAATTCTCATCTGGGGAGATTCGATCTATTCTCCAAGCTCCAAGCGCAACGATCTTGCTGCGCTCGGATGAAAATATTATATTGCACTTACCACTGACACCCTTCGCCTCCTTCGGACCCATGATCAGGGTAGCATCTTCAGTAAAGCTCTGCACGTACTTCTCGTGCAAGGACTCGTTGTCGCTGGTGCAGTAGAAGTCTTCCATGAATGCGACGAGGGCCGCGCCGCGGGGTGGTGCGCGGGCGGTGTCGTAGGCGATGCTGTATGACATTTTTTGTGATTGGTGAGCGCAATGAGATAGTGAGAGTGAGGGGATAGTTGAAGAGAATATATGGGGAATCGGAGCTGGTGTGTTGTGCTCTCTGATGGATGGTTATCTCATCATGAGGGAAACTTAACCGTCGGTCCGACGCCGCGGTGCCGTATCCGATCTTATCGAGGCGCTCTCTTCTTGCGCGGCGGGGGACGGTATTGTTTCTTGATTCCCCGAGTTTTATTTTCGGGATTTCGTGGGAATATTCCTTTGAGTAGGAAGAGACTTGAGATCATCATATTTACTTTTTTTTCTTCTGAATTGCATTCCAACGCTCTGCGTTTTCCGACGGCGCAGCAGCCGACTCACCCACTGATATCCGCTATTTTATGGATCTAGCCAAGATAATTCGGGGCTCGGATGTTTATAGTCCTTGCTTCGGGACTCAATAGAGTGGGTCCCTTACAAATGTTAGTATTGAATGGAACTTGTCAAGCTCATAAGATGCAAATTATGTACAATGCAATCATCTTATAAACCGATTCATAAACATCATCTCCAAAGGAGATATTCAGCACTTCCTCACGTCCCCCTCACCCAACCCGTCAACCTTAAAATCCTCCCAAGTAGCCTTGTCTATCCCATTAGGCCGACTGGCCCGAACAAACTTATTATCCACCCCCTCAACAACAGCCACAGGCCGCACAACCTCAACATCAGCATTATAAGCTTTGGAGAACCACTTTTCCGTCAAAGCAGGGCGACCCTCCCCAGAGCCCACGCCAGCAGGTGCATAAAGATGCGGGAAACGAGCCTGCATGCCCTTGAGAACGGTCGACGAGATTCGATCCACGCTATCGCAATGACGAAGCTTAAAGAACTCGGCTGGCTGCGCCGCACGCAGCTGCTCCTGGACTTCAACAGAGTATTGGCCTACCGCGAAGAGGAGGAGGTCGTAGTGCATCAGTGAGGCCTTGCCGTGATAGGAACCGCCTGTTTTGGCTCGGTGGTAGAGGCCTGATAGGGCGGCGATGGCGCCCATGCAGCCTGTGCCGTAGTCGGAGATGGGAAATGGGGGGACAACGGGGTTGCTTAGACCCATGAATTGTCCTTGGGCCCAGGCAATGCCCGTGACCTAATTAATTGTTAGAAAGAGACAGATTGTGAGGAAAGATATAGCTTACACAGTCGGCGATCTGCTGCCATCCGGCACGTCCAGCCCATTCGCCCTCGTATCCGAAGCAGTTCTCGTTCACGTAGACAATACCCTTACCACGCTTTTCAGCGAGAGCAGCCATAGCCTGAGGGCCGTATCCGAGTTTCTCCAGAGCACCGGGGCGGTATCCGTCGACGATGACGTCTACTTCATCGAGCAGTTTCTCGAATTCCTGTCGTCCGGCCTCGGTCTTCAGGTCTAGGTCTGCGGCGTGCTTGCCCATGTTGCCGTCGACCTGGAAGAAAGGGACGTCAGACAGGTTTGGGCTAGTCACTTTCAGGACGTCGGCGCCGTACTCGGCCAGGATGCGCGCGACGGTTGGGCCTGCGATAATGCGGCACAATTCTAGGACTTTGACGCCTTCGAGGATTTTGGTGCTGCCGGTGCGGTTGGCGGGGAATGGAGTTGGGGGTACGTTGCCTGGGAGCTGGGTGACCTTCCATGCGGGTTCTTGGACGTTCAGCTTTCCCTGAGACTGTGTTAGCTTGCTTTGTTCCATCGTCTCAGGAGTCTGAGTAGCATACGTGAGGAGTCTTGATGAAGTCTTCATGCTTTAGAGCAGGCACACCAGCCTGTCGTCGTTCCTTGTTCATCTCCTCCAGCTCTGCCACGGTGTACTTCTGCACATGGCTCTCAATAACCTTGATAACATCCTCATATTCTGTCAGATCAGGACGATGACCCTCCAATCCAATCATGTTCAGCGTCGTAGTAGCCTCCAAAGAACCGTGAATATGGTAATATTCACCCGGATTCTTGGTCTTGTACAAATTAGCCGACATGCGACGGTATCCATTGGACTGCGCAGCCAAAAGATCCGTATCTGCAAAGTCAGAATTTCATCCATTTTTGTACAGAGCTCGCGCACTCACCTTTCAGTTTAGACTTCACATTCGGATCCAGTTTCGACAGTCCATCCACCTTGGCCATATACGCCTGGCATCCGAAAGCTGTCGCGCCCTCCAGGCTAACCTGGACACCACGGGGTTGCGCACCGCGTCCGAAGCGCAGATCCGCCAATGCAGCCGCAACCGAGCCCTCGATACCCTTCAAGGCGGCCAGAGTCTCGGTCTCTTTGAACGGAATAGGGAAGTAAATTTCATTGTGACTGGAAGAGAATGCCACGCGGTCCTTGTTGGCGAGCACCTCGGAAGGCAGACTCAGACGCTCAGCCTGTTCGCACAGATTGGAGAAAATCCGACTCGTCTCGAGAACGGGCGAGTACGGCGCATCGTTAGATTGACCGTTGCTTGCCATTTTCTCTATATCAGACTCAAATCGTCTGGACACTGATGCTTCACCAGTATTTGCAACTTGCAGCTATAAAATTTCACTCGAACAGTCGATACCTGACTGCTTGCGTCTGCGCCGATATTAAACTTGCGCGGAAAGTATGGATGGATCGGCAGTGGCGACTCTCGGGGAGAACGACGCGGATTGGAATTGAACTTCGAAGATGGGCGTGAGGACGACCTCATCGGTCTATATATGACGAACATCGGGATTGCTCCGTCGGGAGACCATAGCCGCGCATCGGCCGTCGGCTCACATTTGAGGCGGATAAGGGACATTGTGCTGCAAAAGTAGACCCCGCAACGTTTATCCGAAGTCCGGCCCGGGGATCGTCTTCGGAAGCGATAAGATCGGATGTGGGATTACGTGAGGGTGCCGAAGTATACTACCCCAAGGTAGGGTACGACAGTCATTCGAGAACTTTGAGATAATCAGTATTTAAATTTAAGAGTATATGAAGAACTCTGCTTTTTTTGGTAATCTAAAAGCAACTGGAGGTGTATTCATGTACAAGACTAAGCGCTATAGTACGACAAAGGCAGCTTCAGAGCCTCACATTGCTCTCGTTCACCCAAATCCACCATTTTCGAAGAAGATTGCAGCAGATGCATTCGATATTCCCCATGTCTGAAAGGCTTCCACTGTCCCGCCACTTCAACTTGTCGCGTGGTATTCACGTACCCCCTCGCCTTGAGGAACCCCAAATCAGGCGTCGGCCGTCCGGTCCGAGAAAAGCTAGACCACAAATCCACCACGTACTGCTCAAATGGCAAATCAAGTTCATCGCGCATAGGAATTCCATCACGTAGCAAATTCCCGAAAACGTAATATAGGTCACCGGAGTGACATTTGAAGTATTCCTGGTTCGGATCGCCGTGCGGGTAGTCTGGGGTGATTGGCGCCTCGCATACTGGTGAGTTCGGAGACCAGCCGGGTGTCTGGTATGTCCGATTGAACTCGTAGTAGAATATTTCTGGAAATATCTTATTTTTGAAGCCGTCGTATGCGGTAACCTGGTCGATGCAGCGGAAAATGCCGTCGGTCGCGACTCGAGCTGTTGCGTTGAAGATGTCGAGTGTTCTGTTTGACGTAGATGGGACTGGGAAAATGGAGCTTGGGGCAATCGACGGCATACCGGATTCATTCAAGAATTTCTGTATCGTCTCGCCAGCTGTAGGGTATCCGATTAATGCCGCACCGTCATCTCGAGTGGTCCCGACCATAAGAGGCACATTTGCAGTCTCGGCGCTGTTCGTCAAGTCCAATTCCGACGATGTCAGATACTTTCCATCGACAACGAGATATCTCGCGGTTGTATCCAGATCTGAGACTGTCTTCGCAGGCACTGCTCGTAGGCATTCAACTCGCGACTCAGCATCCGTGCAATTCGTCAATGCCAGTACATTCTTTCCTGCGGCCTCCATTTCCTCCTCAATGGTGTAATACTTCGAGTATGTCGTCCCATAACCTAATCCACCTAGGTTGCTCTGCATAATAGCACTGGCAAATTTGCCTCGAGCCCGGGGAGAAGCCAACAGCGCCCTTACCGATCCAGCACCAGCCGACTGACCGAAGATAGTAATCCGATCAGGGTCGCCGCCAAAGTCCTGGATATTTCGTCGCACCCACTCCAGCGCGGTAATTTGATCTGCGAGTCCATAATTTCCGTTCGTTTCCCCATCATCCAGGGCTAGGAAGCCAAGTGTACCTAGACGGTAGTTTATGGTGACTACCACGACGTCACCTCTCGATGCAAGATTGCTCCCATCGAAGAGAGAGTCGCCACCTGATCCGCCTGTAAATGCGCCACCGTGGATCCAGAACATAACTGGCTTTAGATCCTTCTTGGATAATTTTTTTGGGTTTGGAAGGTATGGTGTCCAGACGTTGAGAAAGAAGCAGTCTTCCGACGACCCAGTCGAGGCTCCTAGACATGTCGATCCAAGATTCAAGGCCGAGACGTTAGGACCGGCCCCTTCGTACAATTTCGAATATGTCCATCTCTTTGTTAGACTTGCGTATCGAATCCCGAGGAAGCGGAAACTCAGGCGATCGCGATATCTGGCTTGTGTCAGCAAGCTGGTCAACAATGAAGTGGCTTAACGAACCCAGTGATTTGCTCGTTGTTCGAATGGACGGATACCTGCCATTTCGGGCTCGTATCTTGAGAGCTAGTCGACGAATATGGAGCATTTTGGGTGCAGAGAACTGGTAGAGGTTCTTTGGGGGAAGCTTTTTTGACTCGGCCATTGGCATCAATAGTCGACGGTGTGCCGTGGACAGGGGCAATCCAGTATCGTTGACTGGAACCTGCTAAAAATTTCCCTTGGAAGCTGATATAGTCCAAATTGTATTCAATGGCTGAATAACCAGCATCCACTGACCAAATGGCCTCGCCAAGGCTTTCACAGCTCTTGTTCGCTTCCTGTAAAGACATTGCATCCAGAACCAGGATTCCTGATCCAGCCCAGGGGCTTTCTTTTTCTAGATTTGAAGTTAGTGGTGTTTCTTTTCGTTAATGAACCCACAAGCTCTCAAGTGATTACCTTGCAGGTCATTATGAATAAGAATCGAAATATCCGAATCCAGCATATGCGGACTAACCACCGCACCTGCGATAGCAGCCAGGGATGCCGCAAGACAAATCTTTTTCAACATCGAGCTAAAGTCGAGAACGCATTGCAATACAAATCCTACGCTCAGTAGCATATTTCACTCCCATTTATGAAAACAATTCCTGGGTATATTTCTCATATACCAATTTAGCCACGGGAACCCCGCGCCGGAAAAATACGTGCCCCAGACATGCATCGATCTGAAGCGGGGGCTCCATTCATCCGATCGAATTAAGGCGAAAGGCTAAAGTTGAGATCAGATCAAGCTTATTCAAGATTCTGGCTTTCGGTGAATTTATCCCGGGCATGTCTATTTGTTTCAGCCGGTGATGATAATGGCGTTCTTTGTTTTGAAGAGCTGTGTCTGGCGCGATTCCCCGCACAAATGTAGAGATGTAACTGATCAGCTTGAGGGAATCTTGTATTTGTCCACCACGAATCATGAGACAAAAGTAATTTACCCGGAGTGTAAGTGCGAGCTGAAGATAGAGTACTACACCAAGTATGCATCGATTCCCTTCCAATTAGTCGATAGGCCAGAATGTAAATCTTGGGTTCTTCAACAAAGTTATCACAGGTTGTTTGGGGCTCATGGCATTTACCAGGGAGAAATTCTCTTGGGTTTTTGCTATTATTGACAAAACAAAAACATTACAATTTAATTCGAATGGTCTGATATCAACACTCCGTTCGCCAACTCCTCCCGGGTATTCATCCGTTACAACTCACGCATTTCGAGCCCTCTCAATACTTTTCCCGCAAAATATGAAGATCGCATATGCTAGCGATAGTGTTTGGATGCTCTAGTCCAAGAAACTTCACTGTGCCGACTGTTTCTCGTTGAAGCATAGCTTCGGCTTCGTCAAACTGGGCCTTGTCTTGCAAGCAACTTTCTCGCGGCCTTCTAGTACTAGCTGATTGCGTGCTTCACCCTCTCTATGCTCGCCCCTTTTTGCCAAAGATGAGACCAAGATTACTGAGGCTGTTAAGAGTACAAGGGTTCTCTGGTTCAAGTGATTTCTCTTTGCTTTCCACGTTTTGTCGATACAAAGCCTCAAGCCTTTTTGTACTTGTCTTGGGCTTCAAGCGCCGAGCCAAGATTGTTAAGATTGTCGAGAGTTAAAGGGCGCTCAGGCCCTAGAGCTTTCTTGCGGTCCTCTAGTACTCGCCAATGGCATACTTCTGCCTCCTTTGTGCTATCCCTTGTCTCCAAGGACGAGGCCAACATTATCAAGGCTGGTGAGAGTATGAGGGTGCTCGGACTCTATAACGTTTCCAGTGTCTTCCAGTGCTCGCCGACTCATTGCTTCATCCTCTTCAAGTTTACCCTGTCTTTCAAGCAACAGAACGAGGTTGTTGGTAGTACTTAAGGGCGTCAGGGTGCTCTGGACCTAGATTCTTTTCACTGGCTTTCAGTGCTCGCTGATGCAAAACTCTCGACGTTCTCTGGAGCCTTTTCTGCAGCCGCGATTGCTCGCCGATAGGTTACTTCGGCCTCTTCGAATTTCCATTGATTCTCCTGTGCCATCGCAAGGTAATTAATACTAGCAATGATTGAAGAATTCTCTAGTCCCAGAGTCATCTCTTTGCCTTCTACAGCCCGTCGATGTTGGCTTCGGCCTCTTGGTACCTGCCCAGTTGATCGAGAACGAATCCGAGATCTTTGACGGGCCCGAGCGTGATGGGATGGTCTGGCCCTAGTACGTCTTCGCAGGCCTCCAGACTGATGGTGAACAGAACAAGACCGGCTTGCTTTAATTGAATAGGATGGAGCTCTTCACTCCCGATCAAATAGAGCACATGAGGCAGAAAATACCTCCATTCCTCTCGCTTCTCGTGGACACCACTCGGGTAGACACTATCCAAGTGCGATACTGCCTGGTGTACGCAATACTCGGCAATATCTTTGTTCAAGTACCACCACCACCAGTCCCAACGCCAGGAACCCCTATTTCTTCTACGGGACGCTACAAGACCCACGGATGCTCTCCGAGATTCTGGGCCTAGAAACCAAACCAATCCTCCGACCCGCATCCATCGAAGGGTTCGAGTGCAAATTATGGGGTAGTACCCCGCTGTCCTGGAGCCGTGCGGGGGACGAGTAGAGAGGTCTGTGTATGAGGTGGTGAGTGAGGCGGATGCGGCGAGATTGGCGGAATATGAAACTAGGAGTTATCGGGCTGTGTCCTGTCGGATTTCGGTTGGTGGTGAGGTGGTTCAGGGTTTTGTTTTTCCTTTTTGTTGAAGGCTGGGGGATTGAGGGGTGGTTGAGGGGTGGTTGGGAGGGGTCGTACTGTCGATGGTGATTCTTTATGTGTGAGGATTAGGGTTCAAAGTGTTTACTTTGGTGTTACAATTGGTTTTTGCTTTTGATAAACTGCCAGTTGTCTTCGACACAATTGCGCATTGTACGATCGATTTGCTTTTTCTCGGTGAGAACATATGGCAAGGACTCATGCAGCTCGAGCTGTTCAACAAAAGTAGATAGAAAGTAACATGAATTACTGAATTTCATTTCTCTTCATTCACGCAATTCATACACAAATTTCAATTCAATACCTCAGTAAAATCCCAGTAAATCCCACTCACATCAATCCCTTCAATCAAATTCTACAAAATCTCAATCTGCCCTTAGGGCTCAACAAGACAGCCACGAATCCACAATCCAGACCTGCCAATTCCTTAAGCAGTCCACGATCAGAAATCCCTCAGGTCTGTGGAGACCGAATATACCCCTCCTTATCACGGGCACCCAAGTATCACCGGCCTCTGTGTAGTGTGCTAGTAGGTGATTGCGGGGCTCAACGCACCAGACAGTTCAAGTTCAATCTTGGCATCAATGCGAAACGCCTCAGGCGGAACGCAAATTGGCCCGACGTGGACCGTTGGTTTTCGATAACAGGTGCAAATAGAGAAAAAGCAAGGCACTGACCTGGCACTGCTAAGCAGTTAGGCCCGCGGCCGTGTGGGTTTAATCACATTCGGACTAGGCGCGTTATTTTGTACTATGGAGAGTAGGGCACAGATAGCGAGACGCTAACCCCCACATCCCAACACTACTCTACAGTACTATCGCGAATCCGAGATCGGATCACGAATGCGTCATTACGGCGCCAGCAGCGTTATTGTAATGCCGTGATCGCTGGCAGACTGTGATCGCTGTCCGAGGGATCCGAAAGAGGGTGTAGTACAGCGTGCGAGGGGTTTCATGTGGGATGGATGCCCAATAATAGAAAACCCGCTTGGGGCGCCCGGCATTCCCTCGGAGGCTTTCGGTCCACCGGGCAACCCAAATCGCGCACGGTCGAGATACCCGTGCCCGCTACAACACTGTGTGTACATCCAGTGTTCGCACAGGGCAGTCGAATAGAATGTGCCACTCTGGCCGCATGCCCCGTGGCTGACAAACCTGCAGTCGCCAATGCTGCCAGGCACGATTCGACACGCGTCGGGTAAGAGTCCCCCGTACCTCCGATTGTACAGTCCTGTACCCCTCAGCACTACTGTACCTAGGTACTCTAATGTAGAGTACATACAGTAGCGCTGGGGACGTGCAGTGTCCCGAGGTAGATTTACTGTACAGTAGAGCCTGTACCTCAGGCCCCAGACCTTGGGAGTCGGCTTGACGTCAGTGCGGTCCCACTGGCTTAACGCGGTGGGGGGAGCGATGGCCAGCCGGGAGCGCGAAGAGGGGCACGAGGGGGGCGTGAGAAATCATGGAGACTTCAATTTGTGTGGGATTCTGTGAGAAATTGAAAAGTTAGCGAGAACCGCGGGCTTGCCCTGGGGGACAAAAACGGAGGAAGGGGAGAGCAGATGGGCGGATGGGCGATGCTGACTGGACAAGACACCACGTGCCGGGAGGGCGCCTTATCAGTCGAGTACTTTTCTCTAGAGAAAGTACCCTAGCCAGGGTAAGTACCATAAGGTACTCACTCAGTACATGCTACCCCAAGTATCGGCTCTCAGGCCAAGTGGATGCGCATACATCGCCGCTTAGGGCTGCGCCCTGTGGGCGATCGCGGATTCGAACCGTTCTAGGACACTAGGGCGAGGGGTGTGCCAGTGGGATGCGAGGGAAGCCGATTCCCGTCAGGGATTATGTAGTACTCTACTAAGGGTAGTTAAATAGTGTAGTATGGAAGTAGACCCAAGGTATAGAGTGTTGGTTTACTATAGCACCCTATGTCTCTGCGAGTCGATGTGATCATTCGACAGTAATGCCCGTACTTGCCATCTTTACTTGAGTGATTACTGAGGTACCCTACCTACCTGGTGTATACTGGAACCGGAAGCACCCGGTCCCACGCCAATCAATCCGCCCACGCGCCCGCACGAGCGGCGTCTGCGGAGTCCCAAACTTGCCTGTTCGGAGGGTCGTGCCTGCTGTCACGGTACTGCCTACTCACAGGTGCTGGTACTTTACGGCCACATTCTGCCCCTCTTCCTTACTCTTCACCTTCTCATCCCCTTCCACATCAGCCACCCATCAGTCATCCTCGTGGTGACGATCCCCCTTGCCGCGTCGCAATCTCCGGCCCTAGCGTCGCGTATCGGTCGTGTCAGCTCAGGCTGCCTTACTGTCTTCAACTCTTCACACACACACGCGCGCACACTTGGTCTCTTTATTGCGAAGAGGTGAGTTTCCTCCAGCGATCTCTTTGGAGTTAGATCGTCCTTTGTTTGTCCCCCGGATCTGTCGCAGTCGCCACTCTGCCCAGATCCAATCGCCGCGCGCGGTCTCATTGTATGGAACACGTCTGACTCATATGCGCGGCCTTGCGCTTCAAACAGACAAGATCCCATCTTCTTTCTTTCCCATCCATCATGGCTTCACAGACCCCCTCCAGCATCGCGATGGCTCTTGCTGGCAAGACCCAAACCGCTTCTGTTGATATCCCCCTGCCCCGGAGCATCCCAGGCAAGGCGCCTGCCCGGCTGGGCCAACCGGCCATGCTTCCGACGCCACCCAACTCCATCTCGCCCACGCTGCCTCCCCAAGCCTTCAAGCACCGCGCCGCCCTCTCTCCCGGCTCGCTCTTGTCCACAGTGCCCCAGCTGGACTCAGATATCGATCTGCAGGATGCCGTCGAGCATGCCATCAGCCAGAACCAGACTCACGAGCACGCGCAGCCCCAGTCCGCCACCCTAGACTTAGACAGCACCGGCGCCATTACGCCTGCCATGCTGGCGCGTTATCATCTACCGGACATTCTGCTCTCGCAGGGCCCTCTCGCCATCCGTCATGTCATGGGCCACTTGACCACTTCAGTTCCGGGTTTCTCGCGCATTCCCCCTGCCAAGGCTCGTCGTCTGGTGGTTGCTGCGCTCGAAGGTCGAGGTAACGGTGGCGAGGCGGGCGGATTGGACGGCGACGTGATTTTCGAGAAGATTGGCTGGGGACGCTGGGACGCGCGACGACGGGGCGAGCCTGTCCGCGAGCGCTCGCTCAACATGTCTTCGCCACCTTCCAGCATCGCCGAGTCCTTCCCGCAGCGCGGCCTGCAGATCGAGGGCCGTAACAACGACCGTCGGTATTCGTGCGCCACCGGTATCGAGTCTGCCGCCTTCTCATACACTGAGGACTATGGCATGCCGGAGGACCTCGACATGCTCGAGCACGAGGCCGACAAGATGTCTTTGGACGGCGAAGATGGACGCGAGTTCTGCTCTTCCTCCGAGGCGCCTGACGAGATGCAAGATGATGACGAGGGCACCGACACGGACGAAGAGGACTGGGCGCAGATTGGTGCGGATGCGCTGCGCGCTCGCTCGTACAACGGGGGTGGCGGTCCGTTTGTTCGCAGCAACGTTGCTGCTCGCGCGAAGGCTCTTCCTGCTGGAGTTTTCGGACCCACCCTAGACGCGAGCGCGCCCCGCAATATCGACACTCAGGAACGCGCTGCGGTCGAGGCACTGCTCCGCTTGGGCTCCATGTAAAGCCTCTTTTTTTTTTTATCACACATATGATCGGCGTTTGTTTCACGGGTTTTTACGCGGTCGGTTTTTTGGGATACACGATTTTTCCTCTGCTGAGGTCGTCAAGGCTGGTCCGGACCGCTCTTGACGTGCTTCTCGCGCTTTTTTCACGACTTTCTTCAACTGAAAAGACCAACGGGTCGCAAACATGTTACCTGTGCAATGGTTTTTTTCACTTGTTCTGGGTGGGGAAATAACGGCGTTCTGGAATATCTTTACGACTCGATTCCAACGGCGTTATACGACTTGTCTTTCCTCGATCGTCTCAGTTCCGTTGGCTTCTCAACCCGCTGTTTGACGTTCCGAGTTTGCCTTTTTTTCCCCGACATTCGCCAGCTCTGCACTGAGCTGTGACGATTCCCTGAATACCCCTCTGAGTTTATTTCTTGTCATGCAATTTCTTCTCCACATCCGGGGCTTCAACCATACCCATCGGATTTTACGACCCTCTTTCGACACTACACTTTTTTTAATATCTCCACTCGGGACCGCATTTTCGTTTTTCTTCTCGCCTTTTCTGGATAATCACACGGTCAGAACAGGGAGTCTTTCAATTCAGAAGGGAAACGAGATTGTCGGTCGTCTTGACTGTACTGTACTGGCGCTCGTTTTTTTTTCTGTCCTTGTCTGGCAATCACCTCCTGTTCTGCTCACTCTCGGTCATCTTAATTGATTCCACTGGGAGATTTTCCTCTGCTCGTTCGCGTTCGGGTTGTCTGGGCTTGTGTGTGGGCCTGGCTTCTTGTGAGTTCGAGCGGATGGATGATACATACATCATGTCGTTGGGCTTCTTGGGTATCACATTAGTGCCAGTCTACCTTGGTACCTAGGTAGTTAGTTTGTTTTAAAATTTTTAGTACCCAAGTGAATGAGACCTGTCTCTTCGGCTATCACCGTACTTCTTGACGTTTTTTAAAATCAATCGTAGATGGACAAATACTATGCCATGGCGGGCTGACAGATTCATTCATATACAAACCCCATATCTAACCTCAACTCTATCCAGTAATCCACAGGTTCTCTTAAGGTTTTTAAGTCTGCCACTCCATCTTCCGCATCAACAGAAAACTCTCAAAACTCAACCCCCTCCAAACCCTCTCCCCATTCTCATCAACCTTATAAAACTCCGGCTCAAAATCACCAACCTCACTCCAAGCCCAAATCAACCTCCTCCAATAACAAGTCTCCGCCGCCTGCGTAAGATACCTCTCTCTGAACGTGCGCACATTATTCTCCGCAATCTTCTCCGCCTCATCATCATGGCTAAGTAACCACTCCATCTTCTCCTCCAAATCCCGCCAATCTCGCTCAACCTGTACGAAATTCCGCTCGGACCCACTATCCTTCATCAAGTGGTAATGATGCTGAATCCAATCCAGCCGGTGCGAAATAACCACACTCCGACAAAGTTGCAGATACTTCAGTCGTCCCGAATACGAATTCCCCTCCGTCTGCGCGACGTATTTGTACCCGCAGTGTTCCGGCATGCTTTTGTAGTCGTTCGCCATGGAGGTTTTATCGCCCCAGCCAAGTTCTCTCACGTCTGCCCAGGTTTTGCCGGCTGTTACTTGCAACAATTTGTCACGAATTTCGGGACCCATGCGCGCGACACCGCGCCAGAGGAGTTTGCCCTTTTTCTTTGCCCACCCTTTTTCTCCTGCGGTGGTTTCGTCATCTTCAATCTTCATAGCTATCTCCTTCGTCGAGCCAGCTTTTATCTCCGGCCAGGACCAGTATCCGAAATCTGGGATTAGCCAGATGGAGGTATCTTGTGCGCGGCGGGCGTAGCCCCATTGTGCGACTTCTTCGATGCGGTCGTCTGTGTTGAAGGCGAATTCAATGTTGGGCAGGGGTTCGGGCGAGGTTGTTAGGGCGCGGTTTATAGAGGAGAGGGTCGCTAGTTCGCGAGTCCAGATTGAGCCTTGTTTTGATATTATGTAGAGCTGATGATAGCGTTGTTAGTGTTTGCTTGAGGAGGTCAATTCATATGGTTGTAGGTGTGAGGTTTGATTCGACTGTCATTCTGATATCGATGCATCGAATGATAGTCCTACTCACAACCTCAACCACAAACCATGAAAGAGAAAAGGGAAACACAGTATGGACGTACCTGCTGATCATAAATCATAGCCCGGATATACCCATTCTTCGGCGTAATCGAATCAATCTCAGAAATGGTAATCGGGTTATTCAACCGATCCGCTCTTGCCCTCTCGATCTCCGCATACAAATCCGGAAACGCAGCATCGCACTGGCTCCGGGTGAGAAGGAAATTATCTCGATCGCGCTTATAATCCCATGTCCAATTCTCCGCCTTAGTCGATTGAAGGAAATCCAAAGGCCGGGCTGAACTTTCTTCTCGAGGGAGTGTGTAGGATGCTGGTCGTAGGTACAGGATAACACCGAAGATCAAGAGGATGCTTGAGGCGAGGAGGAGGTATTGTTTCTGTTTGGTGTTCATTATTGTGAGGTTGAGACTGGATTTCTACACGGAGAAATTCAGGGGCCCGCGTGTAAGGGGATGGAGGTATTTTTCTTGAGATTGCATAGGCAGTTGGTGCTTGATAAACCGGTATTTTTTGGTTCACCTATAGGAAAAGAGTATGCATGGTCCAGCCTGGTCTTATCCGGCCGGTTGCGGTGTCGATTTGCTGGGCTTTGGTACGTTGTTTGGGTATGACGTCAACATTTTTTTGGGCGTTGATTTTTATTTTGTTTGGATGTATTTTTTTCATTTTTCTAATGGGAGAGAGATTCACTGAAATCATGAGTTTTTTGTACGTTCGTAAATGTTGGCATGGATTAGGGTCAAATGGTTCGTGTAGATAAGCATATCCAATTGAACTGGGAGACTGCACGGACCACCGGCACCACGAGGGCGGAGGCTAACCTTCAAGTTTGATGGGTTTTGCTTAAATGCAGGGTCCCCTAAGCCTCTGGTAAGTACCAGGGGGTTGAAGTAGGTACTAGAGTCACTGCCATAGTATAAATCGAGCATCTAGAAACTGACGAGTGGGATGATCATCAGTTACTGGTAGATACAATGTTACCCTATTGCAACTCTCTGTTGTGGTATCTACAGACGAGTAGAATATTATCATAAGGTCAATTACAACGCACTCCTGGTAGAATGCTCTGTGTCTTCGTGCTATCTTACAGAATCAAGCTAAAACGGGAGGCCAAGCGCCTCAGGCGGGATAATATCCTACCAGACTTCGTTGACTCCAGAGATATGCGAGTCGACTCTAAAAGTCCATCGTAAGGCGATTCCTTCCATGATTCCCGAAGGGTCTTCTCAAGTTTACGTCGATCATCATTCGCACGTCGCCGGGAAACCAGCGGAAGACGACACCGCACGGCTCACATCATATGTAGCAAACCTAAAGACGCCGCAAACATCAGCCGGATTCCAGGGTTCCAGATTCAATCAAGGCACGAGGCATACGCATGTAGAATTTTCTGTTGTCTACCCTCCAGTAAGATATCTAGGTTCTAATTATTCGAGTTGAACGGGATGCATGTGAAAGTACGAAACCCTCTGATAAGATGTGTGGTCCATGAATGGATACCAGTCTGCCGGCAAGTTCAATTCCATACGATAAGTCAACTAACGTAATCCACTAGCAAGTGAGACACACGGGCGCGTGAGACAGAAACCGCGGTCGCGCCCCAGCGCGTCAACCTCCTCATTTCAACTACCCACTATGCCCCCAATTCGCAGTCAAAATCCTCAAAATTCTATCAACCAAGAAGGTAGGATCCAGCTCGCAATACAAGCCTTTCGGAACAAAGAATTTCGATCAATTCGCGAAGCTGCGCGCCGATTTCAAGTACCTACCGCAACTCTCCATCGCCGATACAATGGCAAACTTCATCGATCGGAAACCCGCGCCAGCAATTATAAATTGACTCCAACTGAAGAGGAATCGCTCCTACGGTGGATACTCTCTATGGATACACGTGGATCAGCTCCCCGGCCTTGTATGGTAAGGGATATGGCCAATATTCTACTAGCAGAGCGTGGTAGTCAGACTGTTGGAGTCAATTGGGTTTACAGATATACAGAGCGCTATGATGAGCTCAAATCGCGGTATTCTCGTCGATATAATTATGAGAGGGCAAAATGCGAAGATCCGAGGGTTATTAAACCATGGTTCGACCTTGTACGACGCACGATCGATGAGAATGGTATCCAACCTGAGGATATCTACAATTTTGATGAAACTGGCTTCGCAATGGGGCTTATAGCCACTGCGAAAGTCATTACAAGAGCTGAATACTATGGTCGGAGGTCAGTTCTACAGCCAGGGAATCGCGAATGGGTCACATCGATTGAATGTGTGAATTCAACGGGCTTTATACTCCCACCATGCATTATCTTCAAATCGTCAAAGTACCAACAATATGCATGGTTTGATGACCTACCCGACAATTGGAGAATCGAAATCAGTGAGAATGGCTGGACTACAGACGAAATTGGGCTTCGATGGCTAGAAAAGCTATTTATCCCTGCGACTACTAGTCGTACTAGGGGTAAATATCGACTACTAGTTCTCGATGGCCATGGCAGTCATTTGACCCCCCGTTTTGATCGATTGTGCGAGCAAAATGATATTATTCCAATCTGCATGCCTCCGCATTCGTCTCATCTACTACAGCCTTTGGATATAGGCTGTTTTGCCCCCCTAAAGCGCGCGTATGGGAGCTTGATTGAGCGCAAAGCACGGTTGGGGGTCAACCATATCGACAAGCTTGATTTCCTTGCAGCATTCCCACAAGCTCGCAAAGAGGCCTTTAAACCAGAGACTATTCAAAATGCATTCGTCGCAGCTGGTTTAGTACCATATGATCCCGATCAGGTCATTTCAAAGCTTGATGTTCAACTTCAGACACCTACCCCCTCAGGTAGTCGACCAGGGAGCCAATCGAGCGCGTGGAGCCCTAAAACGCCGGCAAATCTCAAACAATTGAATCGACAGGGCTCGTCAATCAAGGCACTGCTTAAGAAACGCTCGCAAAGCCCACCAACGCCTACGAATATAGCTATTGATCAGCTCCTCAAGGGCTATCAGCAATCATTGCATTCTAATGCAATCCTTCTAAAGGAAGTCCGCGATTTACGGGCTGAAAACGAGACACAAAAGCGAAAACGCAACAGAACGACTAAGCGCGTAGCTCATACGGAGGGTTTTACGGGCCAAGAAGCCAGGGAGTCGATGAACCAGGCTCATGAAGCTCCTAATACTGCCCCGGCGGAACCAGCTGCGTCAGCTTCCCAGCCAATTACACGCGCACCCCCGCGATGCAGCGACTGTCATCAAATAGGGCATAAAAGAACGCAATGCCCTGATAGGTCTAATAGATAGAAATTTGAAATCAATGGCGTTGTTGGTTTAATAAATTGGTTTGAAATTATAGTAGCTGGTTTTCTGTCTCACGGGCCCGTGTGTCTCACTCGCTAGTGGATTACGTTAAGTGCCCAGGTATTTGATGTTTCCAATTCCTTGGATACGGATGGTAAAAGGATCATGTCCAAGCGCCAATCTCATAAAGTCCTATTCTCCCATAACCATGAGCCAAAGCTGCATCCAACCAGAACCGAAACCCACACCCCGAACGAAAACAACAAAAGCCGGCCAATCCAAAAGAACCCAATGAAAAACGCACACGCATTTGAACAGAACCACATTCCTCTTGATATCCCTCTAACAACAAAATCATCTCTTATTTCCCATGCGCATCATTAATCCGCTTCCAAACCTCAGCCTCAACCTCCGCCAACTTCGTCCCAGCAGTCTGCATCCATGACTTAGCCGTACTCATAAACCCCGGCTCGTCATCAGGGAAGATTTCGCCTGCACCGCCACCGCCTCCACTACTACCATGAAGCGGGAGTCCATGTCCAGAAGGTCCGCCGCCGGACGGCGCGTTGTAGACGTTTCCGTAGTGAGAGGAGGTGGAGTTTGGAATTGACTGATGCGGCGGCGAGCGGTGGTACGAGTAGGACTGTGTGAATGCAGCTGGGGTTGCTGGCGCTTGCGCTGGTGCGGTGGATTGTGCCGTGAACATGGCGGGAGAAACGGCTTCGCCTGCTTTTGGCGGCGGGGGGACGGAAGATTGCGCAGTTGGAGCTGATGGTGTTGGGGTGGCGCCTGGCTGTGGTGGAGGGGGTGATAGAGAGGATGTACTCGTAGTTGGGAGGGTTGATGTCGGCGTTGCGGTCAGATTGTTCGGCGCCGCTGGTGCTGCTGTCGGTTCAGGCAGAATTGGTGCTGCGCCTGGTTGCGCAGACGATTCACCAGACTGGGCAGTTGCGTATATGGGAGAGTAAGCAGGGGCCGTAGCTGTAGCTGAAGTATTGGGGGGCTGTGTGTTTGCAGTGGTTGAAGCTTCGATCGAGGTGGCGGGTTCGGGGTGCGAGGTGGTTGCTTGAGTGTCTTCGCCTCCCTCTTCTTTGTTAGAATTGAGAGGCGCTGAAGTGTAAGTTTGTATGCCGGACATTTTGACGGGTATGGTGAGTGGCGAGGAGTTGGAAGGAGAGAATTTTGTATGAAGGGAGAAGCTTCAAGGAGCTCCAGCCCCAGACGTCATGCGCCTGCCGCTGTGGGGCTGTCACCGCTTTGGTGGATTTCTCGGGGGGAGCCACTCAGGGAGCTTTGCTGAAGACCTTTAGACGACAATATCGATATAGATGTAGAGCATGGTGAAAGGTTGAGATGCTTTGTCGAAGATTCGTTTTCTTGTAGTGAAACGTGTCTCGTATAAAGTGTTGCCTACGGATGTCGCCAAGTAGCAGGACTAAGGGAAGAAATAGAGCCAGGAGATGACTGACAAGTTCAGACCAGGCATGAAATGCCTACATAATGATAGCTGTCCAGCTCGGCCCAAGCGATGGCTGGATTAGAGATTCGTTCAAAATGGGCTTGTTCAAGGTCCGATAGCTGCAGTGTTCAAGTTGATTACGAAAGCATGTTACACGGAGAGTTATACGTCAAGAAAATACAAATTGAAGAAAAGAAAAAGAGTTTGCAGGCAGTAAAGTACATCGGGTACAAAAAGGGAAGAACCAACATTCTATGCTTCAAGATCCCCCCGAACCCATTTCTTGACGCATCTATCTTTTGCAGTTCCCACAACCTCGGCTTCCATCGCCCAGCAGTTACACTGGGCGAGGTTTCATCCCCGTCCCCAGTATAGCTACAGTGCTAAACTATCCGCTAGGAGCGAATAATTTATTTGAACTTCTTGCCGAAGAGGATGAGCTGGACCTGATCGTAGATGGACAGGACACCAGCACCGGCAACACCACGGAGGATGTTGGCACCGGCACCCTTGAACAGGGACTTGGTACCCTCCTTGGCGATGATCTGGCGGGCGGCATCCATGGAGGAAGAGTACTTGACGGCCTCACCGGAGGTCATCATCATACGACGACGGATGGTGTCCAGAGGGTAGGAGGCAACACCGGCAGCGGTGGTGACGGTCCAGCCGAGCAGGAAGGAGGCGAGGAAGGAGCCCTCAAGGGGACCGACCAGGAGGACGGGCTTGATGGAGTCGTACATACCGAAGTACAGACCACGGTAGACGACGATACCGACGACGGAGGGACCGAAACCACGGTAGAGACCGGCAATACCGTCGGAGGCGAGGGTCTTGCGGTAGACGTCAACGAGACCGTTGAACTGGCGCTCACCGCCACCCTTGGTGGACTTAGCGTCGTTGGCCAGACGGGTACGAGCGTAGTCCAGGGAGTAGACGAAGAGGAGGGAAGTGGCACCGGCAGCACCACCAGAGGCCAGGTTACCCATCATCCACTTGGCGTAGCCATCACGGTCCTTCTTGTAGGCGAACATGGACTTGTAGGTGTCGCGGAAAGCGAAGTTCAGGGCCTGGGTAGGGAAGTAACGGATGACGTTGGCGGTGTTACCACGCCAGAGGGAGACGACACCCTCCTCGGCGGCGGTACGCTTGAAGCAGTCACCGAGACCAGCGTACTTGTGGCTCAGACGACCGGCCTTGAGCATCTCATCCTAATTGAGAAAATGCATGTTAGCAACAGATTCGGTAGACGTGCTATTGCCGATCTCTGCACGGACGCCGAAAAAATTTTTCCATGTTCTGCCCCGAGTGACACGACCGAGGCTGTCACGCTGCAGCAGACAATCGATCGTGATCACCAATCAAGGCAGAACTGTAAATTTCTTTTCTTCCTGGCGATCCATGTTGGGCGGGCGGTTGGAGAATTTGGTGTTCACAAACCTGGTTCTGGATCAGGAGCTTGATACGCTCAATGGGGGCAGCAGCGGTCTTCGAGACGGCGGCGGAAACACCACCCACTGCGAATTAGTTAGTATCTATGTCAGGCGGAATGTTGTTCGATGTTTCTCGGCGAGAAACTGGTGGCGTCAAGTGTATCACATACTCAGGAAGTCGACAACGAAGCCCTGTGAAAATTTTTCGTTAGCACGGTGTTTCTTGTTTTTTCATCTCTCGCGGCTGTGCCATTGTCCCGTTTATGACTAGAGTCGATCCTGAGCATCCTTTGGATGATGGAAGTGATCCATTATCGCGATGCGTTTGAATCGACCGTGTCGCGACCCAGTGAGATGGCCAGCAGGACAACAGGGAGGGAAAACTTACGGGCATGCCGAAGACGGACTTCTCGCCCTGGTTAACATCACCAGCAGCCATTGTGAAGGTTGTGCAAAAGATGAATGCGACAACGGAAAAAAAGAGAGGAGATGGGGAGTGTCAAGAAAGTACACCAGGGATGGGAGGGAAGAAAAAGAAGAAGAGAGCGCAGGGGCGGAAGGGGGCCAGAAAAATACCACTGGCAGAAGCGAAGTCTGGCCGCTAAGACCCAATCAGGTAGAGCAGGGGGGTAATTTACTGTATCCGCCGTGTATCGTGCAGCCGCCCTGCCGAATTCTCCCGATCGAAAAATTTTCAGCTGACCAGCCTCCCATACATATGCCTCTGCTTGGCCTGATTTCAGCAGTAAATTAAAACTACGGTCAATTCCTAGCCGACTACTTTCATCTCCCCCGTCGCCCAGTTTTGGTCTGCTATGTCGCTGCTCCGATCGTGAAAACCCTGCGTAGTCCGGAGCAACGGCGTCCAAGCGCGCCCAGTGGACACGTATGGGTACGTGTATTAGCCCCGGCCAATGCCGGGCCTCCACACGCCGGGGCAACCTCCTTTTCCCTGCCCCGAGTATCCGAGTGTCGACCCGGTTTGCCTGGAGAAGTTGCCACCGATAGAGTCGGTTTATGGTTCACGAGGACACAGGGCCGATCTTGAAGAATTTTATATCTGCTCGTGATTAGCGCCCGGTCCAGAGTCCGACCAACAGAGAACAACATTTAGATTCCTGAGCCTAAACTGGGATTTTGTTCCCATCGGGAAATCTAAACACAGACTTTTCCAATGCTCCGGAGCATCTATGAGAGCTTGCGTTTAATGTATGGACTTCGTATGTAAGAGACGACCGGTTCGATCGGAGTATCATCAGCATACCCTGCAGAGTAGCCTTGCAGGCGATATGATACCCTTTCTGGCCACGCTTGTCCAGTTGCCAATGGTAATTCAATATGAGACATTTTCACAGCTGCTATTTATGTATCGGTACAAGGTTTACGGTGGATGTGAGCCGCATATGCAATGTACCGCGACAAGGCCAGGGACGGGCCAATCTCGAGCTCGGTGGGTCCGCTTGCCTGCCTGCAGCACTATACAACCTCCGACATACCTTGGTAGGTGATGAACAATTGTCTTCGGAAAAACAACTCCTGTCAATTGGCAACAATAACCAAGGACAAGCGAGGATAATCAGCTTTTATATAGATCCATTGTTACAAATCGGACTCGTCAATGCTTCACAAGAGTTGCTTTTTACTTTGTAATAGCCCCTGTATGGCGAAATATATATCTGCTTCCAATGGATACCTCTCAACAGAGCTTCTGGTCTGTAAAGGTGCAACGAGTATCATACTTACTGGAGAAATTAAGGGGGGCAAAATCAAGACACAATTTATACTGCACCCACGCCATATCGCTTGTTGAGCGTGCTTAGGGATATGGAGTCGAAAAGGGTATACTCAGAATTCACCTGGGCAATCTCCAGCAAATAATCGTCATATACCATAGGTATGTAAAAAATAAATAAATACATAATCAAACAAACGCCAGTATCCCAATGACAACTTTAAGTTATTGACATTATGACAGCTTTTGGCGCCTGCGCTTAGTTCTTCTTCGAACGCTTTCTCTTCTTCTTTTGGCCACCGCCCTCACGAATGTCCAGCTTAGTCTCATTACCATCGGCCTCTTCCTTCTTATCCTCTGGGCTCTTGGTGCCAAAGTTGAAGACAGGACCATCCTCATTGCCAAAGGTGTCCTTCCGCCATTGACGGAGGCGGGCCTTCTTGCCGAGCTTCCTCTCGTCCTTGGCCTTCTTCTCGGCTTCACGGAATGAAGCGTACTTCTTCAGACCGGCGAATTGGTTCAGTTGGGCATCGTCGGCCATCAGGATATCCCGAGCAGTTAAACCGAAGCTTTGCGGCGAGGTCTCGCGGTAGCGGAAGCGAGTGGCGTTCTTCTTGGTAGCACCGGGGAGCAGGGTGATGTCAAGGTCGAGGTTACGGTCGACGGCCTCTTCAATACGGAGACGGTCTTTGCGGGCCTCGCGCTTCTGGTCACGCTTCTCTTCGGCCTTGCTCTTCTTGGGTTTGGACTGCTCCTCATCGGCCTCCTCATCTTCATCGCCAGAATCCACAGCAGGCTTGTCCTCTTCATCTTTGTAGTCGGGAATCAAGTCAGTGATGTCGATATCATCATCCCACTCAGGCTTCTTGGGGTGCTTCTTCCCAGAAGCATCCTTGTCGGCATAGTAGTCTTCTCCAAATCGTTTCTCCATCTCCTCCTCCCATTCTTTATCATCCCAAGCGCCATCCAGGAAACGGGCCCAATCCTCATCAGTGAACTCGGAGGCGCGCATACCGGCAACCTCCTTGATCTCGTTGACCCGAGTCTGAAGCTCCTCCATTTTGAGTTTGCGTAGGCGATTCTTCTCAGTTTCTCGCCGTTTCTTCTCTTCATCCTTCTGCTGACGCTCGGCCTCACGGAGCTTCTTACGCGAGCTCTTTTCCTCCCGACGGACGGAAAGACTGTTGGTGGTATCACGGGCGTGGGTGATCAAAGTCTCGTTGAGCTTGTTGGGGTCTTCGAAACGGAAATTGTAGGCCACCTCGAAAGCATCGGCCCGATCCACTTCATCATCGTCATCCGAATCAAACTGGTGCGCTCTTTGCTTTTCGCTCTCGGGGATCCATGCGCGCGAGGACATGAAGTTGGAAAGGAAAGTTTCGGGGTCCTTGTCGGCGTTCTGAATATCAAGCTCGACCTTTTCTTCCTCTGGCTCTTCTTGACCGGGCTTGCGGACCAGAAAGTCATCTGCATCTTCCATCTCATCGTCGGAACCTTGTTCGTGCATAGCCTTGACAACCTCATCCTTCAGGTCGGCCTGCTCCTGCGCAAAGGTCTTGGGGGCATTTTCCTCCTCTTCAGCGGGGTTGATTCCCCCCAGCAGGTTCTGGCGGTGGTAGTCGTGCAGGGTCATCGTCTTTTCCTTCTTTTCCTTGGGGGCAGCGTCGGCGTCTTCCTCAGGTTGGGTGTAGAAAGTCACGTTGCTGTCGTACACGGCGGGGTCCTTGGAGCGAATTGCCTTAAGGGTGGCCATGATCTCAGCATCGAGAGCCTTGGTGGCCAGCTCTCCATCCTCATCTTCCTCCTCATCATCTGAGGACTCCTCATCTTCGGATGGTTCGTCACGCCGCTTGCCCATATTGGTCTTGCCATACTTGGCTTCCACTGCATAAAGAGAATTGCGATTAGCAATGTTTCAACAGCACAACCATGAAGATAATGGGGAGTCGTACACCTAGCGACCTCTTCTCTTTTCTTGTTATACTCGAACCGTTTGGCGTAATCGGCATTCACTTTGAAGGCAGTCTCAGGCGACTTGCCCAGCGAAACACCGCCAGCATCATCGCCGGAATCCGAGCTGTCGTCTTCCCAAAGAGTGCGCGGTTTCTTCGAAGGAGGCTCCATTGTCTGTGTCTGCCAGAATCTCTCTTCGTCTCGGCGAAATCTACAGCGCGGGCGCCGGCAGAAAGAAAAAATTCACACACCGCTTTCTGCCACGAAACCGGCTTGGTGCCTTGGTGCCTTGAGGCCTTAGCGCCTTTGTGCCTGACAGGTTAGGCCCCAACTCGTCCAAACGCCTGACGTAGCCAATTAAATCAAGAGTCCAGAGCAGCGAGGTTCAAGTTCGATCCGCTGACTAGCACGTAGACAGCTTTTTCCAGACGCTCTTCTCTCCTGACCCTACCCTCTACTATCTGAAGCAGCCGAAAGAGGGCCTGATTGATCTCCCTACATCTGCGGTTTCCCTGCTCGCGTCGAGTGTATGGCTGGAGGCATGCACTAGATGTCGACCCAAGCGCACACCCCGTTACCCCAAGTCGGGAAGCTCGTGAGCGTGGTGTATGTCCAGACGCGTCTCGATTGACCGATCAATGCTAACATTGCATCTTAATTCTAGTCCGGTTGGCTTGAAAGAAGCCGCCCTCGACTCGCCGACCTTCCGCGCCACCACCCATCATTTCTGCGACCAGATCGAGTTCATTGAGAGATGGCTTGACGGATATGCCAAAGCTGCGACCAAACTCGCCTCCGAGCTGGCGACCTTGGAGAGTGTAGTGAGCAGCTTCCTTTCCTACTCTACGCACCCCTTGGTCGTCTCCGAGGCCGTGGTCGATCATGATCATACCCTGTTGGCGATGAGGAGGTGTGGGGAAGGATCGAGGGACCTATGGAGTGGACTGGTTACGGCGACGAAGAAGATGGAATCCTTGATCGCCGAGCCCATTCGAGCTTTCATGCATGAGGATTTGCGCCATTTTAAGGTATTATTCGCGGTGGCCCCTCTGTGACCTCGAGGTTTCGTTTTAATGTGGATCTGACTTTGGATGATTGTTATAGGAAACCCGCCGCGCCCTCGAACACGCACAAAAGTCATACGATTATCTGCAGGCTCGATATTCTGCTCAGTCCAAATCTAAAGAAACCTCGGCATTGAGAGAAGAAGCATTTCAGCTGCACGAAGCCCGCAAGATCTACCTCAAGACGTCCCTGGACTTCTCGGTCCAGGCTCCCCAGATTCGCAATGCACTTGACCGACTTCTCGTTCTAGTTTCCTTCGACCAATGGCGCGAATTCCGATCCTTCCACAATAATAATTCGGTGACGTTCTCGAAGTGGGCGGGTGAGATGGACCGTATCAAGGGCTGGATTCATGAGATGGAATCTAGTGACCGGTCCTCCAAGCGGGAGCTTTTGTCTACCAGAAAGCAAATTGAAGAGGTTGCAGAGGTAGCGGCAAGACCTTCTCGTGAATTGGAGGATTACTCCGTCTCGACAGTTCCTTACCTCGGTTCTCGTCCTTTGTCAACGCTGAACATGGGCAAGGATGTGCGACCTGAGAAACAAGGATGGGTAAACTTGCGGACTCTCTCTGGAAAGCCGACTCGGACTGTGTGGGTGAGACGCTGGGCGTTCCTGAAACACGGTATTTTCGGGTGCCTCGTGCAGGGTGCACGCACTGGCGGTGTCGAAGAAAGTGAGCGAATTGGAGTATTACTATGCAGTGTTCGCCCAGCTTTCCAGGAGGAGCGCCGGTTCTGCTTCCAGGTGAAGACTAAGAACAACAACATCGTGCTGCAAGCGGAGACCCAGAAGGAGTTGATGGAGTGGATCGGTGCTTTTGAGGCTGCCAAACAAAAGGCCCTGGAAAACCCCTCCAGCACCGAAATCTCGGTTTCTGGAAAATCCACCGTTCAAGATCCAGCCTTTTCAATCTCCCAACCGCCTGCGCCTGAGTTTACGGCCGACCCATCTGATTCTTTGACTCCTCATACCGCTGATGAACCAAGCGGTAGTGAGCGTAGCTCGACCCTACCTGTCCCAGACCATGTGCATGATGGCATGGCCCACAGAAAGAGCACCGACGTGAGCGGTCGCAGACTTACTGGCTTGGACGGCGAAGGCTCTACTAGGGATCACGCCAGAGAGCACACCAATCGGATTATTCAAAAACTGGACCTTCATCGCAAATCAAATAATGCAGCACCCACATCTCCCTTAATCCCGGGTCCTGTGGGTGGAATTGCTAGCCTTATTTCGGCCAGCCATAATATCCTCCCCTACCAAGGCACTGCTCCTGTTAATGTGGCTGACGGCCAAAACAGAGGCCGAAGCTTGAGCAATCTTGACGAACCTGGATCGAACTTGGCACCTCCTACGCTTGCAAACCCACCGGCCCCAACAAGTATGAGTAAGGCTGCAGTGGTTGTCAGCAATGAAAGAGGCATTGGTCTGGGGCTCGTCGATAGCACCGGTGGCATGCCTAGTGGAATGATGGCAAATCTATGGGGTAGTTCCAATTGGGGCTTCATCAATAAGCTACAGCGGGAACAAGCTCAAAACGCAAATAGAGACCATGATTCAGCGGAAGATCGACCCTCGTCGGCAAAGAGTGATTCGTCGAAACGAACTATTGCTGCACAGGCAGACCAGCCCGGTGACACGTCGGGTTCCCGGCAGCCATCTGGTCCACGCCACAGACAAACAGTGAGCCTTGATGGCGACGCCTCCAAGATCCAGCGGGCTGCGGTGGGTATCGTTGAAACCGAGTACCCCGCAGTCTACCCGCAGTCTCTGAAAATCCAGGATTCTCAATTCCGATTGCTATTCCCTGATGTCAAGAGAGAGGAGTCCTTGGTACTGGTTTTCAGGGCAACGTGGAACCCGAATGACCAGCAGGAGTTCCCTGGCAGAGCATATGTTACCACTCAGTACATCTATTTCTACAGTCACCATTTCGGACTGGTGCTGACCACAAGCGTGTCACTGGATAGCATCAAAGAAGTGACGGCTGCCCCTGGAAGAGACTGTGACTTCCTTTTCCTGCACACCATTCCTCCCCTTGGAAGCGACACGCCTGGGCGCATTACGATCAAGACTTTCCTTGAGCCCCTTCGACTCCTCCAAAAGCGCTTGAACTATCTGATCCAAGGCTCTATTGCGGTCGAGCCTACGAGCCTGGAGAATGTCATCAAGGACTTGATCAAGTTGGACAGTGGGACACCGAACCGGCCTTCGAGCGCAGACAGCTGGGAGGACCTTTCATCCGGGCCAAATGACACAAGAGGCGACACAAACCTCGTCGCTCACGGACATGGCAAGGATTTACGGGTCCCTATCTACATTGACAAGGATCTTGATCTGGATGGTGGCAAAGGAGGTCGTGGTCATAATATTCCGAAGTTCAGACTTCCCACTCAGCCTGTTGAATACGTGCCTCAGGGAGATCTTGTTCTGTCAACCGAGAAGGTACTGGACGTGAGTCCCAAGGCATTGTTCCATATTCTGTTTGGAGACAAGAGTGCTGTTTGGCAGCTTCTGCTGCACGAGCGGCAAGCCAAAGGTTAGTAAACCATTTCTCATTCAATTACGCCTTACTAATATTCCATTCAGACATCAAGCAAGGCCCTTGGGCAAGCAATGAATCTCGACACCTCAGACGAGACTTCCATTACAAGATTGCGACAGCAAGCGCTCTTGGTAAGGCTCTTCCAAGGATAGTTCCAGCATAGAAGGATTTAGACTGACCGTTATTTCCAATAGGACACTCTCAGGAAAACGACATTTCGGATTATCAAATCATTGATGTTTTGAATGACCATTTATGCTACGTGATTACGGATAAGCGCACACCGTGGCATCTTCCCTTCCGACGATCATTCCGGTTGGTGAGCAAGGTCGTGATTACGTTCCAGGCCAAATCGAAGAGCAAATTGGCGATTTACACCAAAGTCGAGTGGCTTAAGTCTCCACTCGGTCTGAAGAGTAAGTACAGGGTTTATCGACTATATCTGGGGACCTAGCTAATATCTACCAGATGTCATCGATAAGAAAGCAAGTGACGACCTCGAGCAAGACGCTTTGGATTTAGTTGACCTAGTGAGCGATCAAGTGAGACGTCTCGGAGCACATAGTCGCACCAAGAAGGCCATCACTATTTTTGGCCACGTTGGTCGCCAGAACAACACCTCCCACTTCAACGGAGTCGGGGTCAACTTGAAGATAGAACCTCGGAAGCCGCGAACCCAGCGAACGATGCCTCAGCTCATAATGGAGATGGTGCTATCATTCCTGGAAAGCACTCTCTCTTTCTTGATGATGTCATCCTTCGATATTGTCCGCTGGTCCTGGAAGACCGTGAGCGCCCACAAGGTCATTTTGGTCTTGTTGTCATCAAGTGTATTGATGAACGGATTCTACACCTCGCGAGATACATGGGACTGGTGGCACGAGAGACACGCAAGTAATTTCATGGCTCGACTGGGAGTGCAGCCGAACATGGTCATGAGTAAGGCCATTTACATTCAAGACATCGACGAAGCAGTCGCCAACACGACACTCTGGCCCAATACCGGAAATGCCAGCAGTTGCTTCAATGCATTCCACGAGAACGCAATGCGTTATGCAGAACTACCTCTTTCCCTCAGTACTTCCGGCCCTCGAGACGCAGTGGCCAAGAGCGCAACGAAGCGTTTCCAGCAAACACGGGAACGCCTTGGGGCTTACCGGTACAACCTCCTGGTAGCCTTGCGCGTGGTGAACAGCATCGAGAAGGAAGTCATCCAGAGTGAATGGGAACGCTGGCTCCGCGAAGAACTTCGCCGTTGTCGCCAGGTCGAAATTCTTCTGAGTGGGAATAGCGAGGAAGGCGAAGCAGGCGCTCGGGCTCAAGCCGAGCGCTTCTTTGCGGAAAATACCGACAGTGTCAAGGAGTGGTATGAGAGATATTGCACCAGCTGTCAACTGGAGCAGGAGCAGGATCATCGAAATGGGCATGAGAACCTACTCGTTTGAATCTCGCTCCAATAATTCCCCGAATCCATTTGCAATGTACCCCTCCACCCTCATTCTGCATATTATACCCAGCGGTCACGCCCATGCTGCGTGGACCATGGATAATTCTCGGCGTACATATTCGAGCCGACCCTTCGCTTCTGAGCAGATATTTGGTGCAACAATGAAACTCCGTCGCTCTCTCGCCTCAACCTTGTCATATCACAAGTGCAACCGCTTGGCGTAGTGTAGATTCCCAACTTAGTTCTGTCGAGGCTTCACTTCACCCTCCTGCACAATATAATAAACCACCGTCCCTTCTCCACCCATCCCCTTGTCCACCATGCCCAAGAGTGCCCGCTTGGAGCCCCACTCCTTCGTGATATCAGCCTCCGCCCTCTTCCGATAGTACTCCTCCAGCTTCTCCGCCTTTGCTCCTTCAGGCAGAGCAACAGTGTCAGACTCGTCGTCAGCAGCAACTTCAATGTCAGACATGGCATCAAAAACAGCAGCCATGCGCCGAAGAGACCAGCGCTGTCCTTGCGCAGTGGGAATCACGAAAAGTCGCTCCGGGCGCAGGTCGTCGTCGCGGAGACCTCTTTCTAACATGTACAGTTGTTCGTCGGGGTGGGTATATACGCGGTGTGGAGGAATTCCGGAGATCAATGTAGGCCGAGGATCTTCCGCAGATGAAGCCATGTCTGCTGGTGTTGCGTGGATCTGGAGCGATGTCCAAAGGTGCTGGTATTGGAGATTGTGCAGGATTTGGAGGGTGGTTGCTGTTTGTGGGTTTGTGGAGGCGGACATGGAGTCAATGAGCTCGGTGAGCTGGGAGGGCTCCGGCATGGGGTTCTCGATCCTTTTGGTCGTCATTTCGAGGGTTATACCTGCTGTTCTCTACGCTGGAGAAAGTGCAGTAATTTAGGCTTGCGGTCCGTAGTTCACAGTGGCTTTGCGACAAGGTTGTGGAATAGGGCGGCAGTTTGTGCCTCACCGCCTACATCGAGAACTTATTGTGTACACCGCCTGCCTAATTTACTACATACGTCCATGGACACAGGTTGAATGCTGAGGGGTTCAATGGCAGGTGAGTATATCCATTAAGACCAATATTGTTCGAAAGGATTTCAATTGCACTGGGAAACTGCGGACGGTCATTGCATGCCTGGGTGAACTCCGGGCATTCTGCAGGGCGTCAGTGGGGCCCCCTGGCGATCCGCATCGATAAGATGGGAACTAAGAACACATGGCATCATCTTATTTTTTTCAGCTCCGCTCCAGGGTCCAAAGGGAAGATTCATCCATTCCCCTGCTTGATCCTGCAAATACCGCGCCTCTCGCAAATCCGTCCGTGTCCCGTGTCCATACTTTCCTGCGCTATATTACACTCAAAAGACCACCGCAATGGGCCGGCAAAAGCAACCAACGCCGCTCCAACGCGCTCCCTCATCCTCCGTGATGCACATGCCTCCGAACGAAGCCGAAGCCGTGGAGAAGTCAACAAATGGAAGCGCAAATTTTCCTTCCAATGCCAACGGCAGCGCGTCTGCTAAGGTGACGACAGCGCAAGAAACGGTCGAACCCCCCGGCTTGATGCAGCTCCTGATCTGCGTCCTCGGTATTTATGCAGCATTGTAAGAGACCCTTCTAAACAACTACATGGCCGCATATTTACAGACAACAGCCTCTCGTGGGGAGTCCTCCAGGAGGCAATCACTACAACTAGCTACCTCGTTCGTCCCGCGACGGCCGACGAACCCGAGCCCGCGACAGAGCGCTTTACCTACTCCCTCGTGCTGAACACCGTCCAGTCCTTGTTCGCGGCGATCACTGGTTTCATCTACCTCTTCTCCTCGACCCCTAAGGGCCAGAAGATGCCCTCCATCTTTCCCACCCGTCGAATCCTCTTCCCCTTGCTCCTGGTCAGCATTTCTTCGTCTCTGGCGTCCCCATTCGGCTATGCCAGTCTCGCGCACATCGACTACCTGACGTTCATCCTTGCGAAATCATGCAAACTCCTTCCAGTCATGCTCCTCCACCTCACCATCTTCCGCAAGCGATATCCCCTTTACAAATACGGTGTTGTGCTTCTAGTCACACTGGGCGTGGCCACGTTCACCCTGCACCACCCCGGCACTAGTAAGAAGGTCGCCACGTCCGCCTCGGAGCAGTCCGGCTCCTCGATGTGGGGTATTTTCTTGCTGTCGATCAACCTCCTTCTGGATGGCTTGACCAACACCACTCAAGACCATGTCTTTGCCTCCCCGAAGCTGTACACCCGCTTCACGGGACCGCAGATGATGGTTGCGCAGAACGTTCTCTCCTCCATCCTGACAGCCGCCTACCTTCTGATCATACCGCATCTCTCTCAGAGCGGTTTACTGCACAACCTGCTTCCCTTCCCCATTCCACCATCCACTGAGACGGAGATGTACTCCGCCATCTCCTTCCTTACGCGCCACCCGGAGGCCCTGAAGCATGTCCTTGGATTCGCGGCGTGCGGAGCTGTCGGACAGCTCTTCATCTTTTACACGCTGTCGCGCTTCTCATCGTTGCTTCTGGTAACTGTTACAGTTACACGGAAGATGTTGACTATGCTTCTGAGTGTGTTCTGGTTCGGTCACTCCTTGTCCGCTGGGCAGTGGCTGGGCATTGGCCTTGTGTTCGGCGGTATTGGAGCCGAAGCTGTTGTTCAGAAGCAGGAGAAGAAGGCGAAGGAGCTGGCGAAGAAGGAGGCTGCTAAGAAAGAGCAGTAGTTTTGCATCGTTTGTTTTATTTTGGAGTTTGTTTGGGTTTGTAGATATTAGGATAGGGATATCTGGGATGACTTAGAGCATCATTGCATTCAATTCAAGATACCAATTGTTATGGAATCATACATGATCAGACATGGAGTATGCTTCGATTCTGTCCGTTTCGCTTTCATAAAGGTTATTCCAACTACCTCACTTCCGGCCCTCAACCATGATGATATGGTACCCAAACCCAGTCTTCACCTCCGCGTACTTAGGACTGGCAGTCGTACTCGGCTCCAGTTCATAGGCTACTTTCTCAAAGTCTCCATGCAGACTTCCCCTCACCTTCCACCCAAGTGCGCCACCTATAAAAGAATGAACATCTTAATTGACGCTTGATTTGGACCGAGGAGAACTTACCTTGTCTCGCCTTATCCTCCGAGAACTCACGCGCTACCTCATCAAACTTCGTGCCATTGCGCAGTTTTTCCAAGGCTTCCTCTTTCTTGGAATGTTTCTCGCACTATAAGACGTCAGACGTAAGCTGTTGTCCTATGCCAAGGTTCGACATGGCAGGATTCCAAGTTTGAGTCCGAGTCTATGTCCACACGGAGACTAATAGTAGTAGACCAAACGAATACTTACCAGAATGTGTCGCACGTTAATCGAAGTCGCAGCCTTCAAACCACCCTTGCCTTTACCCTTGGCACCGGAGTCATCCGATGCCTCTTTGCCTTTGCCCTTGGCGGGGGCTTTGTTGTTCTTGGGGGCCATCGTGACGAAGTAGGTCCCAGGCAGCGTGTTTTGAACTGGGATTTCTGGTCTTCTGATGGGTGCAGGTAATTATTGGTAAGGCAGGCAGGTCGGTCAACCATGGGTGTTTGCTCGGGTGGAAAGTGGGGTGGACGCCTCAGGCAGAACGTGACGTGGGATTGGGCTCTACTCGGCCATACAGGGTACTCTCCAGATTAAGTACTCCCCTTGTCCTTGTTCAATCCCGCCGGATCGCTATCATACATCAAAAAGGTCTTTGCATCTAGGTGGAACTTTTGACATCAAATCTTGAGACGCCATCTTGAGAGGAAAAGGGCTGCACCAGGCTCATGACCCGCAATCTTGAGACCGCTCGCATCATCTCACTGCCCCCCGATGCATTCTATATCGCCGATTTCATTTCGGAGGATGAGGAGAAATGGCTTTTACAAAAGGTCAATCCCTACCGTAATTTTTCGTTCTGCTTACTTCCAAGGTTTCTCACCTCTTCGGATATATCTCGTACATGGGAATATACCCTCTCCGCCGTGAAACCACTCTCTATATATCACACCGGTTGACGAATGCCTGCAGGTAGCATCAGCGCCTATACCACGCTGGACCCAGCTATCACACCGCCGCCTTCAAACATGGCCATCCGCGCTCACCAAAACAAACACTCTACTCGACTCCCCACTACCACCCTGGCTCATATCGCCCATCATCGAGCCAAGATTCGCAGCACTAGGCATCTTTGATAACGCTCCACACGGCGCGCCTAACCATGTTCTGGTAAATGAATACCGACCAGGACAGGGCATCATGCCTCACGAAGACGGTACAGCCTATTACCCACTGGTCGCGACAGTCAGCCTGGGTGCTCCGATTGTGCTCGATCTATACGCGAAGAAGCATCGAGATCAGGCGGCCATGGAGGGTTCCGATGATAGTGATCAAGTTCCCGACTCCGGTGCGAAGCCGCAGTTTCGGATCCTCCAGGAACGTCGAAGCTTGCTTATTACGCGAGGACTACTATATACGGAGTTCCTACATGGGATTGCCGAGTCGAGGACGGATGAAGATCTGGGGCCCTACTCTATTTGTAACTGGCCGCTCTTGCGGGAGAGAGACTCGTTTCATGATGGCTGGTACCGCCGGGAGACGAGGACGAGCCTCACGTACCGAGATGTGGCCAAGGTTGCGAAGATGGGAGGAACTCTGAAGTTCATGGGCGGAAAGTGACGTCTGTTTTTGGGGAGGCGTTGATAGCTATCATTATAGTCCTATAGCAATCAGTTCCTCAGGGTAGGGTTCTTGATGACACGCTGATCTTCCGATGCCCTTTCGTGCGCAATACCCGTTCCATCCGTTAGTAGAGCTGCGATTAGCACTAATAGACATACGAAACAGGAACCATCGCTCTCCGCGGCCGCGATGGGGTCTGGCAAATCGATGGAAAAAACCTGTGTCATGACCAACCTGCAGTTCAAGGTGCCCAGCTGGAAGGTGGAGAACGCGCCCCCCGCCGATCCTCCATGGGCAGACGCGAAGGCGATGGTGCGGTGCAGTGGGAGCAGTAGCAGCAGGGCCGTAGCAGCTCCCTGAGAACAGGTCGCAGGCAGCAGGTAGCAACGAGCAGACTTCGCAGCTTGCGGTCCCGTCTGGAGCTGCAGCTGCCTGGTCGATACGCGAGAGGGCGCTGAGTGGCCGCATCGAGAGATCGCCACACGGGTGGAGCCACTGCTTTCGTCCGGAATGGGCGTCGGAGGGAGGGCCCGTGTGTGCAGGAAAAATAGGGGAGAGAGACGGGCGCAGACACTGAAGACCGAGCAGAGCTAGTGTGCTGGGAGTGGGTGGGTTGCGGCTGCGATGAGGAGGAGAGGATGATTCACGGAGTGGCCACGGCGTGCTGCCCCATTCTTTTCTCCCGTTTCCCTTCCCTTCTTCCCTCCCCATCCTTTTTCCTTCTCGACCAAACTCGCCCCCCGATTCCTCCACTCCATTTTTCTGCTCTCTCTGGGGCGTTCCGCCTCTTCCATCTGTTCTAATCTCGTGCTTCCGACTTTTCGTCTCTTCCCTCCTGCTATTTTCCTCCCACCTATTTACCCACATCAATCCCCCGATCAGCGTCTGCGAATCATTGCTGGCGTTGCCGACCACGGTCGCCCTGGCCTGTCGCGTTCTCCCAAAATGACGAGCGGAATCCTCACACATCGAGTGCTATCGCTATGAGTGATGTCGAGGCGGTCTCCTTACCCGCTGCCCTGGATGTCGATGTCGGTCAGAATGTGCTCGCCACGGTGAAGCCGGACGCTCCAGGGTCTTCATCACCCCGGAAGTCCGAGGCGGCGCCCACATCGCCCTCGCGGCGGCCCAGCCCTGGATCGCAACCGGTGGAATCGGACGAGGAAGGTCCTCCCAGTCCAAAGGCCGATTCAGAGGCAGAAACCATCATTCAGTCAGGTCGGGAATCCTTATCGCCAGAGAAGAAGAGGAAACACATTCGACACGACCCCATTCGCCAGGCAGTCGACGGGATCGATGGCAGCCTCCGCAAGAAACCGCGCATCGATGCCGACCGTGGCGATCGCCCGTCCCGGGGCCCTCGGTCCTCACGCTTTCCGAGTCCATCTCAGAGAGCTGGATCCCCCTCATCCGTCGTGAAACTCGAGAAATCAGACGACTCGCAATCCGTCACGCATGATGTTCTTAACCAGAGCAGTGCAAACGACGCGGATCGGCCACGACCCTATCGAAAGAGGAGTTTCAGCGATAGCGTGGACGAGAAGAGAGAGTGTCGACGCGATTCCCACACTAATTCGACGATCCGCGACCTCAAAAATAATAACGCCCATTTCTCCCGACCTTCCTCAACGGCTCGTTCTGTCTCCCCTACCCGTTCATCCCATCAACGATCGGTGTCAGGCTCACATCTGCCCTCCAAGAAGAAAGCTCCCATTCCTCTTACCGGATTCCAACGGCAAGGCTCGGAAGACAGACAATCAACTTCATCCTCTGCGAGTGGGTCGCCAATGCCCAGCGCTCATTTCCGAAAGCTCGGCTCGGGGGCGGGTGCATCGGCATCCCCTGCGAAACAAATGGGCCCCAAGAAGCTACGCGACAAGAGTGGCCGAACTCCTCTCGCCCGGGCATGCGCGGATAGAAAGTATGACCAGGTGGTTCAGCGTCATGGAGAAAGGCCTGAGGATTTGAATGTTCCCGACAATGCCGGCAACACGCCGTTGCAGATTGCATCTCTCAATGGCGAAGCTCCGATTGTGAAGTTCTTGTTGGGTGCCGGGTGTGAAATCAACACGAAAAATATCGACAAGGATACTCCATTGATTGATGCGGTGGAAAATGGTAATGTGGAAGTGGTAAAGCTGTTACTCGATGCTGGTGCCAACCCTCGAACGGTCAACGCTTCCGGTGACGAACCCTACGAATTAGTACCGCAGGATTTGGAGAAGGATGAATACGAGGAAATTCGGAAAGCGCTTGCCGACGCCAAAGCTAGCTCACGACCAGGTCGACGGTCTGAAGAGCAAATCGGTCCGGATACCAAGGTCTCTTCAAGACGGGCATCAGTTGCGAGCCCCTCTCGAAGCCCTCCACCGTTAGGAGGCGCTGCATCAAATCGACGGAAGACTGGTCGCAGCGAGGCAACACGAAATGATCTGCTTTGGACGCAAGCAACATCCGAGAATTTGCGAGATTTCGCCGCGAAGGGTGATGAGGTTGGTGTTGTCAGCATTCTGAATATTTTGCAAAAAGCAGACAACGCTTCCCTCATTGCGGCCGCGAAAGGAGGCCACCACGATGTCCTGTCTCTCATGTACGCCATGGGTGACGCCGATGCCGATCCGAATCCCCTGCGCGGTCAAAAGCCAGGCTATAATACCCCCATGCTCGCCGCCATTGGGCGCGGAAATACCGCTGTCATCGAACTTATCCTCTCTCAACCTGGTTTCAACCCGACCCGCCGTCTCTTCGAAGACCGAACCTATTACGAGCTCTCTAGATCTCGACAGGGTGAAAACTGGGAGGAGGAATACAACATCTTGAAGTCCGCATATGAGAAATTTGGAGGTTCTGACAAAGGTCGCAAAGACTTGTCATCACCACGACGAGCACGTGGTAAAGAGAGGGAAGATAAACGCCCAGCTCGCAAAGAGTCATCTTCACCTGTGTCTCGACCCAAGAAACTCAACGAAAGTCCGAACTCAAGTCGCCCACGATCTGCTAAGGAGGTTCAATTGTTGAAGGAAAAGAGGATGGAAAAGGAGAAAGCTCGCACGATGGGCCGCCCAAAGTCGTCTGCTCGTGACGGCGGCGATGCCCGCGCTAGTTCAGATCACGATTCGAACCGCCCCGATTCAGCGAAGCCTAAGACTGGCCTTTCAGCGCGGAGAGATAGTGAATCAAGTGGCGTGGCCCGAATGGATGAGGTGAAGAAGAGACGTCTCATTGCTGGACGTCGACCTCAAGAACGGGATCGTCGACCAAGCCTTTTCTCATCAGATTCTCTGTCAGGCCGTGAAGAACCACCCAAATCTCGTCACGATAATGCCTCCGATGCCAATACTTCTCTCAAACGCATTCGCGCCGATGACGCTTCACCCGAAAGATCGCGCTCTCGTGGGGGAGATAGTGATCATTTGTCACCTGAGCGGAAAATGAAGCGGCCGCGAGTTACTGAAGACAACGTGAAAGCAATGCCAAACGGTGCTCCGAAGAAATCAAGTGTGGCGAATGAGAGTGAGAAGACTCAAGCTCGTCGACCACTTGAAGATACTCCACGCGATAACGCCGCACCTCGCAAACCTTCTCATCCTCCGAAGAAACCAGAATCATCACATCACGCTTCCGAAAACGCATCTGCTGATAAAAACGACGAGGTCAAGAAGGAGCCTCAAGAGCCGAACACGAGCTCAGTCGCCCAAGTACCAGCAGACGATAAGCGAGAGGAACGAGAAGCAGAGAAACGCCGAGAAGCTGATCGAGAGGCTGAAGCCAAGAAAGCGGAAGCCAAGAAAGCGGAAGCCAAGAAAGCGGAAGCCAAGCAAGCTGAAGCTAAGCAGGCCGAAGCTAAGCAGGCTGAAGCTAAGCAGGCTGAAGCTAAGCAGGCTGAAGCTAAGCAGGCCGAAGCCAAGCAAGCTGAAGCTAAGCAGGCTGAAGCTAAGCAGGCCGAAGCTAAGAAGGCCGAAGAGGAACGTATCGCAGAGGAAAAACGCCGCGAAGCTGAAGCTGAAGCCAAAGCCAAAGCAGAGGCTCAGGCCAAAGCAGACGTTGAAGCTGCACGTGCTCGCGCTGCCAAGGAAGAAGCGGACAGAGCTGCCGAAGCTGCTCAAGCTGCTCGTGAGAAAGCCGAGGAAGACGACCGTAAGCGCAAGGAAGCCGAACAACGACGAGCCAAGCAAGCCGAAGACGAACGCCAGAAGAAAATGGAGTACGAGCGAGCTCGCATCATGAAGATGCGCCGCGAGGCGGAGGCCCAAGAGCAACGACGTCGTGACGCTCTCCCCGGCCGCCTTCGCGTCTCTGCCAACTACGTGGGCTCCAATGATTCCCGAGCTCGAAGCCATGCCTGGCTCAAGAATTTCCTGCCCTTAGTGACGGCGACTACCCGACAACTTGAGCCCGACTGCTCTCCAGAAACGGCGGACGAGAAGTGGATCCCCAACTACTTGGTTGCACCCTTGCTGGCAACTAACGACCTCCAGCTTTCTCAATGTAAGTTTTTCGTCCTATTGTTCAAACAAACCAGTGCACCGGCTAATTCTCTCATTAGACTCCAGCTGGGAAAAGCGCAAAGCCACGCCAACTCAGCGCGTAAACCTTTGGCGATGCACACGTCGGATGCTCGTCTACACCGACGACCCAAAGTATCACAACGCATCGTTCGCAGAGATCATGCAGCTGGACAACGAGACGCAGCCCAAGTATTTCGACATGGAACATGTCTTCTGGATCCGACTTTCTGATTTCACGGATCTCGTTCCGCATATCCCTCATATCCACGGACTCGAACTGGAATTCGTCAGCATGCACATCGACCCTGAGCCTTCCATAGCTCCGAGTGCAGCGGGTGGCTTCCAGCCCAACGGTCACGCCCCGGGCGCGTTTGCTACTGAGACAAATGGCTCCATGGGCATTAACGGTCATGGCTATCCTCGACCCGGTACATACTTCTAGTTTCCGCAGCAATCATCGCTATTCAGGTCATTGAAATTCAGCGGGCGAGGTGTAAAGGCGGATTTTGATTGTACGATTATGATACCTCTTGCGTTCTTGTAACGAATCTACTTCTATATTCGGTAGCTTAAGCCTCCAAAATGAGGAAGCGTTTATCAAATTATTCTTTTGTAAGTCATTTTAACGATTGATTCCGCAGATGCACCCGAACTCAAGCCGCTCCCCGAGTCCGGAAATCATCACGTGACTGCGACGCGATGACTAAGGTAGGGCACACACAACCGAACAGGAAAGTCGAAACCCACCAAAATTTCCTTAGCGCCTCTCCATTCAATCTCCATCACTCAAAACACCTACCTCTTCGAGGATTATCCGACTTTGACCATACCCGCTACCCGAAAAACACAGTAGCAATCAAAATGGTACGTCCTGGCCACTCAATTCGAAAGCCACTTGGCAAAGACCAGTCGAACTACAAGCATGGGTTGAAGACGGAGATTGCGACTGCGCCGCACCAACCAGCTCGCCGTCCAAGAGAACCGAGCATAGGAATTGGTCGTCGACAAGGTCAATTTTTCCAGGCAAATTCCATGCGACGACTACGACGGTCTTAAGCTCCGGCATTCGGCACAGTTCTTGCTTGCCCGCAATAATATCTAATGAATACTATAGTCGGACGGAGAAGAGACCCAGTCCAACCCCCCGTTGCCGCCGCCGATGAGGTCGAGGTTTCCGCTGACGCTGGCTCCGGCCAGATGTCCGTCCTCGACGCTCTGAAGGGTGTCCTCCGCATCTCCCTGATCCACGACGGTCTTGCCCGTGGTCTGCGCGAGGCTGCGAAGGCCCTCGACCGCCGTGAGGCCCACATGTGTGTCCTCAACGAGGGCTGCGAGGAGGAGGCCTACAAGAAGCTCGTTGTTGCTCTCTGCTCCGAGCACAAGATCCCCCTCATCAAGGTCCCCGATGGCAAGATGCTGGGCGAGTGGGTTGGTCTCTGTACGTTACCATACCCAATTTATTTATATGAGAACATTGCTAACATTGTACACAGGCACTCTCGACCGTGAGGGTAACGCCCGCAAGGTCGTCAACTGCTCTTGCGTCGTTGTCAAGGACTGGGGTGAGGAGTCCCAGGAGCGTGAGGTCCTCCTCAACTACTTCCAGACCGAGCAGTAGATTAGTTCCTAGTGGACTAGTCGTGCGATTGGTTTAGGAGGGTCGGACGCACCGTGGATGTCACTTGGGTGAATCGATGGGTGGAGGATTGACGGATGGAAATTTTGGTTTACTGGCATGAGCTGGCTTGACGGAATCTTCTGTATTGAATCTTCCCGCTATCTGCGCGGTGCACCCTGCATTGTGACCCGTTAACTCGGGATGGCGGTGCTGTGACATCTAGGCTCCTTTCTGCCTTGACAAAAATAAAACACGACGATGTGATGACAATCTTTTGCAATTGTAGACAAGTTGATCCTTGTATTCTTGCGTACATGCCGCACGAATCATTAGTTCACAAGTGAAGTTTTCGACTAGCTTTCTACCTTAAGGTGCTTGTAGCTCGCAAGTAGGTGGCTGTCTCCTGACTGCTTTACAACTAGTGTTCGATATTTGACCCAGCAGGAATGAGTGAACTCGCTTTTCGATCTCCATCCTACCAATATATGCTCGGAACTGTCATGAGATGGAACATTTGATCTGTATTGAGCCTTGTCCAGCGCTGCAATGACTCCGCGAGATTATCCAGGAAGGGGCTTGTTGAAGACGGTCTTGTGGCTTCTTCGGCTGAGGGTTGAAGAATATGCTCGATGGAAAAAGGTTGACCACCGGTCCGAATAGACGAGTACATGAATCTGTTTGAGGAGCTTTCTTCGGAGTCCAGTCTCGCTCGCTTCTTTGAACTTTCCCCTCATTCGTTTCGCTACCATTGGTATCAATGCTTGAGTTCGTCGATGGCCTCGCCCCTCTACATGGTTCTCTCTCCTTGCTGACCATAGAACATCGATGAATAGACGAGGATCTAGTATTTGCTGAAGTATTGAACCTCCAATGTGGTGGGTGGCCCCCTCGGTTCTGCCCTCTGACCCGTGGGCTCCATATGGCAGATTGCCCCCTGGGGTCAATATCACTGGTTCTGGTGGTCGGAGACCTGTGTGATCAAGGCTACCTGGAGCAGATTACGCTTGTATGTCCGATTTTGCAACTTCGTGTCAAATTCTCTGCGTGCCTCTGTGACAGCAGTGTTATTCCTTAGCGGTAGGCAGTATACTAAGGCAGGATAGTTAGCCGAGTCAGGCGTAGAAAATGCTGGCCAGTTTGTAGATACGCTTTTTTCTGGCATTTGCCTTTGCGTTTCTGTTTACAAGCATCTTTCGTCCGTTCCTCCTTGCAATTGTGGTTGACTTAGTAGCCGTTGTCTCTGCTTATCTCGTTCGATCGAGCCCATTATTTCTCGATGACCTGGCATCTCAGCCGACCCTTGCTACTGCTCGTGAGGATGGGTTGCGCAGTATCTTGAGATGGTGTAGTCATCCTCAGTACAGCCTGTTGTGCTGGTTTAGCTTCGGGCTCTGTAGTGGATGCGGCACACAATCATGCTGCACGTAACTCGATTGCGAGGCGTCTGTAATTGGTGCTCGGGTGTTTGGCCCCAAGAATATGCGAAGTAGCTGAGGCCAGTACCTTTATTTTCACAGCCTCCTCATTTGGAAATTAGGAGTCAGCTAGAAAGTACTCGAAAATAGAATAATCACGCTAAAATCGACGACCCGTATGTTCCTTGGAACTGCACAATCTCAGTGGCATGGATGTTCAGGACACCATCCTGAATTCTCGAATGACGACCCTGCTCAAGCTTATATCTGCACATCAATCTCACTGAGTATGGCTTCAGTTAAAGAATTATATTCCGAAATTTCCCAACCGTCCTTTGTACCATGCATGTTTAGAGCCCCATGGCTCGCAAGTAGATTGAGTTGCGAAAGGAGCCACGTTTGATCTGAATGGGGCAGCATGTTGAAGTTGCTTCGGATGGATGCTACTTGTTTGTTCAGATTTGGGCCTGTAAAATTTGTGCATCGGGAGTGACTAGGAGCGGAGGGGTTACACCTCTTTTTCTCTGCCAATAGACTATCAATCAGAGCACGCTGTTCGTGAAGCATTGTTGGAACATCATGCTGTTCTCCACTGTTAGAAATTCACAGAAATCAATATTCGACCGAGTAACTGGTCTGTTTCAAGGACATTCTTCCTTGCCCTTGTATGAATATGTCCCGCATACATGATAACGTCTAGTAGTAAAAGCATTGTCGACTTAAACCAAATTACCTCTGAGTGCTCAACATCAGGCTCACTCAGGACATTCGGACATTCCTGATCTTCATTGTCGTCTGTTGATAGCGAGTATTGTTGCTGTTCCCAGAAGAATCAGCGTCATTGATCATCTGCTGGATCTGTTGCAGGACCTCTTCGCATTGCTTCAAACCATGCTGGACAGTGCGATATGCCTCTGGCGAACAAAGTTTCGACTGTTCATCCTGCTTGAGACTTTCGTCTAATTCACGCAGAATGGCACATGTTAGGTGACGTCGCTCGATAGAGCCTGGATTGACTGGAGAGTCTGGTAGATCTGCGATCTGAATTATACTGGCCGCAATCCCTACAACTTCAAGGCAATATATTTTCGACGAGATAATCGACCGACGGATGACATGAGTCGGTATGAGAGGGAAGAAGTGAGGAGAAACCAGGAGGCTGAATATTTGAGTTGCTGTCGGAGCAGCGCTCGACATCAGCCTCAGCCTCGCCTCCGTGCTGGCTTTAGGACTGCCGGGCATGGCCTGAAGGATAAACTGAGATAACGTGATAACGATTCAGATCGTATTTGAACACAAACTCCTTCATTTCGTCTTTCATCCATATTTTGAAGGTGCTTGAGAGTTCAAAATCGGGAATCAGGTGACTATGTTGGGCTACAACAGGTATTTGCGGATAATCAATTGGAAAACTACTTTTCTTCTGCTCACAACAATCAATTTGCATCACTAGATTAAGGATCTCCACAACATATGAACAACAGAGCCATAACCATAATGATCAGCGTTTTCCAGATGCCCTACTACTACCGACCTCTTGAGATCACTCTCCCTTGCCTTTCAGACGATTGGAGAGTCAGACTTGATGCCAATGCCAGGATAGTCACATTGATCAGAAATCCTTGAGAGCTTTGACTTCCATGAGACGATCGAGCTGTATTCTCACCCGGCCTAACAAAGCTGAGAGTAGGGCAGTTGAAGAAGCCATCGTTGGTGACCAAAGATGCGAGTATTCCCTTGACGAAGCCCTCGAACAACTCGTAGTTGTAAGAAATGGTAGGCTGGGCCTGATCAGACACGATATCGAAGACGCTCTCGACGAGGAAGCATCCGAGCTGGGAAACAGTCGTGGAACTAAGATCAATTTCGAGAGGAACGAAGTTGTCCAGGCGTTGGTTCGCACCTAGCTCGTGGGGTTCCAGGAGGAAGAGATCGAGGGCCACAGCCAGAATGGAAGCGAGTATGAATGCTTCTCCGCGGCGGTACCGGTTCTCACGGAATGTCTCGTTCAAAAGAATGGGGCAATGTTGTTGTAATCAGGTCCGTCCGGGGCTATCTAGTTCGTAAGACCTTCGTACAGGATGACTCGCTCGGCGTGGGAGTCTGCAATGCAAATCACGTTGTCGGTAACAGCAATATCTGGTACTGAGGAAAAGACGGGAGCATACCTGCGAAACATTTCACACCGGCAAAGAATCCGGGGTTGATAGACCACGAGTGGTCATATCGGAGCGCCTGAATAAGAGCATGTTAGAGATGCTGATTTGAGGCGGTAGAAAAGTAGTCACCTACTCGGTCTGAAGCTTGCGCCTCGGCACCAAAAGGCCCACCACGCTCGTCGTCAATCTTCACGTACTCTTCCCATCGTTGCAGGATGAAATTGACATTGTTTCCGAAGTACGTATCTTGACTCGTGATGCTAACATCGGTTTACACCAACAAGAAGCTAAGGTGAACTATTTGCGCTGTGACCTTGTTCTCAGTCTCTTGAGCCCTACACAATCAACAAGCAGGATAATCGCGTCATGATGGGACTTCAGATTTCAAATCCTCAAGTCCAAGTAGATTGTCAATTGCGACGGCCATTGCAGATTTTTTGAAATAGAAGGAGGTCAATGTTGCGAGAAGGAGTGGAATTAACAAACGAGATAAGTATTATAGAGCGAAGTCAAAAGTGAGGGTTCGTAAATTGCATCAATGTCGCGAACAGGGTTCTGAATGGAGTATGGGGGTGTCTACGGGGTTATGGTGGCCTGGACCTTTCGCCACCTAGCAAGCAATGCTGATCGGTTTCGAAAGCTTGGAAACAGCCAATGGGAAGATGGGCATCACAGATCACCAGGATCCTGCATACAGAATTTGTCGAAAGGAACCAGGCACGGTCCGCCGATCGGATCACACCAGCTACCCTAATTTAGTTCGATTAGGAACATGCATGTTTTCTACGAACAATCCAAGTGTGGTCATTTTGACTAAGATTGAACGAATACCCTGGATTTCGGGAGCATCTGGTAGTTCTCAAGAGTTCCTGCAGAAAGGTGAAGGGTTTGGAGAATTTATTCCATAGGGCTCATGCTCCCGCAATACAAGTTTCGGATGCCATTGATCAAAGTTCCCGAATACGACAGCACGCGACGAGGGAAAAGCTTGACTCTCATCAAGCTTTTAATTTTTAATTTTTCTTGGCTTCACCTTTCCGGAGATTTTGAAAAGTATAACTATCAGATTTAAATCATTATCCATTATGAATAGGTGATTTCTATGTGTCTAAATGATATGAGCAGATACACACTGCAATATTCATGATATGGCACCGTGGCCTGAGGCTTCAAACGTTCTCAGGAGAAGGCTTCTTCTTCCTGACATCTTTCCATCCCATACCGAATGCGAAAAAGACACAAACAGCACCAAGTGCAGCCGCCATGTAGAAAACGTGATCCACACTCTTCGAGTACGCTGTCAAGACACCCGGAAGATCCTCGGCAGAAACCACATCACGAATGCCTGTGGCTCCTGCAGCAACAACGGCAGCTGCGTTGGCATTTGGCGCATGTTCTGGGATTAATGACTTGAGACCAGTTGAGAAAATCACATCGGCAAAGGTGAGGAATACTGCTCCGGAGAGAGTTTGGATGAACATGAGAATAGCCATTCCAACGGAAACCTGGCTAGGCGCGAGAGCGTTTTGAATCGCAATCATGGGCTAAACATTATCAGCATAAAGATGATATCATACCATTTTCTCTTGGGAAAAACTTACCGTTTGGAAACCGGCTCCGCGACCTGCACCCATGAGAATTTGATAGCCGACCCATTTACCGGTCGATGTGTCAGGGGATAATGTCGATATGAGACCATTACCGATGGCGGTTGCCACACCACAGAAAACGGCCCATGGAAGGTAGTATCCGAGTCTCCCAACTGAAAGCAGAGTTAGCTTTGCATTGCAGAATTTCGTCTGAAGTCCACTCACTGAGAAGTCCTGACATAACAGCAAAGACTAACTGTGCCAGGATGCTAGGGAGAATATAGACTCCGCTCATCATAGGTGATCCGTTTTTAATCGATTGAAAGTAGACCGGAAGGTAGTATGAAGCGGAGAGTACCATGGCGAAGAGTGTCACCATGACAAGACAGCTCGACCACACAATCCTCTTCGCGATCATCGCAAGAGGAATCATCGCTTTATCGCCCTGGTGATGCTCCCAGAGAACGAAGACAATGAATGTGCCACCTGCACCACAGAAAAGGCCAATCACGGTAGCACTGTTCCATCCATATTTGTTTTGCCCGTATTCAAGTGCAAGAAGAAGCTGAATGGCAGCGGGTGCAAAAAGAACAAAACCGGTAAGATCAAGCTTCTGAGTGATAGTATCGAATGCTGACTTGATTGACGGTTTAGCAATTTGATCAGGAATCTCAATGAAAATAAGCATCAATGCTACCAAACCGCCGATGGGCAAATTGATGTAAAAGCCTTGTACAAGGATTAGACAAGCCGGAAACTCATCGGACGGAAAAGGACTTACACCATCTCCAGGTTGTGTACTCTGTAAAAGCACCTCCAATAAGAGGACCGAATGCTACACCGAGCTGACAGACTAAGATATGGACTTAGTGGAAGCCTAAGAGAAAGGGGTTTCAAGAGCACTTACATCCCATAATCATCCCAAAAAGAGCTGAAGTCTGTTAATTTGAGACTGAAGCACGAGTGGAAAAGTGAGCTGACTCACTTGGGGCCTTGTGCAGGGGTGCAGATGCCGAGACGATAGTCAATGCACCATTCATTAGCCCCGAGGAGCCGATGCCGGCGATTGCTCTTGCGATAATCAGCATTTTCGAAGATGTTGCGAGGCCACATAGAAGCGAGCCAAGCTCAAAGATAAAGAAGAATACCAGAAACGTCCACTAGCTCGTTGTCAATACTGCATTCTGGATTTTTTCGGGACAGAGTAAACACAACGCACCTTGGAGGTAAAATTCGTATAGATTCTCCCGGTAAGGGGCTGCAAACAGGCGCTGTTATACAGTGAGTGAGTGTTCATATGACCAAATAAAAGGGCATTAGACATATACCTTGCAATTTGATATGAGCTTCCGTACCAGCCAAGATCCTCAAGTGAATGAAATTTGGTTGTGATTACGGGAATGGCCTTTTCTTCCTCTTAGCAACATTCAAAGCTCTAATCAGAACAAAGCATACAGTGACAATGATAGCTGTATCCAGAAGCACCAAGAAACAAACTAAAGTAACTGCGCTCACAACCATAAAAGTTTGAAACCCGTCAGGTATACTCGTTCTTCATCTGTGGATTCGCTGACAGCTGGTGCTTTGTCCACTGAACTCCGTAAAGAAGAGTCAGATGCAAATTCCTTCGACATTGCTTGAGATGTCTGTTCTGGATGGCTGTTTGAATGCTCCGCAGAGGTTGGCTTATTTTCGCTCATCATCCTCAGGTCAGATCTATTATTGATGTTGTTGAGATGTACACGATGAATCGACCCAACGATAGTTTTCGCGCTTCGGCCTTATAACTCTCCCACGATGGAAATTGGCCAACGCCGATTGAAAAGCCCGACTTCCTGAAATAGCCAGAAACAAGACTCATAGTCCACCTGGTGAACGAAGGATTCTTACTTGCAGGGGTCTATGTCCTCCTATTGGTGTATTGGGCGTCTGTGGCCGGCGTGGGGGTCAATCCCGAAACCCGAAACCCGACCGGCCGTGATGAGATGGAAGGACACCGAAGCCTGCCTGCCACGTATGGAGGTTGATAGTGTTGTTCCCCATTAAATTCGTCAAAAGCGACAAGCCTTTTTTTAAATTTCAAAAGCGATGTAGATTACTTTCCGCGCAAGAAGGTACTTCGCTTTTCAATCAACAATTCATATTGCCGGAGCCCGTAAAGAGCGATATTAGTCATAAGTTTTCTATGTCGAGCGGATTTCGGGATTTCGGGTCTTCAACCCCGATCGTTCCTTCGAGACACGACTCATGAATCGTTGGGGGCTTTTCTCCCTGTTTGTGTTCCTGCTACGGCTTATATGGGGCCGTTGAATCCCTAGCGGTGCTCCAACCTCAAGATTATCACTCCTTTTCACACTTTTGTACCGAGCGTACTTGGCGTGACCTAAACTCCGAATTCCAACGGCCGGAGATCGGGATGGACACCAATCACGTCCCAAGTGGGACTCCTGCACCCTATGGCCGGGCTTGTCTAAACTGCACTCGTGCCAAAAGCAAATGTATTCTTTTGTCCAATGGAAACGGCTGTGAGAGGTGAGTATCTGTACAGGTAAAGCTACTATTGCGTTCCAGGCTGACGGCTTGTAGATGTCAGCGCTTGAAGAAAGACTGCAGACCATCGCCATCAGTACGCAAGCGAAATGGCCGTTCCTCAGCGTCTAGAACGGCACAGCTCGAGGCCAAGCTCGATAATATTGTGTCGCTACTTCAGGCTAATGGTGGAGCACCTGGTCTCCCAGCAGACTGGGAGAATGCCACCACAATTAATACGGCCAGACCAAATATTCTTCCATGCCAGGCGACAAATTTGAATTCTACTCCGCCCGGTATCCCATCGCCAGTGCCATCGGCGCCAGGGGACAGCCCACTTGTCGAATTCTGGAAGTCGCTTCGAATTTCGCCCGAAGAAGCCGAGAAGACCATTCGGAATTTCCGTACTAATAACATGCGGTATATCCCTTTCATTCATATACCGCCCAACGTCACCTCACAACAGCTTCGCACTGAGAAGCCGTTTGTTTGGATGTGTATTATGGCAGTGTTGACCCCCGGGATCGACCAAAGAGACATTCTGTTCAGCCGGATAACCGATATCATTCATCAAAAAATCCTCGTGGACGTCGCCCCAAGTATGGATTTGTTACTTGGACTTATGATTTTCGTATCATGGTGGGTTACATAGAAAGAGAGCATCGCTCTTCATCGGTCTCAGGAATACTAACCGCAAGCAGGACAACTTATACACGAAGACCATTCTTGAATTTCTATTCTCATATGGTCATGGGTCTTGTCTGCGACCTAGGCATCAATCAAGCCGTGCCCAAGGAACTGTCCACAATGCAAGCATTCAAATGCGCCGTGGGCTGGAAACAGCACGTATCTACATCTAGAACCATCGAAGAGCGAAGAGCCGTGCTCGGGTGCTTTTTGCTCACATCATGGTAGGTCAAGGCCCTGAGTATCATTCGGAGTTTAGCTGACCTCAGCGAACACTAGTGTTGCCTTAACAATGTTTAGGGTCGACGCGTTGAGGTGGACCCCACACATGGAGGAAAGCCTTACCATATTGATGGAAGCCAAAGAGTGTCCGGACGATGAGCTTCTGGTAACTCTTGTCAAAATTCAGTTGGTGATGGACAAAGTATATCACCTTCGAAGAGACGGAGACAACCAAGCACCTTCTTTGATGTACACAAAATCAATCCAAGCCCAGCTGGAGTCTGTGAAGAACCAAACTCCTCCACATTTGAAAGAAGACAGTAAGTGAAGCCGGAATCCGTCCTGTCGCTACCAACGCTTAAAATCATGTGCAGGGAGCGTCTTGTTGCACTATTATACCGCAGAAATCATCATCCATGAAGCAGCCCTTCGAGACACACCATCAGTAACTTCGCCGGAGCTCCATCGCCTCGAAAGCCTCTGCGCGTGCCTTCAGGCGGCGAAAAGCTGGTTCGATACTTGGCTTCCTATACCAGGAGAGCTATATCTAGGAATACCGTTCACGATGTACTTCCAATTTTCTCGGGCTCTTGTCACCTTGTACAAGCTCTCGACGTTAGACGATCCAGCATGGGACAGGAACATGGTTCGAAACACTGCGAATATCCTCGAGATTCTTGACCGAATAGCGTACAACATGAAAATATGTGCCAGCTCGTTCGATGTATCGGCGCCGGAGTGGAACATTTTTGATAAAGGCATGAAAATGACTCAGTCGATCAAGCAGGGCTGGGAGCCACAGCTCATGGAGATCTGGTACCCGAATGTACCACCGAGTGGAATTGAGAGCGACTTCGTCACACCAAGTTCAACTATGCCTGATTTTCCGATTAATGGTTTTGACGATGCGTGGATGATGGAAGTATTTGGGTCGATGTGAATAGATCTTTCCGACTCTGGCGTTTGGGAGGGTAATTTCTTGGAGGGAATTGAACAACACGACTCACTATGTCCGAGAATCTCCAATCACTATATCAAATTAATACAATTGTCTCATACCAACAAATCCGGATATCCGTGCTTTAAGTAACTGTGAGAGTTCATCCGACAACCACAGGGATTGAACTTCTAGCCCAAGAGTACCAGCGCTTTCAGGAAGAGCTCTTGATAAGAATGTGAGTATTGAAACGAACAAAAAGAAGTATCGACAATTTAGGATAGTGCCGATACTCGATCGAACGTGTTCGCGGGCTCACCCCTAAGGCCGAGAGTCACACCTAGACTAGGCTCTTTGCCTCTGCCATCAGACATCAGAACGCTAAAACGACTTCTCGGTGGTTACCCGCTGGAAGCCATTCTCCTTCCTCGCCCAAAGTCAATGTCTGGGGCTAGGAAACTGAAGATATTGTCCGTCGAGAATCCCGCTCTCCGTTCCATCTCAACCCAAAGAAGCGCTGATCAACTACGAGAGCAAGAATCGAAATACTACAACGCGTACAAAGCGACGATCAACATAAATCCCCGGCGATTCACCGGTATAATGGGCTTGAAGAAGATTACGTACCTCTCTTGACGACGGCCTTGTGGGTCCTCGGCCCCAGAATATGAATAGGTTGCAGATTGGATTCGTTGGCATGTGGAGTCTAGCTAGCCCGGCTCTTGGCGACGATCGTCCTAATTAAGCTCCAGCGACTGAGGAGCGTTCAATAAACAACGCCGGCATGGGCTAGCAATGAGGTAGTTCCCCCAAACGGAGTACTCGGGGGTACATCCAGGCGATGGCCGGACGAAATGTTCTAGTCTTTGCTGGGGCTGGGCACTGACCCAATAGCACGGGCTTGTATGTGAATAAAGTCATCATGCCCCTAATTGCCTTTTGTTTCGAGAACTCCCCGGGACAACTGATAGTATGCCAGAGCGACTGATATGTTCGAAAAAGGCATGGATCTCATTCATCTGATGGTGAGATTGGATCAAACACGGTACGGAAGAGCCCGTTTGTGCCCGTTGTGGCAGTACGACCTTTGTTAGCAACCCACTTTGATGAGGCTGAGCCCAGACCGATAATAGCATTCCAATGTGGACTTGAAACCAACGCGATAATCCTTCAAGAAAAGATCATCCCATTCTCCGGAGGCTAACGATTATGCCTGACAGACGATGATTTGGCAGATGTGTAAATCGCTCAGAGGCACGTCCCAGCTCACTTTAAGAAACGCGTGGCACGGGAAGTGGATGCGGCGGCCGAGAGCTGTATATCTCATTTAGCGGTGATAGCATCTGGATCCAGGATTGAGGACGGGGTTATAAATGACGCCAGATTCCCAAAAGAACATCAATATCAACAATCACAATCATTCTCATCACCGTTAATCCTCTCCATTTCCTACGTCGTCACTCTTTACCCATTTTCCACCTCCAACCTTCAAAATGAAGTACTCTATCGTTTTCTCTGCCGTGCTTGCTGGCCTTGCCATGGCCTCTCCTACCAAGCCCTCTGACTGCAAGCCCAACGAGCACCGCGACAACCACGGCAACTGCGCTGCCAACATGGTCACCCGCGATGTCCACCTCGCTGAGCTTGGCCAGGCTTGCCACATCAACTCAGACTGCACTGCTGGCCTTGAGTGTATTAAGGACATCTGTGCCAAGGTCAACATCAAGCGCGATGGTCCCCTTGGTCAGCAGTGCCATACCGACAACGAGTGTGCCAAGGGCCTCGTTTGCGAGAAGGACGTCTGCCTTAGCCCGAAGAGCAAGCGTGAGGTGAGTTTCTGAATATTCCAACAAAAAGGCTCAGAGATAAGAACTAATCACGGGTAATAGAACGCTGCTCCCCAGGGCCAGAACTGCCACGCCACCTTCGACTGCCGGGAGGGTCTTGTCTGTGAGAAGGACACGCATTGCCCTCAGAGACAAGCGCGACGTGAGTGACACATCAAAAACTCCGTTTTATGTAACATCCAGACATAGAATTCATCAGAACTCCAAGTCCCTGGTTGACCAAGCTTGCAAGTTGAACGGAGACTGCGTCAAGTGCCTTGTCTGCAACTACGACAACACCTGCGTTGCCCCCAAAGACAAGCGTGCTGTCATCGGCGACGAGTGCGAGACCGAAGCTGACTGCCAGAGTCCTAACAAGCTGATTTGCCAAGTTGTTGTAAGTGCTGGCCGCACTGTACGAATGAGCGGGCGTCTAACCAAACAATGCAGAAGGGCAACAAGGTCTGCGCCGCCCCCCAGAAATAAATCCAAGTGGCTTCTCGAAGCCGTTATTGATAAGGCATTGCTGGCTAAGCATGGTCTGCTAATTCGCTCTGTACGAGTATTGTTTTTCTTTCCCCTTTCATCATCTTTCAGATATAGATAGACATAAAATGTATAATTCACACTCCCATCTTCAGCTGGGCATTGATGTTGGCAGCCACGAGATGCCAAAAAGACATGGCTTGGGAAAAATAGATTTCGCCGATAACTCCTTAGTCACTGTAAACGGCCGAGAAATTGTAGCAAGTCCGTCAGCCAGGAATGACCTCCACTTGCATCTCCATTGATCATCAACTCTACGCGCCATAACCTTGGCACTGAATCTGGTCTTTCTGATCTTCACAATTTCCCAGGCCTTGGATATCGGGAATACCTAAGTCACTAAATCGATTCATGTTCATGCGTGTTTTCGTAAATCATTGAAATTTGGCGCGGTATGCTGCTAGTAGCTTATAGCCTGCTGGGGGTGAGAGACTTGAGTCTTTCCAGGGCATCCTTTTGTAGGCCTTGCACAATGCTGTCTGCGGGTCGTACATCCGGAATCAAGCCTACCGAGGCACCGGCATAGGTTGCGAGTCTTCCTTCCGGCCCCCAACCGGCATCACCCATCTTCGAAGCCTCGTCATGCCGGGTTTTCAATTCTTCAAAAGAAGTGCCTGCCTGATGCTCGATAAATGATTTGTTGATAATGGTCCTAGGACTGTACCCAGAGGGCCATCCAAAGGTACCCCTGAGATGATTGTAGAGCAAAGTTCGCTTGGTTGATGCCGCCCCATCGGTCGCGCGCACAACCTCATCCTGGTATCCCTTGCTAATCCGAGCTTCAGTAGCAGCCAAGAATCGAGATCCCATCGCGACACCCGATGCCCCCAAACACAAAGCCGCAGCAACTCCCCGGCCGTCAGCAATACCGCCCGCAGCCAGCAGTGGGATCTGACTGCTTTGCATGGCATCCGCAACTTCAGGGAACAGCGTCATAATGCCCATCCCATCCTCGGAGCGACCGTGGCCACCCGATTCTGCGCCCTGGACAACGACAACATCTGGTTTTTCTGAGATCTGGAGGAGCTGTTTCGCCTCTCTCAATGTGCCGATTTGAATCCATATTTGGGTCTGTGGAGAGACCTCGCGGATCCGTCGCGACCAGGCGTCGTATTCTTGCGGGCCCTCGCGTGGGGCAAAGAGCCAGGCAGCACATGGCTTGAACTTTTGAATTGCTGCGGCCGCTACGTCGATGTCGTCTCCCCAAAGCTGAAATCCGACACCCACCGGGAGAAGGGATGTTGACGAGAAATGTGAGTGCAGGGCGGAGGCCCGATCTTGTTTGCGCATTAACGCCAATGTCTCCTCAAGGTCGACATGAGTGTTTTGAGTCTTGACGCCTGGTCCAATGAATCCTAGTCCGCCTGCGGTTGAGACACCCAGCGCAAGGGCCGGTCCCGACATGACGCGCATTGGGGCGCCGACGATAAAGGGGCTGCTGGCCCATGGATAGCGGGACAAGAGCTTAGTAGCCATGTTGGCAATGCAAGAGTCGTTATTGAGATGCTTGATCGAAGATTGCTGTGGAGGACAGTGAGAGACAGCTTGAAAGGAAGAACCCAGTATTTGGCTGCTTTCGCAAGCACATGCGAATCTGGAGAGATTATTGCGATGGGAGAAACCGAGGGATGAAGTCATTCCGGATGTACTTACTTTGGCCCCGCACTTCCGCAATTGCCGCTCGCGCCGACCATGTCATCCGCACGATCCGCTCCAGCCTCCACCTCACTCCTCCATCGCTGCGCCGCAGTGCCATTATGCAGGCCCAAGCTCCAAAAGGGAAACGAGCGCGTCTGGCCTGCAAGCCATGCCGAGAGCGCAAGAGGAAATGCGACGGGGGTGAGCCATGCTCGACCTGCTCTGAATGGGGGTACTCGTGCTACTACGAGGTCCGAAGAAGGAAGTCTCGGGCTGTACAACAGACATCGTCGCCAGAGCTGCTTGCATCTCCGCAGGTACAGAATGCTTCTGATCATACAGCAGTCGAACCGGATCCTGGTGGGCTAGTCCGACGGTTGGAGGCCAATTCAGGCGCTGCCTTCGTGCGAAAACTGGGTCTAAAGATCGACCCTCAAAAAGCTCCGAAACTCAACCTGTTCGGGTGGAATATCGGAGCGAGGCGGCTGTCAGCCCAGACGGTTGCTTCTTCGGTATTTCCAATTGTGGAGATCACTTCCTTGGAGCATATTCAGGCTCTCGCTCAGGTCTATTTCGACAAGATTGCCCCTTGTTATGGATTCATCGATCAGCAGGCTTTCTTCGAGCAACTTTCTGAAAGATGGAAAACACCTCTGCTACCTGACTTATATGATAGCGTCATTGCGGGTGTAGGGGCACTTGGCTGTCTCTTCTCCCAGCGAAATGCCACTATCACCGAGGTGCATCTAGTCCGCTTAGCACGATCCACATTAGACGCACATCATCTTTCGGGGCCTCCGTCTATCGATTTGCTGACTGGCTGGACACTTCGCTCAGTCTATCTCCGAATGACCGACTCACCACACGCAACATGGATAGCGAGTTCGACCCTCATGCATCTGTTGGAAGCATCAGGTCTTCACCCTGAATCGCACTCTGTACTTCCACCAAGTGTCAAAGTTGATCCCGATCTTCAAAGAAGGCTCGTCGGTGTTGCACATCACTTGAATGTGTGGACATCCTTTGACCTCGGCCTGTCCCGAGTATCATTCCAAAAGGACGACCTTCCTCTACCCCCGTCGCCGAAGCCTGGTGACTATACCAACGAAGTTTTAGGCCTCCTCCCCGCATCTCTCAGTCTAGACCCAGGAAGGTCCAAAGATGAGGCCGATCTTCCAGCAACACTTATAAGGCTCCTGGACGGGGTCCACACTGCGCCACCATCAACGATGGCTCAGTGTAATCTTGTACTCTGTATTCTTCGACGGATTCACTCTCAAAATCTTGATATTTCTTCCGACCTAGCCGACAGAGTACTCGCCTTGCTCAAAATGGGACTCGGCTGCGCTCAAAGTATGGTCATGGACTGCACGCCCTGGCATCAAGTCGCAAACGTACCATTTCACATTATCTGTGTTCTTCTGGTACTGGACACGCGCTCATCACTTTCGATGCTCCCCGAAGCAATGCGAACTCTAAGTTTAGTAGCCTCTACCTACGACACAGAGACCATGAGAGAAGCATACAGTGCGGCTTGCTTGCTAGTATTGCTGCATCAACAACGCAGGAAGGATGATATAGCCATTCTGGGCGAGGCACTCAGCACTCAGCAAGGAACCCAGCTGGAGATTTTATCCCAGCCGACTCCCAGTGCCGAAGAGTATAACTGGCTGGGGGCTCTGGTTGCAGACTTACCTGGACTCCAACGGGTAGATCTGGATCAGTTTTTGAATGCGGATATGATTGATGTTCCCTCTTTCATCAGCGAGTCTGCATAGATAGCGAGTCGCGAATAATCTAGTTACCATTACCAGTGAACACTCTTATATACATAGACAATAAAATGAGGCAATTATTGAAGAAAAAAGAGGAAGTTCAGTCGCCGTCATTACACTATGCCTCAGGTTCAGATGACGCTACTCCAAATTTAGACAGCAGACACCTGACTGCCTGAGTGACTGCCTCAAGGCAGATATACAGAAAGCAAAGTGTCCCGGCTATCCAGCCACTTCGATATTCCATGAGTATTCAAATCGTGGAAGATATGAATTGGACAATGCGCTACTTTTACCGAGTATACGTTTCAGACCGATTCGCCATCGTGAAGGGCCATGGGTCAGATCCGCAAATCCCGCAATTTCCGCCGAAGACACATCCCGGCCATTTGTGACGCAAGATTTGAAACCTCAATAATAAAGCCAGTTGCAAATATATTGAAAGAGCTACCGTCTTTGAATACTCGATAACTGTGCCACGCATGACAGAAGTGTGTATATCCTGCATGATCGCCCAGCACCAGGACAGAGAAAAAAGGTTCAGATTAGCGTACGGACGAGTATGGAAGTGTGATCGGCTCGTGCTAATGACAGAGCTGCAGGTACACCAAGAGTCAGGAGCCCGTGTCTATTTAAATATGAACGAGAAGGTATCTTTGGGAAGAGGCAAGCCGTCACCGCCATCCCTTCCAGACCTCGAAGACTATGTCGTTGATTTCGACGGCGCGGACGACCCGTCTCATCCGTACAACTGGAAATTGTTTACCAAGTACGTGAAACATCAATAACACCTACGCAAGAAGAAATTCTGACTCATTCACACTGCAGACTCTTCACCTCCATCCTCGTATGCGCAGGAACCCTCATAGTTTCCTTCACAAGCGCCGTCTTTGCCGCTGGCATCAACCAAGCAAGCAAAGAATTCAGCGTCAGTTCCGAAGTCGGGAAGCTGGGAACAACACTCTACGTCCTTGGCTTTGCCTTAGGTCCTGTCGTATGGGCACCGGCATCCGAGCTTCGGGGAAGGAAATGGCCGCTGACGATCGCATTGCTCGGCGGCGGCATATTCACCATCGGGTCTGCGGTAGCGAAAGACATCCAGACTCTTCTTATTTGTCGATTCTTTGCGGGGATTTGCGGTGCTAGCCAGCTCACTGTTGTTCCGGGCGTGCTGGCCGATGTATTTGATAATACCCGTCGGGGCGTGGCTATCTCGCTTTATGCGTTGACTGTGTTCGTTGGGCCGTTCAGTGCCCCTTTTATAGGGGGATTCATTGCATCCAGTTATCTGGGCTGGAGATGGACGCTTTATATTCCGGCCATTCTGAGTTTAGCTACGGGTGCTATCTCGGTACTCTTTCTGAGCGAAACGTACGCGCCGTGTCTTCTAATGAACAAGGCTGCGGAATTGCGACGTCGAACGCAGATCTGGGGTATCCATGCGAAGCAAGAAAGAATGGAAGTTGAGATAAGGGTGATGGTGAATAAGTATTTCACTCGACCGTTGAAGATGCTCTTCACCGAGCCCATTATTCTGCTCGTCTCGCTCTATATGTCTTTCATTTACGGGTTGGTCTATGCGCTACTTGAGGCATACCCATATGTCTTTGAGAATATCTACGGCATGAGTCCTGGTATCGGTGGGCTGCCGTTTATTGGCCTTATAGTTGGGCAAGTCCTGGCCGTCACGCTTATTCTGCTGGAGCATACGAACTACGCAAAGAAGCTGGTTGCGAATAAGGGCGTTCCAGTTCCCGAGTGGCGCTTGATTCCACCACTTATTGGTGCTCCTGTGTTTACTATTGGGATATTCTGGTAAGCGAAGGCCTTGGATTTGGAGAAAAAGACTTCACTCGAATGTTAATCAATCTTTTCAGGTTTGGTTGGACTGGCTATAATCCCCAGATCCATTGGGCTGTACCTACAGCAGCCGGAATCTTCATTGGATTTGGCGTTCTTTGCGTTTTCTTACCGTGCTTCAACTATTTGGTTGATGCTTACCTTCCACTGTAGGTTCCAAGTTGAAATCAATCGCGAGCTCAGAATTGCTGACGTTTGAATACAGCGCTGCTTCGACGGTAGCTGCAAATATCATCCTCCGTTCAACTGTCGCCGCGGGATTTCCTGTCTTCACCACACAGATGTTTGAGAACATGGGTGTGCAGTGGGCCTGTACCTTGCTTGGGTGTCTGGCTGCCATTATGATACCGATTCCCGTTGCCTTCAGGGCGTATGGGCCATGGCTGAGAAGCAAGAGTAAACTCTTCAAGTAAAATTCTGCTATGCCTGGGCGATTCGTTGCGCAAAACTAGAGAATTGACTATTAAATCCATTAGACTATCAAGACAATGCAAGTATTTTCACCTATTTATGAAAAGTATATAGCCCATCTAATAGATCGGCTGTGCTCTAGCTCTTAGCTTCGCCCCAGAATACCAGATGACCAACGGAGCCGGCAAGCCTACAGCTAGTCCTATGAGTGCAACAGTGGTATTTCCCCATCCGTACCCAAGCACATTGTACATCGTGGGCGCAAACAAAGGGAACAAAAACGCAGTTAAGCTGCGCGCAAATTGCGAAGCAGCTCCCGCGCTGCTCGTGTGCTCCGGGTAGGCTTCCATAACATAAGCCTGCAACGGCATACTTGTGATCTGCATTCCGAGCATCGCAATAAAGGCTCCAATGTCAACCACAGCCCAGTGGAGACGATACTGAGCGGCCCATCCGTAGAGGAACAAGCCCAGTGGGCCGAGAAGAGCACCCGGGAAAACTGAAGGTGTCCGTAGTTCGGGTGCGTGCTCCCCATTGGCGCGAGCCTTGAGACGATGATATAGACTGTCCATCAGTTTGCCGCAGATCTGACTTCCCGCGATCTCACCTAGGGCAACAGCAATATAATGCAAACCACTGATCTCCACGGACTGGTGATACTGGTCGATCCACAAGTCGGAGAATGTGGAGAGGACGATGTAGAGAATACCGTAGTAAAATGCCGAGATGAGCGAAGCAATTTGAATAATCGGATGGAAAATGAGGAGTCGAACAGGTCTGATCAAAGCGCGTCCCAAAACTCGCACTGCTGAATTTTCGGCGTGAAGACGTTCGTCCAGCGTATAATACTGCGTGTCACCAGTTTCGCGACGGATTCTATCTGCTCGCTTTCGAAGGATCAGCGGCTCGTATGTTTCCCGAAACGCTGTGAACGACACCAATATCATAACAGCTTGGAATATAGAAGTGGCCCAGAACATCCAGCGCCAGGTCGTGCGGTTAGCCATGAAACCACCAATGATCGGACCAACGGCCGCCCCGAGCAAGGGGATTAACAGGTACACGCTGAGTGATCGACCACGCTGCTCGGGTCGCCACACATCACCCAGAACACCATTGGCCAAAGCATAGATTGCGCTAGCTCCGAAACCGGCGAGGAAACGACAGGCAATGAGTGTTTCTTTGTTATGGGCGAATCCACAAGCAATGTTCCAGATCACGAACCAGATGTTTGAGACGTGCAAGATCTGCTTGCGTCCATAGACCTCGGACAAGGGGCCGATGACCAATGGGCCAAATGCAGTTGCGAGTAGATAGATTGAGAGTGCCATGGCCGACTCGGCTGAGTTCTTGTTGAACTCGGTGGATATTGTTGACAGGGCTGGCGCAATGATGGTAGATACCATGATGCGGTTGAAGCCGGTCGCAGAGAGGACGTCGGTGACAGCCCATTTGCGTCCTGTTCGCCAATCTTTCGGATTTTCTGCGTCGAAAGGCTCGGCAAATGTGACGATGAAGTTGTCATCTTGCTTGCTGTAGCTGGTCATGCGTGCCAGCTCGATGTCTGTGGGGGTCGCTTCAGTGATAGCATCGCTGCCGTTGTTAGACACAGGGCTGGAAGCCATTTCCGTCTTGCAAGGCAAGAACTTGTTCGTAGTAGGACCAAAGTGAGTCAAAAGGAATTGGCGCGAGAGTGGGGATAGACTTATACAAGAAAACACCCCTCTGACTGTTGGTGTTACTGCGGGGATCGGGATCAGATAAGGCGTACGCTCCACACTCAAGGCTTGTCTCGGGTCGGCTCCGGCCGGCTGACTGCCACGCCACCAGCACAATCACGAGCAGGAAGTAAGCAATCGCTCTATTGAGCCCTTGTTTGCGCAAACACCGAGAAATGTGACCTCTTCGTTCTGTATTCTACCTATTCTACTATCTAGTCTATGTAAATCTAGTCGGTGTTGCTATCGTAAAAGCTGTTTGCCGTCCACCCATTTACAGCACTGTAATCAGCAAATGGAGAGGTACCATGAAGGGTCTCATAATGGCGACGAGCTCCGCACTCCTTCAGCTTCTTCGACTCAGGATGAACGCAGTTCTTATGCATAATAGCAGCAATATTTCGGCCCGCATCACGACCCTCGAACCAAGCACCATGCAAGAATCCGAAATAAGTGGGACTAGTCGCCTCACCAGCGAACCACAGACGGTCTGTATTGGCGCGCAAGTTCTGGTGCATCTCAAGGGTTGTGGAAGGAGGCCAGTTGGAGTAGCTGCCATGGGCCCAGGGCTCCTGGCTCCAGCGCGGATAGAGGAAGGCGGTTGGCTCCGGGATTTCCTTCTTGGGGAACATCTTGTGCAGGACGTCCATGATTTCTTTCTTAGTTTTCTCGTCGGACTGTCGCTCAGCGCGCCAGGCTAACTCGTTGGTCACGGTCACGAAGAGGATGTTGGATCCGGGGAGAAACTCAGGCATCGAGAGAGACTGGAAAACAGGATACCAGCCGCGCATGACGGGATCAGCGTAGAGGAAGTACTGGGTGTTTGTGGGCCAGAAGGTCTCATTGAACTGCATGAAGATCTTGGTGTAGGTGCCCATGGTGAACTTCTGAATGGCGGTCTGCTTCCACTCCGGGAGAGCAGGTGTGAATTTGACAGCGTCGCTCTGCAGAACGCCTAAAGAGAAAGTGCAGATAGCATATGCAGCAGTGATGCAGCTCCCATCCTTGTTGTGTATCGTGACTCCGTCTTTATGATATTCGATCTCGGTGATCTGAGTGTTCAGGTAGAGACGGGGATCGTTGTCACCCTTGAGGAAATCCGAAGCCATTCCCTTGATGATCGTGTTGAATCCACGCGGATCAAGGACGAAGTTGTCGTGACCACTGAATACATTGGAGGTCAGGTTGTCTCCAGCGCATCCGTAAACAAGGGAGCTCTCCAACGGAGTAAAGTTGTCCTCGAAGTCTGCAAGGAGAGTTAGCAGCTAGTAAGCAAAGAGTAAAGGATCCGAATATACCCCATTTCCACCAGTCAACAGCCTGTGCCTCCATGTCGTGCTTTCCTGGGTTCCAGCCGGCTAACGCAAGACCTGACTGGGCTGTCTGATCCTGCAGATTCTGGGTCAAGATCTCGCCAGCCTTCTTGTTGGCGATGTCGTAGGCTTTGTCATAGGCATCGAGAAGGTGACTATAATCGGAATACCCCTTATCGTTGTAGGTCGAGATATTGTCGTAGTTGGAGTAGTGGGTCTTCAGATTATACTTCTGAGCCTATTTGTGTCAAATTGTCAGTGGTGGTTCTGTGCCATATCGCAGATTAACGTGTCAAAATGAACAAACCAGAGTCCAGATTGGGTTTTGAGGACCACCAGGGTTTCCAAGACCTTGAACCTGTATCACATAATGTCAATCGGCGTTATTGCTGTGTACAAACAATAGCAGCACATACCCAGTTCGCACCCATCTCGATGGTATACGGCTTCCCATCCGGACCCTTGCCAAAAGGCTTGTGCCAAGCTCTGCCTCCGATGGTATCGCGATACTCGATAATGGCAAAGTCATGGATCGATGCGTTCGTCAAAGCTTGCTGCGCATAAATCAGAGTTGATCTTCAGATTGCGCAGTCAAGGCGCAGGCTTACCGCAGCCGAGATGCCAGCAATTCCACCTCCACTGGAAAAATTTAGCTTGAAAACGGAAGTCTTGGGCATAGACGAAATAAAACATACAGAATCGCAACATTAGTCTTCTTGCACTGTCCCTCCTGCCCTCTAGGTGAGTGCGGCACGCCCAAGGCTGGCTGAATCGACCAACCAGCCAGAGCTGCCAAGCAAGGAAGATGATGAAGATGCATTGCGCCCGAAGAACCCTGAGACGAGCGCGAGTAATTGGAAAACACCGCCAGGAGGGGATGCAATTCAGATAAATAAATACGCGAGCAAGGCTGCGCTGCAAGGCGCTGTGTATGCACAAGGGTGCTCATGCTGCAGCACCGAAAGCAGCCAAGTGTGATCGACAGGGCATGTAACACTGCACGATCCGAGGCCGTTGCGGGATCGGGTAAGTCCATGCGGGCGAGGCGACCGCTTATCGCGGGGCTGGGATCGCCATTGCGCGAATCGTGTTGGTTGCTTTTGAACTGCAAACAAGCGAAGGGGATGTTGTGGAGTGTATTCGCCCCGTGGAGATGACTCCCCGCATCCCCGGATTTTAGGGGGAATGGAGAGGGTGTGGAAGGTGGTTCTCATTACGTGGGGGATTGGGACCAGGTCGCTCCGCAACAGCAACTGCAAGCGAGACATAAATGACGCAGAGAAGATGGCAGAGACGACTCTGGGGAAGTGGATATCGAAAGTGGATACTGGAGAGCAGAACCACGTTCTGCTACTGATAAGACGTGAGATTTTGACGTAAAGAAGTGGCACAGAGGCAAACGGAGGATATTGTCCACCGATTATACAAGTCCACGATTACGTGATGGACTGACTTGCTGCCATCATTGATATTTCGGTAGTTGCAGGATAAATTAACGAGATTTAAAAGATTAATACAGGCCGGGTAATGTATTCCAGGCTGGAATTTCCTTATTTGATATACGCTACTGTCGCTTATATGCGCCAGGCTTGAACAGATACATTTGATCTTCACCAGCTGCGGACCCACCGGGTGGCAGGTATCAAACAATCCGCCATTATTCCAATTGCCGAGCATCTGGTTGGGCTTTATCGGTGGAAGTTGTGTGAAGAGGGCATCGATCGTAGCTCGATCGGGCTTTCCTCTGGCCTCGATGAGAGCTATGTACTTCTCTTGGGGTCTGGGGCCGTTAGACGAGCTGGTGATATTTGGTGTCGGTAAGATTTACGACGACATTGTCTTTTTTGTTCTTTGCTGTTTGCTGTGTGGATGCCAAGACGATCAAAATTCCCGCAAGTTATTGAGATGGATTCTCGGGGCAAGCTTCAAGGTATTCAGAGATGTTTGCCCCAGAGCATAATACGTGCCCGTGTTAGTAGAGATGTCAAAGAAGATGAATTGTCCCAATCATGATCTTCACTCTCGGCAGACCCCGCCTAAATCCCGGTGGCAGACACGGCGCAACCATGGATAATTCCCGAACTGTAATATTTTAATCAGCGCTTTTTTTGGGTCCAAGCTTGAGACATTCCGCGTGCATGTAAAAAGTTTGAGCATGCACGAAGTCGATCGTGAAGATGATTCAAGGACACAGACTTATTCAATCAGAATCGTTCTCTCCATGAGGCGACCAACATCTCAATCAGGATCATCAACTGGCAAGCTGCAAATTGGGTTTGGCTTGTTCCGTTTTGCGGCAGGGGGCATCGTGTTTGTGTAGAGACACGGGATGTTGGGAAGTCGATCACCCTAGGACTGTCGTACAGCCGAGTAGATATTGTAGTGGGGAGACGCCCTCCCCTACTACATGGGTGCCATCCAGACTATGTGACATAACCGGCAGTATACAGTGGCCGGATAGCTAGTTCTAGAATAACATACACCTTCTTACACCTCCCCGACCTGAACCCTACACTTGGGGTTCTCGCTATTTCCTGATTGCTACGCGTGTGTTTTGTGGTGGTTTTTCTGCTGAATCGACCCGCACGTCTCAGCGCGTGCTGCCATACAGCGTTCCCCTCTTCAATACTTATGTTTATGGGCCGAAGGTTCGGCGAAAGAGTCAGTCGTTTTGCTATGTCACCAAAATAAGCCTTCGTCACGAGGGAAAAGATATGAGATGCTTTCTCAACACTATTGCAGAATGCTTATAAGAGCTCGCATGCATTTGATATTGCGTTATAGATAAGTTAATGTATTTTATTTTGCTTTATTTATTATCACTTTTCAATACCCAAGGGAGTAAACGCGGCAGTAAATTCAGAACCGACACTACCAGGAATGATCATTGCATACTATTTTAATGCCCCTCGAAAATGCCATAAGACCCAAATACCAACCTCTAATTTTAAGCAAGATTTCGCGCCCTATGTAGGGCGTGGTGGAGCTCCGCCGCATGGCATGATTGGACGAGAATGGCGCCGTCCAGTTAAATGCCACGGTACCAAGTCCCCGTCCCGACTGCTGCTTTGCAGCAAATCCGAGTCGGGATTTTGAAATCCCCTCACAGAAGCATGCAGTATTTGTTTGAAGGTATGGTTTGGACATGAGTCTGTATCATGTTGATCCCGTTGTCTACGCTTTTGCGATTTAGTCCTCCAACGCATAAATCAAAATTGAAAGTAACAAAGAACACCCTCGAAGCAAATCTGTAAATTCTACTTTCTCAAACTCCTGTCCAGAATCCGCCTCACAAGATCATCATTGACCGGCGTCTCAACACCAACCTTCCTCCCCATCCGACTCCAAGACCCATTAATAAAATTAATCTCCGTCTCCCTCCCAGCCCTGAGATCCCAGACCATCGAGCAAGTCGTCTTAGCCGTTTTCTCAATAATCATGTTCACAGTGTCTTCCAGCCGTTGCACTGAAAACCTCTCCTCAAGACCCGGCACGCCCTTCAGCTCCGGCAGGGCAAGAACAACCTGGGAGATTTCCTCCAGTATAGACCTCCTTATATGTGGGACGGAGAAGAGGAACTCGTTCATGGAATCATTCAGTGCACAGACGGGGTTACAGAATGCGTTTACTGCCAGTTTTTCAAGTTGGATTTGGAGGATGTCTTTGTAGGAATAGGAGGCAGCGTTCAATGTCGCAGAGCGAGGGAGGACGTCTCGGAGGAACGATGATTGCGAGTCGGGAATAGCAGACGATCCCGAATCGCGAGGAACGGCTCCGATAGAGGTTGCGGAGAATCCGGTGTGTGTGATATCAAAGGGGCCGTTTAGAGTGACGCCGTGGGAAATGACTCCGATGAGGAAGCTTGGTCGAGAGGCGGGATCCGAGAAGATTTTGCCGTTGATTTCGTCGATCATTCCGGCGCCATTTTGAAGGAAGAGGATGTTCGAGTCGCGATTCAGGCGGTGCGCGAGGGGTCGGAGGGCCGAGACTGTCTGGGTCGTCTTTACACAGACAATGAGGTTGGAGATAGTGTCTCGGACGACTTTTGGATTATTGTCGTTTTGACTATCGTGCGGACTGCTGTGCCATTGGCCGTCGTAGAGCGTTTCGAGGTCATATTCGAGGGAAGTGCGCTTTTTCCCATCTCTCGACTCGAATCGAATTTGGTTGCCGGCTGAGCGGTATTCGTCTCGGAGGGATTTTCGGTGTAACAGGAGGGTCACCGGTGGTCCGGAGGAGATCTCTGAGATGGAGTGTGCGGTGAATGTGCCGATGCTGCCGAGGCCGATGACATGGATTCGAGGCAGCAGGCCATTCATGTAAGACGAAGCGATTGACGCCATGGAGGACGACCTGGCGAAGGACATTGATGACAGGTCTGAGTAAGTAGATGTCAAAATATCAAGAAGATTCATTTGGGCTTTACCTGGTATACATAATGGGGCCGAACTTCGTCAAGGTGATCCATACCAAGATAGAACGGATAGAGTAGGGCGCGGGTGTCCAATACGCCCTACGGGTCCAATAGCAAAATCTCGGGAAGGACCCCGAACAACCCACTCAACGACACCCCTGCTCCCCAATAATGTGCTTGTGCCCACTCCCATGGTGCATTTGTACTGGAGAATTTGCTCAGATAGAGATAGATAATCAGTGTCAGATCATCCTTTTTGGCCTGCCATAGCACTTTCCCTTCTTCAGATCTCACTGCGAGGGACCTTCGAAAGATTATTCATCTGTCGCTTTGAAAGAACTGCTTTGTAGCGGTGAGAATATTCTGCATGGGCTAAGAATAAATAAAAATAGAACGTAAAATCGGTCCCGCGAAAATCTCCCAGACATCATCCATAGATGTACATAAATGGACCCAAGAAACGCCACCGAGCTATGCAAAATAAGAGATAACCACAACCATAACCATATGATGATAAAAATATTCAAGAAGAGATGGGGCACAATAATCCATACAGTTGCCCGACGCAGAAGATTTTTCGAGGCCGCTAGAAATAGAAGATGAAAAGTGTGTAGATCAAGTGTGTGTGCTCAGTTCGCCCATCTACCGGAAGGTATAGGTAGGGCGAACCATTCTCTCAGACTCGGGTTTCAGAGACAGCTGCTGGTACGGCGAGCTGCCAGGGTCATAGTACAGTCCATCGATCTGGCCGGAGCTGCGTTGTAGAGAAATGTAGTAGAACCCGGAGATGGTGAGACCCTGACGCGAGTCGGTTGGTGTGATAAAGCATCGTTCTGATAGACAGTTTAGGCAAATGATTGCCTATATTTAAGGCGGGAATAACTTACCTTTCCACCGCATCAAGATCCATCCCTCGGCCATTTTTTCTGTGTGCCATTTCCTGCTCACCAGGTTCTTCGCAATCTCTGGTTCCGTGTCTTTGTTGAAGGGCGGCAATTTGCGCCAGTATGTGCTATCGACATCAATATCTGCCTTGAAATTCTCCGTCTCCAGGGTGTGTTTGTGGAAGTCGATGATTTCGCCCTCCAGGAACGTGACGATATGTGCGTCGTGGGTGGGCGAGCTTTTGTCGGGAATATTGTAAGCTTCCATCGTGCCAGACAGGGTCATATCTGAATAGTTGATTTCGTGGATGGTGAGCTTAACCGGCCAGTTTTCGTCCCGGTTGTTGGCCATGTAACGCCGTCCCGCCGTCGTGGTGACGCTAATGGGGTTCGGTTCTTGGAAGCCACCCACGATGATGGGGTCGCTGTTGTTCGTTCCACGTGCGCCCGCCACTCGGTTGGGAAGTACCGAGCTACCTGTGTTTGCGGCACGTTGATGGCCTGTAAATACGATACCGGGTTGGAGCCAGGAACAGGTTGCCGGTGGAGCGATAGAGTTGATATTCGTAACGAGATCAGGATCTTCCCAATGTAATACGTCCTCGAACACGCTCCGCGTTCCGGTCGTGATAATGCTTTCCTCGTAAGAGTAGAAGCGCAAAACACCCAGATAATTGATTATTTCTTTCACGCTGTAGTTTTGATCACCAATTACGCGCGTTTGGCGCGCCGTCGGCTGCGTACGCAAGTTTGTGGAGGTAAAGCCCCGAGTCGCCGGACGGTAGCGATAGGCTCGTGAGGAGGACGAAGACGAGGGAGCTGCGCGCTCAGTATCATCGGAGTTTTCGTGCGACCGGTTTGGCTGTCCATCCAGCAGGTAGTTTTCCAGTCTGCGGGCTCGTGACAGGCGCGACTGTCGCCTTGTAGATTGCAGCAGAGCCTCCATCGCCAAGAGCGGCGGAGTTCGCATTCGGCTGCTCCCCTCTGCGTGATCGTCCGTGGAAGGCCGCGGGAGCAAGCGATCGGAGGATTCGCGAAGGCGGGCTGGGCCACGCTCCTCGCCAACAGACGCGTTGGCCCGATCCAGGACATCGTTGAAATCCTCGGACACTTCTCCGCCGGTCGTGACAGTGATCTCCTCCGAGCCGGGCGCCCATCCGTACAGAGAACGGGGGTTTGAGCGGGGCGATTCGTAGTTGGACATGTTGTTGTTCCTGTTCTCGAGGTCTTCGCGCGCGCGGCGAACGACATCGAGCGAGTGACGCAGGAGAGGAATTTGAGGGCGACGTTCGGGGTGCGTGAAGTCATCAGGTTGTCTGTTTCTCTGGGAGGTCATATCCTGTCTATCATCTCGATCCCCATCTGAGTCACTATCCGGAAGGTGGAACCTCCATGTACCATGCGAACCCAGGTAATCCTCGACATTGACATCTTCTCGGAGCATAGCTTCGGCCCGTGCTTCGTTTTGTGCCTCCTCCCACATGGTCTCGTTTTCCTCCTCTGTCTGTCCCGTTATTTCACGCTGCATCTCATCGAACTCCATCCGTAGAGACATGGCGTTGGAGGGGTATTGACTACTCGAGTGTCGCGGGGGCGAAGACCGTTGCGGAAGTGGGTTTGAGCGTGGGGTGATCAGGAACGAGCTGGAATAGAGGGGGAGAATAGCATCTGCCCCATCGTCGGGCGCAGCAGGAACGGGCGCAGGCGAGTCGGACCGGGACGAGGGTTCGGGCGCCAGCGCCGTCGCAGGGGTAGGGGTAGTCGGAGAAAGGGTGGGAGTGCCGTGCTGGACGAGATTAGTCGTCGGAGGGAGAGAAGGACTCAGGAAAGACATACCGATGCCGAGTTGGGCGGGGGCATCCTCGGGTAGCGAAGCGGAATCTGCAAGTGTTGACAGGGAGAAGATCGAAGATCTGGGGAAGGTTGGACGGGGTCAACGACGGCGGTGGAGCCGCGAAATGACGTTCCTTTCAGCCGACGGGGATCTCCGAGAAGAGGGAAGGAGCGAAGAGTGCATCTGCCTGGACACAACAAGAAACAATGAGAGTAGGAGGGATATGCTTTTAGGCGCGATAGGCTACAACTGGGCCAGAATTAAGTCATCAGATAATATGAAATAAATAAATAAAATATAAATAGAATATAAATAAAATAATAAAATTCTATCGCAAACGCAGCCTTATTAAGTACCGGAATTAACCACATAGATTTATATCCACCAGATTTTCTTCTCAGACATCCAGTTCAAAGGCACACACTTGCTCTCATAGGTTCTGTTTCGAACTTGAAATTGAATCATTAGTAATATTCGATTGTCGAGAAGGATCCTGAAACCGCTCTCGATGGGCTATTCGATTCGCCGTTTCACCTCGCCACCTACAAGTCGTGCCCCCGCTGCCTTTTCAGCTTCTATCCACGATACTACAGCTACAAAATGATGAAATTAAGTAGATTGGCTATTGACCCAATTGAATTGCAAGGCACTATTGCTAAGCGCACTATTTCTACAGCAGTAAACATCAACTGTCGTGGTAAAGCCAGAGAAATCGGGTACGTATACTTCTCTCCCCTTTTTTTACAACACTGGTGAGATTTTCACGTTAGCAAAGCTTGACGTCAATACTATTAAAAAATAGGCAATAGATTATACGTGGCGTTCAAAGATAACACAACTACACTGTGCGGTAGATGTAGCAATCGTGCCCACAAAATCAGCACCATTTAAACGTACCTTCAAGCCCCACGAATTCAACGAAGCTACCAAAGCACTGCAATCCTAATAGTGAAACCACCAGTATTGACTCCCTTTCACCCTGCATGTTGGTACCCCAGAATCGGGTCCACCCCGAGACCCTGGACCCTGCGGGCCGTGACGGCGGAACCGGAGCACCTCCACGCTTCGGCAATCCGCTTCTTCATCGTCATTCCCGACGGAGCAACTCCGATTGAAACCCCAGCTCTCTCTGCCCCTCGGCCATAGTGTCCCTGATTCTCGTCTTCACCCCTCTGCATCTTCCAAGCCCTGCAGCTGGAACAACGCCCAGACAGCGCAAGCAAAATGGTCAAGATCAAGAGCATCGAGTATTTCCGAGTCCTCCCTCGATGGCTCTTCGTCAAAGTCACCGATGAAGAGGAAATGTATGGCTGGGGGGAAAGTACCCTGGAAGGCCACACCGAGGCTGTTGAGGGTACTCTCAATTCCTTGTGCAAACGCTTTGAGGGATACGAGGCAGAGTGAGTCCATTGCCGCGTCCTTTTACAAGCTTACACTAACCTAGCCCAGTGACATCGAGCACATCTGGCAGATGGCCTGGCGTCTCGGCTTCTACCGCGGCGGCCCCGTCTTCATGTCCGCCATCTCCGGCATCGACATTGCCCTCTGGGATCTAAAAGGCCGCCGTCTAGGCGTACCAATCTACCAACTCCTTGGCGGCAAAGTCCGCAACAAACTATCCGTCTACGCATGGATTGGTGGCGACCGCCCTTCGGACGTCGAAGCCGCCGGCAAAGCGCGTCTCGCGCAGGGCTTCAAGGCTGTCAAGATGAACGCGACTGAGGATGTCAACTGGCTCGACTCACCCAGCGTCCTGGACTCGAGCGTTGAGCGTTTGAAGGCTATCAAGTCCATTGGCCTAGACGCAGCTCTCGACTTCCACGGCCGTCTGCACAAACCCATGGCAAAGCAGCTCGCCAAGGCGCTGGAGCCGCACCATCCTCTTTTCCTGGAGGAGCCCCTTCTCTCCGAGCACCCGGAGGGTATCAAACAATTGTCGGATCAGGTTTCCTGCCCGATTGCGCTGGGCGAGCGGCTTTTTAGCCGTTGGGATGTAAAGCGATTCCTTGAGGATGGCAGCGTTGATGTGCTTCAGCCTGATATTAGTCACTGCGGTGGTATCTCTGAGCTCCGGCGGATTGCGTCGATGGCTGAGACGTATGATGTGGCGATTGCGCCGCACTGTCCCCTTGGGCCGATTGCCCTGGCTGCTTGTATGCAGGTGGACCTTTCGACGCCGAACTTTGTTATTCAGGAGATGAGTCTTGGTATTCACTATAATACTGAGGCGGGCGAGTATGATATCACGAGTTATGTTAAGAACCCAAAGGTGTTTGATGTGGAGGATGGGTATGTTGATGCCCTGAGTGCGCCTGGTCTGGGTATCGAGGTGGATGAGGAGGTTGTGCGGAAGGTGGCTCAGAATACGCAGCCCTGGCAGCCGAAGGAGTTCTTTGGGCCGGATGGGTCTATTCGGGAGTGGTAGATTCTTCTTCACTTGACAGATGATAGAACTTGCATGGCGTTGTTTATAGAATACGGTTTAGATTGGTGTTTGTTATGCAAGAGCACTTATAGAATGGAAAATGCTAGGAGCCCTTCGGTGCTGGCAATCTATCTATTGTGTATATGCAGACGATCAGTGGAAAGCTCCATATATCTCAGCTTACTAGAAGTCACACATCACATTCTCACGCCTTTCGGGCTGCATTGCAGTCATCAGCCAGCTGCACGCATTGCAGAATCATATTCCAAAAAGCATCAAGATCCACTCCCCTCGGAATAGCAACTCCAGGCCCATCAACCGGGGTAGCAATAGACCGTCCCAGCTGACCAGTAGTAGACACATCACTGCCATGTTCACCATCCGTGACGATCTTAATAGCAAATCGCTCCCCGCCTTTATCGTCGAAGTGGAGCACTTGGTTGGGGTGACTTTTCGCAAAAGATGGATTCAAGTTCGACAGAATAAAAGCGACTGCGAGAGGATCATGGAGTGGGGGACCGGCAGCTAACCCAAAGACGTTTTCGTATGTGGCCGCAAAGAATGTCAACAATGCGTGCAGGATCTGGCGGATGACGGTCGGTGGCTCGGAGGGGTCACTAGAGCCGTGAAGGATTCGCGTCTGTACTGCTTGTGAAGCGAGAACCTGGTGTGTCAGGTCTAGGCTGGCAATGGACGTCTTCGGGGCGACGATTGGGTTGCTGAATATTGACTCTGCGGATTCGGGATCGCACTATAAAGGCCATGGTTAGTAGATTAGCCAGGACCAAATCACTGGGAGGGAATTTGATGCACTCACGTAAATGTTGAACTCGGCCCACGGTGTCACATTTCCAATCCGAGTCATTTCTCCCGCAATTTTGCTCATCGGTGCATCCGTGAAACCTTCTCCAACGGCACCTCCCATGATACTCAGTCCTTGGATATGTTCTGCGACCTCGGGGAAGGTCGCGAATAACAGAGCGACGTTCGTTAAGGTTCCAGTTGCGACAACCCACGGTGTACCCTTTGGCTGCATAAGGAGTGCATTTCGCATTGCCAGGATTGGGTTTTCGGTTGTGATTGGTGCTTGTGAGGGCTTTGGCAGGAGATCGGTTCCGTCGAGCCCGGACTCTCCTAGCAAACCCAGGTAAGCATATGTCATTTCGAACACAATATGTATATCGTGGTTAAAGTTTGTAGTTTCACGCATATACTTACCATGAATATCTGGAGCATGAAGGGCAGGCCTGGAGAATGGCTTTCGACTTCCCGGGTAGACCGGGACCTCTGGTCTTCCGATAGCCTCCAATATACTACCAGCATTGCAGGTTGTATTTTCTAAAGACGCGTTTCCATGGATAGTTGTGATACCCAGGAGGTTCAAAGAGGGGTGGTGTGCAGCAATTAAGATCGCAAATGCATCCTGCAGCATTTAGCCGACTTGTACATTATGAAGGAGTAGTCAGAGCGGAGTGTTTACATCGTGTCCTGTCGTGAGTCAGCATCAACAGCGTCACTGTTTGAAGGTACGAGTAAGAAAACATACCAGGATCACAGTCCAGCCACAGCGGGGTACGACTGATCGCGTCATAATTGGCCAACATATTCGTGAATTGTCTCTGAGAAGAATTGGGCGAAAGAGTTGGGAAAACATCCTCTGAATCTGTCGCCGGACCCCAACTGGCTGCTTATCGCAATGCGGGGATGACCTTATCATGAAGCCCTAAGCCCTAACAGCCCGATTGGGTATACGAATGATCAACTTCGCGGTGACGACAACAGCAACACGTCGGTGTTTATGAGAAGGGTCCACACCCTCGCACGCACCGATATCGACTGTACTGGTTCCAGGCGAGGCCTGGTGCCCTGAGATGCCATGACCGACTCTCCCCGCCCTGGCTTGCAGCCGTATTCTCATCTCAAGGCCGGCCCGACAACCTCCAGCTCCAGATCGACCGCGCTGCCTTCAAATAAACCGCCTCTAACACGACCTTCTTCGCGACTGCGAACGCAGCGGTCATCAGCCAGAGAAGAAACTATCGACCCAACCAGCGAGAAAGCTACCCTCGCATTCATTCGACGCGTGCTTTGTCCGCAGACCAGCCATGGCGCATCCTCACCGCAGCCTCCGGAAGAGCTGCTACCTCCTCTCACAAGCTCCAACGACGTTGACCGTCAGCTCTACGCCCTCATCGCGATAATAATCAAGGAATTTCTGTACTCATGGTACTCGAAGATTACGTCGGACCAAGCACTGGTTAACGAGGTACTACAAGTCGTGGCACACTGCACCCGCGCCCTGGAACAGAGAATACGTCAGATCGATGTCGCACAGCTGGTTTTGGATGACATCCCGGCGCTGGTGGAAGCACATATACTCTGTGAGACCACCCCCTCTCCCAAATGTCTTGGACAACATGGAAGGAACCAAATCATTCTGGTGGCCCTGGCGGCGACCATCTGGTTGGAGCGAACACAATGCTAACTAGTGGTGTACGATCTAGCTTATAGACTAGCCAAGCAACAGTCGCATCTCTCAGGGCTCCCAACGTCGCATCGTACCATCTATCACGAATTGAATCCTCATCCTGGTCTCTCGCCCATTCCGGACCCAGCAGACCCTGATACGATAGGCGCGCAGAGCGAGAATGAAGCCATCTACCGGCGCCTTCTCGCCAATGGCACGTTGGCGGTCCTCTTGCCTACTGAGGACTTGGAGAATAGCAGTCTCCGGACATTAGTGAGCGATGTGATGGCCGATTTGATACTGGGGAAAGAAGTTGCTGGTCGCATCTGCGAAGGCCGGTTCTTCTGGGAAATCACCACCAAACTCGCAACGATGGCCACGGCCAAAAACCACCAGACGACAGGCCCACAAGGCTCTGATTCCCCGGCGAATACGCCCACCAGTCAGCTCGAGAAATTTGGCCTCCTCCATCAGCAAGACGACTCTCCGGCGCCCCAACACTCTGCCACCCCGTCGCAAATCACGGTTTGGATATGGAGTGTCCTCCAGGGCATCTATTTTGGTTACGTCGCCTTGCGTTTCATTGCGACGGGTCTCTTCCGCGTCGCATCCCATCCAGGGCCAGGAGACTCGCACGGAGCCGGTGTTTCATTTCCCGCTGCAACGCCAGGGACCCAGAAGGATGGACTGGAGTCGTCGTCAGACGGCGTTGGGCGTAAGCGCCCAGTTTTGGATTACCGAGTGTCGTCCATGGCCTCCCAACTCCTTGGCCTCTCGCAGCGGATGCCGTGGCTATCGGGGTTCTTTGCCCTCGTCCAACATCTGGTTGTGGCGGGACCGGGTCAGCTAGGTGACACAGACGGGGTCCTTGACAGGTGAGTCCATATTTCGTTTTGATATACGCGTGTTATGTGTTGTGAGCTATATTGTGTTATACTATGTGTCTCCGGAGCATTTCCAGCGTCGGGCTCGGGCCTCCCGGGAGCGCATGAACCCTCGACTGTGGAGAAACGTTGCGATCTCCGAACTGCGATCTACGAGGGTCAAGTGTCACCTTGTGCGAGTCATGGTGGGATGGCGATGTCTTGCTCGCATACTGCATCGATCACTTGATCGTACCGTTTCGACCGGTATGGTCACATTACGGTGTGGCTGACTCGCCGTACTGCCGTTACCGTCTTACAGCCCGGCCATTTCAGGCGTCGGATTGGCCTCCTCGAGCTGGCCCGAGCGACGATGGAGCAGGGATCTTCTCGGTCTTTTCCTGCGTCTCATTATTCTGTGTGATTGGGGGCCCGGCCCTTTCCGTGCCGCTTTGCCTTTGTTTCCATCTGGTCGAATCGGCTGGTGGGTTGTGATGTTGGGGTTGGGGGAGGAATCCACCGCATCATGAGACCTTTTTCTTCAGCTTGACCCTTGGGATCTCTGGTTTGGCCTGGCACCGCCGCGCCGCTAAGATGGAAATGAAATGCAGCCCAGAAAAAGCAACGAGCGAGCAAAAATCAGAGTTTTCCGGCTGCCGAACCACGTTCAACGCAGAGATGGGGAATCTAAATGGCGCACGAGCAAGGAAATCGCCTGATGCCGATCCCCTGCGATGGATGGCCCATGCCTCTTGGTGCACTTGCATGAAGAAAGACTGCTTGGCCGAGGCTAGTGATTTTTCCGCCGCCCGTCCAATCAGCGAAATTCGTCGCCGGCGCAGTTTCGAATCTGCGCGACCGAGGCTGGTGCATATGCCCGCTTTGTACGCCAGGTACGGCTTGCTGGGATGTTACCCGCCATCGCCCTGGACATTGCTGGGGTCGTTACTGCTCTTGCTGCTGCTGCTGCTGCTCCTCCTTCTGCGCATCCTCCTGCGTCTACACCTGCATTGTGGAAAGGGGAAGGAACGACATGGGGGGCAGGAAGGAGAGATGGAGCAGCGCCCGCCTCACTTTCGCCGGCGTTGAGGACGCTGGTTCGTGGACAGCGAGCACATCCCTGTTGCAGCCCGGATTGGCCCAAGCTCCCATCATCCACACCGGGGCCGATCGTACTCCGCCTCCCCACTTCGCAATCGCCCTAAAATGGCGGGAAGATGAAGCTCTGCTCGTGCGGTGGACTGGTCGACACAGGAAACAACGCACCCCGATCGCATGGCGCTACAACGTTGCTGGCAGCTCCACAGTCGAGGGATTTTCACTGCACACCTTTACTGGCGTTATACTCCGTTCCTCGGGGCTCCCGATGTCATGATTTCAGATCTTTTCCTGATTTCTGATTACTGATTCCTGAAACTCCACAGATTCCTCCGGGAGACCATTGAGGAGTACGTTCTGACCCCCACTTTGTTGCCCAACCTTCTTCTTGCAACAAGGACAGCCCTCTTTCCAGCCAATGCACGTCCCCAGGCTCCTGCCGTGAACACTGGAGGACCCCCCGCGCCGACTCCGCAGGTATCCGTGCAGACCAGAGCCCTCGCCGCAGCCGCGCCCATCCCGGCAGAAGGCAACGGCGCAGCATTGAAACCGCATATCGGAAATACTTTGAACAAGGGCGCCACAGGCGAAACACTTAAAAGTAACAAAAATGTTGAAGTTGGAAGGAGCGGTGATCATCTGTCCCGAGCAGTATCGCCAGAGCCAACTAGCCCTGCCCTAACAAACAGCCCATCACTGACAGTGGATACTACGACTACTCCTAGTGGAATCAAAGACTCCGGCGCGGGCACACCAACAACGAGGTCGGAGAAAAAGCAAGACCCAACTCGCCCTAACTCGGAGATCGCCGCTATCAAGCGGCGATGTGCAGCTAGCCTCCTCGCTCTGATCCCGCGCGCCGTCGCACGAACCTTCTTCGCTGCTTCAGCTCTCTCCAGTGATCGTTCCTGCATCGTCGCCACTGGCAGTTCGTCCTCCGTCATGACCTTATCTCCACCTTCATCACGGGATGAAGAGGGGGGTGGAGTCGCCCGATCCGAACAGGTGGCGTCGACGTCATTGCCTTTCGGGTTGGCCTCTGGGCTTTCGGAGGAGGGTGGACGATTGGAGACTGGCGAACAACAGCCCGAGTTGGAGGAGTTGTTTCTCCTCCAGAGTATCGAGGACGTACTGGATGTGTTTGCGGATGAGTATTGTAATAAACATCTCATCTACTCGATTATCGAGAAGGTCTTGTCTAAGGTCCTCCCCGAGCTGGCGGAGCGCAGCGTGCAAGATCTCATGGAAGATCGGGGGGTGGCTCCTGTACCTGCTGGTTTCTAGGCTCGGGACTCGGCTTTGTTCCTGCATGGCCTTATTTCTTACTGTGAACTTTCGTGGATATACTTTTTGAAAGACTCTAAGCGCTTAGTCTATATTTATTCTACTTTGGTGTGGGGGACGCGTTCATCGCAATCGGAGGTATAGTGTTGGAAACTCATTAAATGAGGAACATCGACCATGTGCGTGATTCAGGGGGGTATAACACTCTGAATTCCATGTCATCTTGCTTGGAGTAATATAGCGGAAGTCGCAGTACGGAACCAACAAATACAGTGCATGGCATAATGTAGCGCTGCTATGAACATGGATCCAGGAGGAGAAATGAGAGAAATGAACAAGACAGATTAATCTGACAGACCAGCTAAACTCTTGTACAAGCCAGTAAATTATACTTTCCGCGCGAGCGGCCCAGTTTAGAAAAAGAAACTCGAGGAGAGAAGTAAATGAGAGTAAGAGAATAACCTTGGCATAATCGACAAAGCAAAGGGGATATAACAAACAATCGGGGTATGGGGTATGGGCGTGAACATCAAAAAGCGTAGCAAACATGAAAAACAACAAAAAACCAAACATGTACCTAGGTAAGCCAACAAGAATGAGCATAACTCCACGATGGTCCTGGGTCCAACACGATGAACCCCTCAGAAAATCCGTACCGAGTTCCGGTCCGCGTAGAATTCCGCGGAAATGCGAAAACACTGAATAGCAGGAAAAGAAAATCCAGCGCCAATCCAAACCCCTCAAAGCAGTGAGGTTGCCCTCTGTTGTGTATATGTGTTGACAGTTTTGGTTTCCGGGTGGAAAAGGGGTGGCTCGTACAATGCAGACAAAACACGAGAATAAAACCAGAAGCCAGAAGTGCCGAAAACGAAATGGGTGGGGAATCAGGATAATGGGACGCATTAATGAACAGTGAACATAGAGAGCGTAAGTCGGGTTTGTGAGATAGGATCATAATACCAGACAAAGAAACCAGGGGAAGATGCTGTAGATGTATGTCAGGGGTAGAATAAGAGCAAGAGCAGCAGATTCACCCGAGATTGTGAATACTGCGCTTCTTCGTAATGCAAGGACCATCATCGTGCTCGTCGATTCTCGGCAAGTTGCCCAGAGGACTCTTACCCAGCTCGAGTCTTTCCATCAGCTTGCCGATAGTCACATACTCCTGCGGCGCCAGGCCAGCTGGCTGGTTCTGGAAGAAGCTCATGACGAGCTCGAGTGCATCACGGCACTGTTCCTGTGTCGGGGAGCTGGGGGCGATGGGCGAGGTTGTGCTGCTCTTCGTGGTCGGGGGCTGCATGGACTTGGTCTTGATCTCGGGGTTGCTTCGGTTGCGCTTGATCAGTTTGCTGGGATCGGTGCCCTTGATTGCATTCCGCGCTTCCTCGTCGCCCAGTTCCAGTGGTGACTCGAGGACAGAGACGGGTTGCGACTCGGTCTTGGAGGGGTGCTCCATTGACTCGTCTGCTGTCAGCAGGGTGGGATCGATGGGGACGAGCGGGAAGGTCTGGCTGCGTGGTCGGGACTGGAGGCCCGGGAGGCGCTGGCTTGTTGGTGTGAAGGGGCTGTCTGAGACGAGCGTGGAGGCGGGACTGGTCATTCCTGTCGAGGTGGTGTCGAGCGAAGTCGTGCTTTTGGAATGGTTGTGCTGATACCCGCCCGCCAATTCGGGGAGAGCATCGAGCGACTCACGCTTGATACCGTCGTGGCTTTGCGTGGGAGAAAGTGGTGAGCCAAAGCCGTTAAGAGTTGTTGGAGAAACAGGCGAGCGACCGCTTGGACTGTGGATCGTGGAGTCGCTGTTGGAGTCAGTGTTGATGCGCGTTGGACTGTCGGAGCCACTGCGGATGCCGGAGCCCTTGCGGGTCTTTGCGCCGAGTAGGCTGTTCTTTTGCTTGAATTTCTCGAGCCAGGCGGTTGTGCGGACCTTGGCCTTGCCCTCGGGACAGCCGCAGGTGCTCGCGAAGAAGAGGGCTTTCTCTTTGATCATTTCGTCGTTGAGTGGGAAGCCCTGGCGTTGGTAGTTGCGGGCCCAGTTGGAGAGGGCTTTTTCGATATCTGGGACTCGGCCCTTGGCCCGCTTGATGGGGGATCGAGTTCCATCGTCTGGGTTGAGATATTTTTCTTTTTGTCGTAGGACTTTGGAGACAGTACTGGGTGTGGTGTTAGTATGCTAGTCCAGAAGATGATGCAGCAACAATGAGAAGTATACCTTCTTTCCACACCAAACAATGCTACAGACAAATCAGCTTTGATTTTATTCCCATCAGATGAGGAAAAAACTCACCTCCGATATCAGTCTGTTTCGCCGTCTTATTCTCCTCATGGTACAGACACATCTGTCTCCGATCCTCATCCGTCAAGGTCCTGCGCGGCGTCGCACCGCCCGTCGAGGCCTTGCGAGCCGGCGGCGCAGGCACCGACGGCGAAACCGACTGTGGAGCCGAGACCGGCGGGGGGCCATTTTCGTGGAAAGGCGATTGGGTGGTCAGCATGCTGGGCCACGAATGCGAGGGCATGGGTAGCGGCATCGAGGCGTAGGGCGGCGGTATTGACATGCCGTACGGGGTATCCACGGGCATGATCGAGTGGCCATAGTCAAAACCAGTGTATTCGGGCATCGGCGGTGAGTGTTGCGGCGAGGTGAAAGTGCCCATATCAACCCAGGGCGAATGCGCGAATTCGCCGTCTGCATGGTGGGATTCCGTTTCCATGGCGGTTGAGTCCTTCATGGAGAAGGTGGAGATTGCGGAGATTCTTTGTGCTAAGTGCTCAGTCAAAGGACCTGGTCGGAGTAGAACAATGGGGGCGATGGGAACAATGCGACAGTTCTAGTAAGACAATGAGGGACTATGCATATTCTACCACCGGCTGTATAGAATTACACGCAGGTGGGATTTTGCCGCACACCAGCACACCACAGCACACAGCAATCTACCTAGGCAGATAGGCGAGAGCTGAGTCGAATGCTGAGGGGATCCCTGGCGCAAGGAGGAGTGGGTGGTTGGGGAGGTATACAATATGCAAGAGGTAAAGAAGATAGAAGGTGCGACGTGCGGGTAAGGCAATGGGCGGAGTTAAAAGGAAAATCAGGGCCAGGTCGAGCGCAGATCCTTCAAAAATCGCGTGGATTGACAGAACGAGGTGAATCACGATTGCAACTGGCACGAGAAGGGCACAACTTCCGGAGAAATCAATGATAACCTTCTGCCCCGAGAGGCATCCAGCCAATCGTCGCGTGATTGGCCAAGCTGGGCGAAATTGGCCAAAAGGAAACAATAAAATCAAATACAAGGATACGGTTTTTGGGTTTTTTTTTTAATTTTTTCAATTTTTAATTTTTTTTAATATTTCGTGTTTCCCTTTTTGGACGTTTATGGGGGATTATTTTCCCAGCCATCATTTTAAGAATACCCCTGTCAAACGGAGGGGAAACGGTGTGTGGTTGGTCCCGAGTGCGATATATCCTGCAGCAGTTACATCTCCTCAGGTCCGTTCGGTCGATTTGCTCGGCGGGTTTGTGTATTACGCGGAATCGTATTGTTTGTAAAGAACGCTTATTTGCTTGGCTTACCATGGTGACTTCCCTGAGGGTCAGGGCAAACGCGGGATATCCGGCGTCAACGAGGGATATTCTAAAGCTGTGCTCCGTAGTGGCCATGTTATTAATTGTTAGTTGTTATTCATCCATTTCTCTTCTCTTCCTTTCTTTTCTTTTTTTCCCCCTCGGAGTTTCTCGCTTGCCGGCTCTCCAGCCCCTCCCTCTCTCCGAGTCAGCCGAGATCTGGCTTGGGTATATGACCGAGGAGGAACACTGAACCTGTTGGGTACCCAATCTATGCTCTGCTCGAATACGACTCTACCTAGTACCGAACAAGACCCTCCTCACGACGGGTCAAACCACGAGGATCCCTGGAACGATCTGGGTCGGACCTCTTCGGGGCGTCCGTCGTGTTGCTGCGTATATTTTCAAGCCCTTCATCTGTTCACCCGATTAGTAGATCTACAAATTGGTCGTCTTGCCTCACGGCCGAGTCCACCAGCCCGACTGGCTCTGGCCGGTGGAGGCTGTCTCGTTTCAGGAAATTGCACTGGGACGAAGTGGCCGTCGGGGCACAGCAGATCATCCGCAGGGAGCAGAAGAGGTTCTCTCGACGGGCAGGTATCCGTGATGATTTGCTGGGGGCCGGATAGCGGATCGATAAACCACTGAACCTAAAGGCCGCATGACATCCGCTACGTACATCGCGTAGGCTCGGACGATCAAGTGGACCGGGGGGTGGACAAGGCGATTGCGGCAGTGCCGACTATCGTTTCATCCCGCTCATATTCCGGATGAAGGTCCAACGGTTGGAGCGGCCAAAGAGTCCCATGGCGTCGACTCGCAACAGCAGAACATGCTGAGGAAGTAGTCTGGCCCACTCCATGTGATCACCCTCGCGGGCACGGTTGTCGCGGACGGAAGCGTGTCGAAGCCAAACAGGAAGGCAGCCTCGACAGAAAGAAGAAAGGATGAATCCAGAGAAGTTACAAAAGCGCGCTTCTCGACCATGACTGGATTTCGCTAGAAAGTCAGAATGACCGCAATGGGCATTGGCAGGCCTAGTGAACGGCAGGGTGGAGGGGTGGTTGGGGCGCTGAGCAGCAGACCGAGCAAATCCCTTGGACGAGGCAGGGACTACTGCCGGATTCAACATGAGGGATCTGTGAAGGACAGTGCAGATCTCCCTCGTTTTCTGCCAGTGAAGGCATCAGTCATGGTCGATGGGCACGGCTAATAGGCAATAGGCAAATGAGGAGCAGCATGGATCCTCCGTGGCTGGACGAATCTGCCGCCGCGACGGGCCTGCGAGCAATACGCAGACGATACAAGGGCCGAACGAGCAGGCTGGGGCTGGCCCTATCACAAGGCGTAGCGGGGGGAATGCGAAGGAGAGGGGAACTCCATGATGCGATCGAGCTTTGGCGCTACTTGTTGTGTGTCCACCCGCGACCCACTGCGGTCCTCGCCGGCCCGGAAACCTTCAGTAAACAAGATGTCAAGAACGGTGACCATGCAGTCTCGAAGAGACTAGTACTCCTACTAGGAGTAAGACTACGGAAGTGCACTAGATAATAGTGACAAGGCGTCCCATGGATCGCGGTGGAGAATCTCGTACAGACAGACGCCCTTTGCCGAGAGCACTCTGAGGTGAACCCTTGTCGGTCTGTATGTATACTTGCGACGGTAAGCGTTGGGGTAATTACGGATCGGTATGATATACCTGAGGTATCCTAGGGTACGAATAACCATAGATACATACCCAGCGTGCATACCTAGGGTATAGGTAGAGTCAGTACTGTAGGGTAGATAGATTTGGTTCTATACCTGACCTGGGTACAGTAGTGCCTCATCGATATTAATCATTTGGATGCGGTCTGGGTCGCATACGGGCAAGAAGCAACGGGTCTGCCCATGCACCCTCCCCGCTTGTTCGACCTCACCACGAGGCAAGCAAATGTCAAATTGGTCCGGTGATTCCTTTTTCTTTCTCGAACATTGCACCGACGAAAGAATGGGGATGGCATGTCTAGTCGACAATGGAAGAGGGGAGGTCTGACAAATTCTCGTGACAATCCCTCGGTCGACGATCAGGGCAGCCTGCGAATCACCGTCGGTGGCCCCCAGTCACCGATGATTCGACGACGACAACAATCATCCTGCGCGCTGCCGTCTATTTCCTTTTTGCGGCTTTGCGCCAGTCAGAGCCGTCGATGCCGGGGAAAAGGGCAAGCGGAGGAAGGGGAAAAAGCAACCGCATACCCTAGAGTATGCACGAGAATCCACCCGCCCATCGTTTCCTATCCCGGAGAGGTTTGGTCAAAAGTGAAATCGCATCAGATCAGAGGAAAGTGGGCTGACGCCATTTCTTGGGGGGTGGGGGTAGAAATCCCGGGTGATCTCTCCAGTCTCTTCAGCGTGGTGTTCAGTCCCTATGTCCTTTGAGTGGCATTGGTGACGCTCTTGCCAGAAAGATTAGGGCCAGCCATGAGGGGGTGGCTGCTGTCCCCAACGCGGCCGGGTCTCACTTCGGAGGAGAAAGAAGAAAGAAGTCTAGACCGGTCAAGATCGAAATCGCCGTCCTATGGCCGGGCAGCGCAGGCTGAAATTGCTTCTGCGGCGGTTCCCACCATCCATCGGATAGCTTTCGTCTGGTGCGCATTGAGGGAGGATTTGGGGGAACACAAGCGCACCGGGAAGGCGACCAGGGTGGATGCACCTGGCTGGTCCAGTTCGAGTCAGGTACCGATCGACACGAGTTCTCAACGGCAGTGCACGTACCTGCTGGAGGTATTCCGGCCAGACAGTTCGACTGCATCTCGTTCGGACCGCGCGGTGTCGATCGAGTGGAGACGAAGGACGAACCAGCCCTACTATTCAGCTTTGCATGACATAATTGCGGGCGCTGGCTTTCAATCGGTCTACGGCATTCGGGGAAGAGGATTTGAGTATCAGGATATATGGACTGGTGTGTGCCAAGAATAAAAGAAAGTACACTGCCGGGCGGTGCCTGGCTGCAATGCAATGCAACAAGACCACGAGAAGGGATCGGTGCCGGTGCAGTCACCTGATAGCATGACTAAGTACGTACACACTACCACAATACAAAGTGTGCATAGTACTACTACGTATGGCTTTTGACTGCACTCCGTACTGCACCACCGGAGATCTCTCAACCATGACAGTAACGGACTTGTTTGCAGTAGTCCATTCCACCGATCGCATCTGCGGACGGACCAGATCGTGCCCCCGAGGGGCTATCGAGATCGGCGATTTACGGGCCTCCACTTCGTCTCCGCGGGACTCCGCTACGCACTGGCGCTGGTATGAACGGCCAGCATCACGTAGCGAGTGCGGCGGAGGTCGAATCAGATAACCCTGGTTCATCCTGACCCTAGTCCCTTACAGTCGGGAACTTCCACCCTCAACAATACGCAGCTCGCAACCATCGCTAACGGGGCCGACATTCACCGCTGTTTCCCCCTCATCCTCAACCATGGATTGATGAGGGCCGGCTAGTATAGCGGCCCATAAACATGGAGAGCTGAGAAGCTTACATTGTAAGAGTAAGTTGTTACTGCGCCGTACGGTACGGCCGTCCATCTTGCCCTTTTCGCAGAATGCAGCACGTCAAGTCGCGCAGATCCTTCAGGGAAAAATGAAAAAGCTCGAGCCCAGTACTTTTGGCAGGCCGATCCAAATTTTGGTACCGAATGAAGCCGCAAGCAAAAGCAGGGCCACGACGGAGCAGGGGGCACGACATGCGATGGGCCTGACACATCCAATTTACATCCCCCTCCCCTCTTTTCTCCTCCTATCGGATCACCTCTGCTTTCCCTAGTCTCTTCTCCTGCCGGCGGAGCGTGGCGGGTATACGCATCCCCCCGAATATGGATCGTCGACCTCGAGCAGAACTACCCACAGCCATTTGTCATTTGCCTAGCTGCCCACCTTTTCGCTCGGGAATCGCAACGATGGAACCTAGCTGGATCGTGAATAATTTAGCACGGGTCAGTGCACCAGTCCTGGGCCTGTCCATCTGCAACGTATGCACACCATAATTTCGGTCCCCTAACCCTTAGGAGTAGGAGAGCTATCAGGGAGCTTGGACCGGTCGTGGGGCGACCCTACCTCGGCCTGGCCCTGGCGACTGGACTCGACTGGACTCGAACCTCGACACTACGAGGCCTGGGTGCCGCATCGGTAGATTGGCCAAAAGGACGCGGGCTGTGGCCCCGTCTAGACGGCCTAGACTACGCCCATTCCGAACGCAGACCAAGTCGAGCTGACAGGGCCCCTGACTCGCCAGCCTCGTCCAAGTTTTACCCCAGAGGGCATGCCGATGACAAGGTGGCGAGCAGGATAACTTTTGATCGAGGGCATGGATCGCTTGCCTTGTACTCTGATATACTTATAGTGACTAAAGTGGTAGTAAAAAGAGAGCGCAGGGACAGCACGGACTAAAACCTTGCCCCGCGATGTCAATGCCAATGACAGCACCAAGCCAATTGGAAAAAGCAGCGAGCAGACACCGATTTTCAGGAATTACTCGCAGCCAGGAGGGGGGGGTGCATCCATCCCAGCTGCCAGCATCACAATCACAGTCTGTGATGGATGTACTTTCGCGCCTGCTCAAGACGGCGACTCAGTCGGCCGTGTCTCGCGTGCCTGAATTTGGGCCTGGGCACCCACCCTTGGGAAGAGCGCTTGCTGGGATTTGATAAGTATATCGGCCTATCCTGCTGTCGTAGTTCGCTAGTATATGCCGGGGTGGCCATTGGGCCATTGGCTATGCGCGGGCAATCCATGCATGTCGTATGCCGGATCAGCGAGGCGGGCTGCGTGGCTGGTCTTTCTTTTGTTAGCTCGCGAAGTCAGTGCAGGATCGATACTAAATGCGGGAGGAAATGTTCAATGCCTTGGGCAGCAAAAGCAAAGATGGATGTATTTTCCTTGTCATCGCTACGCTAATTCCTTCAACTAGAACTGTCAAGACGCATCGTATGCAACAATGGCTTGGTTACCCATAAAGACCTGATCTAGAACTTTTTCATTGGAATCATTTTTGTTGGCGAAACAATGAATGTCCCGGCAACAAGAAGAATGGGTGATCATAACAATATGGACCGGTCGCTTCAAAAGGCCATAGTACATCAAGCAAAAATCAAAAAGCATCATGCATCAAACTTGGAAGCCCGCCAAGACTATCAAAAACGAGAATGCAACATCCCCTCACGACCCCCGTCATGTTGACCCTGAGACCGATGCGAACTCATTGGACCTTTCTCCAACTCGACGACGGCACAGCAAGGAAAAAAAAACCACGCAGCAACCCTCGGAAGGTAACGGGATAGGAAACGAACATCACAATAAGCAAGTAGAGTATGCGTGGGCCGTCCGGCCCTGCTCACAGCCTGGCATTCAATCTCCTCCTCAGCAAGCCCTGCAACTTTCCGAGTCCCTATTCGATGAACTCGGTTGTCCGTGCGGGAATGACTCGTGCCGTCCAACTATGCTCGGCGTCCGTGGCGTCTGACGGAGAGCTGTAGCCCAGAAGCCCCGTACCTGTCAGCGTGGCAGGGGTAGAAACATCCGCTCCGGACCGCCCAGGTCATTGGTCCCGTTCCCAGCGCGATTTGGATTTGCTCGTCGCATCGCACGCGGGCGACGGTCGTGGTGGTTGAGGTGGGCGTTTACCGCTTCACAATCGACACTGTAGATGTGGTCAGCTTTTGATCTTTGATCGGTGCATTTGGTATCGGGTGTGCTTCTGCAGTCACGTACCGATATCCTCGTCGGCAAGCTCGTGAGCGAGACCGACTCGCTGCGGCTGGTGCTTGACGGAGCGGCCATACACAATGGCATGCTTGAATTGATCCTTGATGGTACGGTGAATAGCGTTACACTGTGATGGGCCGAATTAGCATGGTTCTTCGAATGATATGCAGAAAGGGGTTCTTACGAAGTCTTCCACAGTGCACTTGTTCTTGCGCAGCACAACGGGAGCGGTATAATCGGGTGCCTTGCCCTTAGGCTTAGTGTAAATTCGTCGCAGCTCAAGCTTCTCCCACATCATCTCCATCAGCTCGTCGATGTTCCAGTCGTGCTCCGAACTGATGGGCACAGCGTTGGGAATTCGGTACAGCAGATCCAGCTCCTCGATGGAGATGGAATCGATCTTGTTCAGCGCATAGACGACGGGGATGTAGCTTCGGCTCTTGGCTTCCAGGACATCAATCAGGTCATCGATGGTGGCATCGCAACGGATAGCGATATCGCAGGACGAGATCTTGTACTCGTTCATGACGGCTTTGATTTCCTGTGGGGTGTCAGCATTCGACTCTCACCCCGACTATAGCAGAGCGAGAGTACTCACCTCGTGACTGATGTTGGTCAAAGGAACAGTGCTGGTGATAGCAATACCACCCTTGTCCTTCTTCTTAAACATGATGTTGGGGGGCGACTTGTTGATACGAATACCGAATCCCTCCAATTCATTCTCGATGACACGCTTGTCAACCAAAGGCTTGTTGACATCGAGCACAATGAAAATCAAATGGCAGGTCTTCGCGACAGCAATGACCTGACGACCACGACCCTTACCATCCTTGGCACCTTGAATAATACCAGGAAGATCCAGAATCTGAATCTTCGCACCGTTGTACATGACTTGTCCAGGCACTGTCGTAAGGGTTGTGAACTCGTATGCGGCAGCTAGAGAGCAAAGTTAGAACTGCAATCCCATCAAGATCACGCGCAACATACCCTCGGAGTGCTGGCCGGTGAGTTTGCTCATCAGAGTACTCTTTCCGACGGAGGGGAAACCAATGAAACCACTGTAGGATATATATCAGTATACCATCACAGACATCAACAGAGGTATGAGCCAACATACACACTGGCAACACCAGTACGCGCAACATCGAAGCCGGCTAAAAATCATCCACATTAGCAAAAATACGTCATATCTCAAGAGAAAGGGCACTTACCACCACCGCCGCCGCCACCACCTCCAGACGGGGTCAGCAGCTCTCGCTTGAGCTTCGCAAGCTTAGCCTTAAGTTGTCCTTCACGTTGTCAGTCGAGTCCGTCGAGAAATTAAAGATTGCATCGGGGCGCGTCCGTACCCAAGTGGAAGGAGGTGTTCTTGTTCTTCTGAGTCCGAGCCATCTCGGACTCGATCTCCTTGATCTGCAAGTAGCAAAAATCCCCATTAGCGACAGTTCTTTCTCGTGGTGGCGTGTTTCAAGGGTCCAGCGGTGACAGCGAACTAACCTTGTCAATTGTGGTCGACATGTTGGCGGTTGGAAAACACTAAAATCGTAAGGGCAGTGTAGTTATTCCAGGTCCAAGTCGCAGCGTACAGGAAACTCTCGCCTTGGTGAGTTTCCCTCGTTGTGTTGCAGAACAGACGCCTTCGTCGATGATGAATTTGCGGAGACCACAATCTTTGAATTGTGGCTATCCTCTTAGTCAGGGCGGGGTGCCGGCCTCAGGCAGATTTTTACCACTATGTCATTGATGCCGGATTTATGAGGCAGCAAATTGAATGGAAGCACGTGTTCCTTATCGTTATCGCATCATTTGATGCCTGAGGCTGCAAGGGGTGGCGGAAGTCTCAGGAACCATTAGAGGTCGACAGTCGCTGTTCTCTTTTCTTTGCACATCGCCAATTAGGTTTGTCCTCGAAACTTGTACTACGCTCATATTTGCAGCCTCATTCATTGACATTGTTAGCGGGGCATAGTGGCATAAACAATCCATTCCGTGGACAGCATCATTATTCCACAGCCCACTTCAACCCGAATTCCGATAACGGCCTTGGATAACCCTCACTTTGCTTTCGTTTTCAAGACCTCCCCCGCCTGGCATCTTGTTCAAGCTGCATCTCTCGCCATGCCTTACCTCCGGAACGAGATTGACTCACCGGCTAACTCCGAGTTAAACTCCAACGCCTTCGAGAAACTTGTGCAAGACCTCAGCGTGGCCCTGGGCCCAAGCTCTGGTCTCGATTCCGATGACGTTGATCCCCTGGCCATTCAAAAGTTAATGGAGAAATATGTCTCTAATGAATCGGAGTGGGGTGCCTTTGCCTTGGCTGATGGGAGCAGAACCTACACGAGAAACCTGATTGACGAGGGGAATGGGAAGAGTAATTTGGTAGGTCAAGCGTGCTGCATGGGAGATATTTTGAAATACCCAGCTACCATCAGCTATCATTCTCTGTGTCTATCTGATTACGAGGCTAAAATAAACCGCCAGCTAATCCTCGTCTGGAGCCCTGGAAAGGGAAGTGCAATCCACGACCACGCCAACGCCCACTGCGTGATGAAGGTAGCCTCACTCAATAGCCCACGCATCTTTCACGCTCTAACTCCAACAGATCCTGAAAGGAAACCTCCAAGAAACTCTCTACTCCTGGCCCGACACGGAGAGAATTGAACACGGAGAGACCTCCCCACCGCAAATCACCAAACACACCATCTACGGCGAAAACCAGGTCACCTACATGTCCGACAAGGTTCGTCGAGTCCATCCCCGCTAAAGCTAAGGGTCTTCACTAATTCATACCACAGCTGGGTCTTCACAGAATCTCGAACCCCGACCCGGACAACTTTGCTATTTCGCTTCACCGTGAGTTCCTCCGCCAACATCTCTTGATTAAGGCTAATGCAATGCAGTCTACACACCACCTAATGCCGCTATCCATGGCTTCAGTATGTTTGATGAGAAGACTGGGAAGGCGAGCCATATCAAGCAGAGTCATTACTACTCCGTTCGTGGGAAGCGTCTCAGCGACGCATAAGCAGTAGCTTGGTTTTCGACAGTGGCATTTTTCTTCATTTCTGAGCGCTTAGCGTTATTATTCTTACGACTGATGAAATTAGACATCTTTTCCTGGGCCTCTGGGCTGGTACAGCTTGAATACACCTTCCACATACACATCATTCAAGCCGAAAGTGAATGAAAATTCGTCTGGCATCAAAGGCAACTGATTCTAGAACAGCGAGTTTACAATAATGAAACGGGTATATAGCATGCAGTCATTTATTAGCCAGTAATCAGCTCAAGTCAAGTTCCTCTATAGAAACCAGCAGCAAAATGCTCTATGTACAAGATGCAATTCATATAATACAAAAACAGCAAAGGATCGTAATACAACCCCCACAAACACTTAGGTATCAGTGTTGGCACAAGTGAAACTGGCACTGCTATTATCATTATGAATAGCAGTACCAGAAGCATAAAGACCAAGCACACAAAGCACCAGACCAATAAGCGCAATACCGACATTAAGAATAGTCAGAGCAATCTTCTTTGGCCCAGCGAACCACAGCCCATAATTAAGGTGCAGCCAGTAGATACCAGAAAGACCGTAGCTGAACCAACTAGCGAAGAGCGCAGCAATCAGCGAATTCAGGTTACTGAACACGGGGATAGCCTCGGCAATAATCCACGCAACGACCCAGCAAGTCACGCCGAGGGTAAGCCAGAGACCGACGGACTTCCAGTTGCGCTGGTGGATCAGGTCGGACTTCGCGCAGAGCCGGAAGTAGATGTACTTCAAGCCGATGTGGCCGTTCACGACGCCGGCGCCGACGATAGTGGGGATGGCAATGCCGTAGGCTACTTTCTTCATGACGGGGCCGGCGGAGGTCAGGGCAGGGAGGAAACGTCTTTGCCGACGTAGTAGTAGATAACGACGGAGGCAGCAAGGTAGAGGCAGATTTCGAAGCCCTGCAGCATGAAAAGGGACTTCTTGAAGTCTTTCGGGTTCTCCATTTCGGCAATTAGGCCGAAGAAGGCGACGTGGGCGCAGTAGGCAAAGACGATGTTGGAGACGGATTGGAAGGCTGTGTAGAGGTTGTTTTGGACGGTGGCTTCGATGACGCGGTCTGGGGTGGCTTCGACGCCGACAGAGATCATGGTGATCAATACGGCGGAGAAGATGGAGAGGAAGGCTTTTGGGTGTTAGATGCTTTGTGCGGGTATGTAAGGTTTAGATAGATAGTGACTCACAAGCAAAGGAGATCCAGGTCATGCCCTTCATAGTACGAGGGATAGACAGGACAAGCGAAATGACCATACCAACAACACTGAAGACAATAGAGCAAGTACCGTGCTCAGTGACAGTGTTCATCATAACACGGAAAGTCAAGATATGACTACCCATAACGAAGATGCAAAAAAGGAACTGTCCAAGACCGAAAAGCTCGCGTCCAAAACTACCGAGCAGAATCTCACCAGCGTCCGCGAGGTTCTGGATGTGAGGATACCGCTCGCGCATCAGACCGATGTTGTAGCCGGTATAGGTAGCCAGCAGACCGAGACCAACAATCAGAATGACACCAGGGACAAGACCAAGCGTCGCGACGGCGGAAGGCAGAGACAGGACACCCAGCGAGACGGACTCGCAAATCATGAGCAGACCGCATTGCCACCACTTCAGGGTCTTGTACTTGATCTCGGCATATTCCTCGTTACCAAAGGCATCCGAGACCTCGCCATGCTTCAGACCATTCTCCTCCTCGAAGGCCGGCTCGTGCTTGTGCTCACCGATCTTGTCATTTTCGTACGCCGGGGGTTGGGGCGTGACGGCATCCATGGTGCTAGTTTTGTTCCGGATGGATGCAAAGGGAGGGCAAGTATAAAGAACGGCTGCAAGAGACTCGGAACGAAAGGAAAAGATCAAACCAGAGCAGCACAACCCAAGAAGAAATGAAAAGATGGGGAAAGCCAGGCATTAATAAGAGAAAATCACATTGAGTTTCGGAGTGTCCCCAGGTCTCCGCGCGCCGATTTTGCCCCGTGGGAGGCGAATCTGCGCAGAACGTCCCATGGAAGCCCCGCCGAACGTTCCGTGGGCGGCCCTGATTGGTCGCCTGTCTGTCAGTCGGGCCGATGGTCGGATAGCACGCCAATCAGCAGTCCGGGAATGGAGAGGGTCTCCGCGTGGTGACTAATGGGGGCGCTTTCATGAAATCGCCAATGTAACGCCCCCCAAGATGGATCGGTTGCATGATGAGGGGGCGAGGGGTCAGACTGCACTTTATTTTTGCTGGGGTGAGGATGAGTAGGTACTCTGAGTCTAGATTTGTTCTATCTCAAGGTGTTTTGTTTGCATACTTCGGTCTGGTATAGGAAGGTTCGGATGAAAAATCTACTTCGGTGGACCGCCGAGGCAGACGCGGCTACCTTTCTTCACGGCAAACAAGGCCAAGTCGGTTGTGAGTTCTTCCCGCCTCGCGACGACGCGTACTCTGTACGGCGTACACCGGAGCACATTGCGCCCCCAATACTACCAGTGCCTAAATGACTGGAGTTCGCAACCCCTCACCGGCTTCCTCTGAATGTTTCAATCATGTACCCCAACCCGGAACCTCCCACCCCGGCGCCATTATTAATATACTTTCTTAGCAAACCCCAAGCATGCGGGCAGCTGGGGGATCCGAGGAGTCCGATGTAACTATACTCTAGTACATACCTAGCAGCAGTAGTAAGCCTATAAAGGCGTGGCATACCCATAAAAGGTCCTTCCCTATCCAGTAGGCAAGATGGTTATTTACCACTCGTATGGTTGACACCGAAAATTCTTCTCACCGGGTCCGATTTTAGGTTGTCCACCTAAGGGCTAGTGCAGCCGGGGCGCAGATAAGCATTTCCTTAGATTTTCTTCCCAGCCCTCCTTATTGGTTCTCAGCACCCTGGCCCCTGAACATCACGCGCTACCATAGGCTGTGTCCTCGGCCACAGACGCTAATTTAAAAAGGCAGGTCAGAAGGGTTCGGAGATCTTCCCTTTCCGAAGGTTTCGAGCGCCTGGTGGGAGTGGTGGAGATGCCGTTGCTGGTGTTCCTTGGGCCGAGTACGTTTGTGCGCGAGTCATAGTTTGGGATCTCTCGTATCCGGGATCTTTGGGACAATAAACACGGCCTACATACAGCTCCAAGCTCCCAGCTCCTGCAGAATAAGCTTACACGTGACTTGCCACATGCACTTGAGGGTCATACTATTCAACCTACTGGATTGACAACCTGCTGGATTGATTACTTCTGGGTGTCTTTGGTGAGCGGGACAACAAGACGATGCATTATATTGCTTAATCGCCGTACTAAAAAACAAACAACAAACATCAACGACTGATCCCATGATCGAAATCACAACAGGAAAATACAGTCATATCAGATTATACTGAAATCAAAACCGATGCAAATGCGTCGCGATGTACAAGCCCGACACGAGCAAAAAACACGCAATGCAAAGAAATGCAATTCATCAACAAAAATTTCAACTAACTAAAAAATCCAGGAAAATCAAACAAAAAATTATGACCCTACTAGACAAAAGCACTAGCAACCCACAACTAACCCACATACTACTCCCACCTAGACAACCGCCCCACGGACTCCCTCCTCAGCACCTCGAGCCTCTCCATTGGATTCTGTAGATTGCCAGAATAAGTAGGTTGCTCTCAAGAGGGTTGAAAACGCATCAACCGTGACACCCACCCAGTCCTCCTGATCCGGCACTCCCTCCGCAGCAGGGAGGGCTGTCGCGGAGACGTAGTCGTCGTTGCCCGGTCGCCGCTCGATCGGAGCCGGCGTCACGGGGAGACTGGGTCGCTCGACTTCCGTCGGGAAGTCGGTTAGCAGGATACTGGGCCGGTGGCCGGATATTGCATGGGTTGGTAATTCTTGAGGTGACATGCTGCCGGCTGGATTGCCGGATAGCACTTGTGTGCGGGCTCGTCGCGCGGCTTGGATGGATTCAATGTACCGCTGGATATGCGGGTCTTCGTCCCAGGCGTTGGAGTGGGAGTAGTTTTCGAATTTTTCGGCTGAAGGTTTGTAAGGGGGGTGGTGCTGGGTGGCTGGTAGGTGGTGTGTTTTCGAGCAACTGCGGCTCGGACTCAGGTTCAGGTTCATTGGGTTGCGGCTGCGAGGGAGCTGCTTCGTGATCGGGGGCACTGGGGATGGGTTGCTCGTATGCGAAGACGCGAGTTGGTTTTGGGGCGTGGCTCTCCCAAGGGAAGATCTGGGAGATCTTTTGCGGTTCAGGCTTTGTGACGGGGACTTGATAGTACATGTTTTTCGGCGCTTCCGGATATGACGGGGGTGGTTGGAAGAGGGTTGTGTCTTCGGACATGGTGTAGGTCTTTTGTTCGAGGCTGATTCCTTCCGGCTTGGAGTTGAGGGGTGGTGGCTCTCTGTCGAGTATAAGCGGGGATCTCATCAAGGGGCGCAATGGAGTTGGAGAGAAATAAAGAGAAACATACCGCGATGCGTCCCATTCTACCTTTGGTGCCTCGAACTTGGGAGATTCAGGCTCCGGTGATGGAGGACGGTGGAAGATTTCGGTGGCTGGCGGTGGTGGTACAGGCTGGGGATGGTGAATGTGACTTTCATCGTGGGACGGTTCGTGATGTTCGTGGCGTTCCTCTGGGGCTGCTGGGTGCTCTTCGTTATGTGGTTGCGGGTGGAAAGTCGAAGCTGGGAGATGAGGTTGTGGAGGTATCCAGGTCGAGACATGCTCTTCACCTCGGACGTACTGTGGCACTGCGCTTAGTGTCGGTACCGGCAAAGATGGCGCCTGGTCTGTCTCGGCATGTCCATGCGATCCCTCCTGCTCTTCAGAGATCGTAACATGCTCCTGGATCTTACCGTCCGAATGCTCCTCCTCATGGCGATGACTTGTAGGCTCCGGCTCTGGATGATGGACATGTTGCGGTTCGGGCCAGATCTGGACGGCGTTTTCCGGTACATAGTACGGTGCTTCATGCGTCTGTGGTTCCTGCGAAGGCGGAATAAACGCCTGTTTAGCGATCAGTCTTGACCTCTTCATACCCAAAATAGTAAGGAGCACCCACAAAAGGAGGACGGTAGTGCTTGTCGTAAACCGCCCACCACTTTCCCAGCAGCTGATTGTACGGCGCGTCCAGGGGCAGCACATGTCGGGGCGAGTTCCACGGCTTCTGCGACCCGATGAAATGGATCATGCTGATGGTACTTTGGAAATGCTTGTATGCGGGGATGTACTGGTAGTTCGCACTCGGGGTGCAATTATACGTGAAGCTCAGTCTATGCCAGTCCCGGAAATGCATATTCAGCAAGCCCTGATCGGCACCATCAAAGCTGATTCCCCGCTCCGCGAGTGCGTTCAAGGCATAGTAGTCCTCTAGATTTGGCTTGAGGACCATGACACCACTGTTGAAACAGTCCGGCCAGCCTACGTCCGGGGCCGCCGCGAAATCTACCTCCAAAGCGAGCAACTCATCGGGCGCTCGCAAGGCCACGACGTCACAGTCGATATAGACGATCCGGTTGAACTGGGTCAGGCGCCAAAGCTCGATCTTGGTGAAGGTCGCGATGAGATCGGGTCGGTCCATCAGCCATAGATTGGCGGGCTGGCCATTCACAAGCGAGTGCACCGGGATCAATTCGTTGTAAACAGTCTGTATCAGTTAAACGTTAGTTAGGACTCAATGCACATAGGGATCATTTTTGAGGGAAATGATTTCACCCACCTGGAGCTCCTTGATCGTCTCTTGGCGCAGCGCATCTGGCGTGTACAGCGCAATCAACCTCGCAGTCGACCCATTATCGCGCAAGGAATGCGCCAGGACCATGGCACCTAAACAGCAAAATCAGCAATCCGAAGAAAATCAACCAATCACAAAAATCATCAATTGCTCACCTGGGAGGTAGTTGTCGCTCAGCAGCAGCTGTCATAATCCGGCCATTGTTAGCTTCGGGTCCCGAATGTCGATCTCGGAGATGGGGGTGGGGTGGGAATTACAACTTACCGTGCAATACACGGCATTCCGTTCAGAAGCCATCGCGCGCGAGCTCGCTCGAAACTTGAAGGTCAAAACGAATGAAGAGGAAAAGGAAAAAAGGGCTAGCCTCTCCGATGCGGCACGCTAAAACGAGATCCCAACGCGAACCCAACAGAATATAAACGAGCGAAAAAGGGCACCCCGGGTTAAATATCGTGGTAGGTCGGCAATGGCAGTTTGGCCTGGCCCGGTGCAGGGCGGGTAAACAGAGCTGTGGTACCTGGGTCGTACGCAGGTTCAGTGGACGAAAACAGTTCACTGGTGCATCGCGTTCGTGCGAGGACGTGGTTGATGTGGGAACCGGGAGGAGCGAGGGAATGAGGTGTGGGAGAGAAAGAGTGCCAGGCAGAAAGGACTCAGAGTGGCAAGAGGGAATGAGCTCGACGGAGATCTTGAGGGGAAGCTGGGGATGTCAGCGGGTGCAGCAGGCACGACCGAGCGTTAGGTGGCCCACACCGAAGACAGCTTCCCCTCACCAAACCCACCTAATCCGCTCTTAGTGTCCGCTCTGCTCTACAAATACTTGGAACTGGTGAAGACAACCTTACGGTATAATTTGAAGACTGCGATTGCGTTCGGAAGAGTTTTACATGAACCACTGCCAAAGATTCGATCGCTTAAATCAGGGGCTGGTGTCGCGTCGGAGCCGGAATGGCGCCAGGGGCGAAGTCGGACCCCCGCTGTCATACAGAAGCTCCGTGGAAAAAGAAGACGTCGGCTGGCCCGTCAAATTGAGTATCGTGACATTTAGAGATAAAAGGGAGAAAAAAATTGACTGAGCTAAATACGGCCATTATGAGAGGGAAAAAGGTGAGGATCGATCTGCTCGTCGGCGCACTCAGCGGCGCACCACAACATGGGCCTCCGGGAACGAAACCTGCAGAGCGACTTGCACATCCCCCTTCTCGCCCTCAATCGCCCATTTAGTGGCCGCCTCCAGAGCCGCACGGCTCTCCTTCTCCACCGGCGTGAAATGGCCTGACTGGGGCAGCATCACGACCTGACTATCCTTGACCAGGTAGTTGGCCATCCCATCCAAGCAGAGATGCGGGTCCAGCGCGATATCCTTCTGGCCCCAGACAATCGTCGAACTCGCTTTCAGGGCACCAGGAACGCCCTCGTCGAAGACACCGGTTCCACTGCTCGTGCGGCGCAGCACTTTCTCACCCGCAATGCTGTGCAGGCCCGTGATCGTCTCGAGCGACTTTTGCCAGCGGCCACTCGCTGCGCCGTGGCGGTAGTAGCTGGCCATGTCGAGGATCTTGGAGAAGTCCCGGTCGTACTGGACGCCGGTGGGGTATGACTCGCCATCGGCGGTTTGGGTCTTGGACTCGGCGAGGGATGGGCCCATGGTGCTGGACATGCAGTCGGCCATTTCTTGAGGGGTCGGCTTTTGTTTACCGTGGGAGTTGAAGTGGATGCTGGTCATGAGGGCACTGTTGCCGCCTGTCAGGAAGTATCGCACGAGCGGGAGAGGCAATTGCATCGCGAAGATGTAGCCGGACAGACTGAGCTGGCGCAGGATGGGGCTGATAGTTCGGAATGCCTGAAGAATTGGCGTCCGTGATGAGAGGGGAGAGTTGAGGGCAGTATTGAGCATTTTCTTGGCGGATGTCAATAAGCGGCGGATGTTGGATTCGACCATTTTGGTCTGTTATGAGAGTTAGCGATGCGCTTATAAACGGCCTACACCAGTATAAAGCAAAACATACCAGGGGTCCATTGCTCAATATCCACCGGTCGGCCAAGGCGGGTGCCTCCGACGCGAGTCGCATCGACAAAACACAGCCCCAATCATGGGCGACAATGATAGTCCTCTTCTTCCGGGACTCAGAATCACTATCCACGCCATATTTCATCCGGAGAGTCAGGATCAGCTCTGTCAAGTGCTCCAGCACCCTAGTCGCAGAGTACTTCTCTAGACGACCAGAACCGCCAAATCCAGGCAGATCAATAGCAACAACGTTGGCAGATTCCTGCAAGTCCGGGGACCCAGCGACATAGCGCCAGATGCCTGAGCTATCCGGCCACCCATGAATGAAGATAACCAACGGCTTGTCGGCATTCAGCGCAGCAGGCGAGCCGGGCTTCACATTACTGACGAGATGGAACTTGAAGCCGTTGGTCAAGGTGATGAAATGGTGCGACAGGCCGGAATAATCCTTTGACAGGTTCCACATCCGATCACGCGCTATATAGATCCGGTATCAGCAGGCGGATTTTTGACTTTGATATCAAATCACATGAGATGGTCCCAGTAAGGATGGAGACTTGATGGAAGATAGACGATGGCAGGTGTGTATGAGAAGCGTACGCACCGATCTTGAGCTCGAGGGTCTGCTTCTCAGTCGGCTTCTTGAAGTAGAGACCCCTTTTGATGGCGATGAGGCCGTATAGGGCCACATTAAACAGGCCGTAGGCGAAGACCACCACGGAGACAATCGCTTTGGGGAGGAAGCCCGCCATGATGCGATTCAGGCGAAATCGAGCATCGAACGAAGGTAAAGAAGAGTGCGTAGGCCGGGGCAGGGGGGATTTATAGGACTCAAATCATGCGTTATCGATCGCAGCTCCTCGAAGTGGAGTCGCAACGCTGTGGGGCGCGCCACTGGCAAAACGTCACCGCTTTGGGGGCCTCGGCAGAAGTACGCACAGCATAGGGTACATGGTTATACAGTCGCGAAATATACCACCATAGGTTCTATTTGAGAAATAAGAGGATTGCATCCCGGAAAAGGTAAAAAAGCAAATGCATTCATAGCACCACCACAAGGATCAACTCACTGAACACCAAACAACCAGCATCAGGACATTTACAAGAATTCTCTCGACTCAAAATCCCAACCCCGACGCTCAATCCAAGGCATCCAAAACCAAAACTTGGGCACAAAGCCCACTCCTTCACCTAAATTTCAAAAGAAAGTCGCTCATTCGAAAAATGCCTCGTCATCTTCAGTTTACGGGCCAATAAACATCAACATAGAAATTCCTCGCTTGAACACTCTCCAACGGGCGCAGATGCTGCGCTAGCATCGCTTTATCTTTCAGATCCCCGAATCCTGGTGCACTGCGGGATACACGGAGGTTAAATAGGTTCACTTTGCTAATTTCATCCCAGGCGGAGTTCCACCAGTAGGGTATGTCTGTGTGGAAGATTGATGGCGTCGTGGGGTGATGGAGGCCTTGAGGTCCATGGGCGTGGCAGTTGGCAGTCCAGGTGCAGTGAGCGAATTTTGTGGAGATGCTGGGGTGGTATGGTAGCTGTGTAGGCTAGGATTGTTCGTGTTTGGTGGAAGGGGAATGTGTTCTCCGCGTAGAGAATGATTATGGTCCCGGAGTATCTGCACGATGGTCAAAAAAATATACTAGTGTAAGGGGTTCTTGATAGGCTGGGTTATACATGCGTATACACGAGCATATCAGACCATGACATTGAATTTGCTGTACCCCTGCTTATCAGAACTCGTCCTTTCTTCACCAGGTTTCGTCGACCCTGCAGGAGCTTCCTAGTAATGATGGGTGCAGCCACCCGCGTCCGAATTCGTGGCGTAGTATCGACGGAAATATAGGCGCTGGCCGTGGCTGCCGGCGTGTAGTTCGTGTCCATCAGGGGGAGTCAGTAGCTCGCGGTAGATGAGGCACCGGATCTCGATGGATCGGCGATAGACACTGTTCCTGGTTATGAGTAGGACTCATACTCTTATCATTGTCTACTAATAACTGGAGGGTCAATGGTCGCGCTCTTTCAGCAGGTAGAGGATCTGGGCATTGAATGAAAGTAGTGATGTTCATGGATGGTCTTATGGCAGTCGTCTACGCGACTATCGAAGAGCAAAACGGGAGCAATGGAAGTTGATGGTTCCCGATTAATGTATGGAGAGGGACAAGATGGTAAGCAGACCCGTAGCAGAAAAGGACAAATAATGCTGCACGTAACCCAAATAGGCCGAAGCACTGCCTAACGCGTGGCCCAGACTACCCATTCAGTCAGAATTAGTTTTTGTATAGATCTGGTAGATTCCAATTTATATGTATATTGGATACAGCGAGGCATGACCGAAAGGCCCCGAGAACGCCAAGTCCATTTTCAGATGCATTTAGATGAACGGTGGCAAACATGAGCCGCCGGAAACGAAACCAGGAGGGTATTAACACAGAATTTTGGAAAGAGCAGGTTTCAAACGTTTCAAGAGGGAGAGAGGTAAGGGAGGCCATGATATCGACGAGCTCCTGCAAAGCTGAACGATATTCAGCGAGCAGGCGGAGTAATTTGGGTATATAAAAAATGGGAGGTTGGGCCTTTAAGACTCCCTTGGGTAGGATGGTACGATCAGAGGGAGAATCCTAGTTGATCGCGGTTGTCGTCCACAAGACGTCCGTATCTATAGAAAGGTGTTTAGTATTAGGGAAACTTTTGACATCGGTTCGAGATGACACTTACTCCAGAAGTAGACGGAAGAACCAGACCTCCAAGTCTTCATTCCGCAATACCTTTTGTGCCCATTGCTGTCCCGAGACCGCAATTTGGGAGGCCGCTTGCTTGCCCTCCTCCTCGGTGGTAAAGTACCGCATACTTTCCACATACTCGTTACCTTTCAGGCCGAGTGGAGCGTAGTGTACCCACGGTTTGAGCCACTCGTCGTGCCACTCGCGGAACAGCGCAATTTTGTATACGAAGCTGTTGCTGAGCAAAAAGGCGTAGAATCGGCCGCTGAAAGCATTGCCGTCCACGTCAACCAGATATTTGTGGGCCCATGCATCCTGTTGTCCGGCAGGCTTGACTACATCGAAGTACTCCTGCTGGGCGTGGCAATCATCCGGGTCACACTGGCCAATGAATGTGAACTTCACGTCGAAGTTATCACGGTAGGCGTCGCGGCTGACATCCTGCGAAACCCACGAGCTGTCCGGTTGACGGGCCAGAATCTTGGATGATTCCAAAGAGTTGACATTGTCAACAAACTGCTGTCGGTGTTGGCGGCGCCAGCCACCGGCACGCGAGAAACCACCAGTTGTAGAACCGCGCCAGTACATCCGATCAGATTTGGCGTCCCAGTTATAATCCTTGTGTTTCTCGTACGGCACCTTCTCCACCCAGTACCAAGGACTGGGGTAAAGGATATCCTGGAAGCTTGAGATCTTGCTCTGCGAGAAGACGGGGAACAAATCATGCACGACGTCAAAGGCATTCGGGCGATCGAAGAATCCGTAGGTGTAGCGGAGGGAAGGAGTTAGGCAGATATCGGTGAACGCGGTGGTGTTGTAGATGAAGCCCAATTCGCCGTATGCGTATGGGTCGATGTTATCCGGTTCCGCTTCATCGAGCGATCGGGCAGGGCTATCGACAGGACAGGAAATGCGAGAATTGGTCCAGGTCGGCTGGTGAGCGAATCGGTTGAAGCGAGTCGTGCGCACCTCGTCGATGCGGTCGCCTTTGTTCAGGTCCGAGGCCCGCGCAGACCACGCGTTCGTCGGAGTCTTCTTTTGGAAATTAGACGGGATAGCACGATCCGTTGCGGTTTGCACGAGGCGCTGGAGATCGTCGCCGGGGATCACAACGCGGGGCTCGTCGTGCGTGTTGAAGACCAGATCCATATCCGGGAGGTACTTCACAAAGTCCTTCATCATGCCAACGGTAGCATCGCGCTGCCATTTGCGTCCATCACCTCCACCGTCCGTCAGAGTCACCTTACCATCGCGAATCAGCAGACCAATCACCGCGTTATCGAATCCGAGTGTCTCGCGGGCGCGCTCGCGGATTGTCTGCGGCTTGACAGCCCAGAAGGGGAGCAGGGAGTGATAGATCGAGTCGAACTCGTCAATTAGCTGCACGCCCTTGGACTGAGCGAACTGAAACCATTTGTCGAAGTGCGGTGGCGGGTGCATCTTGTAGCGGCGTTTGTACTCCTGCACAGCATCGGCCAGGGTTTTCGACTGGCTGGAGCGGACATTGTCGAATGTGTGCTGCGCATTGCCGATCAAGTTCGAGATTGGGTGCACCTTCTCCGGGGGGTAGGAGGTCTTGCCGGCTTGGAGCTGAGGGTGTTTGATCGGCTCGGGGGGAGGCAAGTCGACTGGGGGCTCTGGGGGAGCTTGTTCGGCGGGACGGAGGTAGAAGAGGGAGAAGCAGGCGACGAAGACGATCGCAAGCAGGATCGTCAGCCGTTGAGAGCGCATCCTGCCATTTGCGGGAGTCATCAAGAGGGCGGGTGTTTGAAGGACAGGGTCCAGGAAGAAGATGTTCTGGTCTCGTGCTATTCTTAGGAGGCGCCAAGCCCGGGCCACTCAGCTGCCCTACCAACCCATGACAATGTGATTGCAACCATAACCATAACCATGACAAGCTCAGTTGATGATGTCAATTCTCCCACGACTTTAGATTGGATGCCGTGGATTTTGATATCAATCCCTTGGAAGTGCTTATCCTTGTTCACCTCCGACCGGGGTGGCAACTTTTGCGGAGGCGCGATTCCACGGTTGCCGTTAACGGCGTGTCTTACACTCAGCCCTACAAAACTAGGCTGATGTCCAGAAATGTACTAATCAAGCAGTTGATATTGAAATTACACGACGGCTTGGGTGAGCGTGCCTTATATTGATGGGGCAACGATGCTGGGATACCCCGATTGCGACGCGAACTATATATTTACACTTCCGACGAAAACACCCACATTGACCAACAAAGTGATGACCACACAGTTCAATGCGGAAACTATCTGCACCTTTTCCCTAACACACGCCTGTAGACATCTCATTCTATTTATTCAAATTATCTGAGACGCAGGCGGCTGCTCATGCCTCCACAGCCACTCTAGCGGGTCAGACAAGCGAAGCTCAGCTTCTTGGTGGTGGTCGTAGAACCACCATAACCAACAGCCTGCGAAAGATCCCAGTCCATGCTAACATACGGCCAACAGATACGAGCCGCAGCAAGACCCTCGTCAAAAGTTACCATGTCACCCGCAACATAGACATCAGTACTCTTGAACGAATCACCAACCAACTCACCCTTCTTGTTAATCTGCTGGAAATAAGTACCAGCAAATTGACCACGGCATCCCATCGCAATATAATCACAGATGGGGTCCGAGATCTCCTCCCAGGTGACGAGCGCATTGACAGGACCGAAAGTCGCGGCGTGGGCATTCGAGCAGTCATTCGATCCAGAAGTCACCCAGTTAACCTGGCTATCTCCATCCCCAGCACCTACCTTCGAAGTCGCCTGGGCTCCGACCTTGGTGTACTTGTCCGAGAACAGGGAGAAGGCAACGTTGCGACCGTTGGTCCGATTCTGTACATTTGTGTATCCATCGCCCATCCAGGTGTTCTCGGTCACGTCAATCGCACCGCGGGACACCCACGCAAAGATGTATCGGCTCGTCTCGGCGAAGCGAGCCAGTGCGCTGTAACTACCCGACATACCGCCCATAGGCTCGCCGGAAGCACCGTTGGTGGTGTTCTCGTTCGAGATCTTGACGCCGTCATTGGTCATGCCCTGGGTTTTGGTGTTGAGCCAAATAGCGCCCTGGTCTTCGGCACAAATACTGGTGAAGGGGGCGGCGTCGGCGGCTTCGAACGCAATGCCCGTGTTGTGGCTGCACCCCCACGAGCTGGACGCGCCTTCAATGGTGACCAGAGTTCCGTTCTCGGAGACATACTCGATGCTATCGCCGTAGTGGCCCGAGGCATCGCCGGAGTAATCGGTGACGACGAAGTACGCGCCGTAGAGGCCTGCGTCCTCGGAGTAGACGAGATCACCATTCATATCTGGGGAAGCAGCACGTCCCTCGGAGTCGTGGACTCCCGGACCACCGAGCCAGGTCTTCCAGGTCTGCTTTCCAGAGGTGTAGCGGTACAGTACGGCGACTGGGGTGTCGCTCGGGGGTGCGTTGGTGGTGTCCGACGGCATCGCTTCGTTGACCAGGATGGCAAAGCCATCGTTGTGAGCCACAAGGCCGCCAGCTATGCAATTCTTATTGTCAAACTCATCTTCCATAGGCTCTTAAACGGAGTTCCTTACCTTCCTTGCCGCCGGAGACGGTCACCGTCGTTCCAGTCGCCTTAAACGTCTTGGGGTTCAACTCCTGCACATGAACATCGGTCTCACTGGAGTCGAGATAGGCAACATAAGCTGACTTGCCATCCGGTGACACCGCAAAGGGGGTACGGCGATGATGAGGATAGCCAGTCCAGTAGGCCTCCTTGACAGGGTTGAAAGTATTATCGAGTGCCAGCACATCGACATAAGTAGTCAACTTGGACTTGGAAATGACAGCAGAAGCGCCCAGCGCCAGGGAAAACAGAGAAAGAACGAAAGACCCACGCATATTGGAGGGATGAGTCGGCAGCGGCTGTTTTCTTAAAGTCGAGAATGAGCGATCGGCATTCTTTTAAGAAGCCGCGAGACCATCGGGCGCCTGGTCCTCGGAGAGGTATAGGAATCATCAGGTTGTGTGCGTCGAGTGGACCATTTGGCACGGTGGGCGTGTCAGTGACTTGCCAAGAGCATCCTTAATTGTGGGTGTCTCAGTCTCATTTGTCTGGTGTAGAGTGGATGCCGACTTGAAAGGGTGTTTTAGCCGGAGCTAGTGCGAGGCTGTTTCAACGTTATTCCTCGCGGGTTTTCGCCCACCTAACCAGCGACGATGCCCTTGTGGCTCCACAAGCGGCTGGTCTTAGCCTTCCCGAATGCCCCGAGTCTCTGCAGGGCTGGCAGATCCAGGTTTATCAGTGAACCCATAGGGGGAGTTGGAGAAACGCATTAGCGGGTCTCGCCAGGATTAGATGCGTTAATGCCAATACGGATACGGGGCATCATGTCATCAGGAGATGTTTGAGCGCTTTTCATATTGAAATGCAGATAGTGCAATGTGCATTAAATGAGTATGTGTGATAGATATAGAAAATGCGACATCCCACAACGAATAAGACCATTCATTTTACCCTCCCTCCCCAACGAATCATAGCCAACGAACACGCCCCATTGAGCACAGAAGATCCCAAAGTCTGCAGCATATAACCCTGTGCCTGAGCAACATGAAAGTACGCCGCGGAGCACAAGATAACTACCAAAGAAACATGGCCAAAATAGAACGATCGTCGGCGCTCCTGCATCGAGCCCGCCGCAAGCCACGTCTGAGTCCCACTCTTCGGCGCAGTAGCACGTGGTCGAACAAACAGCAGTAGGAGAACCGCGGCAGAAAGCGCTAACAGGCCGCATTGCACGTCAAGATCACGGACCCGCTTATTTAGGAGCGACCCGAATTCTGGATGCTCGGATTGCACGAAGAAGAGAAGGTAGAGAGTTGCGTGGACGAAGAGCAGAGGCGAGATGACCATTCGTCCGAAGAGACGGTGGTAGGGCGTCAGCGTTCCTTGGGGGATGGAAGTAAGGAATGAAACGATTGATGAGGCGGATGGCTTTGAGGTTGAGATGTAGGCTGCTGGGGACATTAGGACTTGTAGTGGGAGCTGGGAGAGGCCGACATGACCAAGGGCCTTGGTGAGGTGGAGGTAATCTGTAATTGTTAGTTGACTTTTTCACTGCCTCTGCTAGAAGGTGTTCCCGATTCAATTCGGGATATTGGAATATGCTTACCCTCTCCACTATTCCAAACTGAAAGAGCCACTAGCCATAAGAGCCACACTCCGCAGATGAGATACTGCCTCCGAGTCTCCATCCACCCAGCGACCAGAGGACGATCCCACCATGAGACGGGTCCCCAGCGCGGTTTTACCGAGCTATCTGTGGGGTAGGCTGCTTTGACCCATGCTTGATAGACTCGGAGCAGGGTAATCACCATGATAACTGACCATTGCGCATAAGACCCGCGCAAATCGAGCAGTTCGCGCCGGCGAAGCTTGTCTTCCTCGGAGAGGGTGGCGAAGTGGTAGGGCCACGAAGACATGTTGTTGATTACCACATTGATCGTCATGATTCAATCTTCAGTGGTGGGTATGTCGATATGCAATAGTGTAAGAATGTAGTTGCGGTCGATTGGATGAGTTCAAACTGATCCGCTGGTGATCTCGAGGCGAATAGCTCTAATTGGAGTTCCAATTGAACATGTCGAATTCAATACATCTGAGAATGCATCAAGTAGATGTACTTGCAGTATACTAGGCGACTTTTGAAAAGTGCAATGTGTCATCGGCGGACGCGTGCGAGGCGCGCTGACAAATGACGCGCTGTGACTGGCCACGCCCCACGTCGACCTCGGCAGCAACGCGGCATGATTGACACTGACAGCTCTACTGAGAAACACTCTCACGCCGATGGAAAGTATTAACTGCCGTAGTTGCTAATTGCTTTTATGACTACCTGGAGATAGGCGGGTTATGTATGAAACAAAAAACCTCTACATTAAAAACGCCATCAAGACATCTCATCCCAAAGCTGGCTATTTCTCTAAGCTGACAAGGATGCTCATGCCCCAAATGTTCTGTGGTTCTGTGGGTGATCTGTTGTCATCCGCGCCTTTACTAGAATTCAGGCTTCCCGAAGAGAGTAAGTAGTTCATGCGAAATCAAGAAGACCAGCAATTTCAAGGGGACGTCTGCATAGCCTCGTCCTGGGTGCCACCCGCAGTGGTAGCGAAGTACCGGACATCAACATCGTCATCTTCCTGGAGTTTTTCTAAGCTGGGCGTGATTCGTTGCTGGATGAGTTCCTGACTCTTGGGTGAAGGAGTAACAGTCTCGCCAGACTTCTCAACCTCGACCAGGGTCTTGTCGGCCGGGAGGCGACGCAAAGTGTCAATCAGAACAGCATAGGACTTGGCGACGTTGAAACGGATGTTGGGGATTTCGTCCGTAACCAGGCGATCCAGAATGGGGAGGAGGGAGCTTTCGATGATATCAAGAGTGACAACGGGGGCAAGGGTCTAAATATCGGTCAGTGGGCATTCGTCTGCGGGGAAATCATGAAGGACGACTCACAGAAACGGCGAAGCAAGTAGTCATGCGGTAGAGATAATTAGGGTGCTGGCCCATGGCCATCACCTTAGGAATGATCGACTCTTTAGACCAGTCCACACCGAAAACCTCAGTGAGCTTCTTCAGATTTTGAGTGGCGGCTTCACGAATGGAGAAAACAGTGTCGCCGAGCCACCCCATGCACAAATCACTCAGCTGCTCATCAAAGAACTTGACACCCAGCTGGCTCGCGAGGAGGGGAATGTATTCGATAATAGCGAGACGCACGCGCCATTGCTTGTCCTCAGCCAGCTGGACAATGGCAGGAAGAAGAGATTGCGAAAGAAGGTCGATTCCAATGACTAGAAACTGAGTTAGTACATCAGATAGTATTCACGAGAAAAGTGGAGTGCGTACCTTTGTTAACCTGCTCAAGCTTGGAAATGATGTGCAGGCGGACGTCGGGGAAGTCGTCCTTGAGCATCTGGAGGAACATGGGAAGCAGGTGGGCAATGGTCCTGAGCGTAGAAGTTAGCTATCTGTAATAGACAGTCTTTGGTGTCCCGTGTATTAAAACTCACTCTTCTTTTCCAAGGATCGGCGCCAGGCCGCTGATCTGAGTACCAAGAGCCGCCCGAACGTGTTGAGATTGGTCGGAAACAAGGTCCTCTACGCTAGTCATAATCTCATTAAGCAGAGTATCGCGGTCAATCAATCCACAGAAACCTGGTCAAGTTGTCAGCAGGCGATGCAAATAATGAAACAACTTTTTTGTTGGGGGGTGGGTTTACATACCGGGAATCTGGCCAGCAATGGCCGTGCGAACCTCGGCCTCGGTATCTTTCAAGAGCTTGACAAAGGCGGGCACCATGTCGCGCGTAATAACCTCCTCATGCACGGCTTTAGCAATCTATAGTAGAGTTGTTAGTCCTGCTCCGCGGTCCTATGGGTATCCATGTCCCTGGGGGATGGGGAATGTGCAAACCTTTTCGTATCTATCCGCAACCATGTATCGGACCCTCCAGCTCTTATCCTCGAACAGGTTTCGCAGAGAAGTGAGCAGAACACCGTGGCTGGGTTGCTGCTCCTTGGGGATCTCTTCGGCAATTGCGATGAGAATATCAACAGTCAAAAGTCGCACACTATCCTGGTCGTCACTAGCCAGATATTGGAAAAGGGGTATCATCTCGTCGATAATGACGGTCGTCTCCATTGCCTTGACGAACTTGGCCAGGTTGTTGGCCGCCTGCCGACGGACCATCGGAGTCTCATCGTGTACAAGGGCGCCAAAGTGTTGACGAAGGCTTTGCTGAAGTGTCGGCGAAGCCTTTTGGTATGGTGTGCAGTACAGGCCTGTTGCGGAGACCTTCGAGGTGAACCAGTCCGCCTTGGAGAGGTGCAGGACAAGAGGCACAAAGTGCTCCTCGACTTGGCTCTCAGACAACTGCTCGCAAACCTTGTTGAGAGATTCGACGGCCTAGTCCCATCGCATTAGCAAATGTGGTCTATTTCCAACTCGCTCTCGCAAATATTTCCAGAACATACCTTCTCACGAACTAGAGGTTCTTCAATCGCCGCCAGGTTCTCTAACGGGGACAGAAGCACGTGTGCATGCTCCGGTCCTCCGACGTACTCTGTGAAATTGCCCAACTCTTCGCTCAGCGCAGTCAAGACCTCATCTTCATCCTCGACAGAATCTATCAAGCGTGTAGGTCAGCGCGCGTTCAGCTTGCGTGGAGGGAGGGGCGGTCACGGACCATCAAGGAAGGGGATGAGCTCATCCCGGGTGCGCTCCGGGCCCAGAGCTAGGGCAATGGTAGATAGACGGTGAATAGCATTGAGTCTGAGGAGAACATCGTCGTGCTGTGGTGCGAACCTTGTTAGCTGGCGTCCGCTGGTCTCCCCCTCCGCGGCCAACGGTCGAGGGAAACGGAGCTCGGAGCTTCCACTTACCTTCAACTCATCAATGAGCACCGCGATGGGGTAAAGCTCATCGTTCTCGTTTTGACCCTCCATCACGAACGCAGTTGTGTGTTGCAGTTAAGGCGGAGGCGTGTCTGGGAGTCGAGGTGGCAGGTCTCAGTCCTGGAGAAGATGGAAGATCGGGCGGGTTGAGATGGGCACGGTGATGTTGAAATTATCGAAGAGGAGAGGTTGGGACCATGAAATCAAGTACTAGCACAGCTGAGCCCGTTGGAAATGTCAGGTCCGATCACGGGCGGGGGAGTTGGTTTTCAAATGGGAAGGGGATGGCAAGCCGGAGCGAGGTTTCGTGGGGTGGGCGGCAGGGCACCTCTTAGCACCGCAGAGCATACCTTGGAACAATTGGAAGACGTATACAGCACCCCAGCAGGGATTTCGTTTGAGCTGAACGGGCGGGGTGACAGTGAGTGGGTTTCGACTTCGAGGTCGTGAGTTTCTCGATCGATGGGCAGCAACTGGTGGCCGCGAGCTTTTGCTGCCAAACACCCTGCGGCTGGTGTAAATTACATACCACATTGGTTGGCGGCGATCCTGGGTGTTTGCAAAGAGACAGGGGCGGCTGTGACAGTACCGTGACGTCGTCACAAAAGAGGGGGGAAATGTGGCGGTGGTCCAAGTGTGGCTGACCCGACAATAATTTCGAGTCCGTCGGAGTCATCGCTGTCTTCGCCGTGGCACCCCGTCATTCTTGTGGATTTGGTATGAGACCCTCCAGATTGCAGTCGATTTTGGATATTTCGGCTTGCCATAAATACTGTTCCACTCGCTGACCATACTCTTTTGCGCCGCCCACCAGATTTCATCGCATTGAGCCCCCCGCCATGCCCACTATCTCGGTCGACAAGGCCGCTCTCTTCAAGGAGCTGGGTCGGGAGTAAGTAGATTTTCTGGGAATCCCTAGGGATGTAGTGGATCTGACAAGTATTGCGCGCAACTACAGATATACTACTGAGGAATTCGACGAGCTCTGCTTCGAATTTGGTACGTTGACTCTTCTGCGAGACTCTGCGGGGCATAGACTGACCAAGCGAAATAGGCATTGAACTTGACGAAGATGTACCCCCCCCCTTCGACACCGCCGATACCATGAAAGGCAACCGCTGAATCTTCGCAGACCACAGACCAGGACCGTCCCATCGTTGACGGCGTGCAAGAGCCCCCGCAGCTCAAGATCGAGATCCCCGCCAACCGGTATGCCGAACAAACATGCGAGATGATGGAAGAAACCGCGGGCTAAGACACTTCATAGATATGACTTGCTGTGTATCGAGGGTATCCAGCTGATGCTCAACATTTTCCTCGGCCGGAAACCATTGCCCGAGTATACATTGTCTCAGCCAGCTCAGCTGCAAGAGATTATTGTCAAGGAAGACGTGGGTGCACTCCCGAATGTATCGCACCAGGGAAACATGCACTAAAATTCTCAGCAGACCACAAAGATCCGTCCCTACGTGTCCGGTGCTATCCTGCGCGGAGTCAAGTTCGACCAGGCTCGCTATGAATCCTTCATTGCCCTTCAAGACAAGCTTCACCAGAACCTGGCCCGTCAAAGAACCCTCGTTTCCATCGGTACCCATGACCTCGACACTATCAAGGGACCCTTCACCTACGATGCCCTTCCCCCAAGGACATCAAGTTTGTTCCGCTGAACCAGACTCAGGAGCTGGACGGTGAACAATTGATGACTTACTACGAGAAGCACCAGCAATTGGGCAAGTACCTGCACATTATCCGCGACTCCTCCGTGTACCCGGTCATCTACGACTCCAACAAGACTATCTGCTCTCTGCCTCCGATTATCAACGGCGATCACTCCAAGATCTCCATGAACACCACCAACATCTTCATTGAGATTACTGCCCTTGACCGGACAAAGCTTGAGATAGTGAACCGCATGATGGTCACAATGTTCTCCCAATATACTTCGGAACCCTTCACGTAGGTGTCAACGGGTATAAAAATTCTGAGATCGGACGCTAACATGTTCCACATCTAGTATCGAGCCCGTCAAGATCGTCTCGGAGCACAACGGGGAGACTCGCATCACTCCTGACATCGCCCCTCGTGTTTCACAAGCGGAAGTGTCTTACATCAACCAATGCTGCGGCTTGAACCTCACCCCCGCTGAGATCAGCAACCTGCTGAAGAAGATGTCTTTCCGCGCCAAGCCTTCAACCACTAACCCCGACCTCATTGATGTCGAGATCCCTCCTACTCGTGCCGATGTCCTCCACCAGTGCGACATCATGGAGGATGTTGCCATTGCCTATGGTTTCAACAAGCTCCCGCGTTCTTTTCCCAGCAAGTCCGGAACCATCGCCCAGCCTCTCGCCATCAACAAGCTGTCCGATATCATCCGCATTGAGGCCGCCATGGCTGGCTGGTCCGAGGTTCTGCCGCTGATTCTATGCTCTCACGACGAGAACTTCGGCTGGTTAAACCGCAAGGATGACGGTAACACCGCCGTCAAGCTCGCCAACCCCAAGACCACCGAGTTTCAGGTCGTCCGCACAAGCCTTCTGCCCGGTCTGCTGAAGACCATCCGTGAGAACAAGAAGCACAGTATGCCCATGAAGATTTTCGAGGTCAGCGATGTCGCTTTCAAGGATCTGTCTCTGGAACGTAAGAGTCGCAACGAGCGACACTTTGCTGCCGCCTGGTACGGCCGCAACAGTGGTTTCGAGGTTGTTCACGGTCTGATGGATCGCGTTATGGCCATGCTTAAGAGCGCTTTCATTACTGGCGAGGAGTGCCTCAACAACCCCGCCATGAATGATTCGCAGTACTTCATTAAGGAGCTGGATGGTACGTTTACTCGCTTCTCAAAAAATATTGAACTGAGCACTAATAAATTGTTTCGCAGACCCAACTTACCTGCCTGGCCACGCTGCTTCCATTCACGTTCGCATGGGCGACAAGGAGCACGTTGTTGGTGCCTTCGGTATCCTGCACCCCACCGTGCTGGAGAAGTACGAGCTGAAGAACCCCGTCAGCACTCTCGAGATCAACATCGAGCCCTTCCTGTAAGCTCAATCATTTAGATTGACTATCTCTATGGTTGCAAATTTTCTTTACTTCTTTTTCGTGACGCAGATAGATGATGACATGATGGAGAGGCTCTTTGCGAGATGTCGAGTATGTTTCGAATAGAGCTGCGGAGATGACAAAAGCTATAAAATTCAACGTCTATGTACAGTCTCTTTTTGACTGTCTTCAAATTAACGACCTGACCCATGACAGGGAATCAGAAGTCAGGATGCCCTGTATGACAGTTGAGTGCAAGCAAATTACATATGGCTCTTGCTGAGTGTCGTACCACTGTGATTCAATGCTGTGCTCAAAGTGTAGAAACCCACCCTGGGGCAGGTGCAGTGTGCAGCGTGCAGTGCCCACTAGCCTCATGAGGGTAGTAGCAACAAAGCGTAGAACTCAATAAATCAGCCTGTTACGTCATGGGAGACCACACGCAGGTTGATCTCAGTTTTTATACTAGAAAATAGACATTACAAATGGAAAATTACAGTCGAGATAAAGATTTGACAACGAAAAAGTTGCTCTCTTTGAATCATTATTTTTGATCGCTCCACGTAGATCTTCATACATCATGCCGGAGACGCATTCCACCCAGACACCAGGGAATGCAGCAGAAGCGAGAAAGAAAGTCTTTGTTTGAAGTGTTCATGTAATTTTGATTGCGTGAGGTAGAGTATAGGCTCAGGTTAGAACAGGAAGGAAAAGGAGAAGGCGGAAGAGAAACATGTTTACTCCTGAGCGTAACCCTCGGCACCACCCTCGGCCTCGGCGGCCTGCTGCTCGGCCAGACGCTGCTGCTCGGCAGCCTGCTGAGCGGCAATAGCCTTGGCACCGTAGTCCTGGCTCATGGGCTGGAGAACGGGCTGTTCCTCCTTGGGCTCGATGATGGTGACCGAGTCGGGGAGGGTCTTCTGGGGGCCGGCCTTGCCCTCGGGGTCGGAGCCGCGCATGATCTTAACCTTGATACCAAGGACACCCTGGCGGAGGAGAACGTGGCGGGTGGCGGAGTCGATGAACTCCTTGGCGGGCTGACCGGAGTGGATCATGAAACCGTCCTGAATTGATTGTTAGTTGTATGTTCGAAATATTTTGATGTGGTCAAGGCGCGCAGAAGTTGGATACTGGTTTGAGGACGACCCGAGACGCATGCGATAACCAGAGCAAAATATCCAATTAACCAAAACTTCCTGCGCGCTTTCCTCCACAATCGGTGTAGACGTACAGTGAACTTCATGGACTTAGCACGGGCAGCACGGAGCTTGCCGGACACAACAACCTCGCAACCCTTGGCGCCGGACTCCATGATGAAACGGAGGACACCGTAGCAGGCACGGCGGACGGCCAGACCGTTCAGGAGCTTGTAGCGGAGGGACTCGCACTGAGCGACGGCAGACAGACCGCGGTTCTGGACCTTAGCGGCATAGAGGGAGACGGAGTTCTCGGGGAACTTGAAACGCTTCTGGATGAGGGAGGTGAGCTCGCGGATGCGACGACCCTGCTCACCAAGAACCTCCTGGGTGTGGGTGGCGCGGATGACTAGAAGAAGAAAGTCTCCATTAGCATCGATGTCCTATAACAATCTTTGACGGTATTCCCATTGCGAAGGTCCCATTTTCAATATTCAAAATTTTATTCCAGCGGTTCGACTCAAGTTTCCGACTCTTTCAAGGCAATTCCATCCAGCAACGAGAAATATTTCGAGGGGCGATAAACGTACTGATGTCGGTGACGGTGGGAGTGACACGGACTTCGACACCCGAGTAGCCCTCCTCAGCCAGCTCGCGCTGGAAGAACTCGTTCAGCTCGGCGTAGAAGACACCGTCGGCGACGAACTTCCGACGCTTGGAGATAGCACCCTGGACAGCGGCCATTTTTGCGTTCCTTGTTGTTGGAATTGGGGGTGTCGACGGAGGGAGGGCGAGGTCGTGGTCGAGAGTTGGTCGTTCGTTTCTGTTAGTGGGGATTTTTTGGGCGTAGGGCTTCCGCTGCCCGTTTGGGCTAGGGCTCAACCCTCGCTTGCACGCAACGGGAGCGTTGCCTCGTTGGGACTAGTGTTGACACCCGACCCCTTAGGTGTCGACGACATCCCCCATTGGGGTCTCCAGTATTATAATTGTCTCCGTCGAATCAGGCTCTGTCTGGGTTAACAGTTGGTGAGTCAGGTTTTTTCGTTGCTAAGAACTCCAGTATATTCGATTGGCTTCGCTTGTAATGGTCTTCGCATCGATTTTGCATAGTGGGCGTACACGTACCCGAACCTTAGTCCAACTATACCTGACTGCGATGGTTTACTTGTGAAAAATGAGTTTCAAATTCAGAGAAAGGCTGAACCAAGTATAATTAGATTGCATTCAATGCATGTATTTCATAGAGCACCTGCGGAGGCTTGGCAATGGGTGGGAAGGATGCTCGTACAGCACGAATGACTGTTTCTATTCGTAAACTGGAGACGAGGTACATCCATTTTCACCCTAATGCAGCCTATGTACTGGTGTTTATGTGTATATTGAACAGACATACGTTGGCTAGACTCCCAAACTGGCTGCTGATGCTGATGACCGCCGCTGTATTGTGCTTGTTTATCTTCAGAACGCTTCATAGTGGGGAATGTTGATGTACCAAATCAACATTTAAAAGCATGACACGTCATCCCGGAATCTCTTAATCTCTTGAACATCCCTATTTTACTGCATCTCAACTTCCATCTGCTTGGGTTTATTCTCTTCTCCCCCAGCTTGCGGGTTCTTTAACACTGCAAGATTTGATATACCAGAGGTGACAGCGGCCAATCCAGATACTGCCGCACTCGTACTGGCGCCTCCCGTTCCAGCAGACTGCTGCGCAGTCTCAATGCCAGTCAAGACAGGCGTACGGTTCACGCTAGGACTCTCCCTGCCAGAAGGCGGAGATGAGTCTGACGGGCGAGGCCCGTTCATCTCTGAATCTGCTCGACCGAAAGATTCACTCCACCAGCGAGTCTCGTTGGCGCGGGGAAAGATCAATCGCTCCTTCCCACGTTGGTGGTCATTCACCTCAGGGTCGTATTGCGGATTTGTGAATTGCTCACGTCGAGCAAGGAAATAATCCCAGACACTTCTGGTTCTCTCACGAGCATTGGTGTCCACACGTTCCTTTTCATTGTTGAACAGGAACGTTCCGAATTGGCAGGCATAAAGGTGGTAAAGAAGTCGGCGCAGGAATCGCTCATTAAACTCAAAGCGTGTGGGGTACTGATGGAGTAGCTGGTATGTGGCATCCAGGAACTGATGGAACACGGGACTCGTCTCTTTCACCTTCGTGATTTCTTTTTCGGGGACGGCAGATCGAGGCGATGAACTAGGCTTTCGGGAGGCCGGATTGTCGGAATCATAGCTTTGAAGCTCTCCATCAGAGTCCGGCAAAGAGTCTCGACTGTTGTTATCTCGACCAAAGAAACCCTTGGCGCTGAGGAAGGCATTCTCGATCGCCTTTCCTGCACCACCACTTTCGCCGAACCCGCGATTAGCATCTCCGCCAATGCGCTCATTCTCGATTTGGAACCACTTCTCGCTGTTCAAATGACCAGACCGATGCCGGAACATATGGCCAAAAGAAAGCCAATCTTTCTCCACTAGGACCATGAAACCTTCCATGGTCCGGAAATACGGATCCAAGCAGATTTGACTCAAAGCGCTCAGCTGACTGGTTCGATCCCAACCATCAGAGCAATGAATCAGAACATGAGAATGTGTCAGGCCAACCTGTCGGGCAATCAGCCCTGCACCGTCCAGAATACCAGCAATATGTTTCAGCCATCCACTCCGCGCGAGCAGATCGCGGTTCGGCCCAAGTGGAGTCACATCCGTCTCTTTCAAGGCATCAATTACTTTGTTTAACGAATCACGCATCACATGAATGTTGTCAATACCCAGGTAGGCCTTGGTAGCGAACTTGTAATTGTCCATGTTCTCCGATCCTAAGCCGACAGCTTGCATGGCGAAGGCATTGACGGTCGGGCGCGCATCAACAATCAAGTTCTGCTGCTGAGCCCCGTAAATCGCTTGTTGCTCTTCAGGGATGCCTTGGGCGGTAGCTAGCAAGTCATCCTCAATTTCCTCTGCATTTGACATGTCCGGATCAGTCTGGCTGGACTCCGCACTATCATTGCTTGAGCCTGAGGCCTCTTTCTCCAGTTGAGGTTGAGAAAAGCTAGCCAATGGCCGCTCAGAACGAGAGGTTGAAAAGATGGCGGCTAACAACTTTTCATCCTGGATACTGCGGTTCTGGCGAACGCCAACTAGTGGCTGCGAACTTCGAGTGATGGTGCAGTTGTTCACAGGGTGGAGGTAACTTAGGGCTGGAATTCGAGCCCTAGAGCGATATCGCCCTGCATAGTTTATTGTGTTGTCGGAGATGCTGGAAGGCACGGGAATCAGAGCGGGATAGGTCGGAGAGAACTGGAGGTGCGATTAGCATTTGAAGGATCAGACGGTCAATAGGATAGAACAACAAACCTCATAGTTAGTGTTGATTTCAGAAATGCGCCATCCAGAGTTTTCCTTCGAGAGTCCTTGGCGCGCCCATTCCGTGCGCGGATCATACAAGTCCCACCCATTGAATTCCTTCTCCGGCGGGGGTGGCTGGTAGGAAAAAGCGTAGAGTTTATCGATCCGACCGGATCTGCAAGTCCATTGCTTGATGCTTTCATACACCTCACGAGCCTTGTGCTCGTTGGAGAAATAGAAGCAGACAAATGTAAAGTCTCGGCAGCGAAGGCGGATGGAGGAGGGTTGGCGGGACGCTGCGGGTGCCGGTCGCAGCGTGCAAAACGAGATGATCGGGTACGTAATCCAAAGCTCTTTCGGCCTGATGGTTACGCCTTTGGCTTGGTCTTCGCTCGATATCGGAGGCAAGTGGGAGAAGATGAGATGGTGAGGGGTGAGGTGGAGGGTGCCATCGACTTGCTCACCACGGCGAGTCAAGGTCACATTGTCAACCTGAGAGGAGGAGACGACCATGAATACACAAACAAAGCCATTGATCATATCACAGAGGCTACTCACCTTGGCAATCCGTGTTCTCTCCATGCCGTAAACCGTGATCACTGCGCACGCATGATCTTCAGATCTTCATGCTGAAGGAGGGAGAAGGATCGGGTATGTTGGGAGGGCTGGCGCTGGGCGCTTGCTCAGGTTGACTGAGAGTAAATCGACAGTTGTCCGACCGAGTTCGAGTTCGCACCTCTTCGGAACCCAGTGTCTTGTCGTGTGGTTTGAGCGGATGTTTGGAGAAGCAGTCACACGTCAAGAGCAGCGTCATGTGATACCCCGCTCCCTCCGCCCCAGTTCTTCCGCGGTCCCGATTCCATCCCCGCTCGCGAATGTAGTTGATCGGCTCATAGTTGGCACCAACTAGCACCAATATAACTACGGTAGGGTTCGCAAATACTTGAAAACATTCGTCGTGATGAAAATATATCGATTACGCATCAATTCAATCCATCCATGGATGGTCCCCGACAAATTCGATTTAGCCTGTATATCATATTCTGTTTATACATAGTCCATTCCAAAAAAAAACTATACTTCGCTTACGAACACACATTGCAACTTCTAATATCTAGCCAGGAGAATTTTTTAATTCTTTGCTGTACCATAATACTATGGAGTTAAGCTCAACGTGTGAAGGTAGCTTGTGTTTCGTAGTGCTTAAGAACTTGCTCAAATGGCAAGTCAATTATTGGATCCTACTTCCCAACTTCGCAGATCTTCTCTGACGTCGAATTCGGAAAGTTCATGCTCAGCATGCCGACTCTTCCAACCGCGACCCTTTGCCCCGTCATATAGCTGTTGTTCGATGCTGCCGCTCTTTTGAGGATGTCCGAGAGTAGAAAAGGGCTCTGGCGTCTTTGCGCTACCTCTGGAATGATTACTCGAAGAGCTCTTCGGACGCCTCTCGAATCCCGGAGACAAGCTAGGTGATAGCCTTTTGCCCGAGCGAGATTTTCTGGCACCCGCCTCTGGGTCCAAAAAGGCATCTCGACTATCATGTCCGATATAGTCTCCATCTGCAAAGTTGTGGGCTTCGATATTCCAGGATCCTCCACCAGAGAATAGTTCCTCAATCATCTTATCGGCAGGAAGATCGCATGATCGAGAGGTCCATGAGGCTGCTAGTGTTCGTCGATACAGGTCTTGCATGTCAGCAGTTTCTCTGCTTTTGGTGTTGATCGAAGGCATTTGGCCCAGCTCGTCCGAGTCCACCGGCTCAGAGGAGTGCACAACACCTGCGATTCCTCCGAATACCGTGGCAGATTTTAGATGTGGCCTATCTTTGTGTTAGTCTTGGGACTTTCCGAAACGGTGGCACGGTAATGAAGCATACGTGGTAAAAACACGATCTCCCTCAATCTGGCGCATTGCGATCCCGATCTTGACAGTACTGTTGACTTTACTGTCGAACATAAGATACCGCCTGACGACACCTTCATCTTCTTCGACTTTGTCCACATATTCGGCAAGGTTAAGCTTGATTTTTCCAAGCACGTTCTTTTCAGATGAGTTGTGGAACTCTTGGATGATTTCAAAGTTGATATCGCAGTCCTGGAGTATTGACGTCCTGTCAATTGTGAGTCTCACCGTCAGGGATTTTTCGTAGTTCCAGTATGCGCGGTGGTCACTGAGGGTTGCCTTTTCCGTATGTCCCTGATGCTCTGCGGCGACTGCTGACGGTAGACGCCATCGTACCCAGGCAACACCATTCCCTAGGGGAACATTGTTTATGTCATTTATCTAGCACCTCAGTCAGCCATTTGGTTCAGTGATTGGAATAGGTCGAACCATACCCTTAAAACAAGCTCAAACCTGGGCTTCATGTGCATAGTACGGTTAGTTTCTGGTTTGATCTCTAGCAAGGCGAAGCTTACCCTTCGATTCTTTGGAACTAGAGGTGTAGTATATTAGCAATAATTTTCGCGTCGAATATTCTTCGTATGCATGTGGAAATGCGATAAGGCGAGACAGGCGCGACTTACCGAATGCCTGCATAGTAGCTCGAATTGATATGCGACGAAGTGGCCCTTAATTTGAGACAAGATGTTCCCGTCGGGATCTCTTCGCCCGCGTACCGGACGTTAAGTGCACAGCAACTGGTCCGACCTGGACCTTCCCAAAGGACTGATGTCAATTTTGAGACGCGATTTCGACGTGGCCATGAATGTTGTTGCGCGATGTCGTTGTCCCCGTCTCTCCGCGCATGACGATGATTGGGCGGTCAACGGCATGCGCGGCAGAATCTCCGGAGTTTCTACGGTGGCCGAGACGGCCCATTTACGCACCTCGCGCGGAGAACGGCTCGGCCCAGCCTGTCTCTTCTCTGTCAAACCACCTCCTACGTCTCCTAAGTCGGGCTCCTTACCGGAGTTGACTCGTCGCACAACCCATTCGCAACCATCACGAGTCGTCCGCGTGGATTACAACCTTCACATCATATATCTCGCCGATTCGCGATTATGGTCAAAACCGAGGCATCTTTACTCTCACCTCCCTCTGAGAGCCCGGCAGTCCCTCTCGATTCCCCAATCCGGACCACTCCAATTCACCCTGATCTGCCGGAGCTCAAACTACCGGAGGGACCACTCCCGATTTACCAGTACCACCCGGTCACCTGCCAGCCGCTAGAAGAGCAGGATGTTCGCGCGCAACTCGAGCAATTGCAGCAACAATTCCCGGACAAGGAGAGTGCTTTGAGGGCGCAGGAGTTGGCGGCTAAGGAGGCGAAGCGAAAGATTGAGGAGGTCAGCAAGAAGCGAGAGCAGGTCCAAAAGGCTATCGACAAGAAGATCAAGGAACGCGATACGGAGATGAAAGTTCTCTCGAAATACCAAGAAGTGAAGGCCTCGGATATCCCTTCTTGAGAGATGTGAACGACCAGGTCCGTGAGAGCGCTTTCTAAAAATTAGAAACATCAACCAACATGGTCATGGAACCCATGCCTTATTCCGAACAGAATGGAAGCGTTCGTCTGCCTTCTACTCCCATTGGCCACCAAGTGGCCCGTGCCATCGAGGAGGCACATCAGCATGCCCGCTCCGAGAGAAAAAGGACTTGATATGCACAGCAATGACCGCGGCAACGACGACGACGGTGGCGGCAACGGGCAAGTACAACGCGATAGGCCACGACCCAAAGAGTTCTCGTTAGCTTCCATGCGATCACATAGAGAGCCAGCTTGATCGGGCAGCCCTATCCTTGAAAACCCCTTATCAACGGCCTTTCATATGATTGATATAAATCGCGATCAGGAGCACATTGCCACTTCCGAATTTTGGCTGGGATTTATCAGCTCTTCCGACGATGCTAAGGCAATCAACTTCCGCGAGCACCACCTACGATTTGACCAATGGGCTCAGTCTCTTCCCCGAACGATCAGGAGCTGTTCAGGAAAAGATATCCTCTACATGAGAGTATTCAGTCATGCTTAGCAAATCAGAGACTTTGTGCATCCATATACCAACTCTTTTTTAAAATATGAATACCACATTCGAACTCATTCCATCTTCCTACGATCAGTGCCAGTCTGGGCTCGATATACACCTTGATTCAACTCGATTTGTTCCGAACCTGGTTATGAGAGGCCAGATGACCGAAAAGATCATCCAATTAAGTCGTATTAACATTTTGCCGTACTCAGGCATTAACCATGAGTGACCGTGATTATTCGTGTCAAGCTATTTGGAAGAAAAGAAAAGAAACCAAAACAAACAATATGCAATACACCGTCACCTCCCTTACAAAGAATCAATCAACTTCATGGCGAGCGGCAGCAGCTAAAAATATCAGTCAGCATTGATCAACCAATATTCCATCCAGAAGAGAACTCACCTCAGAAGCATCCTCGATCAAAGTCTCCGTCTCATTCACAAACTTGGGCGAAAGTAGATCATTCGCGTTACCAAGCAGGTTTCCAACCTTAGCCAGCAGATCGGGGGTAATGACCGGCGCAACACCAGTGACCAAAGTCCGGGTATCGTTGACGAAACCAGGGCTCAAGAGACTCGTGCCATTGCCCAGCAGATACGATACGTTGTCCAGCAGCTCGGGAGTGATCATGGGCGATATACCGTCGATCAGTCCGCCAGTGGTCTTGACGAAGGACGGAGTCAAGAGTGCGTTGGCATTGGTAAGAAGGCTGTTGACTTCCTTGAGAAGCTCGGATGTGACCACGGGAGCAACGGTGTCGATAAGACCCTTTGTTTCCTTGACAAAACCGGCGGTAAGCAGGCTGTTGCCGTTCTGAAGAAGACTGTTGACTTCCTTTAGGAGCTCGGGGGTAACGGCTGGGGCAACGGTGTTGATCAGGCCCTTGGTTTCTTTGACGAAGTCGGGGCTGAGCAAGCTGTTGCCATTCTGGAGCAGGCTGTTGACTTCCTTCAGGAGTTCAGGAGTAACAGCAGGTGCGACAGTGTTGATGAGTCCCTTAGTCTCCTTGATAAAGCTGGGGGACAGGAGGGTATTGCCGTTCTTGAGAAGGGTATTCACCTCCTTCAGCAGGTCGGGTGTCACATAAGGAGCCACGGTGTTGATGAGGCCCTTAGTTTCCTTAACAAAATCGGGACTCAAGAGGTTGTTGCCATTCTCAAGAAGGCTGTTGATCTCCTTGAACAGCTCGGGCGTAAGCACGGGGGCGACAGTGCCGATGAGACTCTTGGTTTCATGGATAAAGTCCGCAGTCAAGAGCTCGCTGGCGTTTTCGAGCAGACCAGTAAGCTTATTGATCAGGCTCTTGGTCAGGAGGCTGGAGGCAGTATCGATCAAGGCCTTGGTTTGGTCCGTGGTCTTGTCATCGAGGAGGTAGGCAACGTGGTGGAAGAATGACTCGATGTCCCCTAGCAGAGTAGGAGCCAGAAGGCCCTTAACGCCTTCCAAGAAGCTCACGAAGTCCTTGAAAGAGTCGAGGAAGGTGCCGTCGAACGAAAGCAGATTCCCATCGTCATCACCATCAGCGTGGATACTATTCGCATATCCACCAGGGGTAGCAAAGGGCGTCGCAGACTGGGTGCCAGTGGCCGTCTTGGAGTTGCCAGTGACACTGCCAGTGGCACTATTCGCAGCACTGCTGGCTACTTGCGATGAGGGTGTCTCGGTTGGTTCCGCGGCCGGCGAGCTGGCGCCAGTGGAAGAAGGGATAATGCTGTCCACGCTCAAGGGATCTTTATTCGACTCGGCTGAGTTCGCGTGGACTGTCTGGGGAGCATCCTTGCTCTCTTGTGTTGACGGTGCAGCGGTGGCAGTGTTGGAAGCAACATCGTCGTCGTTCTTGCTGTTCACTTCGGTCGTTGGAGCAGCTTGGTGAATGGCCGGGGTTTCTGATGAGCTCGTAGCTGCATTCGCAGCATTGGCAACATTTTCCTGGACGTGGACAACAGAAGTGGTCTCCGTTCCTGCCTCGGAGCTGACACTGGGCTGGACATTAGGGCCGGCCAACGCAGTGCCAGACAGCACGAGGGTTGAGATGAAGGCAGCGGAGAAGCGCATTTTGGATTGTCGATCTGCACGCACGCAGGGGACGAACGCGGCGGGGAATGTTTGCCGGGAGCTGACGTCTAAGGAAATCCAAGACTGGTGCTTCTGGGTGGTCCCCTTTTATGAACCGGACATTACTCTCCATAGATCCGCTCTCAAGCCAGCAGCGGGGTCAGGCCGAGGACACTTGCACTCCACATGTGAGGATTTGCACCCCAAACCTCCATTTTCCTTCTCTGATGTCAATCCCTGAAAAGGAGAAGTTCCCCTTTCCGACCCGCGTTGGACGGCCGTGGTTGGACTTCACGCGCTGGATCTCTATATCCTTGGACCGGAACGAAAGCGAACGGTCCCATCTGGAGCATTGTTCCTATTCAGCCAATGGAAAGACAGACTAGCGCAGCTAGTGTCTTGGTCTCGCGGGGAAGATGAACGAGAGAAGCGGGAAAATGCGATACGACGTGTTCGCGTGTTCTGCTCAGGGTCCGGAGACCGAATGGCTGCCCTTGCCCTTGCAGATCAGCACTGACAAGTATGTTCTTGGCTAATGAGAATGGACGGGTACCTGACTGCCCGCTCGCTTACCTTGGGGTTCAGTCAGAGTGGGTTCTTCATCGTCAAGTTGCTGATCTCCTGTCAACCAGCACTTCCTGTTTTGGTGTCTCGTTGTTACCCAGCAGATTAGATCGCTAGGACGATGACTGGACTGAAATAGATCCCATCAAGCGACTTGGGGCTCCCCAGTTCTGTTCTTTTCCTGCTGTAGATCCTGACTGGAAATGCCTGTGAATCTCGATTTCTGGGTTTGGATCTCTACACAATGATAGTTTGGGGCGTTGAGTTTGCATGTCTCATTTCGCGTGCTGCCCTGACGACTGTGCAATGACAGGGACCGGAGGAGAATTCCAAGTCGCTCGTACGTCAGTTCTATCATAATGTGATACAAACAGTTCGAATCCCGACTCGGTCCAGTTCGCTCAGGATCGAGGGTATAGTTCGTATCCGAAATGCTTCTCGGGTGGCTGCATGACACCCGCACACAAAGCAGGGAACCCTGCAAGGGTCAATTCAAAGCAAGCGGAGCAATTGGACCCCAGTGGAGCCTCCGTTCTTCGCGAGCGTTGCTAGCGGGGAGATCGGCGCGGGGTTCAAGTTGTCGGGGTTCGCTTGAAGGGAAACCCCGATGCAGAGTTTGATCGATTCAGATTTATCGCTATTAGAATGTTTAGCCAACAAGTCGAACATCTGAAATATGCGGAGATTGATGTCCATAGTTCAATGCCAAAACTAGTTCCTTTTCCGGCTGCGGTTCTACATCCGTTCCCAGATTATTTCCAACTGGAATATACCAAAATGACTTTTCATCCGATCCCGAGCCTCGTGCCCCTGGTCGATCTTCATGAAAAACGGCGAATAGGATCCATGGGTGCGTCCGTGCTAACACTTTCTAGCTTTCTTCGAAGCGGCAGACTCGGAGACGGAGTCTATCTTCCACCGGCGAACGTAACGATCTTCGTAGGTCAGCTACCTCGGAAATGAGGGTTCTATGGCCAGTTATCCTTGTCGTGTGATCACCGTCCCGACACCTCGAGCTAATGCGCGGTCCCTGGGGAGCTCGCTTAGCCCCTGATCTACAAATGGACTCAGTTGGCGTCTTTTGGTCCATTTGGATGTTACTCTATGACATAGGCCCAGAAAGGTTGTTGGTGCGTAGATTATAGCTTTTTGTAGCTACATGAATTTTTCTCTGGACATCCTGCTCAATAAAACCAAACATTTTGCACTTCTGAAAGCAACGAGATTGAGGCGCTCTTACGCCCATCAGTAGCGGGCTGCATTCGCTTTGCCGAGCCAGGTGCATTACTGCGATCAATGAAACAGAACAACATCCAAGAAGGACTGTCTGGGTGCTCCGTACATAATGAGTTGATCGGTGTCACTTTTGATGAGATATCCTAATATTTCGATGGTATCCATTTGCCGTCCAACTGCATGATGAAGTGATTGGCCATTTCGAATATAGCTTTTCCAAGTTCGTCAGTTGAGCGGCAAAGCAATGTAGCAACGTGGTTGGTTTTTTGAAATCAGGTGCCGGGTCATCAATGAGAAAGATTCGGTCTAATCTTGCCAACCGATTGTGAGATAACTTTTCCACTTGGCGCTAGGTCATTCGCTACAAAAGGCAAACAATGGCGTCATTATCGGGCTTTTCGGGTATGTTTTATTCGTGAAAGCCATCTTCTGAGTCGATTCCACCATTTCCTCTCTGTGTCGATGATACAAGAAGCTTTCCAAGGGGTGATGGCCTCGGAGGCTCCGTTGTCTCGCAGTAATCGGCCTTGAGCGGGTCGTCGACTCGGTGCCATGTGATCGGTACAGAGCTTTCTGAAAATGTTCGGAGCTGTCACCTCGATTAGACAACGAATTTATGTTCAAAATAGTTGAGTGGAGAAGTACCCTATCTTCGACAACCTTCCAATGACGAGGGGGAGACGGAGTATGTTTTGAACGGTACACATGCAGCGATTGTAAGCTATTGGCCTTCCCCCAAATATCCAACAACGTCGAGATAAAATGCTTTGAAGCATCATCCAACCTCAAAACACCATGCTGGATCCTCTGCAACAAAGGTTCGCCGATAAACTCCGTAATATCCATCCGCCGCATCACGAAATAAGTAGGCGGGGGACTGTACAGATTCAGCGGAATCTTGTATAGAACCTCGAGTGCTTCTTTCGTAATTTTTCGATTTAACAGGAGGATGGCAGGCGTATTGCGCTCAATATATGGTCGTGGGTAGGCACAGACAGGGCCGCGGGCACGGTCCATTTCCGCAGCCGCTAGGAGCTCTATTTTGCGATAGCCACTGACATATTCATTTGGGTTTAGCGAGTATGCGTAGATAATTAGGCGGATCTCGGGCGGGAGGTTGAGGAATGAGAGCATTTTCACGGTTGTGCTTTTTGAAGCTCTCCGGGAGAGATGGTGAGGTCGTCTGCGTAGTCGGTTTGCCCCTCTTTGGTACGTTGCCACTCACCCTTCCCGCTTGGTTTTTTTGCCTCTTTGCCGCGGGAAAGATCTATAGCCTCTTCTGTCCAGTACCTCCTGCTTTGGCGGACGATTGCTTCAGTTTATCCTCGCAGTTCTCTGATGGTGCGGGCGAGAAGCTGTTCTCGTGCGCATCGGTTGCGGGGTTAGCTTCCCCTGCGTCGGGAGCCGATGTCATCACCGTAAGTCGTAGAAGTCTTTCGCGATTTTGAATGAATACAGAGGAGGATTGCAATGGTATCGTTTTGAAGTTAGTGCGTGGCTCTCACAAGGCTGCATAGTGACGGTGGTTGAAGGCAATCCCAGTCTGGACGAGGAACTCCCAGCAAATCCCGATCTCTTCCAAGTACCCGGACAACTATTGACATACCTGTATATGGCATTCTCCTATTTTAAATTCGAGACTTGAGAAGGAGATTAAACATAGTCACTTTTCTCGAGCATAAAATTAGCTTTGTATGCTATGTTTCGCCATAGATGACCTTGGTTGCCCTAAACGCCGTGCCATGAACTAAATGGACTACGCACTTCTCTCCTCTCCTAGCATCTACTAAGAGCAAGTGTAACCCTGTATCTTACTTCGGACGTGTTCCATTCCAGCAAACCACCGAATCAGTCTCATTTTCATCGTATCATGTCCTCCATAACAAAGATTCTCAAAAACGAGACGCTCTCATCGGTCCTGAATACAGAAAAATCCAGCAACGGCGAAGTAAAACGGCTTCACCATATCCCACGGCCCGCAATCACAGAAGCAGAGCGACAATGGAAACTCGGCCAGATGACAGTTGCCTTTCGCGTATTCGCGAAACTCGGATTCGCCGACGGGAGCAGCGGACACATTAGCTTACGCGGTACATGATTAAAGCCCATCGTCAAGATCTTCATCAGTAACTAATCTTCTCAGATCCTATCGAGCCCCAGAATTTCTGGGTCAACCCGTACGGAGTAAGTCGGGGTAACGGCGAAAAGGTCACGATTGTGCGTGACTTTTTGTTGTATAACCGTGGTGTTTCCGCCCGGCGGTTCGCCACTTTAACATGGTGTCGTCCAATTTCCGAATAAAGCCTATTTGCCCTATTGAAGGTATCAGACATGGTCCGCATCGATGAAAACAGCATTCGCGTAGATGGTGCCGACAAATCCGTCAACACCGCTGGATTCATGATCCACTCCGCTATTCACCAGCGACGACCTGATATCCATGCCGCATGCCATATGCATAGTCCCTACGGGAGGGCGTGGAGTACATTCGGGAAACCGATCAATATTATCAATCAAGGTATGGATTTCGCTTTTGCCGCCACATCTACTTTGAGGCTGCTAACTCTGTCTAAAGATTCCTGCATGTTCTTCGACGACATTTCAGTCTACCCAGCATTCGGCGGCGTGGTATTCACACAAGAAGAAGGCCAGCAAATTGCAAGCTACCTCAGTCCTAAGAATAAAAATCTGATAATGCAGAATCATGGCCTGCTTACGGCCGGTGGAACGGTCGCGGAAGCAGCGGCTTTTCTCATCGCGATTGAACACGCGTGTCAAGCACAGCTCTCGGTGGAAGCTTCTACTGCGCCGGGCTCGCTTGGGGCTGTTTCGAGTGAGCTGAAGAAGTCTTTTGTTGATTATGAGACTGCTGTGTATACCAAGAAAGGCACGGGCTCGCCGGAAGCAATGTATATGCAGGTTGAGCCGTAGTATCAGTTGTTACTGAAAGAGACTGGTGGTGAGTTTCTCGAGTGATTTAGGTTAGTATATTGTTATAATGTTCTTGTCAATATCGTGGTGCTTCTAAATTTAGATCGCCTGAATGGCATGCACAAAATGATCGGATACTTTAAATAGGCATACATTAGCAGAAGTGATAAGATCATATGGTATCCATCCCATTTCAGAATGGTCAGGTGCGTCATGATATCGGACGCATTGAAAGTGTCGGCAAAGAAAATCTAATCAGATGATTCAGTTTAACGTTTGCTAACCTCGTGACCTTTCAGATAATTTCCGACATCCATATATGCCTCCAGACTCACTACCTGCCATCGGAACAGGCTTGCATCACGTGAGAACAATGACCATAACCCACGAAACACCAGTAAAACAACCCCCAAAACAAAACCATTATTACCATCCCGTATGCAAAACACATCATAACAAAATATCCGGCCACAAACCTAAACAGCGGTGTGATATCTCTGATCAAGAGCATTTCCCGGGTCGGCGCTACCAGATCCAAAAAACAAAGGAATCGACCCCATACTGACTCCCGACTCGGAGGGAAGAATCCAAGCACACATACGTAATGATCTAAATGCTGCTCAGACCGCTCCAGAATATGGCCTGTTATGCCATACAGGCGGTGGGTTTTTTTTTGCCAGAAAGGGAAGTCGAACGGTGTCAGCAATAACCGTCATTGGCTGATGTGCGATTCTAAGCGCCCGTGTCGTAAAAATATCTCGGCGCCCAAACCCGGAACCTTGGTTGAGATCTTGTTGATTTTCCAGTGGTCTAGAATTTCTTGAGGGAGAATTCGGGATATGGTCTTGAAGATTTTGAATGGGTGGCTTGGTTCAGGTGCTGCAGTTTGACTAGATTGGTTATGGGTGGCTGTGTGGGTTATTTTGTCGCAATATCTATTTTCCCCATTTTGTATAGCAGGTTGTAGAGCCGAGGATGTTGTTGGTGTTCCTAATTTTGTCAGGTGTCTGCGTTGTTGCTCTCAGTTTACAGGTGCAGGTATAGTGTGACTTTTCATCTGCATCATAGTGTACTGTCGTCGGGCGCTCGGCTCCACAGAAAACATAGAGATGCAATTATCCTTCTTGGAAACTAGATCCATATGAGAACAGTCAATCATTTCTGTATTGAAAAAGCTCTTTCGTCGGCGGTGCCCGAGTCTAGACACCCTGTCTCAAACTTTGACGACCGGCAACTGGGACAGGCCACGGAACGCTGACCCGTCGGATGCTAACTAGACATGGAAGTTTGATATTGCCCGAAACTACTGATCTTCTCGTTGAGTGTAAGTGATGTATCATATTGGACCTTTTGGTTTGGGGTCATCCGTCAGGGTTACAGACGCAGTTCAAACAGTGATGCGATCTCGATCCTAACCTGATCTACAATTTGCAAATTTTCCACCGATATCCACCCCGGCCCTGACGACCGATTCTCAACATTACCTTGAAGGAATGACTCATCTGTCACTATGTGATGCATCATCAAGTATTCTCGATGTCTGTCTGTCATGCGACAATCTATCGTTGCGAAATTCTCCGTATAGTGCAATCGGCGTAGGATCGACGGCAGCTCGGTTTCAAATTCAGCGTCATCGACCCAATATGACTCATAATTTATTTTTCTACCAGGTGGAACTCTTCAGTCCTTGTCGCGATGACCCGAACCCAGGGCAATATTCAATAATATTCGATGGGGATGTTTGGGAAGCCTCATCTTGCATTTGTAGGGCTCTTGGGTGAGGAGAGGGTAGTTTGAGTGATCGACGTTTCATACGAATTGATTGGCAAGCAACGCAATTTCCCTCGGATAAATCCTCCTAAGCGCTGAATAGTATGGATCATTAAGCATAAGGGCATTAATAGATCAAACATTACTCCAGTCGTAGTTAGGCCCTAGGGTAGAACTAACTCTTCCCGGCTGTTCGGCTCGATACCCAACAGCCACATGGTGGCGAGTGACGTGGCGCAGACGCCGTGTGGCAGTGCAGTCAACATGGTCCTATTTTAGGAAGTGCGTTGATTCTGCCCGCTTATCGGAGACTCGGGCACCAACAACGAGAAAAAAAATCTTGCGCGATGCAATGCGGAGCACAGAAATGACGAAGCTGCCTGTCTACTGTACCGTGCTGAATCAAAGCCTACCTCCGATTCCAACCGGCGCTGTGCCTCCTCCCCCCAATACACACTCCAGACCACATGATCGAACTCATATGCCGCCAGGCTTCAGGGTTTATGAAACGGGAACCAGTGATTGCACGAGACAGACCCCAATGCGCGTGGTGGGCACGATATAGGAAAAGGGGCGCTGTGGGATGAGATCACCGGGTTCACGGGGGAAAATCCGAGGGCAGCACGAAATAACCGGTATCGTACCTCGTACATACATTCCAGTGGTGACTCGCAAAGGTGGAGGAAGGGAAGTGGGCGCCTCCCCAAAGTCTAGCGATGACGGACCGTCGAGGCTCAGCCCAATCGCAGATCGCAGCAGGGATCTCAGCTGGGATGCGCATCGGCCGGCTTCGGTCGTCGGCGAATCCGCGTGCTGAAGCGGCCCAAGACCGGGCTGCCCCACGTCTGCTCGACCCTCCATCAGCTGGGGGCGTCCATGGTTGTGGTGGACTAGTGCAGTCGACACATCCGAAAATGAACGGGAGAGAGAGGGTGTGTGTGTGGACGAGGGGGTGTGTCGAGTTTCTGCAGTTCTGCTGTAACCTTCCCCCTTTGATTCCTCCTGAAACACCAACGGGCGTGATCCAGGTTGAGAAACGTGGGATTCTGCAGTGCGATCTTGCTCTGGCGGCATTCTGCGTAGCGTCGACCGGGCCTGGAGAGGCGAGTAGGGTTTGTGGAGTCGTTAGCTGCATGGAGGCGCTTGAAGATTCCAGGCCGGAACCAGCGAGATGGGACGGTCTAGAGACATCTGTAGAAATGATTATGTTTCGGTGCATGAGGCCCATGTCGACTCTGAGGACGCATGCAGTACCGTGCATACACACCTTGGAATCTCTGGCAACCCAAGGCGAAGGAGCAACAGGGCCAGCTGAAGATCTTTCGGTGCCGTCGAGTCAACACGACTTGTGCGCGAGGCAAAGCGCCCCGGCAGACCTAAACAGGAATCTCGGAGGATTAGCTGGCCCGCACTTTTCGCGCGGATCATCGGGGCTTAGCTTTTGCAGTTTGGGGCATCTTGCAGATGGCACTGGTCGAATGGATGTGCAACGCGCAGGCCGTGAGACTCAGTAGCCCTACATTCCTCCTCAGCCAATGTATGTAGGAGGAGAACGATACGATCAAGTTTGACTGTTTCAACGGCGGTTGGTCTGCGTTTCAAATGCATCTTGTGCCGTAGCTAGTCCGCTGGTGTTCACCTTGGGTAGTGTAGTGTGTGAGTATACTGCGTTGCCACTCGGGGAGTCCGAGAGGCGATACTCGTACCGTACCGACTCCATCCGCCTGCATACACCCAGATACGAGCCCTACCCTCGCAAGCCGGCAATACCATACACACGTACATCCCAACTATACTCGTCCCCACCGCCCACTCCTACTTCAAACGCTGCCTGCCTTCGTCTTCTCTCGCTATATCTAAATTTTTCTTCTTTGCGCATTCGCCCGCACTAATTAGTCTTCGCGCCTTCTTTTCAACCTCTCCAACTGTCAGGCCCTCCACGGAGGATGCGATCGATCTAAACGAGATTCAGAAATACACCATCTCCAGGGAATCTTCCAACTTGTGTGGGCGAATGTCGCCTTTATGATTGTGCTTCCGACCTACATTCTTTTATAACGCCAACTTTCTATAAAGTCTTTATATTTATTCGTTCTTTCTCGACTGTGGAGCTAACTAAAGAAACGCCGGACGTATCACCCAACTGTCGCCCAGAGTCATAATGCCCACCGTCTTACTGCCCTCATCGGCGGCCGCCTTTGCGCCGCGCTCGTCACCCAATGTCGTCCTCAACACCAAAGTCGCGCCGTGGTTGACTGCGACCCTCAAGCGAGTCAACCGAGTCAAGCGCCCGCTGAACAACGTCACCCAACATACGCGCTGTCTGACCGAGACACTGTCGTCGAACAATGCGATCTGGACCCTCTGCTCGATGATGTTCACCAAAGCACCCGACTCAGAACTGCGCAAGGACGATAACCCCCTCGTGGAAGGCCTTTTCAACTACCAGATGATCCATATGGAGGCCTACGTGGTGCACGTCGACATGGTATCCCGCAACGAAGTCGTATTCAAGTTGACCCCGGAGACGATCGAAGCCCTGGTGGACTTTCACAAAGAGATTTACTCCGTCGACGCCGCCGCCAACACGTGGGACTGGTCGGGCAAACAAGCGCAATTGAAGAAGCTGCAGGATGAGTTCGTGCAAGCCGCGAACAAGTTCGTCTACCGCACCGATGCCGAAGCCCTCGAGGGCCTAGAGGAAGACGGGGCCGGCGAGCTCCTCTGCGGCCGCAGCGAGGACGCCCAGTCCGCCATCTCGGGCCTGTTCGTGCCTCTGCTGCCTCCGCCGCCGCGCGTGGTCGATGTCCTGCGCCCAGTTCCGCTACTGCCCAGCTCGACGGGTTCAGAGACCTGGTGGCATCCCAACGCGTCGCAGATGGAGTCGTGGAAAGTAATGCCGCCCAGTCCATCCCCGGCGAGCACGGGCGATTCTAACGCGAATCTCTGGGCCAGTCTTGGTTTCGGTGATCCTCACGCCCAACTGCCCTCGCCCACCCCGTCTTACAGCCAACCCTACACCACGGCCCCGTATCCGACCTATGACAGCATGGCGGCCACCTCCGCGGCCATTGCCACCCTGCCACTGCCCAGCATGCTCGTGCAACCCTGCAGCACGGCTGCCAACATGGCCGGTTTCGGCGGCTGGGAGAACTTCGCGCCCCTGCAGTATGCCACGACCATCTAGCTCCCGGCGCGGAGTAGACCTGGTGTCGACTCCCTACCCGCGGGGACTCCTCAGCCTCCAGTCACAGAACCAGACTATGGATTCCTGACGTAGATCGTCCAAGATCCTAGTCCGTTCTTCGTGCGACGAATTTGCAATCGATACAACAATAAGAAACGCGCTCCGCATTCCCGACTTTGGCATTCTTGACGGCGTTCGAATGACTCTGTGCATCTTTGATACTCCACGTCGCCCATTGCATCAATATTCCCGAATAATTCTTGACAGCATTCGCGTTTATTTTTTATTATTTTTTTATTTTATTTTTATTTTTTTGCTTTTTCTGCTATTTTGTGCTATTTTGTCTTGTTAACCAGCCAGCGTCAGCGTTTTGATTTATTTGTCTGCGTTTTGCATCGAGAAGCGGCGGGTCGGCTCTTGTGTTCACTTCTCTTTTGTTTCATTTCCCGCATATATGTCATGAAGACCAGGTTTTGCCTCGCGGCACGGGATATGAAGTTGGATGTGGAATGTCCATTATGTCTTTGATTCTCGCGTCGCGGTTTGAATAGAGGACAACAGGGGGGATCTTCGGTCGTGTTGAACCGGCTTCGGCGCGCTGATTCCCCCTGTCTGATCCTTTGTCAAGGACACTCCTTCTGGTCTCTGGAGACCGGACTGGCAAACGCCATCACTGGGTCGTTTGAGGAACGTCTACGCGACGGTATGGCTCGCCAACATTTGACATGTCTGGTCCAGCCATACCTTTGCCCGCCTACTGTGGTCTATGCCGATGGTTCCCCGCGGCGAGAACAAGCGCCACCACCTCGTCTGATCCGGATCCCTCGCCTGTGGCGAGCTCTGGGGGCGAGGAGTCGTGGATGGAGTCAGGTCTGCGACCTTTGCCCTCCATCCCGCTCCACGCGATGATGTTGGACGGCACAACCCCTCGATGCTCGAGATTTTATCGGCATATGACTGCAGCTGGCATTTAGGTTCATCTCCTATACCCTCCGGGCTGGGTTTGTTTGATTACCCGGAGGAGCTCGGTTGGTCGGGGGACTCTATCACTGGATGATGAGTCTTCATTCTTTGTGCCTCGACACCGGGAATCGGATGCTGGGACTTTCGTTCTTTTTGTCTGCGATCGGCGGCTAGTCCGCTTCCGCTGGCTGTCTCTCTTCTCCTGGTTTTTTGTCACTATAGCTTAGTCTGATTTGTATGTATCTTTTAGCTTAGTTGAATCAGGTACACGCAAATTGTTCAGCAGTACACTGTAGTTGTTTGTTCCTGTGCCAGAATCCTATAAAACAGTCTCGCCATGAAACTATCCCAAGCTATCAGATCCTTTGTTTCGGTAAGAATTGAGCTACAGTACTATCCTACATCTGGTATGCAATCTGTCTGATTTCACATAGGATACTTCCACGCTTTCGGTAACAAATAACCAACCAGCCAAATCAAAAATTCCTAGAGAATTTTCAAAGGGTAAAAATACATTGCAAATTGAAATTTCATATATCAATCCTCTAGCTCCCTGACCAAATTTCAGTAGAAAAAAACAAACCACAAGCAGATGTATAGACGTCGTTCCACAGCGGGCGCAGCTCCAGGCCCATGACGTCAGCAAATCCAGGCTGAAGCAGGCTTGGCCGGTCGATCTACGAACTCCAGTGCCGTGGCGATTGTATCTTTCTTGAAAGCACGGACGGAGACGCGAATTGAACAAGTTAGTCCCTGGTACTTCACCCTGATCTTTTGGGGAGTTACCTGCCAGTGTTATTGTCATATCCGGTGGTTGCCATCTCCGTCGGTCCCCGCTCTTTGAACTCCGCAATTACCCTCGATCTCACCTTCCTGCCCCTTGTCCGCCATCAGGGGCTCAATCGTTCTGTTTTCTCGCTTGTATAGTGCTTGTTTAATATCGGTAAGATCTACTGGATTTACGCTCTCATTGAATGCCAGTGTCGCTCTAGTGAAGGTCGCTGATCGCAGATGGTACGACCTCGCTGTACTCCGAATCCATTGCTGACGAATGTTCCCTGGATATGCAGGTCTCATACAACTACCTGATACCTTGTCCATACGATTATCCGAAGCATTCTTCATCAATCCACATCCGCGCCCTCATGGCGACTCTTCACCAGGCCCTGCAATGCCTCAAACCGACGACCTGGGACGCAGTCCCCCAAACCCCCGACGACCTCCGCGATTACGTGCGTGAAATCTTCAAGGACAGCAGACTCGTCGCCGAATCTCTTCCAGACCCTCCACCCTACGAGAACGAAGAGAACCCACCATCCTCTCGAGTTACCCCCTCCTCCGCACGAGTGGCGGAGACAGACCCGGACATCACACCACTCCAGAAACAATGGGGCAAACCCATCAAAATTGGGGGGCCAAAAGAGAACCCTCTCGGCCTTCATGTGTGGAAACTTTCCGCGAACGACGGAGGCGGCTCTTGGTTCGGAAGACGGAGTGTGCACGAGGGCATGCCATACACGCGATGGCAGGAGAAGATGTCTTCCGAATACGACGAGACGCTCAAGGTCAACCGGAAGAAGATTGAGAAGGGGCAGACGCCTGATAAGAGTATTCGGGGGATTGGAGCTGAGGAGAAGGTTGAGTCGATTGAGGTTAAGGATGATGATGGTTCGGTGCTAGGCCAGGTGATGGTTTATCATGTTTCGGCGCAGTTTCCTAAACCCACCGCGCCGCGCGATTTTGTCGCGATGATTGTTACTTCCGAGGTTGGGTTGCGGGTTGGTGGGTCGAAGCAGGCTGGTCGGAGTTGGTTGATGATATCTAAGCCTTGTGAGCATCCTGATGTACCGCATAAGACGGGGTATACGCGGGGTGAGTATGAGTCTGTGGAGCTCATTCGGGAGGTTCCAAGGAAACGCGAGGATAGCTCGTCGAGCAATGAGGACTCCAAGGGATGTACAGAGAAATCGTCGAAAGATGATTCGGGCCAGGAGAAGCATGCTCAGGAAGAAATACACCCGGTCGAGTGGATCATGGTCACGCGAAGTGATCCTGGTGGTAACATCCCTCGCTGGATGGTGGACAAAGGCACACCTAAGAGTGTTGGAACCGATGCTGCGAAGTTCGTCGAATGGGCTACTCAAGACGAGGAATCTCAGAAGAAGTCGTCCGAGGACTCCAGTCAGAACTCGCAGAATACCACGAAGTCTGGGGAAACAGACAGCCTGAGTTCCGACCACGAACACTCAGACTCAGATTCGGACTCGACCGAGATAGATACCCATCCTCACCATGGCCTCATTGCCAGCGTCACGGGCTTACTCAACACTGGATTCGAAAGATACGCGCCACAGGCTGTGTTAGACTACATTCCACACCAATCACTCTCTCACAGCAGGTCCAGCAGCCATGTACTTCCCCCAGAAGTATCCACGAAGCACCGATCTCGCAGTCCAAGCAGAACAACCCTCTGAGCGACTCTGAGCCAGCACAACCCCGTGAACCCGACCAAGTCTCATTATCCTCAGCCCAATCCGAAGGCGCCATCCCAGGATTGGAACAGAACAACCTCCCCCCTGCGGAACTCATGCAAATGGCCAAAGCCAGCAAGCTAAGCTCCCACGAAAAAGAGCTCGCCAAACTAGCCCTCCGCAAGCGCGAAATCGACGCAAAGCTCGACACCATCCGCTCAGAACTCGACAAATTCCACCTCACCTCCCAAAGCAACCCAGGTACACCATTAAAGGGAGCCTTCGATGTAGGAGACAGCAGCGACCAGTCGGGCATACACAAGCGTCCCTCAGACAAACGCTCCTCAACACCCGCCAGCTCAGCCACACAACAAAGCAACGAAGGACAGTCTTCGCAAACTCAGACCCAGCCGCAGACGCCTCAGCCCGAGCTCCCAGCGCATATGCACAAGGCTGCGTCGCAGCTTTTTAATGAGGAGGCTAAGTTGTTAAAGCAGTTGAGGAAGGTCGAGGGGAGTCAGTTGAAGGTTGCGTCGAAAATTGAGGCGAAGCAGAAGAAGGAGGCTGATCGGGAGGAGAAGTCGAAGTCCAGGTCTGAGGTTGAGAATCTCAGGAATGAGATGAAGGAGATGAAGAAGGAGATTGGGAGGTTGAGGGGTGAGAGGCAGAAGTGGGTTGATTTGGTTGCTTCTTTGCAGGCGGAGAATACGAAGTTGGCTGCCAGGAGTGAGCGGGAGTAGTACACTACAGTGCTTTATATCTGGTGGTTTATTGGAGGAGGTGTATATAGTCCTATGATTAGTAAAGACTCTCGTTTACATTGGTATTCTCCTTAGCGATATCTATTTTCGGCAGTGATGCATTGACATTTCCTTTGGAGAATTGCAAGATATCGGTTTATCTTTATGGTTGCTTTCTTAAAAAAACTACACTGCATCGTAGCCGTCGAGTTTGTGTGAATCGAATGTTCACCTCCAGGATTCTCACGCCCGTTCTCTTCCATTCGCTGCGTGATGCTTGCGCTTGCGTCTAGGCTTTTCTCTGTCCTTCATGTCCGTTTAAGGTGGACTGGGTCGACGCCGGTGCAGTGTGCTTTGAAAATAGTCACAACCTTTTGGAATTTGAAAGGATACTCAAGCCTTCCCACCTCTTAAAGGTATCTTAAAAGCACCAAGCATTCCTTGTGAGAGCTCTCGAGTACCTCGATTGCGGACCTTTAACAAGAATAACATCCAGTAGTAGATCATCTCTTCAGAGTCCTGCGTTGGCTTCGTGGACCGAGCTCTAGAAAGATGGTCATGTAGTTGGAACAACATTCCCACTTCTTCACTCGAGGCGTCACAGGCCAGCTGGTTCTGGACATGAAGACTGCCACCAACAAGGCGTATGTTCTTGATAAACGCTTAAATCCAGTGAATCGTTCGATCATGGTCCATTCCTCACCTTAACCTTGAAGACTCGAAACGTTCCCCTTTCCTTCCATTATGACCGCCGCCTTGAGGATGTTCGTAGGGTCGGCGAGGCCGAGAACATAGCTCAGAGGAAGGAGAAAGTGTAGGCAAAACGCACCATGCTCCTTTGGCTTGGGTCCTTGGGGTCAGTCTTACTTCATCGTGTCAAATTTTATTAGCGGGTGGACGAATCTCTTTGATGAAGTTGTCGCTTGGGCATGGAACATCCCTTGATGTAATATTCGTGGCAAATCCATCCCAACCTTTGCTGCTTGTGACTGCGAAAGCAATTCTTTCAGCAGATTTGCATCTCGCGGCTGATTTTGTCAAACCACACTGTCTTTCTGAAAAAAAGGTCGAGCCACCAACAATTTTATTAAACCACTCCCCTTTGGTGATGATGTATCGATTTGGCCAGGCTTGAAGAGTCTCGAGGCTAAGCCCATATCATGGCCCACCAAGACATCTTATAGCACAATTGACCGAGTCTGCAGTTGAATGCCGTTTTATAAGTATTTTCTCTTGCGAAGTAAATAGCTCGGTGGAATTTTCCGCATCAGTAGGGAATTCCTGTCGTCAGAGTTGGCTATCATTGATTGTGTTGTAGCACAAACCTTTCTTGTCAGGGTGTATCAACCACCAAGGATATTATCAAAACACTCTTTGTTGGTGGTATCGACAAGGCCGTCTCCGATATAACTGGTCTGGATGAGGTAGTCTTTGCGTGGTATCTTGTCAGCCATAAGAAAAATTCGAAAGCGATTTGAAGTGTGTAAAGAAGGTTGAGCCATGGTAGAGAGCTGAGGACAATCAGAATGAGGGGATGAGAGAGAGTATGGAATGAGAGGGATGGAAGGAGAGGGAGAATGAGAGAGGGAGAGGAGTACAGTAGTGAGAGTGCGTGGATGAGAGAAGAGAGAGGGAGAAGGAGAGAGGAGAGAGGATCATGGTAGAGAGCCGGGAGGGAATGAGGTGCAAGAAAGGAAGAACGTGTATGTGAAAACAAAGAATGTGTTAGACATATTCAGTTCGCAGTCACTTAAACCTACTATAGTGAGTAGTGTGAAATTCAAAATGGGGCTGCAAGATCGTATTCAGAGATGAAGCGAACACAGCACTCGAATTGGTCATGATGAGACTGCGAAAGCTCAGCGAATTTCGCTTGGATTGGTGAGCGCATTGCTATGCACAGGCAGAGTACTGGTGGGTTCACGGAGACAGGAGTAGATTGAAGGCGGATGGGAAAGAGATCAAAACGGTAAGAGTGAGGATTCCAAGGTCAAAAAGAGAAATCAACTTCACTCTTCTGCAGGGTCATCGAAAGGGAAATAAAGTCAATTGGTGGGGACAACGGGTCAAGTCTACGCGGACGCGCCGTATTACTACTCAGTTTACTCTATCGGGGATGTTTGCTTTGAAAGAAATGCGAATGCTGGGAATCCGTTCTCGGGTTGGGGAACCTGAGAGAAATCCATTTAAAACTTCATTGAAAACTCCATAGAAGCCATTAAGACCCCCTCTAGCCCTTTGAAACTCCGATTTGAAGAAGGAAAAAGAAAAGAAAAACTCCTTGGCCATGCACCTTGGGAATGCGAATGAAGAACGTGGCAAGTAAGAATTACTTGGTGGCGCCATTGGCGATGTCGTCGGTAGTGGTGGCATTGGCCGAGGCCAATGCCTCCTGCTGCTTCTGCATCTCAACTGCCATTAGGTAGTCGAGTTCTTCTTGTCCGACGTCTGGAAGTTCGGGAGTAGTTGGCATTGGCTCGGGTTGCTTCAGCTTTGGAGCCTGGTATCAGTGTTACTTACCTCAGCAGTCTCGGAGGGAACCCAGCCCCGGATGAGGTGCTCGTACTGTTCCATGCGAACCTCCTCGGGGTGAAGACCCATACCGAGGGCAGTGAGCTCCAGCAGGGGCTGGTGGCCGATGAAGGAGTGGGCGGTGTCACGCACGATGTTATCGAACCACTCTTTTTTGGTGGTATCGGCGTGTCCGGTTCCGACGTGCTTGGCCTGGAGGGCCTCGAGATTTTGCGTGGTCCGAAGCTTGTCAGCCATCGTGAGAGGTGTCGAAGCGAATTGAGAGATATAAAGAAGGTTGGAAGTCGGTTTCGATAATGAAAAAGTGGGTGGATGTGAATCGGACGCGGACGAGTGGGGAATTGAAGAAGGGAAGTTGAAGGCGGGACCCCACCTCGTTCAAGAACCGCGCAGAGAGTTGTCACGTGATACCGCATCCAAACACAATCTGCCCGCGTCGAAATCTGGCCATTTAATTGCATCTTTGGACGTCGCATTTCATGGGATGGTCTGCTTCATGAGGCTTATTGACTGCGATGTTTGATTCTGGAGATACGCCGCCATTGCCGTCACGGATAGCAGCACTAGTTCATGCGCATTTCGATGCTCTTCCCCAGCGCTCTAAACCACATGTCTACCCTGATGGGTCGAGAGAATGGATTCCTATGACGGGCATTGTGGCCGTTGTTGGTATGACTACCTACAAATGGAGATTTTCATAGATCAGCTGCTTATACATTGAATAGGAGAGAATACTGCTTCAGAGAGTCTGCACTGTATAGCTATCACGTACGGACTATACCGGCCCTTCATAACAAAGGACAGTTCATGTGAAGCTAACAGTTATCTAGGAGCGGCGCGAAATGCCTCTCAGCTTCTCATATCCCACGCTGTCGGGGTCTCGTTCTACATGACTGCCACGCCGAAATTCTAGCCATTCGAGCATTCAACTACTGGCTCCTGACCGAATGCCACGGACTATTAGCAGAAGAGAAAATCACAGACCCATCTATTCAAACCGACTCACAACCGAACAAAACCCAACCTCCCAGCTCCCCCTTCATCCGCAAACGAGAACGAAGAAACGACACACAAACACCCGAGAACTCAACAGAATGGCCCCCATTCGAGCTTCAACCCGGCCTCAAACTCTACATGTACTGCACCTGCGCACCCTGCGGCGACGCAAGCATGGAACTCTGCATGGCATCCCAAGAAGACGCGACCCCCTGGGAAGTCGTCCGCGAGAGCAGTAGCGCACGATCCCACGAGGAAATGCTCGACGGTCGAGCCCATTTCTCGCTCCTCGGCATCGTCCGTCGAAAGCCCGCTCGTATGGACGCGGAGTCTACGCGCAGCAAATCCTGCTCGGATAAACTTGCTTTGCGACAGGTATCTTCTCTGCTATCGTGCGGGACGAGTCGGCTTGTTGCGCCGACGGAGAGTGCGTATCTAGCTGGGCTTGTCTTGCCGGCAGATGAAATTAATGCGACTGGGTTTGAGCGGTGTTTTGGCGAGAGGGGGAGGATGAAGGTGCTTGTTGGACGGACTTGGGCTGGGAGGAAGGAAGAGGGGACGATTGGGTATCGGTTTCATCCTTTTGAGGTTCTTTCTGTGCCGGCGGAGGAGGTTGAAGCGCAGTGGGCTTTTGCGAAGCCGAAGAATAATATACCGGTAGAGGAGGATGGGACTGAATCTAAAGCTCCGCCGAAGAGCAAACCGGGTAATGTGAGTGTTATCTGGGTTGCAGCACCCTCGCATGCCCATTCCTGTGCTGCGTTGTCAGATACAGGAAGTAAGTCATTGCCTTCTCTCCGACGGACCACAACAGGACTGTTCGAGAACATCATCAATGGGGTGAAGCAGGGTCACCGCGCAACTACACCTGTCGTGCGAGGTGCTTCATCGCTTTCTCGGGCAAAACTTTGGGCTCTTGTGCGGAATATAGCCCAGCCAAGCGCGTGTGATGATCTGGGCATTTCTGGAACTGGCTTGGCAGATGATACTGTCCTGCATTCATTTCAGCAGCGCGTTCTGAAACCAAGCACTTATGGAGATTTCAAGCTTGTTGAAAGTAACTCGGTTGATCCGCTTGGAGTCCGGCAAGAGGCCATGAGAGAAGCGAAGAGCGTTCTCAAGGGGTGGGTTCGGAATTCGGGGGATGAGAGTTGGGGGTTGGATGTGCTTGTTGATCCTCAGAAGAGGAAGCGTTGAATAGAATGAATAGATTATATTAATTTATTTAAGCAAGTTAGCCTATGTCAGGCACGAGCTAGTTTGGAGGCGTGCAATCGTGTACTATCATCGTAGCACTCTCGCAGCAATATTATACAGCAGAACTTTTCGAGCAGGGGTTGGGTCGAGCTAGAGGAAGAAGCGAGAAGCAAGCCCTTGCATGTTTATCATGTCAGGACAGTTAAGAATCACCGAGTTCGAAGTACTCTAGTAGATTCCAGGAATGATGCGGCTGCGCACCATGGAGGTATAACGGTCCCAATCCTTGCCGTACTTCTTGTGGCACTTCTCCTCGTCCCGCATCTCGCGGTGGATCAGAAGGATACCGAAGTAGAGCATGTAGAAGTAAGTGAGGATCATACCCCAACCACGAACTTCGGGGGTCTGCACGGCCTGCTTCTGCATGTTGCCGGTGGAGGGGCTGATGCTCTCGATAAGAGTGTACCCAGCAATGCCGGTCGGCAGGCAGTAAGCCCACGACATAACCCAGTCACCAAGGTAGTTGATGTGCCGGGCCAGACCCCACCAACCGGAGGTCATGAGTTTCGATCCGCTAGCAGTCTCAATAAACTTGATGTGCTTGACGCGGGGGTCGTTGGGGTCGGTGCGGAATCGGTTCTTCTGGTTGTTGGCGCCGCGGAAGATCGAGTATCCAACGGCGGTCACACCCAGCACCAGAGCAATGCCACTCCATCCCAGTTCCATGGGAAAGACGGATAGATAGCGGCTCTGGACGCTGTAGATGTGAGGAACCCAGACAACATCACCAAAGGAGAGCATGAAGCCGAACCCATCCATGATGACATCCATCGTGGTCATGATAGCAGGCTCCATATACAAGGCATCCAGAATATAGAAACCTTGGAAGATAGTCACCAGGACGATAGAGTCGGTCACGTAGCCGTAGGTACGGTACTGGTGGGCGACATTGGACAGATTCAGAATGGTCCATCCGAGAAGACCGGGTCGCATCTCCATGAACACCTTGATGTCAATGATGCGGGATGCCTCGCTAACGAAGGGGATAGGCAAACGAATACGGGGGTTTAGCTCCCGACCGATGAAGAAGTCGTACAAAACATTGCCGGTGTGGCCACCAGGTGCGAGTTGTCGGAGCTCCGGGTTGGGCTTGCCGGCCTCGGGGACTGAGAAGCTCTTGATGTAAACGAACAGCGCAATGGACGAGGAAATCAAGATGTTGGCGGTGATAACCTGTAGGTAATTATCCCACAGGAAGGTCCAGACGACGAAATCCGCGCCGTACATGTAGGTGCCCGTCGCGAGGCTGGAAAGGATGATGATGGCAGTAGGGAATGCTAATAGTAAACAAAAGGTCCTTAGCAAGCTTCTTCTTGGTATCATTCATTTTGAATACTCAAGCCACAGCTCTCCCAAAGCTTCCCAAGTAGTTCGGACTCACCATTAAACTTGTACTTGAGCTTTCCCCCACATGCAAGGTCAACACCCTCCGCCTCCTGACCAGGCAGGAAGATCTGCAGGAACAGACTGAACATATAGTAGCTCAGAGTCCACAGGGCCACCTCAGTGTCCCAAAGTCCCGCCAGGCCTTCCGCCGGCCAGCCAACTTCGAGCTTCAATTGTTCGAGGGACAGGGTCGAGGGGCTCAACAATGAAGGCGCGGGGCAGCCCGAAACATCATTGCAGACGAAGTAGAAGACGTAGACCAGGACGGGAAGGCCGAAGACAATACCAAAGGCTCCTAGGCTGCAGCGACAATCAGCGATAATCCCTTTTTAGCTGTGATAGGGCGAGACATACGGTCCACCGAACTCGTAGCCTCGCTTCTCCGGCACGATCTGGACGGGAACCTTGGAAGTTTTGGGCGCCATGTTCTGATGTATCTGGAAGTGCGCGAGATCTTGCGCTGATGAATCCAGAAACGAGGATTGGCCGGTGTTTAAGTAGGGTGGGCGAGGTCCCAGATCCAAGAAGCGGCGATACGTACGACGTCGGATGGCGAGCAGCCGGCAGTCGTAGCTTGGCTTCTCCGCGCCCGCGGGCCCCGTGCAACGCAAACGTAAGCAGTTTAAGCCCGCGAAACATTGGACACTCCACGTACCTGCTTCTCGATCCGATCGACACCCTCGTGAGCTGGTCTCCAATTACTACCCTCTTTTATCGACAGACTTGCCCCCGCCATGAAGCTGTCCAATTCCGCTCGTTACTCGCTGCTCCTCCTATCCTTCATCGTGGGACTGTCCGGCGCGTCGGCCTCCTCGCACCTCAACGATGACTCCCCTTGTGTGGCTCGCTCGCCGATCAGCGGCCTATACTATGACCTCTCCGCCCTCTCGCTAGAGCCGCCCGAGCTGAAGGATGGCAAGAAGGTGGACAAGGAGGCGCGGGACGAAAGTTGGCATGCGAAGGGCCATGACTACCCCGCAAACTTCACGATCAACATCTGCGCGCCAGTCATTGAAGAGGTGAAGGATGTCATCGGCGTCGACTCGTCGCATTGGAGGAACGTCAGCGCCTACTACGAGCAAGCAGGGAAGATCTATTCCATCGGGTACGGTGCCCCGTGTTTAGCTCCGGAGAGCTCCGTGACAGGCATTGGCAAGCTAACATCCGGAATTGTAAATTCAATAGAGAACAAGCTTCGGATCCTTTCTTTCGTGGTCGCAAACTCGTCCTCAACTATACGAATGGCTCCCCGTGTCCGGGTGACTGGAACACCGCTGGCGCGAATACCTCCATTCGAACCAAATCAACCTTGATGTCCTTCCTTTGCGATCGCGACGCGCCCCCGAACACAGCTACTCCGTCTTTCGTTGGAACCATGGACTCTTGCACCTACTACTTTGAGATTCGGAGCTCTGCTGCGTGCGGTGGAATTGCAGTGGACCCGAACTCGGGCGGGCTGGGACCGGCCGGGGTTTTTGGTGTCATGTGAGCTTGCTCCAGATATCGTTATGGGTGCATTCGATGCTAACGTTTTGTGTCTTAGCATGCTTATTGCCGTCGCTGCCTATTTCATCGGTGGTTGCGCGTATCAACGAACAGTCATGCACCAACGCGGTTGGCGCCAGTGCCCGAACTTCAGTCTCTGGGCTGGAATGTTCGATTTCGTCAAGGTAAGTCTCTTGAGATTGGTTTTGTGTCGGCCTCGTCGGAGATCTCGATATGGCCATTTGCCTTCGCACAAATATAAGGATTCAAGCATGGCGGGGTTACCGGTTTCGCGATTGGATTGAGGTTGCTCCAGCTGGCTTGGAGTATGACTGCTTATCAGCCTTCTTTCACCGTCATGCCTTTGTCTATGTTTCCCTCCCTTCGAGCATGGTGAAGCTTCCCATCTATGTTGACTTCATCGTGTACATTGTCATGATCTGAAGCAAGGTGCCATGATTCTATACATCCACAGGCAGTTTATTTACCCGACCCATCTGGTCTCTCTTTCACGGATTCTGCGCACTGGACATGTATTAGATAGCATCCTTGTGCTTTGTACAAACTGCTGTGTCACGATCGGAAGCTTGCCTGCTCGTTGCTAAACTCCTGCTACTACCTTCTATTGAGCGAACGGCCTGCTGACAATTTATCGTGACAGGATATGTTCGTCATCGCCTTTTCGTCATTGGGCAACTGCTTTCGCTCCAGGCGACCATCGAGCAGCGGCTACCAGCGTGCCGGCCACGGCGATGATACTCGCGGCGGCTTCATTGGTGCGATTGGTGGCCGGGGTGGCAGAGCTGGTTCTGGTGGACGCGGTGATGTGGATGCCGAGAACCGGTTGATAGATCAGCTGGATGAGACTTGGGATGATTAGGGCTGTATAGTGCTTGCTTTCGCTAGTATATCATCTTGGACAATTGGTGTCTGCTGGGAGGGAATGTTATAGAAATTGATTTCTTTTTCTCTAGACAAGATTCGAGCTGCATTTTGTTGACCCGACCTTGTGTGATGTAGTTGTATTTTGTTCTTCCTGGCAGATATCGAATTGAGACATCCGAATAGACACTTTCGTCTAATGCCTGGATCTTAATGCCTAGGTACGCGCGGTGTATCATCTGGGGTTAGGGTCACAGTGTCGAGATCTTGTTTAACGTGAGGGCTATCAGGGACTAATGCCTTTTCACGGTCTCGCTGTTGTAATATTGGATTTTATATCGTCCAGATATGTACTCATTGAGATTAAATTCCCATCCGATGATTCTTTCGAACTCGTGTACCCTTGACCTCGAAATATATATATCCAGAGACCAGAAACCCAGCACCCAGAAAAGCAACGCCAAACCAACCTCTTTGATCTTTCGGGAACAGAAAATCTACTAGAAAAAACTAAAAGCAATCCATTTCAACAATTCTACTCAACAATAAGCCCATTCAAACCTCGCGATAGCCTTGGTTATACACTATGCGAGACAAACTACCGAATAGTTCATCTGGGCACGGCAAATCCTCAAATATCCATAAATTCACAGACCCACAACAAGAAGCATCATTGGTCTAGTGGTAGAATTCGTCGTTGCCATCGACGAGGCCCGTGTTCGATTCACGGATGATGCACAGTTATTTCTTTTTGCTTTTTACCGAACAGCCACGATGTTTGATGGGTTTTGCCTTGCTAACCACGCCGTATAGGATGAATACTTCTGTCCCAGCTCAATACAATGCCAGGGAGAGAATTCATGTGTCTGTAATCAGATCATTTTTTTGTTAAACAAAATTCAACTTAAGAGTAGCTACAGCATAAATTTGTCGTAGTGCAAGCCCACTTCCCATTCTCGCCTCGGCTACGCCTACCCACGATTCCAAAACCACACCGCTCAAATCCGCTCAATTCGCTCCACTCAACAAGAACCAGCATCATTGGTCTAGTGGTAGAATTCGTCGTTGCCATCGACGAGGCCCGTGTTCGATTCACGGATGATGCAGATCTTTTTGCTCAGCACCCCCCTATTCCTCACGTGTTTAAGCTTATCCGCGATAAGCTTGTTTTTTTTATATATTTTTCCGTGAAACGTTGAGGGGTCAGTAGGTACTACTCGATGCATAGTATTATTTTTGCAATTCCTAGAACCCCCATTAATGAAAAAACTAAAGCCCGAATTGAATAATGTTTGTCTTCTGACCCCCTGAGTGCGTGAGGACCTTGTGGGGCTTTTTTTTTCTCGTGCGTCGCTAACCCCACTTAGTATACCGAAACCTTCATATAGCCACACGCAGCCCAGTTTTTAAGCAGTAGCATCATTGGTCTAGTGGTAGAATTCGTCGTTGCCATCGACGAGGCCCGTGTTCGATTCACGGATGATGCACTTTTTTTTTTTTTGCCATCTCTGATTCTCCAAGGCTATTTTTCCTTCGCCACTGCTAGTGGGGGTGAGACAGAAAGGCGGCAGGTGGACATCCACAGCAAACATTTTTGCTTCGGAATGCCGGGGCACTTGAAGATCAAATACACGGGAAAAAGTCAGTAGGAATATCATCAATACATTCATAAGCCAAAGAACCTTCCATCGGGATATACACGGTCAGACAAAGTCGAGACATAGTATGTACAAAGCAGCAAAAGAAAAAGGGAGAACAAAGCGCAATACTCCAGGCTTTTAACTCAAGGTTGAAAACAAAAGTAAAGTCGTCCAGCCCCGAATCCCCACCATCATGATATATAACATTGCAGTCGTTGGTAAGTTATTTCGACGGAATTCCAATTTGCCGCCTCACGGACACCTCACGGATGCCGCGAGTCTTTCATTTCTGGCACCAGGCCAAGATCATAGGCACTCAATGGCCTGCCGAACCCGGACATATCGCCCATACCACCGGAGGCACCACCCCCAGCACCGGGGACAGAGCCTGTCGGGGCTCCAGGCGGAGGCGGTGGATTTGAACCGGGTCCCATGGGTGGTGGATTTCCGCCGCCAACCGGGTCGAGGTTGAAAGGGGAGAAACCATGCGCTGGGTTGGTAGAATTCGCCTGTTCCGGCGGGTGCGCTGGGGTCTAGCTGGCCGGTGAAGAGGGTGTGGTCTGAAGCCTGGGATTCGACACCGTTGACCGGGGCAGGTGGGATTGGGGGGTTGTTGGGGACGAACGAGTTTGGATCGAAGTCCGAGAAGGAGCCGTAGACGAATTGTCGGTCCAGTTGCGGCAGTTGGTCAGGTGGGATACTGAAGTCGAAGGGGGATTGGCCGAATTGCATGGGTCGGTTTTGGTTGTAGAGGGATGGCTGTGGGAAGGCGCTGCCTGGGACACCGGGGGCACTTCCCATTGTCACGTCCATGGATTGTGGGGAGGTTTGGTCCACGTTGGGAGTTCCTTCGGAGATCTTGCTGTTCTTGCGCGAGCGAGGTTTGCGCGGGAGGACCGGTTTGGGGGTTGGTGAGAGGCTGGCGAAGAAGTCTTCTACGCTTTGGAGATCGGGTTTCTGGCCCATGACGGCGTCTTCGCCTGTTTCCTTGTGACGGGTGTCTGGGTCTTCCCAATGAAGTCTTGACACACCATGAGGGTATTTGTCGAACCAGTCGCCGTATTGGAACATCGGAGCCAAGGAAGTGCCATTTTGAGTGGCTACTGAGCCCTTGATGGCTGCATCGGCGAATTGTCTATATCTGTCCTTGGCACTTTCGACCATGTAGTGGAACATGCCCCAGTAATTTTTCATCTTGTTGAGGTAGCGGTATGTATGTCGGAGGTTTTCCTTTGAACGTGCTTCCAACTGCACATTCTTGGAAAAGATACCCCAGATGTGAACTGTACTGGCTGTATATGCACAGTAACCAGCAAAAGGCACAGTCAGCGGATAGGCTGAAGCTCGATCGAAAAGTACCGAAATATGGTGGGCAGCCTCGACAGCCGCTCGGCCGGCATTGCTAAGAAAGGGCTTGGGCATATCCCTAGGTGGTCGACCACCGGGAGACAGGGGAATAGCGAACTGGTTCAGAAACAGCATGTTCTGATGGATGATGATGTGGAGGAACAAGAACTGGTTGGCGATCTTCTCAGCGGCATGAATTTGGAGGTTCTCGTAGGTGAAAGCATAAGAGTTCGGGAGAGAAGACGAGAATTCTTCGATCTGCCGCTTGAGTTGCATGTAGCCGGAATCCGGATGCCAGAAAGGATGCGAATCTTTTCGCTTCCCACCAAGGTTCAGATAATCGACAATGCGACCCCAGATCACAATGGCGCGAATAATGTAAGCCGACACGCCCATGTTTTCCGAAGCGTTCGATAATTGCCCCGAATCCTCGGGTGCAGGGTTAGGGATATCGCCATCCAAATCTTCCGTGGGTCCGGGAATCTCCATCTGGAAATGCGTTTCCTTGATAGGTAGCTGGATATGTAAGAACTTCTCGTTTCCAATGGGCGGACGCTGACTTCCGGAAGAGTTGTAGCGATCCATCAAGAAGCAAGCCCACATCGTTCGTCGCCGGATCTCACGGTCAGTAAAGCTCAGCTGTGAGCTAGAACTATTCTGACCAATCAATGGATCACATTCTAGCTCTTGATGGAGCTGCAAAGCGTATGCCATTCTCAGTGCCTGGCCTCCAAACGACCAACTTCGTCCACCGTGACATGTTCCGAATTCGTGAAGACCGAGCAGCAGGAAAACAGTAAGAATGGTAATGTTGGGTTCGTCATGTCGGCTGAGAGCAATGGCAGCAGCAGGATTGGCCCAATTCTCGCCTCGGAGGAAAGGAGGTTCAGAGTTGAGTTGGGGGTGGGTGGAAAATCGCGCGGACACGGCGCATACGGCGAGGATGAGGACCGGGGGAACGGTGCCGGATTTGAGGCGGCGCATGAAGCTAGGCTTGTGCAGCAGAAGATACGACTGCCCATACACACAGTCGAAAAAGACCTCCGCCAAGTGTTCCTGTATTTCCAAAGAAGGCAAGAACTCAGCGCCTTCGGTCAACAGCCCGGATCCATCAGTGGACTTGATTTCGCGATTCATGGGGAACGTCTCATGTGGCGTGCGACGCTCTTCTCGAGACCATCCATCCATTTCCGCGGCAAAAGCCTCATCTGCACTTCGCTTCTTCTGCACCTTGGACACCTGGCTCGAGGCGGAGGGCTTGACCACCGACCTCCCGATGGAAGCCATATCTCGCGACTCGTCCTTGGGGATCGTCTTGATGACACGATCCTCCATGCGTTTCAGACGCTTGTCCAGCATTGCCATATAATCGGTCCGCGGGGCAGCCTTCCTCGTGGTCACTTTATATACGCAGGGAATCCGCGATCGAGTGCAGTGCTTGCAGGCGGGCTTCTCGCCCGAGCATCGGATCTTCTTCCGCCGGCACGCGATACAGGCGAGCGGGAGGCGCTTGCGCTCCTTGCCGGCCTTGGTCTTCATCTCGCTCCAGGCCGGCTTGTCATCCTTCTCCGCGGACGGGCCCGAGTTCGGGTTGTCGGCATCTTGGGTGGCCTCGTCGTGCGGGCCCTCAGCACCGATGTCCGGGCCCGTCGCGGGGTCGCCGGTTTGTGTGCTACCGAGGTCGCGGGAACTTGCATGACTTTGGGTATCGAAATCGTCTAAGATGGCCGTCGGATCCTCATGGCCTGAAACAAAGCTAGTGCCAGAGGTTTTCAATGGCGAGTCGTCGGAGCCGGGAGGGATCATGACGGGTGCGGGTACCCCAGGACCCAAGCCTGAAGCATCGTTTGGCGCGGGAGGAGCTCGAAGAAAGGGCGTCGAGGGAAGGGGAGACCACGCTGAGCGATTCAGGAGGGTGTGAGACGGTAAGCGACGGCGGGGGAGTTCGGGAGAGTCGGAGGAGGAGAAAGTGAGGAGAAATGGGAGGAATAGAGGAATATGGGGAAAGGTTCAGCGGCGACGGGGCTTGGCGGATGGCGGCCACTGGCAGGGTTGATATTACGGAGCTCCACACGTTGACGGTGCTGCCGAAGACCTCGGGGGAACACTCGAAGACGGTGTTCAGCCGCGTGCTTTTCCGTCTGACTCGTGGCGAAAAAGAGCTGCGCAGGGACCTTTTGGCGTGGACGCTGGCTACGTTACATGCCTCTCCGGACTCGGCGATGATCGCATCAGTTGCCTGCACACCGCCCGACTAGCATCGGATTGGAGCGCGAGGTATACAATGTGAAGAATTCGGAGAAAAACGACGACCAGATGATGGCACAGGCTCTCCAAGCACCTATAGGGTACCCTATGCGTACATCAACCTGTCCTGCACTCGTTGTAAGTGGTCCACATTCGGGCCGAACCATCGTGGTAGGACAATCGATCGGTGGATTGATGTCCGGCCTGGCGATAGTTCCGAAACTATAGAGAATAGTCCGATGAAAATACGACGAAAAGGGGGATGGGATACGAGGGTTTCCTGGTTATGGGGGGTAGAAATTAAGAATAGCATTGATCCATCACTTAAAAATACCTGCGCCCTGAGGGTCTCTAGACCACCACAGCGCGCTTTTCTAATATCATCAAATAATCATGCCGCTCCATTCATCAACTTGTTCTCATTTCAAGTACTAGTAGGCCAATTTCCTCAGGTGAATCAAGGATATCGACAAGACGTCTCATAGAATGACACTTCCACCTCGACATGCCGCCAGTAGTACACAATCTCGTCGCGACGGGTCTATGACGACTTGGGGCGTCCAGGCTTGCCGCGCGCGGTCGCCTGGTCGAGGGAGTCCAAAATCTCCGCGCCGAGTGTGTAGATGCTGTAGGCCGGGAAGACGATCCACAGACCACTGAGGAGTTTAAATTAACAGAGCTCGCGCCAATGCGCTCGACGGGACAGGACTTACTTGGGAATGATCCACAAGAAGATCAGCGTGGCAGCATCATTGTGACCGATGTTGTCGAAGCCAGAGAAAAACTCGTTCAGCCCTTTAAAGATTGATAAGTACAGTCATCGACTTGGTGTCACTTCGGTGTAAACGTACAGTACAAGAGAGTCTTGCTGAGAGTCATGACACAAGCGGTGTATGCGACGAGCAGAGCAGTCGCGCCCGTCTTGCCCGCAACCACCTTCTCGCCCGCCAGCATCCAGACGAAACCCTTCTTGAGCCGCTTCTGCGCGCCGCGACCGCTGGTGACAGTCGCGCCATGTCGGAAGACAATGTACAGGTAGTAGAGGTAGCCGAGGGTCTCGACGATGTTCATGACTGTCTGCGCAGCGGTGAAGCCATTGCGCGCATTGTACGCGGGCCAGCCGTAGATGTAGTCGACGGTGCCGTAGAGCGCGTACGGGGTCCAGATAGGTGAGTGCAGACGACCGCCAGGCATGCTATGCGGTCGCAACAGCACGTAGCCCGCATCCCACGCGACCAGCGGCAGTGAAATGACCAGCCAGATAGTCAGGGCGGCGGACGGGGTATGGACCCATTTGCGCGCATTACCATTTGTTGTCGGGGCAGGCGACGACTTGGTCACCTCCTTTGCGGCCTTTTCGGGCGAGGGGAATTCGCGGGGGTGATGTCGCGTGGAGACCATGGCGACGATGCGATGCGATGGAGAGTCGCGGGGGTGGAGAGCGCAGGATCGGGGAGTCCGGGGGAGGACAATGAGAAGAATAAGGACTAGTACAGTCGGAGTAGTAGTAGCGTCGTAATTTGTTAGGGTTATGAAGAATGCGTGAGCTGGAGCTGGAGAGAAGCACTAAGCTTTAGCGCCTCTGGGGCATTCCCTTGGTGACGGCCAGTGACGTCGTCGCAGCGTCCGAGGTGATCGTTTGCGGGCACCCGATGCTGCGCGCCCGACGTTTCGGGCGATGATTTGCCTCTTCAGTGCTGCGGTGAGCGTGATTGGGGGTGCGAGTCGGGGAATGCTCGTGCCTTTACGAGCAGGAAGTCGTTTTCACCATCCCAACCGTGCTTGGGCCGGGACAACTTACCCCACGCTGGGTCCGCGCATCTCCCCGGATTTGACCCAGTCGGCGCCCTCGTGTCTCCATGCGAGGACCCTGACGGTGCGCAAATGCATTGTCGCCATGAGGAATTGAGATAAGTCGACCAGAGGTTGTCGGAGATCGACTCCGGGATGCGCTGTACAGTCGCTATCAAGATGACAATCTTAATTGCCCGATTGGAAGAACAAGGGAATTGATACAGCCACACACCTTCTGCCACAGAACACTTCTCTGCTAATTTTTCAGGTATCTGCTAGTTCTTCGGCTTGGGTGTCCTGTGTCCTGACTATGCGAGTCGAAAATGGACTTTCTGCTATAGGTGGGAGAATTATACCCGATCTCATTCATTTTGCATAGCACATCGCTCTCTAGAATAGCTATCTAGACGCTGATCACGTAGGTGACTGGGTAGGTGCCAGGTAGCTGACCAGATAGGTGACTTAAGCAATGAACCTGGCGGGTATCAAGACCATACTCGAGGGAGTATACAGTGTCGAAATTGGCATCATATTTGATCAATGTTCTAGTTCTGTATTTTCTGAGCGAAGCAATGACGGGGGTGTGGAAGCATCAATCTCCAAGAACAATTCAGTTGACTTTCCTAGTAGTTCGTGACAGTGATGCCGTGACACCTGATCTCCCAGGCACCAACACGTGCCGGCGGCTTTCCAGCGGAGGCGGCGTGCAATTTCTCTTGATATCCAGCACTCCAACGAGGATGCAACTCGAGCATGATTTGGGAGATCAACAAAAATGAGCCCCGACAGCAGTCAAAAGGTGCGTGGTTCATCAGCTGAAAACAAAGATGCAAGACTGACGGCCAAAAGAAAAAGGACCGCCTCGCGCGTGTGCGGGAGAACCAGCGCAAAAGCAGAGCCAAGAAGCAGGAGTATCTGCAAGAGCTCGAGCAGAAACTGGTAACATGCCAGAATGAGGCTCGTCAAAGGGACATCGCGCATCGGCTGGCTCTGCAAAAGGTCGAGGCCGAGAACCGGCATCTGAAAACACTGCTTGGCTCATTGGGCATCTCGACGGAATTGCTTCAACAGTATGTGCAACTGGCAGATCAAGGGGCTGCCATCGACCGGAAGGTGGCCATTCCTGCCATGCAACGGTCTGCAAACACGTCCTCCACAGAGCCAGCCAACGAGGGCGAGAGCTTCCCACCATCGGACCGACTCACAAAGAAGGCGCTGGCCGAAGGCGGCCAAGTTCATGACCCTATTGCTGGAGCCACAAAAAAATCAGCCGACGAAGATTTGCGATCGCCAGATCCGCCTCTATGCAAATGCGCTCCCGGGGAAAGAGATCTAGCCTCCGGACCTGTTGATGGCGATGTGTTGAACACGACGCTGTGCGCCATCGCTGAAGAGCTTATCAGCCAGTACAACACCCGTGGAACAGACCTCGAAGAGATCCGGCAACGACTATGGGCTGGCTTTCAATCAGGAGTCACTGGTGATGGATGCCGAGTACAGAATACTGTACTTTTCCAAGTATTGGATGAAATTAGCCACGATATCTGATCTGCGACACTTCTATTTCACTATCTGCAAACTCGCATTGAGGCCTCGCCAATACGGAATAAACGCATGACTCTACCAATTATAGCGCCTGCCAGCCCACTTGACCGCATACACTAAGCCTAGCAACACCGGTACTTCCACCAGGGGACCAACAGTCGCCGCCAAAGCCTGATCGCTGTCCACCCCAAACGTCGCAATCGCCACCGCGATGGCAAGCTCAAAGTTGTTACTCGCGGCCGTGAAGCTCTGGGTGCAGGATAGCTCGTACCCAAATCCACACCGGCGGGTCACAAACATTGTGACAAGAAAGATCACAGCAAAATAGACAATCAGCGGAGCAGCTACTCGAATGACAGATACAATCTGATGCACGACATGACGACCCTGCGATGCGAACAGGACCAAGATCGTGAACAGCAGACCAATCAGCGAGAGCGGGCTGATCCAGGCCAAGAACTTCTTCTCGTACCAGCTCGCTCCGAATATGCTGCGCAGGCCGAAACGAGTCACGATCGCGGCACCGAGAGGAATCCCGAGGAAGACGCCGACGCTTTTTGCGGCGAGGGAATATTCAATCGTGGCGTTGCTTGACCCGCCGATTACCTTGATAAAGAAGATAGCAATGGGCGCAAACAGCACCATCTGCAGCACAGAGTTGATGGCAACGAGTATCGCACAGTACTCTCCATCACCACCAGAAAGGCCTGTCCATATGAGAACCTAGTCATGTTAGTCTTGGTCATTCTTTGCGATCGTGAGAACCAACCATTGCGATGCAGCGCGCGATTCCCACCAGGATCAACCCTTCCCGGAGACCCTGCTCGTCGGGCAGAAATGCCCAAGCAAGACCCAACTACGCCATTCATTAGTTCGAATTTAGAATATACTTGACACCAACTTTGATTCTGACTTACCATGAAAAGAGGAGCCACAATCCAATTTGCAACCACGCTGAACCCAATCTGCACCCAGAGCGCCTTCGCTCGGAACGTTCGATGCAGCGTTTCGTACCGCACCTTGCAGAGAATCGGGTACATCATGACAAGGAGTCCCACGGCTGGACCGTGTTAACTGACTGACCCTGCGTTACCTGGGTCAAGAGACTCACCAATAGGCACGGAAACACCCACGAACTTTCCCTTCTGCAGCGCAGGCCCGGTATTCGGCACAAAATTGCCTAGGATGATTCCAATTGCCATGGCTAGGAAGATCCAGACTGCGAGGAAGCGGTCCAAAATCCCCAGTTGTTGGAACGCTGAGGTGTGCTTGCTTTTCTCTGGGTTCGTGTTGCCCTTGTTGAGTTCAGCCCCTTCGGGGTATATTTGTTTGTCGGTCGAACATGATATTGCAGATGATTCCACGTCGGGCATTTCGATCGACTCTGTGCGGATTCAAGCAAACACTGAAAATGTCTTTGCAATCATTGATTTTCTCATGATTCTGCGGTTTTTCACTTGAGGGCTGCTTGGATCGAGTGGTTTTCCGCCGCAGGGCGGCACCGACCAATCACAGCCGAGCAGTGACATGCCGTCGGGTGCTGTCAAAATCGACTCGAAACAACCATCGCCGCACATCGCAGATTCTCCCCAGACTCTTTTTCTGTCATTTGAAATACTCTGCGAAGTATCGACATCGACAATCACCCCAACCATGGGAATTGCTATAAATATTCAACCTTGCGTCATCGCGATCGCCCCCACAAGATTGGCTGTGCCTAACGGAGCCAAGATCAGCCAAGGGTAAGCTTTCGCAGAGGGCGCGATGGCGGTGGGGATTGCCCACAAACAAGGAAGCTGTGGAGTGGCCGGTGCCTGCAAGCCCGCTAACAGGCATTAAACACATCGCTGCGGATTCTTGTCGTAGAACCGGATAACCAGCGCAACGCGGCGGGGCAAGGCCAAGCCGAAGAGTTCACCCTGATCGGCGTTGACGTAGTTGTTGGCCTCGTCGAGGCTGAGTTGCAGCTACGCTAGTTCTACTCCGCGTATGCCCTGTGGAACCTACTGTTGACCGACAAGCATAAATAGTCTCTGTTCACCCCGAGCTGGCCCTTCGCTGCATTGCAAAGTGCTAGATTAAAAAAAATACAGATCAGGTAGGTCTGAAAACTCACACTACACTACTCCAAGTATACTGTGAGGGTCATGGTGCCCTTTATACTCCTCGGCTTGGCCGCGCTTGCCGCAGCCTCGAAGCCCCTTCCCACCGCGATTATCGACTCTGGCACCATCGCCGGAACAACAACCTCTCTCCCCTCATCGACTGCCATTGTAAACCAGTACCTGGGCGTTCCATTCGGAAAGAAACCCATTCGATTCAGTCCCCCCGTACCCGCCGAGCGCTGGTCAACCCCATACAACGCGACAACATGGGGTCCAGCCTGTATCCAGGAAGTGAGCGAGTCCGTTCAATTACTTTTCAACTTGCTGAACATGCCCCTGCCGCTGGGCGGGGAGGATGAGGACTGTCTGAACCTCAATGTCTTCACGCCTGCCAATGCATCGGCCGGCTCAAAGGCCGTCCTGGTCTGGATTTATGGCGGCGCCTGGCGCAATGGAGCTTCTGCTGAGCCTCAGTATGACGGATCGAGCTTTGCGGCGAACCAAGATGTAGTCGTTGTCTCGATCAATTACCGCACCAATGCCTTTGGATTCCCTGCAGATGAAAGCATCCCAAAGAAGGAACGGAACCTGGGGTATGTACTTCACCACAACCCCGACACTGTCCAAACACACTAACATCCAAACCCAGTCTTCTCGACCAAAGACTCGCCCTCGACTGGGTCCACCGCAACATCGCCGGACTGGGCGGCGACCCGTCAAAAGTAACAATCATGGGCGAAAGCGCCGGAGGAAGCAGCGTCGACGCCCTCATCCTCGCGCCCCCCTCGCCCCTCCCTTTCCGCGCAGCAATCATGGAATCAGGCCAATCATCCGTGAAAACACCGCTCGACGCCAAGCCCTCAAGCTACAAGAAATCCTGGGCGAAGCTCGTCCAAAGCGCAAACTGCACAACCGACACCCTGAGCTGCCTCCGGAGCCTCCCCGCCACAACCATTAAAACAATCGCAACGAAAAACTCCCTAACCTTTGGCCCCATACCAGATGACGGCCTCACCCTCCCCTCGCACCCCCGCGCCAAACGCTCAAATTCCACAACCAACACCTCATCTATCGCCCGCGTCCCCGTGTTGATAGGCAACAACGCCGACGAAGGAAAGACTAGCGTAATCGGCCAAAACGACGCGCGCAAATTCCTCCAACCACTCATCGGCAACTTCACCGACGCCCTCCTGGCAAAATATCCCCTCGGCTCACCAGGCGCACACACAGAAAATGACCGCCTAGCCCTGATCGTCACGGAATTCCAGATGCAATGCCCCGTCGCGGCCTACGCGAACGCAAGCGCGAACGCAGGCATCCCGACCTGGCGATACCTGTTTAATGCGAGTTTCCCGAACAACGAGAAGGGCTTCGGGGCGTACCATACTGCAGAGATTCCGTTCGTGTTCGGCACTTACCCTACGGCCAACCAGACGCGGTTTGAGAAGGAGGTTAGCTTTGAGATGCAGAGGGCCTGGGCAGATTTTGCGAAGGACCCCTTCCACGGGCCTGGCTGGGCGCCTGAGCCGGCTGTTGGTCTTTTTGGGGATGGGGTTAAGGCTGGCATGAGTGAAAAGGGGAAGGCACCGCTTAGGATGATTCAGTCGAGGCAGCTCGATTTTAGGTGTCCGCTTTATTTACCCTTGTATACCTGAGAAAGGATTTTTAGTATGTTTTGCGTAGTTTAGCGGTTTAATTTATGCATTATAGCGAATTGAAAATTTATGTTATGAGAGTCAGGGGCTCAGTGGCTCTGGCGGGAAGTTCCATTTCTTCGCCGGAACTGTATTCAGTCTCGGGATTAAACATTTTGATGGTGAAATTACGAGTGAGAATCTGAGGTTTTCTTTGCGAGGGAGGCGCGCACTGAGGAACAGACTGGTATTGGAAATGTTTTACAAAATTCTGTCTAGATAGACCGAGACAACTCATAATATGCCCGGGAAATCGTCAGAGACAAAGACCTTTGAAGATTCTTCGAGAAAGTACTCCAGGCTTTATTTCATTGCGAGGGCCTGGAGCCCAGAATTAGCTGGGAAGTGTCTCTTTGATGCAATTGTTCACATTTTGGCCCCAAAGGTCCATGAACGAATGTCCACATGGCGTTTTAGTCCTTCATCTCCCTTTGTCACGACTCGGTCAGAGTATACAAGAATTCAAGGAACTCAGGAACGTCTCTTCATCCACTTAATCCAGCTTCAGGCAGGCCCGCTGTCAACGGGTGCCCTTGAACATGGAGCAGCCGTCATGGTATCTTGAAGACCCCATTTCCCCTCTCCAATATGCTTCCCATAGAATTTCACCAGATATCCCACAGTGACGGGACCAATGATGGTGTTGAGAAGAATAGCCCAGACGGCAGTAATGAAGCCTTCCTGGCTGACGTAACTTGTCTCGTTATATCCGACCTCTATGATCAATAGCCCGATTTCGCCACGAGCGACCATCGCCGCTCCAAGGAGGAGTCCTGCAAGGGAGGCGGCGCTATAATTCTTTTTCTTCCGAGGCTGAGTGACATTTTTGTTGTTCGGATGAGCACCGCCCTGCTGGCCAAGGACAGGCTCCTTTGACGAATCTTTCGACAGAGATTCCCAGATGAGAACCCACACACCGACGATAAACTGCAGGCAAATCAGCACAAGTCTCGCAATATCGAGAAAAAGGATACATACCTTCGCAAACGCCATCAACAACGAATACAAAATCCCCCTCCAAATCCTTTTCCCAGTCCAAAGCTTCAAAAAAGGAATCGCAAAGCCCACACTGGCAAAGAAAAGCGGCTCCATAAGATACTTCTGTACATCAAGAAGATACGCCTCAAACGTATGAACAAAAGTGGGACTTTTATCCGCCTCTCTCTCGCCCTCCTCGCGACTCATGACGACAAAAGGCCCGTCGGGATGTTTGCTGGGCAAGTAAGTGAGGAATGTCCCGGCAAGGAAAGCCCCGAACAAAACTGACGTTCCTGCATATGCTGCGATACTGATGAATGCAGAGAGAACGAGGACCATCAGGGTGATGTTGGAGATGTGGTCGTATTTCGCAAAGGTGTGCTCGATCCATCGTCGGAAGATTGGCGCGAAGAGGAACTTTGTTAGAATTGGGGTTGCGATTGCCATTGCTGCTGAGGCGACGATTGGGCGGCCGATTATCCAGCCGAGGTTTGGATGGCCCTGGCCTGAGTCTGAGAGTGCGCCCAAGTCGTGGATGACGCTGTTCATGAGGTTAGTCGGGTAAGAATGAATGAGGTAGATGTTGAGGGGGTTTTACCTTGCCAATACTAGGCCGACGACATCGTCGATGACGGCAGCGCTAACGAGGACTGAGCCGACTCTGGTCTGCGAGAGATCTACCTCCTTGGATGCCGAGGAAATGACGGAGAATGTCGTGCCCAGGGAGGTTGCGGAGAGCGCAGCACCGGCAATGAATGTTTCCACGGCGCCTTTCCAGTTAGTAAAGCAATGTGAGCGACAATATGCAGGGGCAAGCTCACCATATCCATATCCCAGATACAACAATAAGTAAGAGAGACCAATTGGAAAGCAGACACCCGTAGCAGCTCCCAAGACACTGAGAACGAAATTCTGTTTGAGGAGATCAAGTCTGATCTGCAGACCACCTAGAATCGTCAAGTTAGCGACAACACTAATATTTAAAACCCCAGCACGCTGCAGCTAACCTTCAAAAATAATCAAAATCAACCCAACATATCCCACGGCAAGAAATGTATCTTGCCAAGACCTCTCAAGAATATTCGCCAAGGGCTCCCCATAAATAATCCCAACAGCAATCTGACCAATAATGCCTGCGCGAATAATTTTGGCAGAAACCCATTCAGCTAGCGAGAGGAAGAAGAAAAACGATACGATTATCAGAATTTCGACGACTGCATTGCTATGGTTAACGTTTCCGGATTCAGACTAGACTTGCAAAGGTAAGACTCACTGCCAGGTTCGTGGTATGCGAGGAAGCTTCCTGCCATGTTAGGGAGAGGGAGTTGGTCTGACGAGGAGTTGGTAACTCATTGATTCCTGTATTTGGGGTTTTTTGGATTGAAAATTGTTCGCGATCGAGTCTGGGCATTGTCTTGGATTCCTTGGCGTTGTGACTTCATGACGTTGGGTCACGTGTAGGGCTCCGGTGGATGGGTTCGGCGATTTTGTCTATTTTTGATCGCATGCTGCATACTCTGAAAGTAACTGTGGCCTGGCGAAGGGGCGACGATAGATCAGAGGATGATGTTTATGCGGATGGTCTGATCCGGATATGTCTGATTTGGAATAAAGGGCGACGCGTTGCCTGAGGCCGAAATGATAGCTGACTTAACTAACGTCATTAACGGGAGAACGGGTCACACGAGAACATATGTCGCCTCGACATCCACATGTGGGTCAGGCCGCACTGAATTTCTTGGCGTCTGTAATTAAATCATAATGTCTTACTAATCAACCATCTACACTCGGAAAATATATCTTCCCACGGAGTGCGGCCTGACCCACCTAGTATTGTCGGCCTGACCTGCTTCCTGATCTGAGTAAGCGGGTTCAATAAAACGCAACGCGCTAGCTCGACCGCTGTACAAGAGTTGGCATCGTAAAGTTGCCACTAATCTGGCGATCTTTCCCTTCGCAAACAAGATGTGCCCTTGGTCAATTTCGTTTCATTGTACAATTGAGCCTATCGCAGATTTGACGCTCCTAGGAGCTTTCTCCGTTCTCCCCATGCATCGGAAAGATTTGGGAGAACTACGTAGGCAGATGTGTAATTGTCAAGGGAAAAAAGGTCACTAAAATCATTACTACATGGATGCCTGGCAGAATCGTGTGCATAAACGAGTCAGAAGGCACATAATCAATCAACTTCCTTGTGAATCTAAAGTTTGTCTTGTAGTTAAGTAGTGGATTTGGGGACCTGCCTCGATCCAATACTGGATGACTTATCACTTCTAAGGTATTGTGTTCTTGCCTCCACCACCCAAAGAAAAGAATAGCCATGAAATGCAGTGATGCTATAGGAAGGAAATTTCACAAGCCGATCAATGACCACCGCAAAACCCTCTCAAACGCTCTGCAGCACCCATTTGACTTCCTCCACGACCGCATCCGGTGCTGTCATATGAATAAAGTGGCCGTGCCCCTCGACGTCTACAAACCGGTGGTTCCTAGACAGACCAAGTATTTCTCGTTGAAACTTCCGATGGGTGGCAGGGTAGGCAGCAAGTTTCTCGGAGAAGTGGCGCCTCTGCTCAGGAGTGCCATTTCCAGCCAGAACGCCAGCCTCAAAAGCTTTGCGCAGATCCAGCTCCGGGTGTCCTTTCAAAACACTCACAGGAGACCTATTTAACAAGGGAGGATCTCGGTCAAGCTGGTGTTTTGCGCCCAATGCCGCGCAACTGTCAACATAGTGCTCCATTTCCCTTTTTGCAGTACGTTGGTGCTTCTCACTCGCTTGTTCATCCAAAAAAGCTCGCCATTCGGTATCTGTCAGAACCCGAGCTTTGGAGAGCCCCACTACGGTGTACCAGTCCAGCCCTTGTCCGAGTGCTTCGAGATTGGAGTCCGGCCAGAGCGCGGTACTCTCTTCTTGGTTCGCATCCACCAAGACCATCCCGACCACGTCCTCAACGCGTTTGTCCCTTTCGCGCAGCTCGATAAATTCCCGGGAAATTATCCCACCGTATGAGTGGCACACAATCACGTAAGGCGGCGCAATGCCCAGTGTTCTGAGCAGAGTGTCCAGCTCGAGGGCCATGCTAGATGCTGTGGTAGGCTCGGGCGATTCGTCCGATGGCCCCATTCCCGATCGCTCGTACAGGAGAGTGCGAATAGCTGGTTGGAGGAGGCGGCGGACAACGACCCATTCGGTGATGCTGCAAGCTACTCCTGGGATGAAGATGACGATTGGAGTCCCGGGCACGCGATCTGGTCCGTAGACAGACACGAAGAGCCGATGTCCGGGTTGCAGAGGGACCAAGCCTGCCGACTCGCCCCGTTCCCAGTCGATGTTGGCCATCTGCTTTGGCGATTGGGCTGTGTTGGTACAGGGTGAATCGCGGTAGGCAAAAGCAGTGTAATGCCAGTCTTGTAACTATCAATCATGGGAACAGAACCAATTTCAGCGCTTGAAAAGGTGCTGTATGTCTCGATTGTCCGGAAGTATCTTCCTGTAGGACAAAAGAACGTAATTGGTGGCGGAAAAGGGTCGGAAGGAGAGTGCACAACTTCACAAGAATGGTTGGTGGGAAGAGAGACCCTCACATTTGAGGACTATCTGTTACCGCCGAAGTACTGGGTGCGACTGGGTGCGGTTGACCGCTGCAGCCCAACGCGCGGCTGCCCAAATCCTCAAAGCAGACTTTAAGCGTGACCGGCGGATAAAGTATCTAACCATCTTATATGCCAAGGAATAATGTCAAATCATGATTAAAATAGAACCAAAGCCAATGAGTACTTGACGTTTGCGAATATGTACCATGTGGTAAAGTGAGGTACTGGGCCCCATTTTCGCCCGCAGTGCGAGCTTAATTAATTGGTCGTGTCCGCGTTGTGACGACTCACACAAGTAGTGGCCCGGGGCTCATGATTCGCTATCTTAGCCAAACAAACTACGTTTTGGTCACAACCGCGTGATAAAATACGAGCCCACCCTACAGTAAGCGAGGATATCCGCAGGCGCATCCACCTGGGCGGGAACTGTATTTTCCGGAGCAATGATCGACCCTGTCACCAAGGGCCCTTTGGCCTGTTGTGGTTGCTATTACTACGATATAAAATTGTTTTGTTGTGTATCGAGCGGAGAATAACCCCGGACCGATGGCGGACGCACCCGAGGGGCCTCCCGAGACCCCTCCCACAAATACCCAGGAAACCAAATCCTCAGTCGAGGACTTCCAACCTAAGGTGACAATGGTCCCAAGCCGAGCTACTCAAAAACGAGGACGGAGCAACGAGAACTATGCACCCGAGGAGGGAACAGGCTGGATTACCACCCGGGAGGTGTTGAAGCTGATCGTCGATCTGAAAGACATCATCCACCACCAAATCGCACTCATCAAACCGACCAAAGCTGCGCTACAGGAAGTCAAACATGATCAGAATCTTCTCCTCGAATAAAATGGAAAGCTTCACGTAGAGGTCAAAGCCTTGACAATACAAAACGAAGCCACGCCTACAGCACCCCTGTCTCGGACATGGGCCGCGGTAGGGGCCAGCGACAACAGTGTTTCTCCCCAACGGATCCACCAACGTCCTGACAAGGACCAGAACTGTGTTCTAATACGCGCTCAGAGACCCTTTGTAGATCCAAGGGACAATCCCGACGATGACGGGAACATCTTCAGGCGATACCTTTCCACGAATTCCGGGAATATAATCATATCCGCACAGCGCTGCTGAAGACGCCCAGGTTGCTGGAATTGGCAACACCAGGACGGGATACTTGATTTGAATTCAAGAACTCCGAGCCAGCCGAAGTAGCTTACAACAATGCTGAATGGGTTGAATGAACTGGGAAATAATACAAAATTAGTGAAGCCACACTTCGGTGTCGTTCACGGAACCCCGACTGAAAGACTTCGACCTTGAAAACGCAAGCAAGCAAGCGATCGAGAACATAATAGAAGAAAATGAACTGACGACTCGTGAATTTCGGATCGAAGAGGTAGCATGGCTCGAGAAGAAAGATAAGATGCTCGGGAAGTTCGCCTTGCTTGGCACTTGGTTCAACTCTCCCGAGGGCCTCCTTGTCGGCCAGAGGTGTATTCCTGAAAGTCTGAAAGTGGGGACATGAATAAATCGTCCAAAAGCACGTGGTTCGAGTTCGAACCCAAGATTCCTTTTAACTAGAGATGATTTTGAATAATTCAAACAGAGTGATTTATGATACCAGTGATCTCTGCTTTACTTATTTACCCATCATTTCCACCTCTGTAACTCTTGTTCAATTCGTGTAACAAGACCTAACCAGGTTTGCCTTAAGAAAACAGCATAGCATAAGAAACGGGGGAACGGTCTTCAAATAAATTAATCATTGGCTGGAGACAGGTTGGGAGGCAGAAGAGTACTCGGAAGAAAGAATTGGGATTTTAGTGCTTATTGACAGATCAGCGGTCCCGATTCGGCATTTGCAATTGAACAGCCCAATTCCGTAAACTCGTTGAGCTCAAGCAAGCGAATATTATCATCTGAACACTTATGTGATCAAATCATGTCCTCTTCAGGTTTACTGAAAGCAAACAGACTGAATAGAAGATGTGATGAAAAGGCCCGCATTTCTAACGAAAGTCATACCCGGCCTCCCTCAGGAGGTCATTCCACAAGCTGTATTTTGGGTTTTTGGATTCGATGGATTGTGTCGACTTGCTTCTGCCAGGCTTTCAGGGTCGTGAACTACATGCTGGAGTCTTAACTCCGGTATGTTTCTTTGTCTTTCATTTGCTTTTCTCTAACACAGAAAAGGGCCCAGATTGTATATTTTTACGAGATAACCTGTCCTAGTTCTATTGTTACGGCCAAATAATTTGGGAAATATCCTTCACATGTGGTTTGATCAGGACTAAATCATGCCTATCTGTTTCTCCTTCGAGTCGAGTAACATATTTAGCGTTTATATTAGGCGTCCGTTGAATGCTACATTCATCTGAAAAGATAATGTCTCCAACTTGCCTTCCTAGGTTCTGTGATTGCTATTTCTGACAAAAACGTCTCCGAATCCGTGCTACCCCCTCCAAAATAGGTATACAGCGCCTCACCCGGAACCGTTTCAGGTCAAATCTGCGTAGAACGCGAGTAATGGTTGACTTAAAGGGGTGGCCTGGTCCCTGAGCAGTAAGCTCTTTATAGCTTAGCCAGGGATATCTTCGGGTGATAATTTTGATGCATCGGGAAGCTGGCTGCCCAAAGTGGCAAAGGGCGCCTGATATAGGCACTCCATTAACAGTTAGGTGTTGTTTGAAGCGTTTCAAGTGTCCTAAACATCGTGCGGCGATGGACGTCAAAATCGGCAGCGATCATCTTGCCTAATTCGGAAGCGTATATAATAGCTGAGCGTGCCTCGGGTGAGAGTTCTGCCCCTCGCCCAGGATTTCCACTGATATCTTTACCGCAACGCGAGCAATTACTGAGATGAGGCCTTGATGGACTTCCATGATGGCTGGGAATCTACGATAGAAAGGACGCCAGACCGCGCGCATTTGTCAATGAACAATATTCAAATCTAGCTATCTTCAACTTAGGAGCTAGAAAAGCAGCACCCTTACCCAATCTAGCCACGAAGAGTGCGATACATTCAGCATGATAGCATTCACCATATCTTAGAGTGCTGTCGCTTAAGCAAGAACGCCCAGAGGATCCCATCGCGGCAAAATCTTAGGCGACTGCCTCAGGATAGCCCTTACTTCCTCCGAAACAAGATTCGAATCCACAACAGCCTGGAACGTATACTCATTCATCCACCGATCAGTCATAACAAACCACCCCTTCTCACCAGCAGCCTCGCCCCAAGAATTCTCCACACGCCATCGAACAGGCTCCTCATCTTCCAGATGCACAGCCGTGATAACCATGGCATGTGTCATGGACGACTCCCCAGTAGTCAATCGCTCCGCCTTGTTCATTCCAAGCGAGATGTTGAATCCCAGTGACAGGTCTGTGAGGTCGGCGTCCATGACGCCCAACTTGCTGTCGGAGAACTTGCCCACGTCGCAGCCGAAGAAGACGGGGTGGCCGGCTTTCAGCATTGCGATAACGCCTTTCTTGAGTGTTTGCATTTCTACGTTCACGTATGTCAGTGGACTGCCTTCGAAAACGTTGCCGAGTTTGTCGACGGTTAAGAGGCGGTTGTATTCGTTTCGTGGGTCGTGGACGAGGCTGAACATTCGACCGGGTGAGACGGCGGGGCTACGTGAAAGGACCCGAGTCTGCGATCGGAAGGCCTGCTGTCCGAATTCCAGGGGTGTCTGTCGCACTTCACGGGCCGTCCCATTGGTATCGTAGTACTGCCAGACAAACGGCTTATCCGGGTTTGGCGGGGTTCCAAGTAAGAGAGTGACGATGGAGTGAATCTCCCTCAAGAACTGATCCTTGCTAGCAGCCAGTGCATTCACAGAGTGCCCATCATCCTTCGAAGCTAGGTTCCGAAGCACCAAAGCCTGCTCGCGGAGCTTAGCAGTAAGCAACCAATTCAACTTGGAGCTATTCTGCGCATGGTAGGCGTCGGGGTATAAAGCGTGCGGAACAAGTCCGTACTTCTTGACGAGATTCGCAACCATGTCCCATTGTCCGCCGTCGGTGACGGGGTCCTCGAGAAGCTTCTGCACGAGCCGGTCGGAGAGGTCTTCGTTGGCGGTTGCGATGATCTGCTCAAAGAACCAGTTTGCTTTCTCGATCTTGTCCCAGTAGAAGAGGTAGGCTTGGCTGAGCTCGAAGTCCTTTAATTGGTAGACTTTCATTAGGGGAACGCGGAAGACGTTTGTTGAGGCGAAGAGCCAGCAGCGACCGGAGGAGCGTTGGTTTGTTATTGGGGCTCCTTCGATGGGGATGGTCAGGTTGAAGATGTGGAGGTCGGATTGGAGGGCTTGGTTGTTGGTAAGGAGTTGGTTGTAGGGTTGATTGGCGAAGGTGGATATTGCGAGGCGGTTCTATTGTGGTTCTTATATGAGCTTGGCTTCTTGGAAGATGGACGTTGTATTCGAACCTTGTCGTCGTCTAACAAGCTCTCGTTCCAGTCTGATAATTGAGATATCTCTAGCGATCTAGTTCGCTCCCGGGCTGGGTATGGAGGAGCTATTTAAGCATCAGTGATGCTAAGTATAGAAGGAGATCCGGTGGAATAAACTCACGAAGCTCTGACGAGCTGGTCTCCTGCTTAACAATCTTGCTAGTGTTGAAGCCATCCCTCTTGGTTATAGCAGCCTTTTCGCCGACCGGCTCCGGCTCCGGCTTGGAATAAGTAGTGCCCATATTCTTGAAATGCGATTTCGTTCAGTCGTGTGAAATTATTTGCAGAAAGAAGGGAACCGAGGAGATTTAAGGTGAGCGAGGGGGAGATAAGCTGCAAGGTCCCCAGGCAGCTGATTGCAATGCGGGGATGCGGATGATGCGAGGTCGTATCGGTTCGCGTCATTTGCGCTCGGTGATTGGTCTGCGTCCGCATGACCACCGCACATTCTTTTGATCAGTCGACGCGAAGGAAGCTGTGTAATTATGTGATTGGACGAGACAATGCCTGGTATCGCTTCTGCGCGATTGGTGAGGATCGGGTATAGCGGCTTGGCTGACAAGATACAGTAGATCATGCTTAGCCCTCAGATCTAACCGCAGCTACCTAGCTACTACCCACACCAAAATGAACATTGCGAAAGAAAACCCCAATTTTGAAAAGCATTAGAAACTCAGCCCGGCACCAAATGGCAGCCGCCAACATTGAACAAGAGACCCTCGGATCCGTATTGTCGGATCCGGACTATCCAGCTCCGAACTGTGAAGATGAGCAGCAATCACTCTGGACTATAAGAGGGTCATGAAAAAAAAACATTCATTGTTTAAATTCAGTCAACCCCAAAATTTACTATCCAACGTCCAAATCAAAATAACCACCTTCTCAACGAAGCAGCCTGGTAGTAATCAAGGTCGCGTATGTAGCAGTCAATTCCAACGACTGGAAGGTAGGTTGATCCAAACACTCAAAATGAAGAAAGATCTGACACTATTACTATCCAGATGCAAAACCACCCCTACGCCCAACTGAACTACCCGGCAATCCTGGGAACCGACATCGCCGGCACAATCATCCGGCTCGGTCAATGATTGATAGCGTAAGTTCAAATTTCTACTTCAATGAAAGGTCCTCATTCCTCCTTCTGATAGTCTGGTCTCAGCCAATGCGACTCCCTCCTCACCAAGAAAGCAACAAACGGCGGCTTCCAACTACAACTCATGCCGCGAGATTCTCGTTTGCGACATACCAGACCGCCTCCCTCTCGCCAACACCGCCGTCCTTCCATTATCTTATTTCCACCGCCGCAAGCGATTTATACATCCAGCTCAAACTACCGTATCTGAAGCATTAGTATCATCTTTCGTCTGATCTACAACAAAAGTTCCGTCCAAATTAATCGTTCGTCTAACAAGAATATATCGTCCCATGCGCGCCTGAAGACTTCCAGCATTTTTGACGGGAGAGCTAGGAATTGGCATTGGTTAGGGCTGAGGGATGGGGTGAGCAAGGAGAGTTTGGACATTGGTCGCTCGTTGATGGGGATTTGAGGTAGGAGCCAGTGCAGGAGAGTTGAGAGTTGCTTTTTAGAGGGCTGGATGATGATTTGGAGGTGTGGTGAGCTTTTGACCTGCTTGGCAGGTACATTGTAGCTACGTCTGTTGAGTTTTCAGCAGTCTTCAATGCCACTGAGGCCATGAGGGCTACTATGCCATCCTCCTTGAGTCGCACTAGCCTTATACGGTAACGCGGACCTTCGGGAAGTGTGCTATGCACACTTCCACTCAGGGGTTATCTTAGATTATTAGACATCTTCAATATTACTTCCTTGCTGGCTTAAGCGATTCCCTCCAGATCCTATCCCTCATCTCAACAACGTCTGGATATATAAACAGCTCTTCTTGAAGGTCGCGATGAACGATTCTGATAGCTAGAAGGTAGAGAAGAAGTAGCAAAACGAAGGCAATTTTCCATTGACATTGAGCAACCACAGAAACTCCGACGTCAGTATCATCACACAAAACACAAAAAACAAGGCCAACAGAGCCGAATCGGAGTCGTGGATACCCGACTACAAACAACAACAGACACAAAATTTGCGCCCTTCCACACCAGCATCATGCCAATAACACCTCCACCCTCCACATGGGAAACCGGACAGACGTGGGATGTGGGACAGTGACAACGCCATGCGTGGCTGTGAAGTGAGAGTTCCACCACAAAACAAGGCGAAGATCGACCGCGACATCGGTCCGTCTACCGATCGTAAAGCTACGCCAATTGATTCCGAATTTACGTTTGGATGTTGGCCAAGTTGCATCGAGCAGAGGTACTGTTCAGGCCGCCTGCGGGGATGCTGTTCGATCCGGAGTAGCGTGGGGGAACACTCAGAGACGTGATTAATAATGGTGCATGGCACCACCAAGCGAGAGGGGTCAGTCGGTATTTGACCGGAGTGAGATCGGGTTAGCCAGTAGAGTAGGGCGTGATTGAGATGCGATTCAGCCGGCATTTGCTACCCTGAGAGGACAAGGCACGGCATCTCGGCATGCAGGTATTGCGCCAGCCAAGAGGAGACCTAGCATGGAATTGGTTAGTATGGGTTAGAGTGAGGGAACAGTGATGAGTTGGGCAATCCGGAGTGCATCGGCATGCCTGCAGCCCCGCACTTCCCCGGTTGCCCCGGTCTCCGCAACCCCTCATTTGCAGGAGATGGGATATATGGGATGGGAGTAATCAACGGGTGACAATTGATTTCTTTCCATGGTGAGTGCCATGGTAATGTGACCAGTTATTCTGCTGTATGTTTTGTTGTTGTTTTCTGCTCACATAGAATGTACCAAGGTAGAGACGGGTCGCGCCGTGGCACATTGACCGCCAGCCATGGCTTGAGCATAAGCCATCAGCCATGTGGGAACCACCACGCCTTCCCGGTTTCTTAGGCTATACTAGCAAAGCAGTGCTGCCGTGCTGCTGCGATGGCCTGTGCCGGTGTTCGGGAAAAAGGAAATTGGGAATTTCCCCATTGGGAAATATAGGCGATGATCTTTATGATGCCGCGAGGGATTTCAATGTGTCTTTGGACCTTGGAGACTGGTCGACAAGACGCAATCTAATGGGAAGAGAGAAGATATATCAAGTAGAATTCTCTTTGTAGCACGACTTACACAGTGTGTTGGAACAGGATGGCTCGAGAAAGTGGCGGTTGTAAATGGCATTCCAGACGGAGAATTAGCGGACCAGCGCAAAGTGGAGAGTAAGCGTCGCAGTGAGTGCCGAAGTTTAGGCGGCCGGCTCGTTCTCGGTCAGGAATCGGGAAGAGGTAGCCGAGTACATCGCACTAGTAGATCAGGGTGGTATATCGTGGAAGGTGTGCAGGTGGTGGAGGTAGTTAGCTGCGGTGAGAAGTGTCTTAGTCATGGGAGGTTGGCATACTCGCCCTTCAAGGGAGCGCCCTCGCGTAGCCAGCCCCCAGGGAGAAATCTCCTTTTTTGTTTCGATCATGCAATTGGATGTTCCAAATAACCAAGATGACACTAGAGAGTGGCAGTACTCACCAACAGTCCCAGAGTACATACTAGAGGGTCTCTTATTCTCCCCTACGCTGAGGCACCATGTCGATCCCTTCCCCAACTCCCCGCGTCGGCGGTGGATCGCGATGGACCCGCTTCCTCTGTAAACATCCCTGCTGCCCTTTAAAATCGGCCTTCCCCCGTCCCCAATTTGCTCAAGCAGTTCAGCGCCCAGCTCTCGCCCAGCTTCCGTCGACTCGGTACTTTACTCTGGGTACTCACTTCGACTTTACTCCTGAACCTGCCCACTGCCCAGCATCATGAAGCTCGGGTTGCTCGAAGCCGCCGTCTTGACGGCCGCCTCGGCCGCCACTGCGTCGGTGAGTCCATTGCGTGACTGAAAAAGCCTCTCAATTGATCGCGAGGGTTAACTAACTGCTCCCATACAGGACCTGGCATACTCGCCCCCGTACTATCCGTCCCCGTGGATGACCGGCGAGGGCGACTGGGCCGAGGCCTACCGCCGCGCCGTCGACTTCGTCTCCAACCTCACACTGGCTGAAAAGGTCAACTTGACCACTGGTGCGGGCTGGGAGCAAGAACGCTGCGTCGGGGAGACGGGTGGTATTCCCCGGTGAGTCTCGGAAGAATTGAACCACGCGCGAGGAATGGAATGATTGACAGGAACCATCAAATAGACTGGGAATGTGGGGCATGTGCTTGCAAGACTCGCCCCTGGGCATCCGCGACAGTAAGCATACCTTTTTTATTCACGTCCGAAGAATACCCGAGCAGAATGCTGATCGTTGTAAAGGTGACTACAACTCCGGTTTCGCCGCGGGCGTCAATGTTGCCGCCACATGGGACAAGAGACTCGCCTACCAGCGTGGTCTGGCGATGGGCGAGGAGCACCGCGACAAGGGTGTCGATGTGCAGCTCGGTCCTGTGGCCGGCCCACTGGGACGAAGCCCCGATGGCGGCCGTGGCTGGGAAGGGTTCTCGCCTGATCCTGTCCTCACCGGTGTTATGATGGCGGAGACTATCAAGGGTATTCAGGATGCTGGTGTCATTGCTTGCGCCAAGCACTATATCGGAAACGAGCAGGAACACTTCCGCCAGTCGGGCGAGGCTCAGGGCTATGGGTACAACATCACTGAGAGTGTGAGCTCCAACATCGACGACAAGACTATGCACGAACTGTACCTCTGGCCCTTTGTCGACTCTATCCGCGCCGGTGTCGGCTCTGTCATGTGCTCGTACAATCAGATCAACAACAGCTATGGATGCCAGAACAGCGAGACCTTGAACAGGTTGCTCAAGGCTGAGCTGGGTTTCCAGGGCTTCGTCATGTCGGATTGGGGTGCGCACCATAGCGGTGTCAGCGCTACCCTTGCTGGTCTGGATATGTCCATGCCCGGTGATGTCATCCTCGGTAGCCCGTACTCCTTCTGGGGCACGAACCTGACCATCTCCGTGCTGAACGGTACCGTCCCCGAATGGCGTATCGACGATATGGCCGTCCGCATCATGTCGGCCTACTACAAGGTCGGCCGTGACCGTGTCCGTGTCCCTCCCAACTTCAGCTCCTGGACTCGTGATGAGTATGGCTTTGAGCACTTCATGGTCAGCGAGAACTACATCAAGCTCAACGAGCGCGTCAATGTCCAGCGCGACCACGCCGCGGGTATCCGCAAGCTTGGCTCTGACAGCACCGTTCTGCTGAAGAACAAGGGTGCTCTGCCCTTGACTCACAATGAGAAGTTCGTTGGTATTCTGGGTGAGGATGCTGGTTCCAACCCTGCTGGCGCTAATGGCTGTGCGGACCGTGGTTGCGATGACGGCACCCTTGCTATGGGCTGGGGTAGTGGTACTGCTAACTTCCCTTACCTGATTACCCCCGAGCAAGCCATTCAGAACGAGGTTCTGAACTATGGCAATGGCCAGACAAATGTGTTTGCCGTGACCAACAACACCAACACGGAGCAGATTGCTGCCATTGCTGCGCAGTCGAGGTAAGTTTCCCCTTCCACCTTTTTCTGAGATCTCCACTGACCCTTTTTAGCGTCGCTCTCGTCTTCGTAAACGCCGACTCCGGCGAAGGCTTCATCAATGTCGACGGCAACGAGGGTGACCGCAAGAACCTAACCCTCTGGAAGAACGGCGAACACCTCATCAAAACAGCTGCGGCAAACTGCAACAACACCGTCGTCATCATGCACACCCCCGGCGCCGTCCTAATCAGCGACTGGTACGAGCACGACAACATCACCGCCATCCTCTGGGCCGGTCTACCGGGCCAAGAAAGCGGCCGCAGTATCACAGACATTCTCTACGGGCGCGTGAACCCAGGCGGCAAAACACCCTTCACCTGGGGAAAGACTCGCAAAGACTACGGCGCACCGCTCCTCACACAACCCAACAACGGCCATGGTGCGCCGCAGCAAGACTTCACAGAGGGAGTCTTCATCGACTACCGCCGCTTCGACAAGGAGCAGGAAGAGCCTGTCTACGAATTCGGGTACGGACTCAGCTACACGAATTTCGAATTCAGCGATCTGCACATCAAGTCCCTTAACGCAGACAAGTATGTCCCGACAACGGGGACAACCAAGCCTGCCCCCGTCTTCGGCAAAATCGGCCAGGCATCCGACTATCTCTTCCCGAAGGGCATCCACCGTGTCACCCAATACCTCTACCCCTACCTGAACAGCACAAACCTCAAGTCCTCCTCCGGCGACCCCTACTACGGCGCTAAGACAGAGGAGTACATCCCCGCCGGCGCAACCAACGGCTCCGCGCAAACCCGCCTCCCATCCAGCGGTGCCAACGGCGGTAATGCGGGTCTCTTCGAGGATCTGTACCAGGTTACCGTGACAATTACCAACACCGGCTCTGTGCAGGGCGACGAAGTTCCCCAGTTGTACGTTAGTCTGGGCGGGGAGAATAACCCCGTTAAGGTCCTGCGTGCGTTTGACAGGATCACCATTGCGCCTGGCCAGAAGGCACAGTGGACTACTACTCTTACCCGCCGCGATTTGTCGAGTTGGGATGTTGCAAAACAGAATTGGGTAGTTACTCCTGCGCAGAAGAAGGTGTATGTTGGAAATTCGTCGCGGAGACTTCCGCTTGAGTCGGAGTTGCCCGCTTCGAAATGATTCTCTCATGAATGAAGTGAAGTGTGGATGTTCTGGGTGAAGTGGTCTTATTTTGAATGGTCTCGTTTGTGTACAGCGTAGAGCTGCTTTCTTTGCATATATCTCTTTTGGCGGAAGCCTGTTACACTACGTGTCTAATTGATTCTTTTCTTTTGAGCCTCGTATCAGTAATTTATTCAAGGAAATAGTAACAAATCTACAGTACCATCATTTCCGCTGATGCAACTACCAGTCCAATCGGACGAGCTGCTGAGGCCACTTTTACAAAATGAACCTGGCTCTCAACACGAAGAAGGGTGAATGCCAAGGGCTCATAGCCGGAGACGCATACTGTGTTGGAACGAGTTCCAGCATGTGCAAATAGGATACTGCTTTTTCAGGTGATATTTCTTGTCGTTGTACTACTACGCTAGTTTGAGAATCCAGGGACCTTCCCAGGGGAAGGGGCGTACTAGCCAAGCAATTTCCATCTACACCTATTCGGCTTGGTAGAACGCGTATTAAACTACCAAAAGGCTTTGTGTCCACTCTATTGGCTTCAAATAAGTACAATCAATCGGAGGCTTACTATCTTGCAAATGGTGTTCGAAGGGCGGCTGCAACTTCCCAAGTTGAGTCTTGAGAAAATATTTCCTCATCTTTCAATGAAACAAACGAGCCATTGTGAGGATCCTTCTGCGCTGCCTTCCACAAGTCTTTCAGGGAGACCGTATCGGTATGCCAACGCCGGGCGACGTAAAAATTGTGAATAAGCTGCTGAAGACGAACGCGCAGATAACCTTGATATCCACTGGAGCTTTGGTTTTCAGTGTCTTCCACGTAGTCTGGGTCGACAGCCCAGATCCAAAAATCATTTGCTAACCGGTTTTCCAGAACAGATGCTGCAGAATCGCCATCTAGATATAGAAAAACATTCCGCAGAGTCCCCTCTGTGAGCCCCTCTGGCATAGAGTCAATGCTCCCCAACGCCATATCGTTCATAAGATACGATATTTCCTTTTTGGAGGGTACGATCGGAGATAATTGAACTGCTTCCGTAATTCGCTCAAGATCATAGGAAACTTTTCGTCTTCAGTAGGCGTCTCGGGAGGCCAATCTAGACGCTCAACACAGTATCTCGATTGGATCGTGAAACCGGAGGCTATCGCGCTAAAAGCCATGTGCATTGAATGCGACAACTTTCGATTATACTGTTCCCAGCGATCGGGATTCTCTGCCTTCCATTGAGGATTCTCAAATATCGCATAACCCCACGGCCTTTTATCCTGATCTTCTTGCCATAGCTGACGCAGCCAGGGCTGCCCTTTTTGCAACATTTTCTCCACGTCCTTTTGTTTCCGAGCTTCGAGCCTTTCTTCAATTCGTCGAACCTCTTCATCAGACGCATTTTCGATTGCCTTGGCTTCATACTGCTCGTAGAGATGACTCTGGAAATTCTGCATGCGTTCCAAGGTTTCCGTGCGGTGCCCATAGGAGACATCGGACAATGTACCCAGAGCATCCTCAAATGCCACGCTTTCATCGAAGGTAAGTTTTCCCCAGTAGCGACTCTTCAACAAAGCAATCTCGGAGGAAGTTAGATCTCTGGGTGACTCGGCACCCTTCTTTAAGAAGTCCTGCTTATTCAAGGTTGTTGAAGCTGTGGCAGCAATGTTTGCGACTTGGGTTGCAAGGTCAGGAAAATCGAGGAGCCGAATGCGATCCTCTGCACTAAGAGCCGAGGGGTTGTTTTCAAATTCTTGAAAGGTCGCGAGCAAGCCATTAGCATCATCCAGGTTCCGTAGAACGCGGACGAAACCAGGAAATAAATGCTCCATGATCCGTGTAGCGGATGGGGAGAACTTTGGGTCTCAGGACAGCGGATGTGAATCTGGCCAGTTATTTATCCACTGAGTGGGAGCGGGTTTAGATTGTAAGTTTCGCTGGTGAACGACACCAAACTAAGGGTGACCGTAAGGGGCTAGCGGGGTGGAGATTCCGATACTGGAAGCAGCAAGTGAAAGTCACTGGCACACCGCGGACGAGATTTCGCAAGTGACGATGGGTGGTAACTAAAGTGAGACACATTTCCGGCCCCAACTGCTGACTATGGTAATAATCATATGATCCGTTCCTGCCACGCCGATCAGACCCTTTCCACGTCCAATATTGATCAGTTCACAAATTCACCGTCACTTGGTGTCGCGACGTAATTCTATATAAGCTCAGAGGTACCGTGAAGTCGCAGATCCCGCGAGCTGGCACCGACATAAACAGTATAAGTACCAGGAGCAACGGCCCATTTTTGAGCCTTCACATCCCAGTAAGAGAGATCGCGGCGACGAAGCTCAAACTCCACCGACGACTGTTCTCTAGCCTTGAGATCCACATTCTCGGACCCACGCAGCTGGCCTAGATGCTGCTGAGCCGACTTCGGGTAGCTAATGTAGAGCTGAGGCAACTCCGCACTATTCCGCAGATCCTGTGTTGCGAACAGTGGCGCTGATCTTGGACACAACATCCCAGAGATCCTCATAGCCACCGACGGAGAGGTTGCCGGACAAACCATAGTCATTATTTGCAGACGCCAAGTGGGTGTGGCAATAGTAGAAGTCATGGCAGATTTGCAACACCCGTTCAACAACGCCGTAACAGATTTATGTCAGGAATCAACGTAAAGATCATATATTCTGCGGGCTGTAGCTGATAATCGTTGATTGACTTTAAGTGTAGAATCTATAGTACTCTACACAAGAGGCAGCTAATTGCTGGTCCCCTGATATTAGATGAGGTAGGCGCCGATTTTGACCCAAACACCTAGCCAGAAGCCCGTGAGTTTCCTAATACTCCCTGACCCCTCAGAGTCTCTCAGTTCTGTTTCTCTCAACTGCTTTGAGATGACAAATAAAGAAGGCGGCGAAATGCGAATAAATCCGCCGTAGTGTATGCGCATCTCCCTTTAGACTTCACATCAGCAGATTCCATTTCTGTGACCCATTAATCATTGGGCGGATTATATGGAGACGCAAAAGCACCAACTACATGTAAATTGCACGTTGAGATTGGACCAATCGCTGAACTCATCACAATATTCACGAGCTGTCTCAATTCATATTCGTAAACTTCAGGACCGCGACTGAAACTACAGAACTCTGTTCTGTCTAGAGCTAACCATCTTGAATTGAGAGTGACCAGTTCCCATAGCGAAGATAATTATTGAATGATTCCTTCAGCTTAGGATAGAGAAGGGCCATTATAGCGAAGGAACAGCAGATCGTATTGAGTAGCCGATAAGTCAAGAATCTATCAGAGTGACTACATTCTCAGGTTTGGGCACCCCTTATTCAATCGAATCTGTTGTCTGTTCAAATGACGAAGCTGGGTCCATTTCAATACTCAGTAAGGGTTATAAGGAGACCTAAAAATCCAAGTTAGAACCAAGAAGCGAATTTTGCGACAACGTCAACGTACTTGTTGTCTCTCATTGAATCAAATGACACTCTTCCGTTGTGAACAATCTGTTCGAGAGAAGCATGAATGAAATTCTCCCATTCCTTTTGTAGGTCTGGGAGATTGGCTTGAGGTAGATTGGGGCTGGGGTTGCTCCGATAGAAGGCTTGAAAATCCCCAAGTAAGTCTCGCATGGCCTCGTAAGTGTCGCAAAATTTATCCCATATTACATCTTCATTCATGTAGTTGAAAACCATACCCAGCTCCTTGGCAGCCAAAATTTGCTGGTCGTCGCTCATATCCGAAAAACCACCTATATCGGGACTCTTTCCAGAGAATAGCTAATGGAATGTGTTAGCGAGTGTTAATAAAGAAGTAGTACAATTGCATCAACAGGCATTCTTGGAAAACACTCACGATGCCATTTTTCAAATTTGGTCGTCCCATAAAGATGGTCAATCTGTCAAGATGACCTTCACTACCTAGCTCAGAGAGCATTCGCTCAAGAAAGCCAACCGATCGACCGCTAAATATCCAGGGGTGACCCGGATTGAGATTGATGATCCATGGCTTCGTAAATGAGCAAGGTAATTTATTGGCGGTGGTCACTTGCCAATCGGTATATTTATTGAGTGTGCCATGGACCAGCCAATAGTTGAAAAGTAACCGACCAGCTGCCCCTCAAAGACGTGCTCCGCTGCGGATATTAGCTTGGGATTCGTGGTAGAACCAGTGTGGTAGAACCAGGAACGAATATACGTACTCTCATACTGAGCTCTCTCTGAGTTTCCGTTCGCATCAGTGAAACTGTATCAGCGGTTTGTCTTCGAAAAACTCCCCAGTTGGTACATGAAGCCGAACTGTTTCCCCAGTATCTTGATATTGGGTCCCACTTTCCGCCCTCAATTCCATCCCAGGCATAGTGAGCGTTTGATGGGAACGACGGATATTGACCGGGTTTCCCCGCTGAATACTTTCCACCACACACAGTAACCTTCTTGTAGCCAGGGGTAGCTATACCATTTCTGCGACGTTCCAACTGATGGAATTCATGACCGGCCACCAAAGACAGTACTGCGCTGGGGTTTTCTGAAACGGGGAGATCCCTCTTCAGATGTATGATGCCATCGAAGCCGGTGTAAGGCCAGGTTCCGGATGGAATGTCATCACACTCCTCACACTCGGGAATATCATCCCCATAATAACCGAGACAGTCCATGCATGCACACCCACAACACCAGCTTACCTCGTCTGGATCTTCTTCGGTAGCGCATCCATAACCATTAGGGCAGCCGACCTTGAGGGACTTTTGCTTATAAGGACCGATATATCGTCGCCAAGTGCTGCGAAAAAAGTGTTGGGGCTTCCTGGACTTCCATTAGAACGAGGTCGTCCCAACCCGTTATCCCGATACCCCCTCGCTTGGAAATGACGTTTTTGCGAGGATATATCTCAATGTAAGAATTGTCCGGAATGTCTTGATCCGTGAGAAGTTGTCCAGGCTCTTCAGCCTCGATTTCTCGTTTCAAGCTAGAAGTGGAATCTTTCTGGCTAGGGTAGCAAACTTGCCCATCGCTTGGAGATCGCTGTTGGAGGCTTTTAGTAAACGTTATGGTTTTAATGTCTTGGACCAAGCATTGCCTTACCTCTTCAAATCCTAGCTGAACACTCGAGGTGTCCCAGCCCATCAAGTCCCTTCGAATAAAACGCCGGTTAGTAAAATGTAATATGCTCCAACCTTGAAGATACAAAGCCATACCCGTCAAAGACACTCTAGGTGATGGCAGTACTATAAAAAGAAAACTCATTAGCAAATGCATTCTATGGGCTCGAGCAAATAATGGCGAGCTTACGTGACATTGTAATCCAAGCAAGGGGTAGCATCTTCATCCTCATCGTCTCCAGGGTAAAATGCGAAAGTGACCAAATTGTCATATGCCATACCCATCTACAGACTGTTAATTTGTATCAGATATCAAAGAAAATTGCAGGCTGTCATACTCACGTCTCCTTTTCTTGTGATTTTGCTCGTATCTACATCCATATATGAGAAAGGCATCGTGAATTTGATACCCATACCAAAGCGAATGAATGTGCTCAGTGATATCTTCCCGCCGGCACCGGACACATCGTGGACAATATTTTCTGAGCCAGTAGAAATCTTGTTGTCTGCACGACCCTCAAAATCGGCAGTGATCTCTTCTTCAGTAGGAGATGGATAATAGCCAGTGAGATTGCCAAGATCTGTCAAGACACGGGTTGTAAGAAGACCGTTGAAATGCACCTCGGCGTCTGTGAATTGAACTTCTATGTTTTTAAGGATGCCCATCTGATAGTTGACCTGCAGATATGGATCGAAGGTCATGAAACCCCCAACTTGGCCACTATGAACAGTCAGGCCTTCAAGTGAGATTTTCTCGTCATCGCTGATAGCTGGAAATTACGTGGGGCCGGTTACTATGCGAACGGGTCAAAATCCACATCTCTGTGTCTTTTGACCTAAATTTGGGTTCGTCTTTCCCGACTGTAACCCATGTTGCTGTTTGTCGAGTAAAACTTAACTTTCAAGACATCATCTCAATTAAGCGGGACTCGACTAACCGAGCAAGCTCACCGATATGGGGTAAAGGCCAGCAGGGGTAGGTCTTGATTCTCATGATAACGCAGAAGTACGGATACGACTCCGTAGTACGGAGTAGTTTCCGAAATTTAGCATCGTTACATCGCTCTGGATCTGTACGTGCTGCCGATTGGCATTTCTTGGCTTGATCGGGAGGGAGGATATTCCTCATTTTGGATTTCCGGTTGAATGAATATTTACCTTGTTGAGTCGCTGAGCTCCAGCAACTCTTTCTTTTTTTATTTTGTCTTTACTCTTCCGACAACGAGGGGAACAAACAAAGATGAGGGCTGTAGTTTACAGACTTTGTATTATCGCTGGAGCCCAGGCGTCTCTCTTTTCTGTCCTCCCTCGCTCCGACTCAAGCTGCAAAACCCACACTGTGCAGTCCGGTGATACCTGCTCCAGCATTGGAAAGTCCCAAAATATCACCTACGCACAGCTTCTGTCTTGGAACTCTGATATAAATACTGTCTGCTCGTATGTGGAAATGTACAAATATGATACCGCAGTCTGCTAAATTCACCAAATAATAGAAACCTTCAAAGCCTGGTCAACAGCAGTATTTGTGTCAGCAACCCAAACGGCAACTATGGCCTCTCGGGCATGTCATCCATTATCACTACTACAGCGTCTGTGCTTATTGTATCATTGGCTTGGATGAAGCCATACTGATTTATGTTTCTCAGCTCCATTCCTTCTCCCACAGGGGACAAAACAACCTCTCGCTGTGGTGAATACCACAAAGTTGCCAAAGGAGAGAATTGCACAGGAATAGTGGAGGAATACAGCGTCTCCAGAATTGATCTGTGAGTGAAATTAACTGAAACAATGGAACAATATAATCCAATCTATATAGTCTGTTTTTGAACCCTGGACTCTTCGAAAATTGCACCAATCTCCAAGCCGACACTTACTATTGCGTGGAGCCAGTGGGATACATTGCGACTTATCCGGGCTACGGAGAAATCTCGGCTACTCCAACGGTGGGATTCAACGAAACGCCTTCCATTCCGTTACCACGTAATGGATCTCGTCCTGTCTACCATTCTGCCTCTCGGCCAATCATTCCGCTGGCAAGCGGATCCCGCAAGGATTGTGAAAAGTAGGTACTCGGTCATATGTCTGGCGGGCATGTATTGACCTTTGTGCAGATACACGTGGTTCCAAAATGTCACGGACAACGAAGCTGCTGATTGTTGGAATTTGGCATGGGTTTGGGGTATTACAAGAGACGTTAATTTAGTGTTTCTGTTCTCTTCGTGTTCTTGGAGATTAATGAAAAGCAGGAACTTGTTCTTTGGAATCCTACCTTGACTTCGAAGCGAGAGTCGAAATCCTCAATTCAACGCATATCAGCAACATCAATGGCGACGACAACTAATATCAAGAATTCATTTGACTACCCTTGCACCTTAGATCCGAGCAGCTCATATTGCGCTCTGCTTTCAAAGCCTACCTCTACTGGTAAGACGGAAAATAAAAAGTACGCTGCATATCACTAACTCATATTGGTTTCATAGGAACAAAGGATGCCGTCAAAACACCTAGTCCTCGTGCTCACGGTGAAATCGCGAACTGTACCATGTGGGTTGCCCCACTGGAAACCTACGATACTTGCTATATCATTCTTCATACCTACGGTCTCAGTATGGACAATCTCTACGCAATGAATCCAACTGTGCGCAAGGACTGTAGCGGGCTGAGCATTGGTACAAACTATTGTCTCTCAACCCATGCGGGCGGGTATCCTGTTGGCCCTCCAGCCTGGAGACGGAGTTCCAGCCTGGAAGCCAGTAGCGTTCAGACGCAAACTCCGAGCTCGATTGGAAATGCTATCTCTACACCATCTCCAATCCAAACTGGCATGGTTTCTACGTGCGACACCTTCTACAAGGTGGTCAAGATGATTCATGTGTCGACATCGCCACCAATCACGATATCTCCCCGGGCTCCTTCTACGAGTGGAATCCAGCGGTTAAGTCCGACTGCTCCGGCTTGCAGACAAATGAGTACGTCTGTGTGGGCATCAAAGCGGCAACTACAGGAACCGATATTGTGACGCCCTATCCCATTCAAACGGGCATTATATCTACCTGCGATAAGTTCTACAAGGTATTAGCCGACGACTCTTGCAGTGATATCGCCAACGAGAACGATATTCCTCTTCCTTCCTTCTACGACTGGAACCCAGCGGTCAAGTCGAACTGTGCTGGCCTACAAGCAAAAGAGTATGTTTGCGTTGGTACAGCAAGTATCAGTACTTCGCAGATAGAGGGAGTCGCAACAGCCACGAGAAAGAGCAGTTAGATGCTTTGATAGGTATCTCCTATCACGACTAGCTTGATATTCCATGGAAATGGGTTACGGCTACTTTATTAGAAGCTTGTTTCATCTACATGCTAGATCGCAACATAGTTCATTCTTTGTTACCACAGACGTACCGTGATACCCATCTCCGACAGCCTTGTATGATCGAGATTGGGCCGGGTATATTCGGGCTCGAAAAGGTCCCGTAGCATCCCATATCCAAATTCAGGGGAATATGGAGCATTTTCAACCATAGGGTTTTGACCAGAACCATACAGAAAGTTAGTAGTCTCATCTTCAAGCCAAACACCCTGGCCAACAAAAGGCGGGTTATATCCTTCCATGATACTGAGAACATTCGGTCTTACATGGGGATCTCGCTCAGACCAATCGAGTTCTTGGCGCATTTTATCCAGAAATTCCCTCCAACCAAGTCCAGCATCGGCAAAATGTAGGAAGCTGAGCTCCACACATCGCAGGGTATTTGGGAATGATTTGAGTAGTTCCATCAGATCTGTCTGAACGACGCAAAAATGAGAGAGCCCAAAATGACAAAGTGCTGGCCAATGCTCAACTGGGAAGATTTTCTTCAAAGGAGGGACATCGGGAATTGGTCCCTCCAGCACGGAGGTTGAAAAACTGATATAAGTGAGCTCTTTCGCCTCACTCAAAGCCTGATAGAGTTTGCCACTATTTAGCCCTTCCCAGCCACCATATCCTTGATGTCCAACAAGCAGAGGCAGGTCAAGGTGTTTGAAAGCCGGGCGTTTCATAATCGCTGTGAAGTGTTCGCATTCCTCGCATGGCTGGGCAAATATCATGAAGTTGATGCCAGTTATGAGTTGCTTTGAGTCGAAACTCAATTCCGAGACACGATGGTCATGCTGTGATAAAATACGAAGAGCGATTCGAACGCCTCTCCATTGGTCTTTGTATTCCTCCGTTGCCTCTGACCATGGAACCGGGTCCTGCGCCGCTTCCCGAAAATCAACCGTAGGCCATCCCCGTGGAATCGGATAGTTGAATCCATATGGAAATGCGCGGATCATGGGAGTTTCGTACAGGGGGGCAAAGAGCCAGCCGTGCGCTGCCGGTGTGACCGTCACTCTTCTCAAATGTGGAAACTGCTGCAGGCCCAGGATAAATGCTTTCTCGTCGGCTTTAGAGTCGATAACCTCATTCTGATCTTTCAATAACTTTGAATAAAGCTCCCAGCATTGTCGGAGCGGCATCTGCGCGTCAATTTGTTTCTGACGAGCAATGTGATCGGGTCGATCGACATCGTCACCTTTCCGCCTCCTCAGCAGATCGATATTCTCTTCACATCCTTCCACAAACCAGTTCGGGCATTCTTCGTCTGGGTTCATCTCCAGGTCTTCACGGTCCATATATGGACGCCATTCCTCTTCTGGAATTACTGGCTCCGGCAAGAAACGTGCATCGTCCCAGATGATTTCGGTGACCTGATGCCGAAAGGTGTGATGGATTGCAACGGCGCAAAATACCTCAATATCCAACGGATTTGTAGAAAGAAACACCCTCGAGAAAAAGAGCGGAGTAACTTTGTTCAGTGCTCTGCATGACGAACGCAGCGACTTGCGATCCCGATTGGTCAAAAAGGATGAAATAACTAAGACGATTTCCGTGGGGAGATTTGCAAGCCAAGGACTTTGCCTTTCTATCGAAGACGTCTGAGACACCATCAAGTCGCTATTTTTGGGTGAAGGATATAAAAATGCGAGATGAGGGGAGGGTGGGGGCTGATGAGGTTTTGTATGGCAGAAGGACAAACTTGACCTGCGAAATCTTGATCCAGGTGGGATCCACCGGGAAAACCAACGGCACACAGTAAATTTACCACTAGGAAGATGGTCCCAGCTTCATTTCAGCTTCATTACCTTCCCCTTTTTACAGTGGAGCCGCAAAAGTCTACGACCCCGATTTGACCGCATTTTTCTGCCATTAATTCAATCATGCAAACTTCAAAACCTCATTCAATTTATCAGATGGAACAGATCTATGGTAATTCCCACTTTAACGGAATATCTGCTGTGTCGAGAAAACACGTCAGGAAGAGATAATAGGTTAGTTATTCATTAGCCGGTTACAAATAAGCTGGGCAGCCGTAATTTACAATTAAGGTCCTGTTCTGATTCAACTGGTGCACCTGCCTATGGGCCCATAGCTTTTTCCGGCAAGATCTTGCCAGATCGCCCACCATTCCATTTTCCCCATCGCATGTAGCCTTCGCCCAGGCTCGATTTACAATAGCAGGCTGTGCTGGCACTGGAGAGAACTAACCTTGGTACGGAATCATGCTCTTTGTTTCCATGACTCTTCTTTGTTGCAATGCTCATTCGTTACCAGCGTCCGTCGTTTCGATCAGGTTTAGTTGGTATTCCATTTAGTTAACTTTTGTATCTCATTAGCCACCAAACGCAGGAATAAACCATCGCTGTCCTTTGCCTCTGATGTTTGGTCATGATACCGGACATTAAACATTCTTTTTCCCAAACCCCAACACCGAAGGATATCTCGATCAGTTTGGCAGCAATCATTATGCGCCAGGGGTTCAGCCGGCGCTAGAAGAGTTGACCAGCACTTATCAGGAACTGCGCCTGTCGCCAGAATGAGAATTCACACCCGTTCTCACCCCTGTCACCCTGGTCTAAAAATTTCTCACCCATTTCACCCACACTCTCCCTAGGGTGAGATCCAACGCTGTTTTAAAGATCGAGGTTTTTTGGAAATTGACTGCGGATAACATGTGGCTTAAGTACGGCTGAGCGGACGGGAAGCCCTGTTCTCAACACCCTGTGGTCGTATGTACCGGAGATGGCATTGAAGTGGATCATAAAGACTCCCAGTTGTTGTTACGGGCCGTTCGAAAGAAACAGATTCATTTGGTGCCTACAGGATGAGAATCTCGATGATGAAGTAGGAAGGAGAAAGAAAGAAAGTCGGCCAGAAAGAGAGGGCTTAAGTACCCAGCAAACGCGCACCAGCAAACGCGTAGTGCAAACGACCCAAAATTATGCCTCAGGCATCCTTCCACGAGATGAGGCTATTCCTAGGTTCATCCGTCACAAATCATTGCTTTTCTCCAGGTGTTAGGCGGACGAGGGAGAAAGGCCAGGGTAAGAGATAATTATATGATTCAGCAAGGATCAAGACAACATAGCCCACACACAAGCTCCTTGACCTTTGGATTGATTGCATGAACAGTCCACAGTGTCTCACCACCCAACAAAATTGGTCAATAATCCATTGATCATCTATGGGTGGAATCACACTATCCATCTACTCCACCCCCCTCTCGAAACTCTCAAACAACCCTCTAAAAGCCGACCCCTCCCTCTGAAGAAGCGCCCCAGGGTGATCAAACTCAACAACCCGCCCCCGCTCCATAAAAACAACCTTGTCAAAATCCAGCACGGTATGCAATTTATGCGCGATCGCAATAACAGTCTTCTCCCTGAACTCTGTGCGGATGATTTGCTGCATGAGTTTATCTGTTTCGGCATCCACACTACAATCATCAGTACAAGGAGAAAGACGAGGATAGATTAGAAAAGGGGGTGAAATACCTGCTCGTCGCCTCATCCAAAACGACAACCCGACTATTCTTACACAAAGCCCTAGCCAGGCAGAACAGCTGCTGCTGCCCATGCGAGAGGAGGTCATCTGATAACTCTGCGTCGAGTCCACCCTTGCTCTTGACGTGCGACCAGAGGTTTACCTTCTCCAATGCGGAGATGATGGGTGCGTCCTCGAGAGTACCGCTGGGATCGGCATTTAGTCGGATGCTGCCGTGTAGGAAGAAGGGTTGCTGGGGGATGGTGTTTAAGCGAGACCGCACGGTTGAGCGGGGGATGCGTGAGATGTCGATGTTGTCGACGGTGATTTTGCCGGTGGTGAGGTCTAGGAGTCGGAGGAGACTTGAGATTAGGGTTGATTTGCCGCTGGGTTTCCCGAGTTGTTAGTATCTTAAAAAGGATGGTGAGGTGGAGAGGGGGAACGAACCTGCCTGTTCGGCCGCAAATGGCGATTTTTTCGCCCGCGTGGATTCTTAGGGTTATGTCCTGGAGGACGGGGTTGGAGGATGCACTGCAAAATATTAGTTGTGTCGGTATAAGCGTAGTGAGAGGACGAACTCATAAGAAGCAGAAACACCAATAAACTCCACCTTCCCATTCAACGGCCAAAATCCCGGAACAACACCATCTTCTCCCTCCAGATCCTCAGCCGCCGCATTCTGCACGTAGGACTTAATCCTAGAAACCGCGCCAATGGAAGTCTCGAGACCAGTCCACTCCGTAACAAGACTCTGCAACGTCGCGGAAAAACCAACAATATTAAAAAGCGCAATCCCGAAAAGATTAAGCTCCGAACGACCTCTCATCGACATCGCAATCGCGATTACTGTCACTGCAATCCCGGCAACAATCAAATCCAGCACGAGACTCAGCCACCGCTGGATACAATAGAGCGTGTAGAACGGACGCTGCGATATATCGAGGGCAATCCTGTTCTGGGTCCGGTAGTGCCCGTTCCAGCCGTAAGCGCGGATACTCGGGAGGGAGCTGAGCGCTTCAAGGAATTGCGAGAAGAGGGGGGCTTTTGCTTCGATCTCGAGCAGGCGGAGTTGACGGGATGTCCGGATGTAGTAGCGTGCTACGTAGGTGACCGTTAGGATGCAGAACGGAATTACAGCAATGGTGACGTAGGAGGAGCCGATGAAGATTAGGAAGACTTCGACGATGCAGCCGAGGACTGCGTCGAGGGTTAGTTCGAAGGAGGAGGGGAGCTCTTCGTCGATTAGTTCGAGGTCTTGGCTGAATCTGGGAGGGATTAGTTTTGTGTTTGAACTAGGTGAGTGCCGGTGTTACCTGTTGGTTGTGGATCCGATGTCGGTTGAGGTGAGGAAGGATGTTGTTGCTCTGTGAGGTTTTAGCTAATGTGTCTTTTAATATGGTTGGGGTCTTACTTCATGGTTGTTCCGAGCAGAATCTCGTGGAATCGACGGGCTGTCTTGGGTACAATGATCATATTAAAGACACAATTGGCGAGACAGGTGGCAAGAAGAGTCAAGACTCCCAGTGCAGCATATCCGCTGAGCCAGTATCCGACATTTTGATTCGGGACTTCTTCGTTCGCGCGAGTCCACCATTGAAGCCAGATTTCTAATGAGGTTAGTGACTGTTCAAAATGGATTTTGTGGGGCATGGTTACTCACGTGGGAATTTTAATCCAGCAAGGAATAGGACAGAGCACGCGACGTGAAGCAGTAGGAGTGGCCAGCCAATATTCTGGAAATAGTACAGGTAGACTGAAAAGTCTCCTGTCTGTCGACTTGTGTCGTCGACCTTTTCGTCGTCGGGGAGTTTCAGTTCTTGAAGAGTTTCGTCGTCGAGAACTACATCAGGTGCTCGCTTGGTCGTGACTGTGCTGGATGTACTGGAGAGAGAGCTGACGTAGCCCTTTGCAGACACTAATTCGTCGTAGGAGCCTTGTTCGACGATGTGGCCATCTTCGCTAAGCGAAACAATAAAGTCGGAGTAGGGCAGATGGTGTGCTAGAGCCATATCAGTAAGGTTAAATGGAATAACAAGAATGCACTCCTACTGGAATTAGTGGCCAAAATCATGGTATGACGGAATTCCTTCACAAGTCCATTTGGAGCAAAAACTTCCTCTAGAACAGACTTTTCGGTTTCTCGATCAAGGCCGGTAAGAACGTCATCGAGAATGAGAACAGATTGTCTCGAGTAGAGGGCCCGCGCCAATGCCTGTAAATTGTTACAAAAGATCATAACGATAGACATCAAAACTTACCACCCGCATCTGCTGCCCACCACTCAACCGCGACCCACGAACACCAACCTTCGTCTGATCTCCAAAAGGAAGCTGCTGAAAATCAAACTGCAGAGAACAAGCCTGAACAACACGATCATACCACCGTTGGTCCAGCCGAGAAGCACCCAGAATATTCTGCTGGACAGTACCGAACGTAATCCAAGGCGACTGGCTGCAGTAAGCCGCATTCTTGAAAGTAGTCGAGATCGACCCGGTACACTCGGGAACCTCGCCAAGAAGCACTTTCAGCAGGGTGGATTTACCACAACCCACGGGTCCGACGACCATGGTTGTTTCTCCTGTTGGGATTTTGAGGTTAAGGTCTTTGAGAATTGGCTCGTCGTCTACGGACCATGCTGCTGATAATTCGTGGAGTACTGCACTGAACGAATGTTGGCCTTCGTCGTCTGAGTCGATGTCAATTAATTGAGTTGACTGGGACTCATGCGTGAGTCGATAGTCGGCTCTCTCTACTTCCTGCAGATGCTTCTGGATCCGCTGGAAGCAATTCACGACCGCCATGATATCCTCTGATCCGTAGACGAATGATATCATAGGTTGGTCCAGGAGCGAGAAAAGTGTTAGGGCCGAGAAGGCAATTCCGTTGGTCAGTGTTGTGTTATCGTGTGCACGGGCGAGAAGAGTGTAGACACCGAATCCAAAGACTGGGGCTAGTGCTGAAGATGCGTATGCTGTAGAATTCCTGTTAGTTGGAGACGGCCCAAACGGAGGGTGTTGACGAACAGCAAGTGACAATAATGACACCGTACAGCCGGTATGGAAACGCGGCTTTGATTTCCTGTACTCTGAGCTTACGAACTAGGTCCGCGATTACATCTGTCAATCCGGTCATTTTGATGTTCTTCATCACTCCGAGGACTTTCGCGGTGACGGCGACGCGTTCTTCCACGGCCTCTAGCCAGAGGCCCTGGGCACTGCTGGATGCGACAGCTAGTGGAACTCCAGCAACCAAGCACACTGGAAGACATGTTAGCGATGGTTTGGCTTTCGAGAAGTGCATATGCACCCACCTATCACGACTAGCGTGGATGCTAGTGTTGCGAGTTTGAGCAATCGCGCCAGCAACCACAAGGCAAGTACAACCTCTGTAAAGTTTGAATAGATTTCATGCATATCTCGCAGGCCGTATCCGATTCTCTCGATATCCGTGCTCATCAAAGTGATAGCAGATGCATCAGAGACTGTAGAGGTGCTCATTCGCAGTGTCTTGTTGAAGATCATAGCGACCAGGCTTCCTCGCATTTTTGTGATCATCCGGTCGATTTTGTGTTGATAGGCAGCGAACGAGACCTGTGTTCGAGTCAGTCACCTCGGTCTCACCAACATTATGACGAGTAGGTAAAGCTAACCGCAAGACCCACGTAGACGATCGCATACGCCCCAACAAGGCCACGGGCATAATTGTCCGAATTGACATGTTCCGGCTCGGTCATGAAATCAAGGACCCGTTCAACCAGAAACGGCTGCGCGAAGCAGAACCCAGTAAAGGCGAGGCGAGGTACAACACCTGCGAGGTAATCCCATTTGAAATGGAGAGCAAAGGTCCATAGAAGGGCGTTGGATCGATACTTGTTAGCTGTCACCCATGTCAGTCTTGAAACCTGCTCAATAAATGTGCCGAAATTTACCTTTATCCCATCGCTCCTCCAGGCTTTGAGGGTCGGAAGCTTCTCTTATATCGTCGGCAAGAAGAGGCAGGCTCTCAACCGTCAGCGTAGACTTTGATCCTTTCGCGAGCAGGTCATTCATCCCCCAGAAGGAGAAGCGACTGATAATCCCACTCGTGGATTCAACTGCACTCCCCTCGAACGCTTTCTTGAGCAGATGTCTTTTCTCTGTCGATTCCAGTACAAGAATAACAGCCTTGTTCACCAGACCGATCGCGAAGAGAACCGTGATGGGTTGATTATCAGGCATGAAATAAAATGTACGAAGTCGAGCCAGATCAAAAGGAATGGTCAGCACGAAGAATAGACAAAGAATCGAAGAAGGTCGCAGAGAGCGGATATGCTCCAGGTGCGACAAGTAGAGAAAGAAGCAGTAGGTGACCACAGTCGCAATGGCAGTCGGCACGGTCGCTCGCGTTCTCGGAGTCGACGATTGACACCACAGAACCAACATAATCGATTGAATCGCTACATGCAGTACCAGTGCGATCTACACACTTTTAGCTCTCTGTGACTGATTCTCGGCACGGGTATGCCATACCTCTTTCGCGGTGTAGAGCCATGATCGATTCGCCTTTCCTGAGACATGACGCAGTGTCCAGACGCGTATAGATCCCGCTATCCAGACGAGGATAATCGGCAAAAGCGTCAATACCGTCTCTTCGAATAGAAGGGTAAAATCGAAGCCGTGGTGGCAGGATTTGTCAACGGTCGGGCCGAAGTGGTCCTGGTCTGCTGCCGAGCACGGCAGCCACGCGTGAGACATGGCACTGTGAGGTTGAATGGTGGTGCATTGGGGTGAAGAAGGGTACCTATAAAGGAGTCCAGGGGTCCGAATGGAGTAACCAGCGCGGCCAAGACCGACTGGGCCAGACTTGATGACTGCAAATGCGACCATGCAATGTGGATGCCTGGTGAATGTGGGGCGGAGGGCGGGCGGTGACTGGTGGAAGACGAAGACTCACCCTCTGACAGATGTTGACTCAGAGCCGCATACTACTAACTAACTAATACATTGATCCAAAGTATCAGCAGAGGAGTTATTGAGGCTGAATGAATAAAATATACCGAATCAGGAGAGGCTGCTGCTGCTAGTCATGAAAATACACCAATTGATTCTCGGTGAGACTGACATGCATCTGAAAATTATATTTAGGCGTCCCGCAGCCCAACATTCACTCTATAACAAGAATCATGTGATCATACCCAAGCAATATCACAATGCCGATCTCGTACAATACACTATTCCCAACGCCTGCAGCACATGCAATTCCATAAATCCTAAGCGCATGTGAGTAAACTCATACAGAAACATAGGCAGAGTCATAAGCCGGCCCAACCCCCCGCTCATTTCGACCACTCGCCAAATTGCGCGTAACAATCCCAGCAGAAAGATACGTAATCATAACCAAAAACTCCGGAAGAGTCCCAAAGATAACCTCAACAGCAAGGCTTCCACCAGAAGGACTACCATACTTGAACGCAACAACAATAGCGTAAATCAGACGGATTCCAATGAGCGGCAGGGCAATCATAATCCCAAACAAGAGCTTCACATTTGACTCATTAGATGAATCCTTAGCTGAAATGGGAGTAGCAAACCATACCTTCCTCTCCTTACCCAGTCGGCGATGAGTGGCATTTGCCTTCGCAGAAACAAGCACCAGCGCCACAACCATACTCCAACCCGTCGCGAAAACAATGAGTCCGACCTTCAGCAAGACAGTGTGACTTCCACTGGCAGCCGCAAGACCGATTCCACCTCCGATAACGATGTGAGGGATCAACATGCCGAAGCCGCTTAGGATGGCGGGGAGGGTTGATTGGATGGAGTGGTTGCTACCCTCATTAGATCAGATTAGCGTATTGTTTGAGACGAAGGGCCTTTCAAGCATTGAAGACTCACGCTTCGTGAAGAATACCAAGCGCAGCGAGCAATAGCGGCGAAAGACCGATACCACTAATGATAGATGCCGCTCGATTGGGCTCACCAGTCGTGGAAAGAGAGTGGTATGCGATTCCATTACCCACCAACCGCAAACCGCACATGGCGAATACGTAGATCCACCCTAAGAGGCCGATTCGTCCGTGTCGGATGAGGCAGTAAATTGCGGGGAGGGATGTGAGGACGTAAAATGCGAGCTGGGCTAGCTCGAGGCCTTCGGTTGAGGAGGGCATGATCGCAAGATTAAGATGTTTTGAAAATAGCTGAGAGATAGAAAAAATTGGATTGATGCTAAAGAATCAAGTCTGGAACCAAGTTTTATGCCCAGGCAAGCTGGGCTCCCCATTTTTATTTTTATATATATCGGGTCTCCTACGGAAAAGACCAGGAGACGATCGATGCTAAAGCTAAGCTTGAGGATAATCGCAAGTGGCACCGCCTCTCCAATGGCGGGCGTTGATTAGACTAGCGCGTAGGGCAATTAACCCGAACCCGAGGGTTAGCGTCAGCCTTGCAGCCTTGGTCGACTCAGTCTTCACCAGGCCTTTGGAGCCGATGCGAACTGGGCTGTTGATCATAATCACAGTTGTTTTGTGGTCAACGCTTTCGGTTGGCGATTATGTTCAGAGTGGTAAATTGATATAGCCAAAATCTTCTGAATGGGGTAATGCTCTCCTAGTGTTGTCGTTATCATTCAAATATAGTAGTACATGGTCATTGTCAAAACAGGGCGTCAATGACACTTCGATTCGTCACAGGAACAGACACATTCCCTTGCCTGGAATCCTTAGAGACAAGGATAAGCGGCCAATCCATCGTCCACCTCCACTGAGCCGGCATAATACTATTAATCCCAACCACCTCCTTCTCCGGAATACCGCGCAGCCACCAAATATTATCCACCGTCTTACCCAGCGCAAAAAGACGAGCGAGAATCGCAAGCGCCCGCGGCCTCTTATCAGAAACAAGCCGAAGGAAATGACGAGGAACCACCGGAGGAAACCCGCTAAACATCTTGCGAACGATAAACTCAGGCTCATGTGTCTCCACGGCAACATACAAGCGCTCGAGATACTGCACTGCATCCATGTACGCAGACTCATCCTTATCATCTAGAACCTCCTCATCCCGTCGATAACTGAGGAGAAAATGAAACGGCTTCGCGGGCCCGTCGTACGAAGTAGCCTGTTCCTTCCGATCCCAAAGCGTCGGCTGCGCAAAGAGGAGGGGACACAACCTGGATTTATTCCGGACAAGCTGATGAAAGACTTGCGCCATGACCGTCCGGATCCCATGCGCCATTGAGAGCCACATCATCGGTGGCTCATACGGCTCGCTCGAAGGCTCCGACCGCAGGAATAACGTATAAAGTGAAAGCAGCACCGCATTAAGCGCAACCGACTCACCCGTATTCTCATTCAAATCAGAAGTGACCGGTCGATGCCGTCGCAGCGCCGAATCAATGTACCCCTGATACACAGGGCGCAGGGAATTCGCCTCATCCGGCAGGAGGGTGGAGCGATGCGCGGCGCCCAGCGCAAGTAAAGTGTGAAGAAGTGGCTCGTACTCGAACGCCATCTGCGGTACAGAGACGCTCCACATCTCGCGGACGGAGGCTAGTTGGGCGGAGCTCATTGTTTCGGCCGTTGTCGTGGTCCAGTGGTGCATGAGTCGCAGTTCGAGGACCCGCAGTCCGCCCAGTTCGGGGGATGGAAGGCCCAGCTGTAGTGCCGGTGCGGGTCTCTTGGAAAGTGCATTTGACAATTTTGGCTGATTGGGCTTGTAGATTCGCGTTGCTAGTGCCGGCCATTCGCAGGGTACGTTATGGCGGACGCAGTGGGTGCATTGTGGTCGATTTTCGTCGCACTATTTAAGTTGGCATAGCCCCTGCAATCGCAGATCGAATGCTTACCTTGACTTTCCGTGCTTTACATCGCAAACAGCCCGTTGTAGACTTGCGATGGCTCAGACGTGGCGGCATAAGCCTGTCGGGGAAGAATGTGGCTACCTAGCTAAGCCTTTCTCCGGGCGTCTCGGTTTCGGGTTCGGGTTCGACTGGATCTGTGCGGATCACGTCGGCGGTCAGCGTCAGCGAAGGAAGCAGGATAAACTTGGAGATGTCATTATTTTGAAGAGGGGACAATCCGGCCCCTAAGAGCCTCGCTTTCGGCTCGGTTCAATGCACAGTTTTGGGGAAAGCGCCAAACAAGCCACACCGCACCGGGCTTCATTGGCTGTCGGCACGCTCCATAGCCTGCCCACGCCAAACAAGCGCGCAGTCTTCACCCAACGAGTCCCACTTGGACAAGGCTGAGTTGATCGGCGCCTGCGAAAAGGAACAAGCTATTTTGAGTACCGACGATTTGGCGCACTGCCCCTGGGACAGGAGTTCGTCGTGATGGCTGCAGCATAAATACTAGTTGATGACCCGTCGATCTTGAACTTTATCGTCACCAAAGCATCTCTTTCATATCGAAGCTTCGCTCTACCACAGTCTATTTCCAGACTTCAGCCCTCCACATCTCCAGCATATCAAAAAATGGGTCTCATCAAGACTGGTCTCACCCTCGCCGGCGGCTACGGCCTAATCAAAGCTGCCTCAAAGTACGTCTCCTCCTTCAACCGTCACAAACATGGTACATTATACTTATAACCAACAGAGCCGTCAACGACCACGAAGAAAAGAAACAAAAGCGCCCAAGCAGCAACACCAACATGCCCCCCAGCCCACCTCAAATGCCCTACCATCCCGGCTACAACGAGTCGCAAATGGGCTACATGTACCAGAACCAGGCCAATGCCCATTCGCATCCGCAGTGGCGCTCCCACGAGCACCAGTCACACCAAGGCCATGCCATGAATGCAGCACCTTACACTGAGTACCGCTCTCTTCAGGGCTCTCAGACCTACGGCATTCAAATGGACAGTGTCCCGCCTTCGTATGGCACGGGCCATGGCCAGATGCATGGGAGCCAGATGCCTGGTTCGGCGCAGAAGTATTATTCGCAGCCGGCGAACTAGAGGGGAACTTGATTGTGAGGAGTAAAAGTGAAGCGGGGCTGTTTTTTGATTATATTTCGTCTATGGAGTTAGGTAACATAGCGCGTTTTCTGTTACTAGAGGGTATTAGCATTGTTCTTGTTAAAGCGAGTTGCATTACAATCACGACATTTTTCTTTGACCAAGTTCACAATTTAATAATGATTCTATACGGGTAAAAGGAAATAACCGCTGCAGGCATGAGAGTGCAGTTTTGATTAAATCTTCCAAACGCCTCGGCCCATTTTAAGGACATTGATGCTTCCACACCCCCTTTGTCTCAGACCACACCTCTGCCATGGCTTCATTCGGATAATACAAAACCAGAGCCTCGGCCAAAGTGGTGCCAGTTTCCGAGCGAAGCCCACATAGACTGTACATGGTCTTAATAACCTGAAACCTTAAGTCTACCTACTGCCAAGTTCATTTTTGGACTCGAAGAGCCTGGAAACCTAAGCTGAGGTGCTAGCAGATACTGAATATGTCATGGAGAGGGCGTGGTCTGAGGCAGAGAGGGCGTGGCTGTATCAATTCCCTTCTTCATCAATCTCGTTCCAGGCTGCTAAGGAGATTGCGAAAGAGCGACAGGCAGTCATGAATCAAGATTGAGAATTTCCCGTTGCGGAAGTAAGCAGAGTGCCCACTCGGGTAAGCAATGCCCCGACCAACCAAAGCCCACCATTCACCATTCTTGGCACGAGATAGAGATGACAGGAGCTATCAAAATGGAAAGACAAAATAAAGAAGAAAAAAAAGAAAAATTAAAAAAAAAGGCTTCATTGCGGGAATCGAACCCGAGGCCTCTGGCGAACCGAGAAGACTTTCCTCAAAAACGCGCACTTCACGAAAGTGGATATCTGGGTGCCTAGGACATCGACCTGCAAAAACAACCTCACGATCTATTGCGCGGTATCAACTTCAAGACACTGCTACAACCCTCAAGTGCAATTCAGCATCTTCACAGAATTTGTATCCTACAGTGCACAGCCTAAAGAATCATATTGCCAATTTACAGCACCAAATTTTATCTAGAAGTGCCTCAACCTGTCTCCCCTTTCTCAAGTACCGCAATCGCACCTATATAAACCATTTAAAGGGTATACTATCGTTCCGCGATGGGACTATGGCCGAGTGGTAATGGACCATAAGTTGGGAACTGGTGGTGTGTGTGACCTTCGAGGATGGGTTGTCCCTATGTCGGTCCCTCACGTTAAGCTACTGGAACTTGGCTTGCCATATGTTCTGTCGGACTGGACGGCTCTTATGCACTTTTTTTTTTTTTTTTTTTTTTTTTCTTCTTCTTCTTCACTTCTTTCTTTCTTTTTCTCTTCGCAACTTACCTACTGCTCCTGTTGTAACGCGGGGTGTGCCTGCACTTGCTACGATCAGGCAGTATAAGCGGATCCACCTACCGCCTCATTGAATGCGGAGGCAAATACATCACCCAGAGTTTCCTTCCTAGGCATCCATCCACGGATCCATCCACTGCACTGCACTCTTTTCTGCTTTTCTCCGTGTTACGTCGGCTATTCGCGTGTCTTGTGTGTGTTTCCTCCCAGGTATACTCTCATAAGCAAGCTGTCATTGCGCGTTCTTCTTCATTATCTCTGTATAGGGTATACTTTTCTTCCCCTTTTCTTCTTAACGATGGTTATGGCCAAGGTTGGAGGCAGTGAAAAGGGCGAGATGTTGACACTTTCTCCAACCTCATCCAGATCTCGAGTATATCAACACCATCGCGATCACGTTGCTCCGTTTAGAACTGTCGTCAACATGAACTGAATATGTCCCTGCCTGCATGATAAAAATAGCAAGGCTGTGATTATACGAACCGGCCAGTGATATCGCAGCTGACAACTCCACTCCCAGTTTTGGCCCCAACCTGCGCCAACCCGAGCGTAGCTCACGCTGATCACCAGCCAATCCAGTCCTTGAGGAAATGCAATTTCCAGGCCATTTCGGAGCTAGCAGCCATGCGTCCTTCCTTTCGCATCTAAGCCCCTCCGCAACGCCGTGCCGACCGGGCACGTCGCTGATAAACAGCTCCCGCGGCCCCACCCCAGGCATGAGATTGTCTGGGGTGGAAATGAGCCTTGTAACTCTTGCGTAACCCTTAAAACGAGGATCGCGCCAGGCGACCCAGACGAACGCTCATTTTGCATCAACAGTCTTCAATTTTCGGAATTTGCCGTGGGTTTAAGTGAATGCTTGCTCCTATTCCACTCCACCCCGAGCGATCAACGACACAATGTCATCAGACACGCAGAGCCGACCGGGCGAACAGGTGCAGCAGTCGACCAATAAATGGCAGCAGTCAACGAAAGATCTGTGGCGTCGCTCTACACAGGTCTGGTCGGATTCCAAGGACAAATGTCATCAATCGACGATGGAGGCCTGGCATCGGTCGTCGGATTCTTTGGCCAATTCGAAACAGCGATACCAGCAGAGCACTGCGGAGGCATGGCATCGATCTACAAACACTTGGGTTGACTCGAAAACTCGGTGTCGGCAATCAACTGCCGATATGCTGAATCGATCCGCCACCAAGCTTTACCAGTCAACCGATCGCTTGCAGCGATTACCTCAGACTTCAAATAAAGCGATAGAAAGCAACGCAATCAAACACCGGGCTTCGAAATCCGTCGAGTCGTTGTCGACACTATCACGCCAACCCAGCCCATCCATACAAACATCACCACAAAATACCCAGCCTCAGTCTTACACATCGCCCCCATCATCCGAAGCAACCCAATCACCACAATCCGGACCCTCATCCGAGTCCTCGCAATCAACACAGTCACCCTCAGAAGCCTCCACAGACACCGCACTGCCCAAATACGACATGATCGACCCATTCTCGAAAGGGCAGAAACAAGAACAGCAAATCCGCCAGCTCCTCAACATGACCGACCAAACCTTCTTCCAAATCCACCAAGCGAAGCAACTCCGAAATTCCAAGTCGGCGCTGCTGGGAGAAATCGAACATAACTGGATCAATTCCATCATCACCGACGCCCTACACGTCGGCCAGGACCTAGCCAAGCTCGTGGAACCACATCGTCTCGATATGGCAAAACGAAAGGGCAAAATAACCTCCGCGAATAGAAAGCGATGGAAAATCGAGGACTGCCAGAAGGCTCAGGAGAAACAATCCCGTTTGATCCTCCACCAGGATAGACTCAGCCGGGTCTTCACCCACCTCCGAGATCTGACTGAATCTCAAAAGACCTCTCCCGATTCTGAACAAGGAAAGGAAGAGGACATTGCTGAGCTCGGGACGTCTGAGACATCCATCCCGGAACTCTCAGGCGATTCACAATTCGTTTCTCCCGTTGCCCCCGCAGAACTCCCCTCCGATCCAATACCCACCACAGTCATCGCAGAACTACCAGGCGACTCTGCGCTCGTCGTCGCCAACCCTACACCGCAAATCCCGAAGATCATTATCACGCAGACGCCGGGGGATGTTTCGGTCGAGTACCTCGGAAGTCCGGATACGCCAGATCATGCGAGCCATGAGACAAATGAGTTGGATGAGATTCTTGCTTGGAGGCATGCGCGGAATGATGTGAGGTCGCAGCAGTCGACTTCGCTATCGAATATTATTGCAAGGATGGATAGTGCGAGGGTAGAATGAATAAAGAAAGAAAGAAAATAAATAAATAAATAAACGGCCACTGTCCCACGGACTTAGTGTCGACGCAATATTACTCGAAGTCACGAAAACGAGGGACCTGTTACATATTTTTCAAGCGTCCTGGCCTATATGCATATTCGGATATACCATTGCTCAATTTCAAGATTCAATTCAATCTATACAGCTTCACTGAAACACCGATTTCCTCAACTTCTCCGTACCATCACAAGTTGTCAAAATCGTTCACTTGTCCAGCAAGCAAATGGTCTAGGGCGTCGAGTCCGGAAGAACGTTTTGATTCTCACATGGAACAGCACACCTGTCATAAAGTTAGTAAAAACAGCCCTCGGACCGGACATAAACTTACTTTGTGGCCAGTTTATTTCCCCCAGTCGTAAACTGATCCTCAACATAATTCTGACAAACACCCCCATAATCACCCGTATACTGGCCCTCAGAAATATCCCCCTCACTCGTCCAGCTATCGATCCGCATATAGAACCTGAAGAACTCAGCGTCACCCTTAACGTAGGAAAGGAAAGAGAAGAAAAACCCACCCATCCCTCTGAAACTCCAGTCTCGGATAACATAGCCCGTCAGCAACACACTCTTCCGACCCATCAAACGCACTCCCATCAGTCGCAGTAAACTGCACCCGATATTCCCCAATGCCGGGGTCACTAAACGACGCCATCGGTGGATCGGCGTCCGTATCAACCCACGCACAATCCCAATCCTCGTGCGTAACCTTCTCCTGTCCCGCGAAGCTAGGATCAACTTCCATGTGGCAGTTCCCACCGCCTTGTGTCCGGATGTAGATCGTACAGTACTCGTCTGTGTTTTCCCAGGGTGCTTCGTTGGGCTTGAAGACGTTCATTAGCGTGTTGGCTAGGTCGCCAAGAGTCAGGCCTGCGGCGGAGCCGGCGGCTTCAATGAAGGCGTAGACGCCCAGGCCCAGGATTACGGGGGAGCGCTTTTGAAGGATATGTGTTTGTGAGTGTGGGAGAAGCGAGGTTTGGTTGGATAGTGTGTCGGCGGGCATTGGGGTAGCGGCGACTGACGTAGAGAGCATGCATACCGCGATGTAGTGCAGTGCTAAAAGGACTTTCATAGTGTCGTTTTACAACTCGAGGAGAAGTTAAGGAAGTAAAGAAGTAGAAGTAGAAGTAGATTTCGGCACCAGTGCGGGAGTAGTAGAGGAAGTGCCGCCGATATCACAGCGAGAACACTTGGGCCTTTATATAGCGAGCTCAAACTCAAGCATCCTCTAGAACCAGAGAAATTAACTACTACTTGTGTAGTAGAAACCAGTAATACCAAAATCCATTGCCCGACACCATCCCGACCTTCCATTCTAGTAGAACGAAACCCAATCCGCCCCTGCCAAGAAAATAAGCATACATGGGGCAAAAAAAGGTTTGGATGCACCTATATACAACCGTTTCAAACTCTCTGGCCCCATATATCTGCGTCATTGCTGATCTTGGCAGAGACCTAACACATTATCCCGCTCTTGGCAAAGTGTGAAGAATTAATGTCACATTGCCCCCACGGGTAATGGATTGAGAGGGTCGATCAGCAGGTATTTTTGGATGGGACTGATTGATTCTCGGGAATCGCTTTCTCAATTCTCTTCATCTGAAGTCAGAAGTCAGCGTTCATTGCTCTTTTACAAATGTTTCTCAGTAAGTGCATTTAAATCTTGCTTTGGATGCTTTGCCAACAGTAACGGTTCGGTCTGTAGATCTTTTCCTCGCTATGTATTGCTTGTCAGCACTAGTGCTTCCATAAGCAATGTGTTGAAAGTGAGCCAAACAGGCTTTTGATTTCATTGTTTCTAGAGGCGTCGTGTATCTAAGAGAAGTGCTGACCTCAGGGCCTCAGGTGCGAGGTCATATGACAGCGCAGCACCCATCCATGCGGCGGAGCTTCTCTCCCTCCGCCACCCGATTATTATTCCAATATCCCCTTCAGTAATATCGCTCGTCAGAATGTGAATCCACTCTGCATGAATATTTGTCGTTCAACTCGAAATGAGACTCATGAAAAAGGATAACTATGCTAGGATCATCTGATTCTATCAGTAGCCTCCGTGGCAGACACGGAAAGAATGAAGGAAATTGACAGGCAGACACCAAAAATAACGGATCCTACCCGATCGACATTCAGCAAAAATCTCCCCAAATCAACGACGCAGAAGCCATTATATTGTGTCTGCTCGGCTGCCTAGTTTACCATCGGAGAAGTCACCCGCACCTGCCAACATGAACGGTCCCCACCTGCCTTCACCTGCATCAACCGACGGCGCTACCACCGACCTTTAATAAGACAGCCTGTGACTATCAATAAGAAGAGCAATTCCTTTCAAAATCCACAAAAAAAAAAGGCCGAAACAGAACACACCACCTCAGCCGGTTCAAAAGAACACCTCCTCCCCTCCCACATAACAGGCAACTCGCCTACGCCCACAATGGCCCGCGCTCAAAAACAATAATTCTCTTGTTCACCGGCATAATGAGCACAGGAACCGCAAGTCACTTCCCAGGACCCTGCTGCAAACTACCAGCACACTGGATCGCGCCCACGCTCCCGGGCATGGGAAACAGCAGCTCGGGCGATACTTCAGTGTCTTACCAGGAGGTCTGGCGGCTGACATCACCGCGCTGTTAAGTAACCTCTATCCAGACGACAACTTTGACGCTCTTTATCTGGCCGGCGGGTCGTATGTGACTCTTCCGGCGCAGATACTGTACGGCGCGGATTATGCGCTCTTCCCGGCTGGAAGAAGGACTAGAGGGTGTATGCTTCTTGCCGGGTTTGTGCCGTTGAGGTATCATCTTAACTATGTGAAGAGTTTGAATTGGCAGGGGTGGTTCTCGGTTGCGCTGTTGACGCAGATCCTGCAGGGCCATGCTTTGCAATGGGTTGTTCCTGGGGGACATATTTCGTCGCTTTTTTGAATGGATGAGTTGTGGGAGGAGACGATAAGCTTTGTGAGTGACTTTAGCTGGTCTAATGGATCATTGCTAATATCTTAACTAATGCAGTGGCGCAATCTTGATGCAAACTAGGAATGTATGAGGACCGACGGCTTGCAAATGGGATATCTTCGTTAGGTCATGACTGATTATATACATATTTTCTTCATCATTTAGGGTATCACCGCGGTCTTTGCCCGTAGACCATGTGAACCTTGGTATATAGATGATTAGAAAGATCCCGCAACTCATGCCGTACACCCGCAAGAAGAGCCTCAATCTGCGCCCGCTGCCACCCAAGCATCCGTGTGAACAAAGCATAGCTATACGGTGGCATCGCCTCAAGCATATTCAGCTGATGATATCGACCCAGCTCCTTAAGCTTGGGATCCTTCGGCCAGGGACTTTGAGGGAGCTGCAAAATTCAGTCAGTATCCTACATATTGTTTACCTCGAAAGGGGCCTGCCTACCTTTAAAATATCCTCCTTAACATTAACAAACCCCGTCCTCTCCATCCGCTCTTTCCAGGTAAACACAGACGCCATATCCTTTCCGAAAAGCTTCGATGACAAATGTATGTGCTTGACACTTTCGAGCATGCTGACGGCTTTCAGATGGGTTCCGTCGTCAGAGTAGGAGTTGACTTCCATAGTCACCATCTCGAACCAGCCGTTTGGGTTCAGGTTGTCGAAGGCTTGTTGGAAGAGTTTGTCGTGGTCGCGGATGAAGCCTTCTAGCTCGCGGCCGTGGATGTAGTCGAATTTGCGGCTGTAAGGCCATGGTTGTTCGAAGTCGTCTACTTCGAAGCGGCAGTTTTGGGGGACCCTGGCTTTATCAGCAATGAACCCGATAAATACTGAGGAGGGTTTTAGGAGATGTACCATGCAGGCTGGATGGGACTTAGATCGATGCCTTCCGTTTGTTAGTTTTGATTGTGGCTTTTGGGTATTGGTAAAAGTACCGATCACCTCTGAGTTGGGATTTCCACTGAACAAGATCAGCTCTGTTGGCTACCGTGGTAGATTCCGACTTACTCTGCAAAATCAATTGCCCATATCCCGGTCCCGGTACCGAGATCTAATACCCTGCCCGGGTTCTTCACTGGTGCTACTTGTAGCTCTCCTCTTAGGAGCATCAAGTAAATATGGTGGCTCTAATTTGGTCAGCCTGAATTCGGGCCACCTGAGGGTGCACCGGCACATGTACTGACCAGATCAAGACGATCTTGTTCTTGTTCATCATTGGGCTTTCAGAGTCAGAAGTAGTCGACATTTGATCAGTGAGGGCACATACTAAGACGTATTCCCCCTCGTGGTATGAGTGATATCTGCGACCGTTCTACACTCTTAGATCCCCGAATGAAGCCAGGTGACGGGTATCTTACCTCGTACCTGAGAGTTGGTTAATCAAAGATCCGCGACATGACGGAATAGAGACATACTGGTAATTGAACGTACTGGACGTGATGCTATCCGTGCAGCTCGCATTGCCTAGCCTAGTCCCGTGTTAGCCGTTACGCCAGAGTCGCCCATACTACAGCGTAGTACTGCGCACTGAGCAGGGTACTCACGATCCCTGGTAGGCCGAGTCGACATCCGAAATCTACCAAATTAGCATTCTGGACGAAGCTGGGGCTGGTTGCGCGGGGCGACGCACGTCGGCCTCGATGGCGTCCGAGCCATGTTCGGGGTGATGATGCATGCCCTAGAACCCGAAGTGGCCTAGAACCCGAAGTGGGAGGGTCAGGAACCTCCGAACAAGTAACCTAGGGTGTTACTACTGTAGTCGGCAAGATCTCGATCGCGGAGGAGTGAGGAAAATCGAAGCTTCATCGCGCCCACCTCCTGTCTTATGACCCCTCCGATTTTCTCGACAGCTGTTAGGGTGCCAGAGTGCCGGGACGTCCATGCCTCGTTCCGGGCGAAAAGTGTCGCGGTCCCGACCGTCTGGAATCAGGCTCAAAGGCGTCCACCTTTGCGAGGTCCACTGCCCAGCGTTTGTCTGCGAGTACCAACAGCACGGCGAGTGCCAATAGTGCCTGGAATTGGAAAGGTGATTTGTTGAGCGACGAGCTGATCCGCCGCGAGTCCCAAACGGGCCCGCTTGTGATCCAATAAGGCGGGGGTTGTCCTGGACGTATTCTTGTATTTCTATTACATACTTTACCATACACACCTACTCCCTACTATGTGCATTGTATACACCTGGAAATGAAGCGGGCAATTTATTAAGACGCTAAGCCCTCGCTGGAGCAGAGCCTCTGGATCGACAAGGCTATGTCTTTACAGCCGACCACCACCCATCCATAAGAACATCGCCCTCGTTTCGCCTGTGCCGGCTGTAACCCTCGTCACATTTCTGCAGCCCGTGAACCCGACAGTCTGGGTGGTTACCACTAAAAGCGGAGATGAAGGCCTGCCCAGATGCCGTTCGGCGTAAGGATAGTCCTTTGTCTCCGTCTTTCCTTCTCGCTTGCGTCCAGTCCCGCTTGGTCAGTTACCCCCTGTATATGCACTCGAGCGCCGAGGAAGGCACGAGCTGCGGATGCAGAGATCGTCTAGTCTCTACCTAGGCCTAGGGGTATGCACCTCTCGTAGATTTGTCCTGTGCAGATTATGACCGGATTAAGATGTGGCGTTTCTTGTGCTGCCATGGTCTGATGATGAATGATGTATACCACGTAGTATCCTGGTTCGTGCTAATGTCGGCCCGTTTGAAATTTTTTGCAGACGTGGCTGCGGTGATCCTTCAGACTGATGAGGAGGTGGTACGTGGTGTCTCTCTTGTCGACTAGGAGATACGACCGAATGAAGCTCACGTAGCGATTTGATACATATAGCTGTTAGTAGAATGCATTATGTGTTTCGTCCGAGCATTTTTGGGCGCTACCGGATTACATTCGAGGAACTCCAGCTGACAAAGGGCTAAAATCCATTTCGTACATGCAAGATGCGAACGAATGTCACTCTTACTTAGGATATTTACTTACATACCTACGTTTCCTTTTGTTCTGGGCTGGGCCGCACTTAACTATATACTCTCATCCGATCTCATCTTTATACCAGATGTGCCTCAGGCCACAAGGCCACATTATGCCTCGGCAGGCACTGTGGATTGATGTCATCCGCCCAGCTTGCCAAAACACCCGTCAACTTCCCAGCTTCGCGCGGACTCTGCAATTGCCCAGCCATGTCGCGAGCCTGAATACGTCACACCTCCCCATTGTCTCCGACCGAATAAAACCGCAGAATCAGCCCCACGCGCCTCTTGCAACATCTCTCACAAACCGACAGTAATGGCCGCACACGCTCGACATCCCCCCTTCCCCAATCGCTCTCCTGATCTACCCAGTGACGCTGCTACTCGGATCACTATTCTCAGTCATCTCGCCAACAGCGCGCGGTACACGAGCTTTGCCCGCCCTGTCGCAAACACCAGGCGCCCTCGCACCCTCCCTCGCCGCCGACCTACACATCTCCGAAACCCCGGTTAACTACTTCGCCCGCAAAAACAACATATTCAACCTCTACTTCGTGAAGATCGGGTGGCTGTGGACAACCCTTGCCTTTGCCTCGCTTCTCTTCTGCCAACCAGCCTACCGCTCCTCATCATCGCTCTCCCAATCTCAGCAACAGACTCGCCTCCGCCGCACTTTCCAAGCCTTCCTCCGGTACGCATTCGCGACAGCAGTATGGTATCTGATGACGCAGTGGTTCTTCGGGCCTGCGATCATCGACCGGGGCTTTGTGGTGACGGGTGGGAAATGTGAGCAGATTCTCAGCCAGGTGGAGAATCTGGAGTCCGAGCCGAGTGCGTCTGCCCAGCTTGAGCTGCTGTTTAGTGCGGCTGCTTGCAAGGCTGCGGGTGGATCGTGGAGGGGTGGACATGATATCAGTGGACATGTATTCATGCTTGTACTTGCGACTGCGCTTCTTTCGTTCGAGGCTATTGGTGTTGGTGCATTCATTGCCCCTTCAGCGCGCGCTGATGGGGAGACGACCCGGGAACGCAAGGCGAGTGATCCGACCGTCTCGGAAGGTGATCAGGTGGATGGCTCTGATCCGATCAAGACCTGGTCGCTGCGCTTGGTCTGGGCCGTGGTCGGGCTGGGTTGGTGGATGCTTTTCATGACGGCTATCTGGTTCCATACGTGGTTGGAGAAGGTAAGATTCTCGTCCCAAATATGCATCTACTTTTGATGGATGCTGACTTTATCTAGTGGTCGGGTTTGTTTGTCGCACTGAGTACTGTATATGTGGTTTACATCCTCCCGAGAAGACTTGCGCCTTGGAGAGAGATTATCGGGATTCCGGGGGTATAGACACTTGCCTTCGTTTTCCTTCTGTATAGTATGTTATAGATTGCATTTACGGAGCCTGCATTTGAAAATGGCATTCGCATCCGATTATTTCACCCTCAATATCGAGTATTAAGCGCTAGTTTCCCCGCTAATCTAACGGAATCGACTCGGGCTCTTTCCCGAGATACCCTGCACAGAAAGCTGCGAAGCCCGTTAGCTCTACATGTCCCGAACATATTTGGAAAGGCAGACTCACCCCCGGAATCAAAGCCGACGCATACATAACCCGCGTAATCGGCTTGAGATCATCTGGCGTCAAATTCTCCGAAATAGTAAGCTCCATATAAGGATCCCACGCCGCGACAATGGCATCAGACCACGTCTTGAGATCAACAGACCAGTCTTTCTCGGTCATATTCTCTGCCTGACACTGTGTCCCCACGCAAGTCCCAAACTCGCGGAACGCTAGCCGGAATTTGATATTCCGGTCGAGGTAGCGATTCACCTCGAACAGATTGTCTGCGAATGTCAGAAGCCATTACACAAAGAAAAGCAGGGGTGGATACTAACACAACTGCTCAAAACACCTCCCAACCAAATTCGCCGCCCAATTCTCCTTGCACGAAAACCAATGCGCCGTCCAAAGTGTCATTCCAAGATCAAGTGGATCACTAGAAACAAAATGCTCCCCTTTCCTCCGCATAACCCTCCGATAATCGTCAATTTCCTCAGCCAGCACAGCCCCATCACCAGCCTCAACAGCAGCAGCCTGGAGAATGCGAAAAACAACAAACCCATCAATCGGATCCAAATTCCCCTCCGACGAAACAAGCGGCGCAGAAAGATCAGTACTCATCTTCCAGATCATCCGCGGTTTGGAACTCTCCCGCTCAACAAAGAATTTGGGATGAATCGCCCGCGCAAGGTCCACCGCCATCCTGTTATAGCTGATATCTCCGGAGGCCCTGGACATTCGGTTTAGCGCGAACATCCAGATCGTTAGGTAGTGGTGGTATTGCCCGTCGCAGTCTGAGCCGTGCTCGTCTGTTTTGCCGATTCGCAACCCTCCGCCTAAGGGATTGTCGTTTGTTGCGCCGGGCAGTCGAGATGCTCCGTCGCGTGTACGGCCTAGGATGTTGTGCACGGTTTCGATTAGCCGTGCTGCCATGGAGAGGTATCTGTCGTCGTTGACTGACGCTCCGCCGGCCTGGCTGTATTCTTTGTGCATGGTGAGTAGATTTAGGACGCCGAAGGCATCGGTCCAAAGGTACCGCCCGCGATGCCCGCCTGAGCGTGGAGGTGGGCTCCAGGTGGAGGGTTCTTCGATGGTGCTGAAGTTTCCGTAGACGGAGGACATTGCTTGTTCGAAGCGTTCAAGCTTTGGGGAGGGGCTACTGACTGGGAGGGCCATTTTGGGTGTTTGGGTTTTTTGCTGCTTTGGATGAGTGAGGTATCTATACAGATGGGGTGTGGAGTGGCGGATGCTTTGACACCAAATGTGCCTCATCAGACGATTCTCTCTCTGGAATGCCGCTAAGTACTATCAGTAGTAGGTACTGTTTGGTTGGTTGAATTAAGTCGGTAGCTCGTGAAGTCATCTTGAGTCATCTTACAAGCAGGTTCCTCGAGGGTGATCTCATTTGTCCGCGCCACGGGAAGCCCCGCAACCATATCCTTACTCTCTTTAGAGTGCAATGCCAGCAGATGAGATGAAATGTTACTATTTCCCTAACTAATAACTTTCATGCGACTACCTTTCACTGCTCGACTCACCGCATCAATGACACACCTCCAAAACCTCTTCAACCAGGCAATAAAGCCCCTCCCCTCAATCCACGACAAAACATTCGCCTCAAACTTCGACACCTTCGCCGGCAAACAAGTAGTCCTCCTCGGCGACGCCAGTCACGGCACCTCTGAATTCTACTCCGCGCGTGCAGAAATAACAAAACGCCTAATCCAAGAACATGGCTACACAATCGTCGCCGTCGAAGCAGACTGGCCGGACGCAGAAGCAATAGATCGGTATGTGCGCATGCGCCCCGGTCCAAAAGCAAGCGTAGGCGGCATCGCCGCCGGCCACGAACCATTCAAACGCTTCCCAACCTGGATGTGGCGGAATCGCGAAATGCAGGAGCTGGTCGAATGGATGCGCGATTGGAATCAGGATCAGTCACCCGAGAAACAGGTTGGATTTTACGGACTCGATTTGTACAGTATGGGTGCCTCGATTAGGGCGGTTATCGACTATCTCGACGGCATTGATCCTGCCGCGGCGAAGGTCGCGCGGAAACGATACGGCTGTCTTGAGCCCTGGGTCGATGATCCGACGGCCTACGGCCTGTCCGCCCTGCAGGGGATGGCCGATTGCGAGAGCCAGGTCATGGATATCTTGCAGAACCTGCTCAATCGGCGGATTGAGTATGCGCAAGGTGAATTCAGGATGGACGACGAGTATCAGAGTGGAAAGCAGAATGCGTATCTCGTGCGGGATGCGGAGAAATATTACAAGGCGATGTACTGGAGTTCCGCGACGTCGTGGACAATGCGCGATACGCACATGTTCGATACATTGCACCGACTAATGCAGCACCGGCCCCCGCCGGCACACAAGGCAGTTGTCTGGGCGCATAATTCGCACGTCGGCGACGCGCGGTACACGAGTATGGGGATGCGGCGGAACGAGGTGAATATCGGACAATTGTGTCGGGAGCGGCTGGGAAGGGAGAATGTTTGTATTTTGGGGTGTGGGACGCATACGGGGACAGTTGCAGCTGCGCAAGATTGGGATGATGATATGGAGGTTATGGACGTGAATACTTCGCGTGATGATAGTTGGGAGAGGGTGGCGCATGAGACTGGTGTTCCGAGTTTTGTGGTTGATTTTCGGCGGGGTCAGATTGATACGCGGCTGAGGTCGGCTATGGCGGCGGAGAATCGGCTTGAGAGGTTTATTGGCGTTATTTATAGGCCGGATACGGAGCGGATGTCGCATTATTCGTATGCGTTTTTGCATAAACAGTTTGATGGGTTTATTTGGTTTGATCGGACGAAGGCGGTTAGGCCTCTTGAAACGATTCAACCTAAGACACCGCTTGGGAAGGAGGAGACTTATCCGTTTGGTCTTTAGGTAAGGTCTCCATTGGAGGTACGCTCAATATGGTATAGGAGGAAAGAGGTTTCGCAAGCTGCAAAATATACGTTTTTTTCTTTCATTTGACTTCTAGAGAAGAGCTCAATAGGAATATTCTCTTGGAAACATATGGCCTAGATCTCCCAGCCCAGTCAGCACAATGGAATCAAAATCACCCCATCCAGTCATGTCTGCAAGGTAAGACGCCGGACTGGTGTCCTGGGCTATGTTGGGTAACCAGGTGCTCGGATCCGGAGGATACACGACGTCTCCATCCTGGTTATGACTTGGAACGCTCTGGATCCCTTCAGCATTTCCGAGCTGAACAGAATCCATCCCATTCTCCTCAGGTGAAGTGTTCGACGTATCGTATTGACTCGCAGACTGGGCCGTGATCTTGCGCGCCTCCCGTCTCAACTCCTCCAAAACAACAACATACCGCTGAGGAAACGACGACTTGGTACCGCACTTCGCCAGCTCCGCTTGAGCCTCTTCTCCGATCCGGAGACAATGCTCATATTCATGACCCGCCTTTGACCAAGTTTGAATCACGTACACATAAAGCACCACAATAGCGCAAAAGACATTGTAGTGGGTGAACTAAGACAATTAGCTTGCTGACTTTTCTGCCAAGCTCACGAATACTTACCCAAAACGACTTATACATCCGTCTAGTCCGACAAAGACTCTGAAAAATCTCAACTGTCCTCGTAGCAGCCTCCAACCCCTTCTTGATATTCTCCCCAATAACCTCCTGTAACGGTGAGTGCGGTGCACTCGTCTCCTTCCCCAGGGACGCCAGGTTTTGAAGGATGAAAGGCCGATAAAGAAGAACCTTGGCATGCTCGAAGGCTAGGTTCAAGACGCTGCATTGTCGTTGGAATGTTATTTGGAGAAGCTCGATGTTGGGCGTGTCGATGAACTCTGCGATTCCAGCTCTCCAGAGGGATAGGTCTGTTTCGTACTTTCTCGCGATCTCGGTTTGCGAGGATAGGGGTTTTTGCTGGATTCCGTAGAGATCGCGGAGGATTCCGCTCATTATTCGGGAGAGTCTACAATTCGATTAGCATTAGCTTCACACTCTCGGTGAGTACACTTACTTCGCATGATATATTGGAGCTAGCATGAGGCTTTGTCGTGATGACTGAGCCGGGAGGATTGTATGTCGCAAAATCTGAGAGTCGTTTGCACAATTTGGGAGCTCCTGGGATCTATCATCAGTATCCTCAACTCACTGAAAATGCTCTTTCAACAAACCTGGTCAATGTCCTCATCATGGAAAATCCTCGGTCGGCCCAGAGCCGCACTCAAGTAGTTATCCAGACTGTAGGCGCACCAGAATGTCCTCTTCCTGCATTCCTCTTCCACGTGATCCGTAATCAACTCTCGCCTTCGTCTCCTGTTGATTCCAATGGCCTGAGCAAGGCGAGCCGTTGTTCCGAATAGACTCCAGCAGTGATTCATTCGTGATTCTGATAGGAGGTAGAAGCATTGTGCTAGACGGGCTTGAATACTGGTAAGTTGCACTGGTCCCTTTTCGGATGACAGATGGTTCTCGGAGGCTGCGAAATATACATTGCTTTCTGGGGCGTCAGAATGCATCTGGACAGGCTGACCGAGGTATTCACCTACCTGTTGACAGACTGACAGGTCGACTGGTCCGTAGCCGAAAGGTATTGCCTGCCTTGAGCCATTACCATCAATATGACAGCCTTTATAGCCTTACTGACTGTCTCATCTGCCCCGTGAATCACTGAGTAGAAAGCTCGAACCCACTCTTCGACTGTGGCCTGATGCAGGAATCGATGTGTGGGGAACGAGAAGTCAAAGTACCGATTGACGAGTGTGAGCGCTTCGTGAAGCGGTGGCAGGACGAGAAAATGCGGATCATATGTCGGAAACGGTGCGTCGCCAAAATTGAATATGGGTTCCGATGCTGAAAATCGGAGATTCTCGTGCAGTCGTTTCTGGACGCGGAGTAGAAAGGAGACACCCGACGATGGTCCGACGTAGTGTCCTTCAAGATCTGTTTCGTCTGCCTCGGTAGGAGGCTGAGAAGATGCAGCTTGCTGCTCGTCTTGCATTGGAACAGTAGATGTATTCGAGCTGTTCATGTTGATTCTCGAATCCTGCAACGGCGAACGGAGAGCCTCCTGAATAGTATCTCCCGCCGAAATGTCATCAACGTCTCCAAGTTTCAGCTGTGTGTTCAAGGTATCCTGCCGTTTCCTCGGCGAGAAAGCATCCACCGGAGATAGCTGCACATTATCTAGTACCTGTGTCAAAGGTTTCGGAGGCGACTCCAAACCCATCATCTCCTGATCCATCGCCGGAATATCAGGAATTTTGCCCCTTTTGTAGCCAGCATTATACTGACAGTCCTCTCCCGACCGAAAACAAAGCGAACATGGGAGCGTCCCCGAACATCGGAGCTTTTTTCTGGACGGTAGTCAGCATCTCCCTCCCCTGTTGAGCTGTTCGAATATCACTTCTTGCAGGTGTCGCATGCCCGCGTCACTCGGACACGCTCCTTGCCCCGGCGGCGTTTCCTTGAGTGTGGGTCAGACATGATGCGATAGGTTTCAATGCATTTTTTCCGGAGAGATTGGAGGCGGGCCGGGTGGTGAGTAGCGTGGAAGTTGGAGGTCAGCCCCGGACTTTGTTCGATCTGGGGTACTACCCCGCGACTTCGCGCCAGTGATGCCGCTAAGCTCTCCCCACTTTCCCGGTCATCCTGACAGCCGATTGCGCATGTGATATCCAGCCTTGGGCAATTAAAATAGCTGTGGGCAAACCTTAATGAAGATGTCACCATCTTCACCATACATCGACCGGGCTATCGCTGCCGTCTCTATATGGCGACAGTCACATGACTTCATGTCGTGTTTACATCCACTTCCCCAAGCCTTCTAGGGAACTTTTCGTTGCCCTGCTATGATATTTTACATACTTTTCAATCACCTTCCTTCGGAGTGCCTCCACCGGAAGGAAATTCTCCTTGAGCGTATGATCTGGTTGGCAAAACATCCTCGCTGCCTTGCGCCTTTCATCTTAACCCGGGTGAACATAAATACATACACCACGAGAAATAGGGATGCCTCCGATCGACCAGTTGACCGCACGTCTACAGAAGTCTTTGTCGGGGGTTCACATATAGACAACGATAACACATCTGAGCAAAATAAAGCCACGCCGACGGCATCGTCCTTTCGATAATCTTACCAACGCAGAGTGCATAACCGAATTTGGCACAACCCACCAAAAAGCGTACCACAAGCCATTATTGGTGACCAACGACACTGAAGCAAATCACGCATATTTCCGTTTTATGCTCAATGCAGTCTTTAACAGACGAAACAGTGTAGGGGTCGCCATGGGAGATATCGCAGCTGAGAATTGGGGAAGCAGCTTCTCCATGCGTGGAGGCCCTTTCAATTGGATTTGTTCACCCAATCTTGAGAATAATGAAGGCAAAGAAATGTTTTTCCTGCCTGGAGACGTCAAGGCCGGTGCAATCATAGTATCGTTTTCATGGCCCACGAAATGTGTCATAAAGAATGTCTTGATTGCAAACTCTCCCCAGATCATCCTTTCTTTCTCTACTTTACATCGAACGGCATTGTCACCGCCATGTGTCTTGCAGGCGAGTGGGCCCGCTTTTCTACGTCTAGCAGTTGTCTTCGGGTCACCAACAATCCAACACTTTCCCAGAGAAGCACATACTTCTTTTCTGTACCATAACGCTATACACTACCCCTCATGGTCACATATGCTTTTCTTCACCGGCTTATAGTGGAAAGTCTGTTGATGGTTGTAGTCGAAGCTTATGACACGCAAATGAGAAAAGCACGTTCACAGAGTATGATTAGCTGTGCTTTTTCGCAGGTTGCTATGGTGAGTGCTGTTTCGGTGGCTGGACTTATTTCACTAATAGAGCTCGGTTTTTGGAAATTCGTCTCGCCGATGCCTTCAGTGGGAAGCAATAGTCTGGCTATTGCTGCTACATGTCATCCCAAATTTTGATCCACAAGGCGCACAGGATGTTAATTCAGAGGAGGATGATGAGATGGCGCTATTTCCTGTGCAATGGGGAGCTATACCGATCGAGAGGCTTATAGGGCATTGTAGATTCACCTCTGGAGATGTCGATTCTTTCGAGAAATGCAAAGAATACTAGTGCGCGATTCTTCTCAGCCATGTGAAAAAATTTAAACGCTTTGTTTCCGAATGAATACTTCGAGCACTTCATCCAGCTGGTGAAAGTAGACATATCAATGCGCACTATCTCCTTGTAGTCCATGACCTCAGTCGCCGTATGTCTTTTCCGAGGCCGGAAAAGGGACCGGAAAAGTCCGCGAAAGAATTTTGACCACTCTTCGGCGGAGATGAATTTTTGAATATCCACCAATAGAAGAAAGAGCAAACGTATGAGCTAAAAAGGGACTTTCATCTAGGAGATTGATGCTTTCACGCCCCTTTGTCTCAGACCGCAACCCCGTCATGGTTTCACCCAGATAATACAGGACTAGAACCTTGGTCAAACACGGTGCCAGTTTCGATGTCAAGTATCCCGTCAACTATGATCTTGATAATTGACCGTCTGTTCAATACTTAGTCAGCGGGTCACCTACTCAGTCTCCTACGTGATCAGCTCTCTGGATGACTATTTTAGAGAGTGATGCGCGATGCAGAATGAGTGACATTGGGCTAGAACAATCCTCCCACATAGGGCAGAAAGCTCATGTTTCGACTACCATAGCCAGGATACCCAAGCCGAAGGACTAGCAGATACCTGAAAGGTCAGGGAGGGAGTGACGCTGTGGACGATGTGGAGGGGTGATAGGTCCATTTTGGTGGTAGAGATGTCGAAGGGGCTCTGGGCGAATGGTAAAATGTCAACTGGTCTCAGGATCATTCGAGGATAATTACACTTCTTCAAAGGTAGTTGCTATATATATATAAGCTTTTTGAAATCCATGTCCTGATCTTTATGTATTCAGGCATATGCTTCGAAAAGTAAGACTGAAGAGCTTACGAATTCATCCGAACGGAGACAATTGCTAGTATTAAGAATTTCTGCAACCTCAATGTGAATTAGCAAGAAAGACTTAGCCTACATATTTACAGATATAAACAAGATTTGTCAGTAACTACCGGCAACCAAGTTAAGAGCGTCGATCGAGTGGGTACCAAACACCGGGATGCCGGCGCGGCGTTCACCCTAAATCGGATGACGATTCCATCTGATTATTGAAAAAGAACATTTTAATCTCCAAACATCTATAGCAAAGTCCTACAACAGGAATCGGAAACCCTGCGTAACAGCCCGTCCAGGAAGCCCGTGCTCCTCATTCTCCTGTGCTCCGCTCGTATCAATATCCAACCCCTCCTCATGATCCAACTGCTTATTCAAGCGACCAAGCACGATCCGGATGATAGTCGCGAAAATTATCGTCACAGCGCATAGTGTGAGGTTATGTGAGAAAGCAGCGACGAATCTCGGGCTTGCGGAGTCTGCGGCTGTCAGTTTGGTTCTTTTCAAGGTTGGGTTCGAACTCACCGGGGTAGAGGTATGGTGTGTAGATCTGGCAGACGTTACTTAGGCAGTTAATGAGGGCTAGTGCTGCGGCTCGTTTAGAGGCTGGGCGGGGGAGTACTGGAGAGTAGTTAGTGTCTGTATTGTGGAGATGCTGGCTTGTCTTACCGTTTGAGACGTAGCCTAGTAGTACGACATATCCTGCGTATATTCCGCCGATCATGAGGCACATCGCGCTGAATCAGATTAGATGAGACATTCGTCCGAGTTTCGAAACTAGTTTACTTACACATATTGAGCCGCGAATGAAGTATTTGCCAATGCGATGATGAAGGCAACGATCGCAATAATTGGCGGTAATGCGATGTGGAGATATCGCTCGCCGGTCTTGTCGGCATGCCACGCATTTATTAAGACAACAATTGTTCCGATTAGGTACGGAGGTGTAGTTAGGAGGAGCGTAACGACACTGCTCTTTCCCAGACCCGACATGACACTATATCTAACATTAGCATTGTGGCAGATACTTTTGGCTGGAAACTTACATTGGGAAGAAGGTCGTGACGGCTCCTGCAGAAGTGCAGCCGTAGATCGCCCCGAGAAGGAGCCATGTCTTATAATCCCTTCCCGAGAATGTTAGTCACATGAATATTCTGCGGAGAATGCCTTGCTCACTTAAATGCAAGCTTCGCGCCATGGAACATGGATTGATGCTGGCTGTCAACCCAGTCGTCTTCGCCAATATCGGCTTCTAGTCTCCAGGCAGCTAGCTCCTTTTCTTGCTCGCTGAGCCAGGCGGTTGTTCGTGGGAGATCTGGAATGATGAAAATGGATATCAGAGCGACGAAGACCTGCTTTTGCGTTAATTGCTTTGCCGACTGGTGGAGATTGCAACTGCTCTTACAGTGATGGCTCCTTCGATGATAAACAGCCACCTCCACGCAGCGATCCCTCGAGCTCCGGCCAGCCCGTTCGTGATTCCCGCTGCAATCAACCCGGAGAAAGCTCCCGACAGGAGGGAGCCCGAGTACAAGAGGGCAGTTCTCTTCCCGAGCTCCTTGCGTGTGTACCATGCTGAGAGTAAATAAAGGCATCCCGGCTTTGAATTATCAGTGCTGTATAAAGTAAGAACGAGAAAGGCTGCTCACAAAATATGCCGCCTCAACAAATCCAAGAAAGAATCGACAAGCTAGGAGTCCTGCGAAGTTTGTCGTGGCAGCCGTAGCCGAAGAGATGATACCCCATGCGAACATACATCCGGGTAAGTAGATTGACGGTTTTCCGAACTTGTTCAGGATCATATTCGACGGGACTGAGCCATTTAGTAACGGAACTTTTTAGATTTCTGGTGGTAGATCAAACCTTGCATCAACAGATATCCAACAAACAAAATACTGACAGTAGTCTGAACCCATTAGCTTGTTTTCCCACCATCACTGTAAACGACTCACCTGATACTGATCCCCCTTCAAATTAAGATCCATATCAAGCCCAGCAAGCTTCGCAGACGCGATATTATTGCGATCCAAATAATTCAGAATATACATGACAACAATCATGATCAAAAGCCGAGCATCAATCTTCCTCACCAACTTCTTTTCCATCTGTACTCTTTCCTCTTCGGTCAAACTCAGCAGGAAAGTCGGCATCCGGCCGACCTGACCCGTCGCGTCTTTGTTAGCGGTGTGCTCCACATGGTCCACGACTGTCCCCTTCGGCCCAGACATGTCGAGGTAAAAAGCGGCGCCAAGTTTTGCTTTCGTGTACTCTGGCCGGTTTGGGAAGATTGAGTAATGGATTGTGTCCAAGACTGGCCAAGGGCTTGGCTTCTTGACTGTTTTGTACTCAGGACTGGGCGATATCCGGGGTGAAACTGCGGGGTTGGCTGGCGATCTGCTTGGCATCGGCTCGGAAAAGTGCCTTCGTCTTGTTTGTAAGCTGGCCTGGTCGTAGATCAAACTGGTTATGTTTTGGCTAGAGATCGGGATTGTTTCCGGTCGCTTTTTCATTTGCCATTCGTTATTCGTTGTGTCTTCCTAGGAATTACTAGAGGTTGCTGACTGAGCACAGGGAATATTGATATTTGCACCGAAGCTTGCTCCCACGAGCGATCAAGAAAAATAATTTATTTTCACAGTATCACACCTAGTTCGGGGCGATATGCCACTGATCGCCCACACGAAACCCTTCAGGGAAAGGATCTGTCGAGTCGAGAACAACCTGTTTGTAGCTGGTAATCCACGCACGCCCTTTGACAGTCGGCAAAACGGCCGGATATTTCCCAACGGTCGTCAGACCACGAATGCGACTAACAAACTCCGTGCCAATAATACTCCGATGCTTGAAGATTTCCCCTTCTTTGATTTCACCGCGGGCATGTAGCACTGCAAGACGCGCAGATGTCCCAGTGCCACACGGACTGCGATCGAACCGTCCCGGCGAGACCACAACGGCATTCGCAGCCACCTGGCATCCATCTTCCTTCTTCAAAGGTTCAGTGAAAGCTATCACGCTGAAGCCTGTGATACCTGGGTTCTCAGGGTGGATAGGGACATAGGCTGCCTCGGTTGCCCGTTTGATACGTTCCCCAACCTCGACCAGCTGACGAGACTGCTGATTATCGACTGCCAGACCCAACGACGCAGCATCGACCAGCACATACATCATGCCTCCGTAGGCAATATCCACAACCACCTCTCCGATTCCAGGAACCACTACTTTGAAATCTAGTTCCAAGACAAACGAGGGCACGTTGTCGAACTCCACGCTCTTACATTTCCCGGCTTCGCATTCCGCTATCACTTTTACCAGCCCGGCAGCGGTATCCAAGGTTACTTCGGTGATCGGTTCTTTCATGGGAATCATCCCAGTCTCGAGGAGTACTGTCGTTGTGCAGATCGTGTTGGACCCAGACATGGGGGCGTACTCCTCGCTTTCCATAATCAGGAAGCCGGCGTCTGCGCGTGGATCGCAGGGCGGGAGGACCAAGTTGGTGTTGACTGCTGCTCTCCCTCGAGGCTCGTTGAGAAGGAGTTGTCGCAAGCTGTCTTTCTTCGTTTCAAAATGAACGAGTTTGTCGAACATAGTCTTACCGGGGACGTCTAGGACTCCGCCGGTGATCACGTCGCCCACTTCGCCTTCGGCATGGCATCCGACGACGGTTAAAGAGCGTGAGATAGGCATTTCGGGATGGCGAAAACTATATGGCCTGACTGGAGGGTTTGTAGATAATGTATATTTATGGAAGAGTCGTGTCAGTTCAACGGCTGACTCGACCTTTAAAGTTTTCCGTCTCGTGCTGGTGTGACTGTGCCAGGCCTCAACCGTCCAAACAACAAACCTATCGCCAATCGGAAGCCCTTTCCGGCTACTCCTCTCCTGTGGACAGCAATCTCCTATGGGAAGCAAAGAGTGGATCTGGTAAGTGTTTCCGTCATTTTTACTTTTTTGATCAGGGTAAACGTCCCCGCTGGCGCTGTAAGCGCTTCGAAATACCTTCTCCACAATCTAAATATGCACGGCCAGGCTCGAGCTCAAGTGATCGTCCCCGCAAACAGTGCAGGTGTTTTGCGTCTGCTCCGCAAACCCCCAGGTCCAGCCCAGGTCCAGCACTTGTAGAGCCAATTAGGCCCAGCGTAATCTCGACCGGAACGACATTCCCGCTGCATTATTGGCCGTCGTCAAGCCCAGATGCCGGTGTCGATCCCTGTAGTCAAGTGAAACAACACTCTATCAGAAAAACCCAGCTCTTCCCCCTCTAGTCTCTTCTCCTTTTCATCTGGGCGCGCGCTGCCTTGCAGCAAATGCAGGCCCTCTCGGTGCCTGCCACAATTACCTCCAGGAAGGAGGAGTTGAGATAACAATCGCAATGCCGTTTCACATAACCGGTCACGTGTCAGACCCACACTGGCGGGGAATCGCAGAAGAATGCGGTTTCCCGATCACAGTTGCTTCACGACGACAAACGGCATATTCTAGGCATCTCCATCGCCCGTGTCGACCGCGACAAGTCCACCTCTCGTAATGGAGTGAGGTCCATCCGAGCAGCGCATCATGGCGGCCCGATCACGGCTAGGCTGCTTCTCCTGCCGCCGTCGCAAGAAGAAATGTGACGAAGTGAAGCCCATCTGCACAGCCTGCTTGCGCAATGATCTTCGCTGCGAATGGCCAGATCCGAATGCGAGCCCTCGGGCCCCCGGCAGAGCATCAGCCAAGGCATCGGGATCTACGCAAACATTCGATGCTACCCTTGTACCCGCGTCAGACGCGTGGGCCCTAGCCTCGAGAGAGTCTGCGCGTCGCAATTTGCCCGCTACGATCCCTGCCTCGCCGTCGTCTTTTTTGCTGCCGGGCTCGGCGATTACGGGCTCGGAGACGTGGAGGCTGCTGGATCATTATCTCAAAGATACGGCGAATCGCCTCGCTTGTCTTCAAGATAGCGCGAATCCGTTCCTTCATACACTCTTGCCGGCGGCTCTGGGCGATGAGTTGTTAATGAATTCCATCCTCGCGCTGTCGGGCGTTCATCTGATGCAGCGACTTCCAGAGCTGAGTTCGGACATTCAGTCCTTGACGTGGTCGAGCTATACGCGCGCTTTGAAGCAGCTTCGGCTGACGCTCCCAACGGCGTTCGGGCAAGGCAGTAGCGTAGATGCTGCATGGCGCGCCCTGCTAGTTGTTTTAATATTCTATCTTCTAGAGGTAGGTACATTCCATACATCAGTCCTCATGGTAGGAATACTGACTCCGTATAGGCGACAAGGGGTAATGATCCGAAGGCTATGCAAAGGCATCTAGGAGGCGCACACCATCTAATGGCCTACGTGAAAAATGCAAATGCAAGTCCAACCCAACCTAGTATCGTATCTTTCACTACGGAGCTCTACATATACAATGCCGCCCTCGCATCATTCACGACCAACTGCTCCCCGACCCCGATTATGCTCCCCAATGCCTGGACCACGACCCCCGCGACCGCGGGTCCTGAAATCGGCGTCCTATGCGGCTGCGCTTATGAGCTTTTCACTCTAGTCCCACGCGTCTCTGCCCTGCTCTGGGAAGAATCATCCCACTCTCAATCCGGAAATGGCCAAAATCCACATCTGGTCAGCCAATACCATGTCCTCCGAGCACAAATCTCGAATTGGATTCCCCGCAGCGACCAGCAAGAATTGATCCTATGCGCCGAACTCTACCAGCAAAGCCTACTGCTACTTCTTGACTCGCGGTTTGCCGATGACGCGCAGAGTTGTATCGATCAGGCGTTTAGAGTGTTGGAGTCGCTTCTTTCCCGGTTACCACCTACATCTCCCATTGCGACGACGGCCACTTGGCCTGTTTTTGCTATTGGTATTCATGCCCGTGATCCGCATCAGAAGGAGCTGGCGCGGTCTTACCTGCGTGATCTCGTTCGGGTTTTTGGAATGGGTGTTATGGAGACGGCGTTGAACCAGCTTGAGGAGGTGTGGGCTGCTGGACCCGGGGTGGATGTTGCTAGTAGGATTTTTACGAATCGGAATGAATTGCTTTTGTTATGTTAGGTCTGGGCTGTATATAACTATTATGTCTTTCTTAGGTAATGTACAATGATCATCAGATTTAATTTCAATCCCGTGGCCAACGCGAAGCACGCTTGTCTAGGTGCTCTTGTAGTCAGGGAATAGCTGTGGCGCCAGCAGTTGACTCAGCCTGTCTTGTATCGCGTAATATTCCCTATATATACGGGGATCCATGGCACACCGTATGCGTGTATGATGGGCGGTCGGCCAACATTGGGTAGATTTGGCTTGATGTGCCCATCGCTAGCAAGACCCGGAAATTTGGGGGTAGGTCTAGGCCGGCATCGAGGGTTAGTTAAAGAGGCGAAGGATAGTAATAGCAAGGTAAAACACTTCGATCCAGGTTGAGTCTATATTGTGGTGGCTTATTGACCTCGCCGGATTCACAAAGCATACGCGTAGGCTAGAAGCTCGGGACGTATTCGGAGCACTATTTGGTATCCACGGTCGGCTGCAGATATTCTGGATTAGGCTCTGACAATGCGTTTGACGCGCTGTTGGTAGGATCGGAATTGAGCCGCAGAGTCGGGTGAGAAAGTAGTGGGTGATGAGAGAGAATGGTTGGAAGTCGAGCGAGGTATGTCGAGGCAGACGCCTCAAGTAGATTTGCTCAGTGTGCGAGAATGTCCGCCTCTTTGTGCCTCATCCCATACAGGGTATATCTGGCGATGCCGCAGAAGATATTTCGTATGCTGCCTTGTGATAATATACTGGACCTAGTGGTAAGATATCGAGACAAACCGTTGGAATAGTTGAGTCTTGCCCGGAACATGAACCACATCCAAGTCGAACTCCTGCAGAGTATTAGTCAGTGAGCGAACTGAGCTGTCGAATCTTTATAGTCGAAGGTGGTCTCCAGGTCTAAATCATCTGTGACAGACGGTCGGAAACCAAGATCGCTTGACAAGCCAACAGACGACAACGGCTAATTGCTAGTGCCTCCTTTTCTGTGACCGTGTATCTTGCCTCCACACCAGTGAGGGCGTATGGCAGGTACGTGGTCATCCTCCCATCGTACAGAGTGTGTTGGGTTTTATCTCTCCCAACGGGATGACTGGGTCTGGTGTAAAACTCCCCCAATGCCACCCCCGTATGCATCGGTCGCCAGGTGATATTGAATCTCACGGTCGCCTCCTGACGAATTCGCACGGCTCAAACAGCCCAAACTCGGAGAGTCCATTCAATATCCCACTGGGTATAATAACCACACCGTGTCTTCTCACTGGCAATTACTTCCGCGGCTTTCTTCATTCACTGACATTCATGAGCCTACAGCATTGGGTCTTCGTAGTACTGAGCATAATTCGATTCCAGATAGATGCGAAGCAATGAGGAGTCAGAAGGACTAAATTAAGGCGTTCATGGAGGGGCGAGGCAGAATTCGTCTTGGGCCTCCATTTTCGGCCGGGGAAGTATCACACATACTTCAGGTGCCGGTTCCGCATGACATGAATGGATTTTGTGGATAGTAACCATCCCGACTTTGTCGGCTACCAGGAACTCGCATAAGCGGTTAGTGTATTTCAGCAGCATGTGATGTAATTAAACATTTACATTTGACTCTCTGAAACCCCAACTTCAAGGACAATTGAGGGCCACTTGCAGTCGCGGCACTCTGGCGTTGGAATTACGGTCCAAGACTCATCGGGTTCTTTCGAGCATGTAAACCCTCCATTCGTTCAGCCACACATAGGAATTCTTCGCATGGTGCTTGCTTATAATGAACAGGCGTCCTCATCGCAATTATTGCGAATGACCCCTAACGCCATTTCATGGGGCTCTTCGAAAATCTTGAGAGGTAGATGCGGAGTCCCTCATCTGACGCTGTGAACGTGTTCGGCCTCCCCTGTGAAATTGTTTGTGGCCAGTCTACCAGACCACCTAAGATGTAGGTATGGAAGCTAGAATGAACTCCATACCTCGGTCTTTCGGCCCTGGCCTCGAGATGCAGGGATGGGATTTGACCCCGGAACGGCTGTGACAGGCTTTTCGGAAAGTGACAAGTTCAATGGGAAGTATGTTTCTTCCCATTTAACAGACTCAACGGCCGGTTGTGGCGAGATGGTTAGGAGTGGCAAGCGTGGCAGGCCGCGGCGACAGTGACCAGCGCAGGAGCAGCAACTGGCATAACGGGGACCACAGATTCCGCAAAAGTTGCAGGGTCATCGGTGAAGAGCACATATTGTGCTAGCCTGACTTTCTTTTGGCATTGTCGAGTCTCTTTTGGTGTTTCGCGAGTACTTTCCGAATTGCTTCAGCAAACGCCATTTCACAGGAGCCAGCCATATGTCTGTGTTCTTCTGACCCTGCCGACAAGGTGTGGCCTTTACCACGATCACTTGCACTTATTACTGTCCGGGCTGCTCGTAGAACAACATGCGTCGGGGCGAGAACAAGCCTAATGGCGTTTCCTAGGCTTTTCAACCCCCCGGGAAGGAACCTCACAAATATTTTCCACAGGATTAGCACTTTTTAAAAAGATGAAAAAAGATGCATGCAGTTGAATTGTCATGGTTTGTGCGACCACAACTAAGACATCAAAAATTTTGCAATCAGTTTCTCCGATTTTCGTCGATTTGCAGACAAAGGAGGTTATCTGCATATTTGTAGGATGTTCGTTTAGAACAGAGAACTGATCTGGATCGGTGTACGGCTGACTCAGAACAAATTGTCTGTAGTTACATCCGCTTTGTTTGATGTAAGCATTTGGGTACCCATGCTGCAGACCTTGACAGTATACCCACTGAAATTGAGGGTTATGCTAGTCGTACAAAAGTGGGTATAGACAGGAGCAGAAAAAGTTACCTGTAGACATGACTCGTTGGAAGAATGGATGCTGTGCCCTGAATCCTTTTCTCTCGATATTCAAAGATATCAAGTATGTCTTTGAGTTTTGAAGTGAGATCATCTTGGCAGATCCCTATTATTCAAGTATGGTTAGCTCATATCGACTTCTCAAGGCGGCAGTGCTGCGTGTCTGCGATCGAGGGTTAAGGGAAACATACCCCATATGTAGTCTGGAGCTCACTCCCATACGGAATTCCTCGACTCCAGACACCTTGCAGCCAGGCATTCGCTGACCAAATCATGAACAGTGAAGCGTTCTTTGAACACCACGAAGCAATCTTTATAAACATGCATCAATAGCGTGACTTGCCAGTACCCCTGATGCTAAGACAGCCTGACGCGTAAAATCTGCTATTTCCTTGACAACCTGTCGTACTCAGTGTGTTCCTCTTCTAATGACTTTGAAGGGATGTTGGATCTCCCCATCCATAGCTTTGATTGTCACACATTTCCAAGCCTTCACTAGGTTCTGGACATGTAGCGCCGACATCCAGAACTCCAAGCATGAAATAATGCTTCCATCGGCCACCCAACTGGGATAGCGATAAACGGTCGCCGATTATCGACGCACGTAGTTCGAAGTATCTCCGACCCTCCAACTCCAGAGCGCTCAGCGCTCACTTCGATTGCCTCGACAGCAGTCTCTGAGGCAGGAAGATGTGACAACAACATTGAAATTTTCTCTAGTGTCGCATTCTCATTCTTAATTTTGAATATTCCAGCTCCTGTGTTCATCGTCGCATTGAACAAGGCAACCAGCCTGGCAGCGGTCCAATCAACGAAAAGAACATTTTTTGCCGATTTCGCCACTCTCTTGATGCTGCAATCCATGTATCTCCCATCGAACACTTTGAGGCCATTCTCTGGTGGCACATTCTTTGTTCTAGTAGCCGTCAGGCATTAATAAGAATCGTGCCAGAGGGGAGGTTGTGTTCAGCGAGGTCTGCTGTGTACATCCCATCCCGCCCACGACCAGCAGCACAGCCTCACCGACTAGGTTCCGTGCAACAGTACCTTGCGAGAGACTTGAAATATTGTCCAGTAATTTCTGAACTTGAGCCATTCCTCCTCTTGAGAGCTCTCAGAGGGGATGAACATCACTTAGTCCCGCATTCTTAGACCGAGGCCATGGCTGAGTCGCTGAGTCTTCACTTGGAAGCTCCCACAGCGAATGCGTATCGCTCAGACCCGAATACTTAGATACTTAGACCGATCCCATGGCTGAGTCCTTCACGGTTTGTGGACCGCCAACCACTTTTCGCCTCCGTTGTTTGGAATACATTGCTTGTGGCTGATATAGGCCCAGCAATCTGTGAGCCGGGCGTGAGAAGGAACACTTTGCAGACGATGGGTTCTCTCCACATCAAAACAGTCGTCCTTCTTAACCTTCCCGGTCTCCGTTCGACAAGCGGGGTAGGTCAATCGTCTCCCGCTGTAGACCAAAAAAGCATCAATGACGGGAAGCGAACAGATCATTAACAGGCTCGTAGCTCATAGTTGCACCACCACCGCCACCCAGTATCCGTCAAGCGTTTTGTCTCGCCGATTGATGACAACGCTGTTCAGTCCTATTAGCCAAGTCTTTATTCACTCTCAGCTTGGGGACTCAGACTTACCGTTGCGGGACCATTTTTCATTTCATCTTCGCTTCCCAAAATAAGCGCGATCCACTGTCAGGCGTAACACCCCAGATGGCCTGAATTCTCTTTGGTTCGAGGTAAATCAGTCGGCCGCCGCACCCTCGTGTGGTGGGATTGCTTGAGAAAAAGAAACACCCACTCGTCTGAGGTCGAAGTGAGAGCGCCGAGGAAGCCACATATGGCCCCCAAGGCGGACGATAGTGGCATGATTCCGTGGGCACTTCTTGGATATCACAACTGTGTACAGCTTCGATCTGCTCGGGGTTGCAGTGCAGGGATGGTATCTTTGGCCACGTCCGTCGTCTCGGCTGTAGGATATTGCCTCCTTCGTGTAGTTCGGGATAAAATGTCATGGTTCTTTGAGACGAAGTTGAGAAGGACAGCCCCATGGACCGAGTGACAGGGCAATAGCTCCCAACGTCAATTTGGAGCGGTGTACTAGTCATAAAAACAGCCAGTATCGAAAGAAGAAAGGATGCGGCGACATTGACGGGCTTCAGCATATCTGAAACAGGAAGTGTAAACCTTAAACTAACGCGACTCCGATGAGAAATGCTCAATATCCCCAGAAGATGTCAATATCAAACCTCGAGCTGAACTCATTTGAGAGAACTCACGACCTAGCAAAAGTAGGTCAATAAAGACGAAGTGAGGACAAACCCAGTCCCAAAGAAGAGGAAATAACAGTTGAAAATGATGTCGAGTGAAGCTCCCGGAACATCATATCCAGCGTCACTCCTCGGAGGGTATCAAGAACCCGGGATAAAAAGTGACGCTCACTTCGTGGCTTGATTACCTCACGACACCGAGCTGAGAAACAAGCCCGTTTTCGAGTGGATTTCACATGTTTCGCATCCTGGTACTGGAACGAGCGGATTTCCTGGTCACCGAGCCGGCCAAGGAACACGCTGCCATGAAGACAAAAGTCGAAAGAGAAAAGATTCAAGAAAGCGTTAGCCGGGTGTCTTGACATGGATGTTGGAAGGAGGCAGTGAACAAAGAAGAGAAACGGTTCAAGACGCACTTATCCGGATACCTTGTGGATAAGAGAGTCCTAAAAAATGGCAGTGATGAGAGAAGAGGAAAATTTCAAGACATGTTCATCCAGATTCACGTAGCGTGTATCTAGATGCCTTGACTATAATCTTGGAAAGAGGCTGCGATGGAAGAAGAGGAAAGGATCAAGAAAGCTTCAAAGGGTGTCTTGGCAAAAATCTTAGGAAGCGAGAATAAAGAAATGAGACAAGGATCAAGAAAACTTACCAAAAAGGTAAGCTGGCCCCACCCTCCTCTTCTAACACTACTAACGGAACTCAGAACTCTCCTGATGGACAAATCGACAGCGAACCAAGTCCAAGATACTTCCTTTCCCTCCGCAACTCCTGCACTGCTCGATCAGAGCAGATCCGAAGTGCAATATGAGGCAACGCAAAATTAGCGTGCTCTTATGCAAACATTCCAGTGAAGAGGGGATGTATTGCCACTTATTTGTTTACTTTCACTATGGCATCCAGGTATGTGTTGCCTGCTACTCGCAAAGCACCTGCGCAGTCTGTGTAGACAGCCCAGCACCTCCAACAAGGCGAATTAAAAACGTTTTGGATGTTGCTTCACTCAAAAGACATTCAGCTTCGCAGAGCCAGCCTGGTCACTATTGAACTTGGCAGTTATCGCAAGAGAGGGGGCAAGGTTAAGATAACGCAGTGTTCTCTCCATGGTGGGGAGACTTGAGCGAGGATATTCGCAATGCGGTGGTGTTTTTGTCTGGTCAGGTCAGGCTTATTGCTCCTCGTTATGGGTCGAAAATTCCGAACCATTACCGCAAGGTTGACTTTGATTCTACCTGTCTGACGACACGCTGCAAGTGGTACCCGAGGCCGAGGAAAGTTCAGCTTTGGCGGTGAGGAATATACTCGCAATAACTTGGAACCCAAATGCAGATATGGGCGGGTCTTTGGACGACCAGTCAACAGATCAAGTGTCGTCGTCGGGAACCTTGAAAAGGTGGAATCAGGCCGGGAGACAGTACGGGGTCGGCTGTTGCTTACATCAGGCTCTGAGAGCTCGGCTCGAATATGTCTGGAGCATACATAGCAACGATTACAAATGCCACGGAATATACAGCGAGAAACATGCTTATTGACGCACAGATATCTACGCAGCCAGGAGGTGCGTGGTATATCCCGTATATCCATATTCAATGCAATATTTATACAATCATATCCACTTCGACAGTAAGACTCAAACAAAGTTATCCCGCACATAATACCCCAAACTCTCACGCTCATCATCCTGGACTCGCGCATACCTGTAGGTAGTAAATCAGTTAGCAACTTCCAAGCCAGCGCCTCCAGGGGAAGGGGACATACTCAAGCAAAAGCCTAAAAAAATAAACCTCCATATCCTCATTTCTCAACGCCTTCCCTGCCCAATCCTGCCCCCCAAGCCCGATCCTCCTCGCAAGACTCCTTCCCTCCACATCCTCCTCAAAAAAGCGCAACAACTCCGGAATCTCGTCCGCATCCTTGTTGAGCGGGACATAATGCACCCAAGGCCAAAGGGCATTCTCATGCCACTCCCGGAAGAAAGTAAGTTTAAACGGCACGCTGGGACTGCGCATAAATGCATAAAACCGCCCACTGTACGCGTGTCCGTCCATATCGAGAAGGTACCGATATTTCCACGCTGCATCCTGGTTTTCCTTATCCACGACTTCGAAGTAAAGTTCTTCGTCCAGGCAATCTTCGTCGCAGTCTTCGATGCCGGTGAAGTATGTGTTTACGTAGGCATTCAACTGGGAGGCGTTGGCGGGGATAAGGTCCCACCCTGAATCCCTGCCGGCGCAGCGGGTGTTTGGAGTGCGGGTTAGGAAATGGCGCTGTGATTCTGGGTGTGTGAGGTTTCCGATGACGCGTTGACGTTGGAGGGATTTCCACGAGCCGCCGCGGCTGTGGCCTCCTTTTGTTGAGCCGCGCCAGTACAGCTGGGGTGTCAATTTTTCCCAGCTGACCGACAACTCGGGGTTAAATTCTGCGATGGACTCGTAGTAGAAGGGGGGAGGGCATGACGATGTCTTGGAAGGAGGAGGGGCGGGACATGGAGAACATGGGGGTTAGGTCGGTGGATATTTTGAAGGCGTTTGGTCGTTCGAATACGCCGAGTTTGTGCCGGAGGGATGGGGAGAGACACATGTCTGTTGAGGCGGTTTGGTTGTAGACGAAGCCGAGGGGTGCGCTGGCCCAGGTTGTACTGTTATCTTTGGCGTTGTTGTCCAGTGCGCGGGCGGGTGAGTCGGGCGGGCAGGAGAGGCGGGAGAAGAGCCATGTTTCCTGCAGCTCAATGTCGTTGAAGCGGGTTCTTTGGACCGGGGTGATTTCTTCTAGCTTTGTCTTGGAGAAGGAGGTTGTGCTTTCCGCGTTGGCGCGGAGTCGTGCTTGTGCTGCTTTGCCTTCGACGACCATCCGGTGCAGATCTTCGTGCGGGATGACGATGCGAGGCTCATCGTGGATATTGAAGGGCAGGTGCATATCCGGTAACCACTGCGCGCACATATCGAGGATCTTCATGGTCGCATCACGCTGGAATTCGCCTTGGAAATTCCCAATATGCTTCGCCTTCCCGTTCTGGACAGTAATCGTCATCTGGTGATTATCGAACCCCAGATCCTCACGCACGCGCTCCCTAATCGTCGACGGCGCAAGGCCCCAGAAGGGCAAGAGCGCATGATAGATCGTATCAAACTCGTCGATCAAGACGGTCCCCCGCGCCTTCGCAAACTCATACCATTTATCGAAATTCGGCGGCGGCGGCATCCCGTATCGCCGCTGGTACTCCGTCACCGCATCCTCCAGCGACTGACTTTGTCGGTCGAGCGTCTGATTGAAGTTCGTTTCTGCATCGTAGGCTAGTCGCGTAACCGGATGCGCACAGGAGTATCCGTCGGATGCCAAAAACGGGCGATGGTATGTTGCGGGGAGAGGCGCGCCCGCGGCGAAGTAGAGAAGGACGAGTGCTGCGCCTGCGCAAGCAATGTACCAGGTTCGTCGCGAGGTGCGTGTGTAGTAGTAGTAGGATTTTTCGCGGGCACCGTCTAGCATGGTGTACTGCGGGCCGTCTCTCAGGCTGGATTGCGCCCAGAGCCAGGCGCGGCGCACGGCGGATAGCATTGTGAGGCTCTATCGCGCGGAGAGGGGGGATCCGTGGGGCATTACGGTCGTTGCCAGAGGTCGAAGCGAGGAGGAGGGAGTGTCGAGTCGAGGGGAATTCGACTGTCGTTGGGGGCCGGTGGAGGAGTGAGGATCGACAGTTGGTTTCGCATGTTCAGGTTGCGCCGAGCTGGTTGCGCCGAGCTGGTTGGTTGTAGTGGGTCGATCCCGATCAGGTCGGAGTGTACGCGCGCTCCGACCCTAATGCAGGGTCCTGAAACAGCATACGGTATATAGTATGTAGGGTAGAAATGGTCCATTTTCATGTGAAACCGTACCCGAAAATGCGAAAATTGCGACCGACAGCATTTCATCCTCATTGAAGGTATCGAACTGGTACACTACATTGTCTGAAGCCCCACGGATATAGATCGGACGGGAGACTCATCTCAAAGCAAATAAGCTCTCACTTGGCTCCAATTAATTCCACGCCATCGCGTCCTCACTGCCATCTGCCTGCGATCGCGTTATTTAGGGCAGCTGCCTTGGCGCTCGGCTGGCATCTCCTCACACCCCCTGAGGATCGATCGGAGGTCGCGCCAGGATTGGCGTGGGGACCCATCGACACGCGTCACTGTCAGCGTTGCCTACAGACCAACCTTTGCAATCTTGACGCTGCAGTGTGAACATGACAATCTGGTGTCGAATGCGATGTTACCGAACTCACAAAATGTTCCTGGGAATTACCATTTCGACTGAAATTTCATTGTATTGGACTGAATATGAGGCAACCTAATAACATTGAAATACATTGTAGAATTGAGTTAGCCTCGGCAGACCGTTGCTTATCCCCGCAATCTCGTATAAACTCACATCTATTCTGGGCCACCAATCACCTACATACATATTTGTGTTGGCTACTATCAGTGGTTTATCCACACCGGCGAATCCACGTATCTGCCAGATCAAACAAGTGATACCCCCAATGCTTGAAAGTACTAGCTGTGGCGGTCTCCCCGCCTGTGTCCCCAATGCACTAATACGGCTTATCATGCCGGATGCTTAGTGCTTGGCACTGTGACTAGCTGCTACATTGTAGTAGAGGGCTACCGCAAAAGCTCGAGGAGAGGACTGCGATACTGGCCGTTGAGATTCTTCCAACCATGTCTTCATCGCTCTTTGCCAGTCGCGCGTGACTGCCATTCTAGACAACCGATCCAAACCAGGCGATGGAAGGCGATAGGTACACAGAACCGTTGCGCTATCGTACAAGGTTGAATCGATGGTGCAATTTCTGGGGATATTGGACTCGATAGACGTTTCAGGAGCTTGAGATAGTCCCCTGTAGCACGCTTGGATTAACCGTCCCGTTTAGGCAGTGGTATACGCCCTCGATACCACAGTGTAGCCTGGCTATTTATTCTTGCGAGTCCTCTCTTAAGCTGACCTTTCGTTCTTTCGTTTTTCTTTATGCGCGTCTCTCTGTCGCTGGGGAGCTAATCTCAGTACCAACTACCCAACAAACAACTCGACCCTATCACCCCCGCAGAATTAAGTTTGAGATTCGCATCGGCTGCAATATTACTCAGGATATGCGGGGGCTTCCATTGGATACCAGATCCATGCTAAGCTGGAGCTCTTTGTTCCCAGTAAACAAACATCGATCGCGAATGAGCGTACCCATGCATGAGACTCGCCACTTGCTTACCTCTTACCGTCGAAATTCTAGATCTGCTATCTTCATGCTTGAGCGCACGGTTGCTAGAACAAGGCGCAACCTGGACAGAGACTCATGATGCTTTCATGATGCGTTCATCCTCGTCCATCAACGAGTTGTAGACTCGTTGAGTCATATCCCAAAGGTACTGCAGCACCGCTTGGCGATAGTGGCGACAGCAAGGATCTTGTCACAAGTTTGCTCCCTTGAGTGCGACACAAAGCTGGCATTGTTATCAAGTGACCATGTCAGGTGCCTGTGGCGCGTATCTCGCCAACCCGACTGGCCGCGACAGCTATCTCGTGGCGACGAACCCATTCTCTACACCGCTGAAGAGGATCATCAAGGGTTAACGGTGTGTAGATAATCAGGCATGACATTGGCACTGCGAGCAGAGGAATATGTCACCACTCTGATTTGTGGACTGGCGTCCTTCAGCATGTCCCCGGCGGGTTTGCTGTCCGTTCTTGGCAATGGCACCCGCCACCACGCATCGGCTGGCGACCCCGAGAGACCACGGCACACCCGAGACAACGCATCGGGGCGCGATGAAAAAGATCATGGAAGCAACCCCACCAATGACGGTGTTGCCCCGTATTTTCTGGCTGACGTGCCTGCTCGTTGCTCGTTGCGAAGGAACTAGGAGCAATTCCAAGTACGGGTGCGACTGTGTAGGAAGGCGTGTTGTGCGGGGTAGACGGCGGCGCGACGCCGAGCCGATCACCTGAATGCCGGAGCTCTGCTCGCTTTATTTTTATTTATGCTCGATTACCGGGTCCCCGCCCATACTGGGTATTCCAGTTAGAGATTCGATCGCCGGGTCGAATGCATCAATCTACCTCTGAAGTCGCGATCGCGCGACAGAAACGGCAGAAGAACCCCAATCGGTGTCGCCCCAAGTCCAAGGGTGGTTGTCAGCGGTGCAAGCAGCGGCGAGTAAGTCGAAGTAGATCGTGGCACTCCTTATCTTTCTGAAGTGCTCTATCACGCTCGAATCTGACACACCTCTCAGCGCAGATGTGATGAGACCAAGCCGAGCTGTCAGGAGTGCACCAAAAAAGGCCTCGACTGCCCTGGCTATCAAAAGAAACCGCTCGAATGGCGATACGTCTTCAAAGAAGAGGACAATTATGGCGGGCAGACAAATTCCTTCTCCGTGCAGCTGGACGACTCGTTCGGGCAGGAGCAGATTACCACCACGCCCGAGAGCCAAGAGGAAGAGGTAGTGCACAGCAAGAACCTGCAGAGTTTGTGGGATGAAGCCAGCTCGACATTATTCGATGAGCTGCCGGAAATCGACCCTTCGATCAGAGCCACCTCCAAATTAGATCCTATATTGAGCGATCTGTCCATCAACAAGCCTGCGACGCATTCGGATAGCTTGTCGGTGCTGCATCGCAGACTCGCGACCTCACCCGTCCCGTCATTCCTCATTCATATGCCCGCCATTCTGGTTCAGTACTACTTCGACTACGTCTGCAAGTCCTGGTCATCATTCGACTCCCCGCTCAACCCATTCCGAATCATCGTCAGTCGTCTCTGGAGCCGCAACGCAGCCATCTACTACACCATCCAAAGCATGGCAGCCGCCTCCCTAGCAAACGACTTCCCAGGAATGAAAACAATCGGCATACAAACCCAACAACAAGCAATCGCCTGCCTGCGCAACAACCCGCGTGTCGGCTCCCTGCACCGGGATAATCAAGACGACGAGTACTTCCTCGCTCTCCTAATGATCGGAATGACAACCGCCTGGCACGACGCTGGCGATCTGGGCCTAGAATACCTCAAAGAAGCAAAAGACCACCTGACAAAGCAACAACAACTCTGCCAGGACGCAAACTCCACTTTCGCAAAGCAATACCCGCTCTTTCAGCAATGCCTGTTGTACTGGAACATGCTCGCCGCCTTCGTCGCCGAAGACTCCCTCCTCCTCACAGAAGAAAGCGTCCTGGAAGCGCCGGAACCAGAAACATCCGTCTACCTCGTCGACGGCCAAGCCCTCCCCCACCCCTGGACAGGCCCCTTCTCCAAATCCCTCAGCCTCTTCTACCAGACAGCCCGCGTCGTCCGCGCTGCCCGCATCCTCTACCGCACCTGCGTCGGCGAGCCAGACCCCACTACCTTCGACTTTGCCTTCTTAATGGAAGAAGTTGACCTCCGACAGAAGGCCGAGCGTCTAGAAGAAGATATGCTCTTCACAGGCTTCTCGTCCTACTGTGGCCCGGTCGATATCGGCGACACAGATACACCCCCTTCCCACTTCATCACCCTCGCAGAGGCATACCGCTGCGCCTCCCTACTCCAAATCTACCATGTCTTCCCGGACATCCTAGACGAACGAATCCGCCTCTCCCAAAGCCCTGGGCAGGACATACCCCCCCTCTTCTCAGTCCTCTTCTCTTCCACCTCCTCAGTCAATATCACCTTCCCCTCTTCAGAGGTAACCCGCCGCATCCTAGCCCTCCACATCGTCTCACTCCTCGACCAAATTCCAACCACATCGGGTACACGCTGCATGCACCCCATCGTGCTAGCCTGTATATCCAGCGACCTAATTTTCTCAAACGACTCGCTCTTCGGGCCGGCGGCGAACGCGATCGCGAGTTTGAATACACTTGACGTCGAAATTGCGCAGGCGAGGAGGAGGGTTAGTTTGTGGTTGAGTGAGCTGGGCTTGATTTTGCCGAAGCTGCGCATGCAGAGGATTTCGGATGTTGTGAGGATGACGTGGGAGAGAGCTGATGAGGGGGTGCAGGATTATTGGCTTGATGTTATGATTGAGAGGGGGTTGGAGACTATTATGGGGTAGAGTTGCTGTGCAAGCATTGTGGTTTTGGTAGCATGTGCGTTGGTTGCATGGTTGGTGTTGGGTATTTGATAGAAATTGTGAATACCTGGAAATTAATACTCAATAACTATGTGTCCTATCTGAGTTCCTTTAGCTAAATCAATCGCATATTAGTACCCCCCAAGGCACCCTCATAATGTTGTTAACTAGTAGGGTAGTGTACATATACTGGGTCTAGTGACATCATCAACCAAGCACGGGCCAGCTACCCAGCTTAGGGGCCCACGATCCACATCTCCTGATTCTTATCGCACCACCATCTACCTAGACACCTCTTATTGTAGGAAGGTAAGCCATGCCTGTATCGACGATTCCCAGATCATCCCCGAGTCCCCACGAAGCTTATCGATGACTTTTACCCTGATACTAGCGTGTACCGGACTGCTAATCTTGAATCTGATTGCTAGAATCACCCCCTGAACCTTTTGATGCATCTATTTGAGATTAGCGTTGCCGCCCTGCAGTAGCGTAGCCGCGCTCGTGTGTGAGGACTTGTGAGGTGGTTGATTGGGTGTTTGGGTAGGGGGTCGGAAAGTTACCTACCTTGATTTCCATATGTAGAGGCTACATTTGGTGGATTCTTGTGCAATTTTGAAGTTAATTTGAGACAGCATGTCTGAAATGTGAGTTTTTTCTTTATTTTTTTTGGTTGAAGGGTAGTTAGGGTTTTTTTTCCAAACCTGGTGGGATTCCTTTCATCCCATCGCCCTCAGAATCAGGATAGAACCCTTCGCGCCTAGTGTAGGTCTCTTGTTGGCCAATTGTCAAAGAGGTGGCGACTACGTATAGAAGAATCGGGCATCTAACGTAAGAGTTGATAGGAAGAGCTATCCTAACTAGAAATGCTATCTTAGGCATCGTCTATCTCATGTTAGGGGCGTCGCTCCCGCCGGGCGCTATGCAGGTGGAGACGACCTTGTCCACCACGTGGAGCACCATGTCTACCTTACAGTATGCCAGTAGATGACAATACAACAGAGCCAGGTGGAAATGAGCCTCTGACTATCTCCAATTGAGCCCTCTCTAAGTAGCAATAATTTCCCTCGCTTTTTCAACGGATCTCGTAATCTACGTAAAGTTCGGTACTTCTCCGCCCGCGCACCACCAATAGCAGTCGAGTGATAGGCCGCCTCGGCCTATTTCATGGCTTCAATTGCGCCCCCGTCAACACCGCCCCACTGGCCCACTGCAAAAGAGGGTCCCAATTCCACGCTACCGCGAATTATGCGGGGTAAAAGCACACGACACGCTCATTTGCTTATCTCCCGCTTTTCCCAAGCGTTCGAACAGAGTTTCCCCGGTCTCTCATATATAATAAGCCCGCCATGTGCAAGGGCCCGAGTCTGCATTGCAACGTCCGACACACGTCGCACAGCACGTCCATCATTAACACCAGCCTGACGACTTGCGAAGTGGGTGCGCCATGGACGAAGCCAAGTTATTCTCCGGTCCGAAGCGGTCCTCCGACAATAATGCGAAATACATGAACGAGCATAGCCTAGACACCGAGCCGGCAGCCGCAAACGGCCTCCTCGAAGCACTAGGCTATGAGCCCGAACTGACACGCAACCGCTCAACGCTGCAGGTAGCATTCATGTCCTTCGTGCTAGCCTCCATCCCCTACGGCCTCGCAACAACATTCTTCTACCCGCTCGTCGGCGGCGGCCCGGTAAATATAATCTGGGGATGGCTGATCGTCTCGCTGATTATTCTGTGCGTGGCCGTCTCGCTGGGTGAGATTACCTCCGTCTATCCCACGGCCGGTGGGGTGTATTACCAGGCTTTCATGCTCTCGCCGCAGTACTGTCAGCGGATTGTTGCGTGGATTTGTGGGTGGAGCTATGTTGTGGGCAATATTATGATTACGCTCGCTGTGAACTTCGGGTCCACGCAGTTTATTATTGCTTGTGTTAATGTTTTTGAGGTCGAGCCCGGTGTGGGAATCTTTGAGGCGACTACTTATCAGACTTTTTTGATTTTTTTGGGTATTACGCTTTTGTGTAATGCTGTTTCGTCGCTGGGGAATAAGTGGTTGCCCTGGCTTGATGTGCGTATATCCTTCCCCCGCTCCCCGTTCTTTGCTAATTACCGTCAAAGACATTCGCCATCTTCTGGACTCTAGCAGGCCTTCTGGCAATCGTCGTCTGCGTCTTAGTCCTTGCCAAAGGCGGCCGGAATAGCGGCGCATACGTCTTCGGCCGCTTCGAGCCGCAATCAGGCTGGCCAGTCGGCTGGTCATTCTGTGTCGGACTCTTACAAGCTGCATACGCCACCTCTTCCACGGGCATGGTAATCTCGTGCGTCCTCTTTACCCCTAACCCTCCCTCCACAAGACTCAATCTAACAAAAGCAGAATGTGCGAAGAAGTCCAAAACCCATCCCTCCAAGTCCCCCGCGCAATAGTCGGCACAATAATCCTAAACACACTAGCGGGCCTTCTCTTCCTAATCCCCCTAGTCTTCGTTTTGCACGACTCGTCAGACCTCATCGCCCTAGTCTCAGGCCAACCCGTTCCAACGATAATCAAAAACGCAGTCGGAAACTCCACCGGCGCATTCCTCCTGCTCATGCCCCTCGCCGTCCTGGCTTTACTCTGCGGCATCGGCTGTACGACAGCTGTCTCCCGATCCGTCTGGGCCTTTGCCCGTGACGGCGGCATCCCCTTCTCGAAGCACTGGAAGGTCGTTAATCAGTCGCTTGGGCTGCCTTTCAATGCTATGATGTTGGGGATGGTTATTGAGATTGCGCTGGGGCTAATTTATTTCGGGTCTACTACTGCGTTCAATGCGTTTTCGGGTGTAGGCGTTATTACGTTGACGGTTAGTTATGCTTGTCCTATTGCGGTTTCGTTTTTGGGTGGGAGGAAGCATATTAGGAATGGACAGTTTAACTTGGGGAAGGTGGGAGTTTTTTGTAATGTTGTTGCGTTGGGTAAGTCCAAACTCCCCTTGATATGTTTACGGTACTGATAAATTTGTGGCAATAGCTTGGAGTTTACTCGCCGTCCCCCTATTCTGCATGCCCTCCTACCTCCCTGTCACCGCGGAGACGGTCAACTACGCCCCCGTCGTCTTCGTCGCGTTTATCCTCATCGCGACGTTCTGGTACTGGGTCTGGGGGAGGGAGAAGTACGTTGGACCGCCGACGGCTGATGAAGCCGTGATTGATCTTCGTCTCTCCGCTGCGTGATTTTTCGGCTTGCGAGGTACTTTTCTTTTTGCGTTTATCTTGAAGTCTTGCTTATCCATCTATACTGTACAGTGGGTATTGTCAGGACCTTCAATATATCTGTACTCTATTCAAGATCAGACTACCCTAAGATAACATTCTTTATGATTCTTTTTTGCAATAACACGAGTTCAATCCCTCACAATCTCACAAACCTGAGTCCCAAGCCCATGGGTTATACTAACGCGCAACTCATCACCCGGCTGCAGAAAGCGAGGCGGACTCTGCGAAACGCCGATCCCGCATGGCGTGCCGGTGATAATTACCGTTCCTGGACGGAGGGTGTGGCCCTGTCAAATTATAAGTATTCAAACTGAAAAGAATGTCTTCACATTTATATTACCTGTGACAAATGAGATACAATCTCCGGAATGCTAAAGATCATATCATCCGCATACCCATTCTGCATCATCTTTCCATTCAATGACGTCCGGAGGTTCAGATCGGCTGGATTCGGGATGCTTTCTTTTGAGACGATGCATGGTCCTAGTGGGCAGAATCCATCCTGGTATCATTAGTTTGTTTCCACTACATCTGTGACGAAATGCAAACTCACCATTCCCTTCGCATAAGACCACTGCGAAGTCCTCTCCTGATGTTGCCGGGCAGTAACATCATTAGCAACCGCATAACCCAATATATACCCCCCAGCCTCACAGACATCAACATTTTTGCAGAGTTTTCCAATGATAATAGCGAGCTCAACCTCGTAGTCGGCTTCGGCTTCGGACACGTTCGAGGGGAGGGTAATGGGCGCGGCGGCGGAGGCGAGGGATGTATCCGCCTTGAGGAAGATGCTTCGATGCATTAGCATACGCACACACATCGCAGAGTCTATTCTGGAGTTGGGTCTCACGTCGGGGTACTCGGAAGAGCCAATTTCATCTCAGCCGCGTGCTCTTTATAGTTCAGACCGATGCATCGAATCGCCCCTGCTTCGCTTTGGGAGATGGGGGATAGGAGTTCGGTGATGGGTTTTTGTTCTCCGTTGAATTGGGCTGTGTGGTTTAGGGCTGAGGATCCCTCTACGGTCTTGACGAGGATTTCTTCCTTATTTGCGATTGCGAGGCCCACTATCATCATGGGGTGTTAGTTTACTCTCGCGTTTCAAATGTCAAATATCAAGATGCTTACCATCGATCTCCGAGTCGACGGGCTCGCCGCCGTAAATCTTTCCATCTGTACTCCTGAAACGAACCCATCGCTTCCAGACCTATCAAAAACATCTGTTTAGTCGTTACCTTATCGTGTAGGTAACATAGCCATGAGCAAGACTGACTTACAGGAGATCCCAACCCCGTCCCAGCGCCACCATTGGTAATCTTCTCATTCTTATACGACCCGTTCGAAATAGCCATAATTCACTGCAATGCTGTAAGTTTCAGAAAGCATTTTCAGTGTGACCAGTAGACACTCTTAAAACGGCTATCAGCGACCCCAACGCGAATGGGGTGTCGGTAATTGCGTCGGGAAATTGCTCCAGATAAGGGGCTGCGGGTGTAATTTGCCGATGCCAAGAGGTGGAACGCGGGGAAAGACTCCAGTTGTCGGCGGACTTGGGCCGAGCTTGTCTGCGATGATTCTGGGGTAAGAAACTCTTCATGCATGCGATTTTTGGTTTCTTTTTTGGTGTCAGTTGTGGTGGTAGGTACCGCTTGCGGTTAGCAGCTTGGGGTAGGTGCCAGTGTTGCCTGGTAGATACGACTACCAGGAAATACTAGAGCCAATCAAAACTCTTCAATAAAAGAACAACCAAACGGCTCCTTATCACTGACTCCGAACGCCACCAAGCTAGTAGACCGGGCCGATAGCAACCCAGTGTCGATCGGGAATTGAGTCCTTCTCCAAACTTTCCAGTGGAATAAACCGACTCTTTTCCCGACGCCGTTATCTTCAAGTCGCAGACTACATTTAAACCCAAAGGGCTATGACCTGCAGGATTATCCTGTGCTGTTTGCATCTTCGCTTTCAAGATGGAAAAAGAAACTGGCATCTACAAGGCTGAGGCCTCATCTGAGCACGACGTGCAATTCGGCAATATCGACCCGGCTAGGGAGAAGAAGTTGCTTTTAAAGCTGGATCTGTTTATCTGCCCGCTTGTTATGCTTATTTTTCTCGTTGCATATCTCGATCGGAGTAATCTGGGGTATGTCACATCAAATTTCTGATAAAGGCGTCGATTGCTAATTTTTGATATAGGAATGCGGCTGTTGCTGGGATGCCTGTGAGTCATGGCAATTTGCTCCTGGTACTTACTCTATGCTAATACACATGCCTGATGAAGGAAGATATTGGACTGGTTGGAAATCAGCTTGGAAGTGAGTTGCTCTTTTCTCGAAGCTCCTCAAGGCCATTACTAACCTCGGTCTTCAGATGCCGTCTCCTTATTTTACGCCACCTATGTGTTTTTCGAGATTCCATGCTCGATGCTGCTGAAAAAGTTGCGACCTAATCGGTTCATTGCTGCGCTTATCATTGGCTTCAGTGCATCGATCATCTCGGCTGGGTTCATCAAGAATGTTGCCGGTCTTTATATCACGCGCTTGCTTCTGGGCGTTTTCGAGAGTGGACTCTTCCCGTATGATTCTTCCTCAATAAGACTAAACAGGGCTAACGAAGACCTGCAGCTGTCTAACCGTCCTTTTGACGACCTTCTACAAGCGCGAAGAGCAGGCACAAAGAATATCCTACCTATTCGTGTCCGCCGCTCTGAGCGGCGGATTCGGTGGCCTGTACGATGCATCCCCCCTCACCAACCTTGGAAAGAATCATCTAACTCACCTATACAGGCTAGCATTCGGCCTCCTCCGCCTCGACGGTGCCGCCGGGCTCGAAGGCTGGCGATGGCTCTTCATAGTAGAAGGCCTAATGAGCGCCGTAATCGGAATAGCAACATTCTTCTTCCTCCCGAACAACTTCGAAACAGCCTACTTCCTCAATGAAGAAGACAAAGAACTAATGCGGATACGGATGCAATCCGCCGCACAATACGCTGCCCCCGAGTCCTTCCACATCCGAGAAGTCTGGAAGACACTCCGCGATCCGAAGAGCTGGTTGACCTCACTCAATCAGATTAGTGTCAATATCTGCTCGTTTGGGTTTAGCACGTTCTTGCCGACAATTATTTCATCGTTTGGGTATGACTCGGTGCGCACGCAGCTGCTTACTGTCCCTGTTTATATCTGGGCTTCAGTGTTTTATCTTGTTATTGCTCAATTTTCGGATCGGGTGCGTCTGCGCGCCGTTTTTATGGTGCCGCTTTGTCTCGTTACGGCGACCGGGTATGCGATGATGTTGGGCATTGATGTTCATGCGAGGGGCCCGCTTTATTTTGCGACTTTTGTTTGTGTTACTGGGTATGTTGTTCTTTTCAACTAAGCTGAACTTGTTTGCGACTGACTTTGTGAACAGGATTTATTGTGTTGTTGGTCTTGGCGTCTCCTGGAATGCGAACAGTCATGCAGGATATTACAAGAGGACCATGGCCGTTGGCTTGCAGCAGTCAATTGGTAATTCTGGCGGATTGATCGTGAGTTACTTGCTGACCCTCAATGACTTGGACTATTCTAATGTTGCTCGCAGGCGGGCCAAATCTACAAGACACCAGTGAACGGACGATACGTTACCGGACACGCAGTCTCCCTCGCAGCCATCTCTGTCGCCTTTCTCGGAAACATCAGCATGTATCTGCATCTGCGACACCAAAACCACAAGCGAGCGAGACTGACCCCCGAGGAACGAGAGGAGATTATTCAGTCTGGGTCGTACGAGAAGAAGGGAGGAGATTTTCACCCGGATTTCAAGTATATTCTGTAAAAGGATTCTATGGATACCACTGGGTCTCTGCTAGTCATGATAGGCAATTTCAGAAATCATCTGCTCCCACGTTTCCAGATCTGTAGCTTGGGGAAACGCGAAATTTTGATCTTCCCAGATTGCGGGCCACATCATGTCGGGCGAGTACCCAGGCGCATTTGGGGATGCACCGATGACATCTGGTCCAAGTGGTAACTCTCCAGATATTAGTTGGCTTCCTTCCCTTTCTTCATCGTTGTCTCGATCCACGATATCTGCCATGATATCTGGGGGCTGGACTGAGCCATGATGGAACTGGTCGGTTGCTTTGGCAAAGCCTTTTGTGCGAGCGATGCAGAGTTCTACCACTTTCACTTCGGCTAGGCCAAATTCGTTTATCCATGCGTCTGCTCGTAACTTTTCGCAGTACTCCTGTAGGTCGACTAGGATTGCCACTGTTTGTGGAGCATTCGGTCGACGGACGGCAATAATGCCCAATATCAAGGCACTGTTGAACATGTTGTGGGTTCCTAGCGTCCATCTCATATTCTCCGCTGCTCCGAAATTGACTGAACGTAGTCTGATTTTCAGATCTGATGAGGCGGATGATATGCAGGCTTCATGACTGAGGCGGAAACGATTGGTGATCGACTCTCGCAAAAGGTACGGTCGGTGGAGGGTGATGCGGGCGAAGTGGAATGCTGAATGCAGATACAGGCGATGCCACGGTAAGAAGTGGTGCAATTCATCCATAGAGAAGTCGGAATCGTCCAGCGAAAAATAGGCCGGGAGTTGTTTCTTCCATGCTAGAAGCTTTTCGTCCATCTCAGTCACGACTTCGTAAGAAGCTGGATATAGTCCAAAACATCTGTCCTGAATCTCCCCGGCGATTTTAGCCAGTCCATTGCACAGGAGTGTCACAGTACTTCGAGTGGGACTTGAAAGTGGCGAGGCTGGAATATTCGACGATTGCTCATCAGTCAGATCATCAAGCCAGGTATTCTCGGGCGCATTGATCAGGCACATGTGGTCTGATATGGCATATGGCCTGCCAAGCGCCAGAGCGATTGTCTTATCCAACATGTACAAATTACCCCAAAGCCTCCTCCTAACCTCAGTTGCCTTTCTTGACAGTCCCCATTTCTCCCCGTCGATATGCATACCCTGCGCTTGAGCCATCCGCATGGCAAAGCTAATAGTAAGCCAGCTCTCGGCGATTTGCCGAGTGTGAAGCAGATAGCGAGTCACCATGAGACCAGCGCGGACAAGATCAAGACTCTCGCCATGAAAAGAAGGAGATATGACAATGGCTCTTCTGGAAGCCCAGTAGAATCTCAAAGAGGCCTCTTCGCTCTCTTTCCGTTTCTCCGGTGAGGTTGTCGTCGGATCGTCGAGGAGAACGCCGAATGCAAGAATGATGAACAGCAGCGCTAACCAACGAAGGTCAACTCCCGCAATTTCATCAAACCCAAACTTCCGTCCCCAGAACTCGACAAATTGGTACCGGAACGTATCGGGGTGGACTGTATCGATAGCCCAGTTGATCTCTGTTAAAAAATTTTCAATAAGTCGATCAACTGTTACTTTGTTCCGCGGTAGTAGACCGAGCAAGTCCCATACTTGTGAGAAGGGACCAGAGTCATTTCTGAATGACTGCAAAGAGTCCTTTGTTGAAAGTAAGCTCATTGGCGGTAGATCCGGGGCAGACTCATGAATCATGCGTGCCGCTACTTGGTGTCCGAAGTACGAGTTTCCAAAGAACGACGGGGCACCACGGGCGATGTAGAGTTGACCAAGTTCTGTCCCTTGCGTTTCAACTTCGACGTGGTGTTGGTCAGTCAATCCATGTCTGCAGCCTCGCTTGCTGAGAATATGCCTACCTGTTGCCGGTACACCATCTTGAGATCTAGCTCCTGGCTTCCTCCCATTCTCCTCCTCATTATCCGGCCATTGACACAGTTCCGGGACACCACGTTGGATGCAGCGCGAGCATGGTAGTTCCTGGTTACATTTCTGCTTGCGAGAGTGACATTGCGTGCAAGATGTTGTTTTCCGTCCACGCTTTCGCCCTCTCGGGCGTGATTCGGACCCAGTTATATTCGTGCTTTTGGCATTCATCACTGAGCAGTAGCCTCGGGAGGTTCGCTGTATGATGATCGAATGCCTCGCTCAATGGGTTGGAGAAGGAAGCAAAGTAATACACCGAGTCACGGGCGGTTAGTTAACGTGATCGGTAAGCGAGCTGCGCATGTAAGCGAGCTGCGCACCCAACCACTTTTTCGCGCATCCACGGGACCATCTATCTACTATCAACCACTATGCCCCCAATTCGCGTTAGATCAAGCCAAGTCTCTCTGGAGAGGAAGCGCCGGCTATCACTAGCTGTGCAGGCTATTCAGAATAAAGAGACCACGTCAATACGCGAGACAGCGCGTCGCTTTATTGTCCTTGAATCTACCCTACGTATGTGACTACATGGGACTACAAATCGCGCTGAAACTTGCGCAAATTGTCATAAGTTGACACAGATTGAAGAGAATCTGCTTAAATAGCGGATATCATCCTTAGATCTACACGGAGCAGCCCCTACATAAGCTCAAGTACGAGAAATGGCGAATATTCTACTTGCAAAGCGTCGTTCTACCCCAATCCAAACCGTTGGCCAGAAATGGGTATATACTTCACTCAACGCTATCCCGAGCTTAAATCTCACTGTCCACGACGATATGACTGTTGAGGTTCCAGGATAAGGCACCGAATTGATGCCTCATTCCCAACCTCTATCGGCATGCCTATTCAGGGAAACCCGGGGCACTGAGCTTGATATGCGCTTCAAACGCTCTTGTGCGAGCAAACGCTCTTGTGCGACATTATATTCTAAATTCAGGGGATCTTCATGGAAGAATTCCGATTGAGACCGATAATAGGGGTTTACTACTGTCAGGGGCTTGCCGCCCGTTCAGGGATAAATACCCCAAGAATGTATGTAGACAGTTTAATATGATACAGTCAAGTTCAAGTTCTGTCAATTCCATCAAGTTCGATTTGTCTGCCCTTATTCAATATTCAGTGCTTCGTCGTATCCAAATCTCAACAATGACTACCAGCAAGCAAAACAAGAGGATCCAAAGATTATTCAAGCGTGGTTTAACACCGTACAAGCTACGATCCAGAAATACGGGATCCTACCAGACGATATCTACAACTTTGATGAGACTGACTTCGCGATGGCCCTTTGTGCGCATCAAATAGTGATTATCCGTTCAGAATACTACGGTCGGAGATCGGTTTTACAGCCAGGAAACCGCGAGTGGATTACTGCGATCGAGTCAATCAACGCTTCTGGGTGGGCGATTCCACCAACGCTTATTTTCAAGGGAAAACAATATACCCAAGCGTGGTTTAAAGACCTTCCCCCCGACTGGCGCTTCGAGGTTAGTGCGAACGGATGGACGACCGATGAGATAGGCCTTCGCTGGCTCCAAAAGCAGTTTATCCCGTCGACAAATAGTCGTACGCTTGGAAGATATCGACTTTTAGTCCTTGATGGACACGGAAGCCATCTTACACCACAATTCGATCAAGTTTGCACGGATCATAATATTATACCGATCTGTATGCTAGCGCACTCCTCGTACCTTTTACAGCCACTTGATATCGGATGTTTCGCAATCTCAAAGCGCTTATCTGGTAGCTTAGTCGGCCAGAAAATACGACTCGGGATCAGCCATATCGATAAGCTTGATTTCCTCGCAGCCTATCCACAAGCTCGTACCGACACATTTAGACTCGATACGATAAAAAAGCAGCTTCCGAGCTACAGTATTAGTACCATTAAATCCTGAACCAGTACTATCTAAGCTTAATATTCAACTTCGGACGCCAACACCCCAAGAAGCCGCGGTAGTCAGTCAACCGAATTTTATCCGTATACACCAGCGAACGTCGACGAGCTTTTAAAGCAAGCATCCTCGATCAAAGCTTTTATCAAACAGCGCTCAAAGTGCCCGCCATAGCCATCGCACGAAGCCTTAAACCAGCTTATTAAAGGCTGTCAAAATCGCGATACAAAAGGGCATACTTCTCGAGCAAGAAAATAAGGAGCTACATATCGCACACGCTACTCAAAGGCAGAATCTAGCTTGTACGAATAGGTGGATAGCTCACGATGACGGTCTATCCGTACGAGAAGCAATAGAGCTCGAGGAAGCTCATAATGCGTTCTTTCAGGCAATACCAGGTCCACGCGTGCCACCAGCGCAGGGTACGCAAGCACCGAAGGCGCGGGCCTTACCTAAATGCGGTAACTTAGTGAAATAGGGCATAGAAAGAATGCTTGTCCAAATAGACAATAATAAATATAAAGGCGTTGTGGTTGATTAAAGTACTAAAAGGTAGAAAATACGTATGCGGGTGCGCAGCTCTTTTGTCGGCATTACCTTACGAATACTGCATGAAACCGGGTCTATGGATGATCCGACGGCATTGCTTATGTAACTAAATTGGACCATAAAAAGCGTGAATAGGGGTAATGGAAATACAGAGTCATTGATATCTCCAATTGGTCGGATACTATACGGAAGTTGACAGTTATGAGCCCGGTTCGCTGCGATTGAATACACTGCTAGGAATTGAAGCTATTCACATTTGAAAGCATCCAACACAGTCAAAATTCGACGCCAATTTACCCCTGAACCCTCCTCCTACCTCCCACCAAGCTCCGATATCACTTGCTCATCATTTGAGCAAGTCATGGAGTCGACATCGATACTCTCCGCCCTGAGAAGCGAAAAATTGAAGGATTCGTCACAATGGCGACCTTGGCACAAGCGAGTGAAGGCATTCGCAGAGCAACGTATGATCTGGGATCTCTGCAACCCGGATATTGATGCATTGCATCGTCCAAAGGTTCTCATTGAGCCGATTGAACCTGAATACCCTGATGATGGGTCTCAGGAAGACAAAAAAGACTGGAGGGACCGTCTTGAAGTCTATAAGATCAAGGCAAACCGTTGGGAAAAGCAGCGGAAAGCTTTGAATGAGGTGAATGAATTCATCCTTATCTATCTGGATGCATCAATTCGTGATACTGTACTGGAGTATAATACTCCGTACGATCGTCTGGTATATCTCAGCAAGAGATTTGCTAGAACTCATGCGTATAAAGAAGAGATACGTATGCAATGGAGAGCTTTCGCTGCCCAGAAACCGACCGGTGATGTCGAAAAATGGTTAGTTTCATGGGATGAGCTGCGAGAGCAAGCGGTCAGTCTCCAGCTTCACGAAGCTGAGAGTGCAAACCACGACTTCTTGCAAGCAGTCAAGAAGGTCTTGCCAATCTGGTGGCAAGCCAAATACCAAGAGATCGTGATGAATGGAGCCTCGTATGATACTCAGAGTCTCATCGAATCATTCCGTGCCATGTATCGCGAAATCGGACCTAATGCTTCATCGCAGGAAGCGCTGAAAGGGTCCCTTTCCACTTGGCAAGGTCACCAGGAAGCGAAGCAGGAGACCAAAAATGAGTTCCAAAACCTGCCATTCAACAAAAGGCCATGTCCTTGCGGGAGGAAGGGGCATAGCGCCCCTAATTGCTTTATCATCAATGAAGCAATTAGGCCAGCAGGGTTTGTCCCATACAAAGAAAGCTCTCAGAAAGTCGAGAAAGCGCTATCATCCGACCCAGCATGGAAAAAATGGATCGATGAAGCCATTGAAAAAAAGACGAAAAAATTCGTCAAATGCAGCGCAGATACGCCCAGGAAATATGGTTTTTTCAAGCCAGGCTATCGGACCTGCCATCACATCACTTCGAGACCGATGGATCCTAGATACTGGATCGGGAGTCCATGTCTGTAATGAGAAGACCCGATTCGTCAACCTTCAGCCATGCAATGAGATGCTTGCTACCGGCGAAGGAGATACTGCCGTCATTGGACGTGGGACAGTGAGACTCACGGGCGTGGACCCGATATCGAAGCAGGAGAGAACCATCACGCTAAGCAATGCGTGCTACGCACCCGGTTTTCATGTCAACCTAGTGTCGTATTCTAGGCTGCGAGAAAAGGGCGGCAAATGGTCCGAATCCAATGGATATATACAGGATCATGAAGGGATTCCGATAGTCGGCCTGCGTCTATGGCATGAGATCGGTCTGTGGGTCTTCGACCAACCGAAAAAGGAAGCCATTCGCAACACAGCGAATGCAGTGAGATCATCATCGACGCCGCTGAATGATACGGCGTCGGCTGAGCAATGGCACCGTCGCCTAGGCCATCCTCAGCATAAAACATTCCAGCAAATGACGAAGCTGGTCGATGGAGTCAGCATTGACAGCAAGCATGAAGCCCAAGCAATGTGTGAGACTTGCCAGCTAGGAAGGTCAAACCGCCAAGTGTCAAGAAGACCGAGAGGACGCATTTTCGGACGTTTTGGAATGGTCTATTTCGACCTAATTCAACTCTCGTATGCTTATAATAAGCATCGCTGGATCTCGCATTTTTACATCGAGGGAATCAGGTTTCATTGGCTAATGACACATGAATTCAAACCCGAATGTCAGCATGCCATCAATCAGTTCGTGAACCTAGCCAGAAATTGGTGGAACCTACCGATAAGAGCCTTCAATTACGACAATGAAAACGCCGCAGGACGTACAGCCGAGTATGGCTTGACGTCGGACGGCATCGTGGTATATCACAGTCCACCAAGACATCCGGAAATGAATGGACACGCTGAGAGAGCAGGGGGTGTCATCATCCTACGCATGAGGATGCTCATGCTTGAAGGCAAGCTCCCGAAGGAGCTATGGCCGGAAGCAGCAATGGCTGCCATATGGCTGTTGAATCGCACCCCGACGTATCTAGCAACCGAGAATCGCTGGATCGTCCCTTGGGGCGAAGTCGTGAAGCAATTCACAACCACCGGCGACACTGCGCCGAGAATCAACCTAGCAAATGTGAGGTTGTATGGAAGCCTTGCTTACTGTCGAATTGAGAAGCAAGTGCAGTCAGATAAAATGAATCCCCGTGCTGAAATTGGATTCATGGTAGGCTATGTAGCCTCAAATATCTGGAGAATATGGTTCCCGCAGCATGGGAAGGTGAAGCTTGTTAGAGACGCCGTCTTTGATGAAACACGGCGATACTCGCCTGATTTCCAACAGCTTCAGCCGATCCCGCTGCCATTGGTCAAAGAACCTCAGGAATTGGACCAAACTGAGGCTGAAAGAGCTCTCCAAGCATCGATAACAACTGGGTCGGTGCCAGAATTGGAAGCAAGCAGAGACGTCAATAATGACGAAGCCCAAGACACAGGATGTCAAAATAACATTGGACAAAGAGACCGTTTTTCGGCCGAAAAACCGTCTCATGCTGAAAAAGCACCTCAAAATGCTAGACTTCAGGGGGTGTACAGCACACCCGATCGGCAAATGAATGCTATATCGGACGTCCCGGGAGCTTTCCCACAAGAAATACCCCTGCCGCCGACTCCTCCACATAATGAAGTGACTCCTGCAACTGGTCAGGGGGTGGAGACGCCGGAAATTCCAGTAGAGGACCAGCTCCAGGAGACCCAGCAAGGGACCCAGGAATCCCAGGAGACCCAGCAAGTGTCTCAGGAATCGGACGACGAAGCTGAAGCACAGCTGCAAGCGGAGCTCGCACCGAGAGACATCAACGGCGATGTCGATGAAGGGAACATTGTGACTGGGCCAAGAAGAAGGACAGCAAAACGGGATGATGCCTATGCATATAGCACAGTGATAGAGCCGCCAGCGTATCTCCATGCATTCGCAGCGGTCTATACTCGGAGAAGCCAGTGAAACGTCGCCATCGAGACGATCTCCCTGAGCTTCCAAAACATTGGAAAGACGTCATGAATCACCCATATCAGGAAGGTTTCCTAGCTGCGATGCGTAAGGAAATCGATTCATTGACTGAAAAAGCGACCTTTGAAGCCGTGGACCGCCCGAAAGACCGTGGCAAGCAAGTCCTACCGCTTCTTTGGGTCTTTGCATACAAATTCGACCAAGGTGCCTATCTCATGAAGATGAAGGCGCGGATTTGCGTACGAGGAGACCTTGAGACGATCTCCTCCGAAGAAAAGAGAGCTGCTACACTAGCAGCCAGAACAGCGAGGATGATCTTCGCATTGGTCGCAGCATTCGACCTCGATTTGAGGCAGCGCGATGCTGTGACAGCATTTTTGAACAGCAAGCTTGAAAAGGATGTCTACACCAGGATGCCCGAAGGCTTTGAGACCACGGGCAAGTGCTGGAAGCTCCGAAAAGAGCTGTATGGACTGAGAATCTCACCGCGCCTGTGGCAGCAGGAAGCGGCTGGAGTTCTCAACAAATTAGGACTTCGCCAAGTCCCTGAAGACCCATGCGTCTTTGTAGGAGACGGCATCATTGTCTTCTTCTATGTCGATGATATACTGATAGCAAATCATCGGTCGGCGAGAAAGAGGGCAAGACAGTTGGAAAAGGACCTCGAAGCTCACTGGGAGCTTACAGATCATGGAGAAGCCGAATGGTTCCTGAATATTCGCATTATTCGGGATCGGCACATAAAGAAACTGTGGCTGTGCCAAGACAGCTATATTACCAGCGTGGCAGCAAGGTATAACCTTACCGATAGACCACCAGTGTCTACCCCACTGCCAATTGAAGAGCTGAAGCCGTACGAAGGCTTAGCAAGTGCTGAAGAAATCCACCTATATCAGCAAAAGGTCGGATCGATAGGATATGCCACCACAATCACCCGAGTTGATGCCGCCAAGCCTGCCGCCAAGCTTGCGCAATTTTTGACGAACCCCGGGACCGCAACATCAGAGAGCAGCTGATCGAGTTATCAGCTACCTCTATACGACGAGATTTCTAGCTATCGAATTCAGTGCCCAATTGGACGGCAGCATTGAATCGGTGCAGCTAGCAAGTGACGCCTCATACGGCGATCATGAAGATCGGAGAAGCTCTGCAGGTTATATCTGCCAGGTCTACGGAGGACCGGTAGACTGGAAAGCCACGAAGCAGCGGACGGTCACTACGTCCACTACCGAAGCAGAGCTGCTAGGACTGTCAGAAGCCGGAAAGCATCTCCAATGGTGGAGACGGCTTCTAGGACATGTCGGCTTCGACCCATCGCATGTCATCACTATTGAATGCGATAATGAGAGAGCAATCGGACTGCTCACCACCGAAGACGCTAGTTTCGACACCAAGCTCAGACACGTTGATATCCACCATCTCTGGCTGAGACAGGAAGTGAGAGCGGGGCGCATTGCCATCCGCTGGGTGCCGACAGCGAGCATGGTAGCTGACGGTTTGACGAAGCTGCTATCGAGACAGCAGCATGAGAGGTTCATCAAGCTTCTTCGCATGGTCGATCTCCGGTATTTGATCGCGAAGAGCTAGTCGAACGTGGAGAGCGCGTCTGGTCGGGCATGAAGCTCACCCGACGGACATGGAGCTAGTCCGAAAGAGGAAATAGAGGTTGTTTGAAAAGAATGCAGATTCGAAGGATTTGATGCCATTTTCAGCGGCTCAGTGAATATGTGAAAACTGAGGCCCCTGAGGGGGTGTGTCGGCATTACCTTACGAAAACTGCATGAAACCGGGTCTATGGATGATCCGACGGCTAGGGGTGCACACGAATAATCACTTTACGAATATTCGTACGAATACCGTAAAATTTTACGAATACGAATAAGCATCGTCGCTTATATAATATCCGTACGAATAAAATGTGTCTTATTCGTAAATTATTCGTAAAAATCACGTGTGATTAATATTCCTCAGAGAGATATATATCTCGTAACAACATCAACCGCCGCATAGTCTCCGCGCTCAAGGTGTTTCTCCTGACACCCAGTAAATCTCGTCCCTTGTTGAATAGTCTCTCCACCGACACTGATGATGCAGGAATGGCCAGATAGTCTCGTGCAGCAGTAGCTAGCTGTGGGTATTCGTTCCTCTGTGCTCTCCACCACGATAAAAGCCAATTCTTGTCCTGTGAAATCGACTCATTTATCGTGACGACGTCATCCTCAAAGTACCGGTCAATGTCAGATGAATGTCTCTTCTTAGGTTGCAGCTTCTGAAGTAAACGGGCCTCTATGCTCTTCTTCAGGCTCGGCTGCTCCTTAGAGGGCTTTGCCGACGAGTCGACTGCCAATGGATATTGATCATGCAGTAGTTCTTTGATGTGCGTGACAACTTGGGGTGCTGTGAGCTTGCCTAGATCTCTGTCTAGCAAGAGCGTTTTAAATCGCGGATCAAGCACTAGGGCGACATAATAGGCGTCTTGTCCATCCATCAGGTTGTAGTATTTTTGGAACTTTTTCAAGCCCGCAGCAGCAGCAGCAGAAATCTCCAGGTGCAGATCCGAGAATTCTCCCTCCCTAGACGCAGCATCATGCAACAGATCGTGCAGTTCATAGTAAATGGGGATGGCTAAGGTAATTTGCGGTTGACGCTTGGAAACAGTGAGGGTGAACTCCTCAAACCTGGCTAAGAAGCCCTCAATTTGTTGGAGACGATCCCAATCCTCAGCACTGAAGGGTGGAAAATCTAACTGATGGTGGATCCATTTCTTGATTTGCTGCTTCGCGTTCAGGGCGTCTCGGAGCATTCGGTGTGTCGAATTCCACCTTGTATCCACGTCGTACTCGATGAACTTGTCCTTGAGCCCATTGCTCTGGCAGATGATCTTCCACTGCTGCTTCCGCTGCGGGGTTCTTGCAATCCAAAGCGCCATAATCCGAAGGCGAGCCAATGGTGATTGCGGGCCAATCTCTTTGTTTTCCTGCATGAGATCACAAGCTGCATTCGCCGACGCGTGGTCCCCTGCTTGCAACATGACGAGTATATCGCTGACAATCAGATTGAGCACATGCGCAGTGCAGCGAATATAACTATCCACTCCTTGAAATCGTAGGGCTCTTGCAGCACTCACGGCTCCGTACATGGCTTGAAATTTCTCGGTGAGATTGAGATATAATTCCGATAGCAAGCGCTCATTGCTTGTGGCATTGTCTGCTGTGATCGCGAGGAGCTTGTGTTCGATTCGAAGTTCTGTGAGAAGCGTCTGAAGAATTTCTGCCATGTTCTCTCCGCTATGAATGCCGTGGATTTCCGTAAATTCAAGAACCCGCTCTCGGTACTGAAAATCCACTGTCAACCAGTGGCCAACAACCCCGAACATGGCTTTTGAATTCTTGCTCGTCCAAGCGTCTAGCGAAAGAGAGATCGTTTGGCATGTCTGCTCTAGCTCTTCAATCAACTGCTCCCGACAATTGTCGAAATCACGATCGATTCGACGAGCCATTGTCATGCGAGATGCGAAAGGGAGTGAAACACCCAAGTCCTGGAAGATCTGTTGGAAGGGGGGCGATTCTATGGCGTCAAATGCCATGTCGTCTATAACCACCCACCGAACCAGGTTTTGCTCCAGGACCTTTGCTCTCTGCTCCTCAGTCCGCTTCTGGAAGAAGCTGCTAACTGACGGCTGTTTTATGCTGCTTCTGTCGTCCTCCGAACTGTTTTCAGGGCCACTTAGGATAATACCATGTTTAGAGAGATGGAACATCATATTGGATGTTGATGTTGCCCTTGTAGAATCTGTCGTTTTCCAATTGCATCGCTTGCAGCGCACCTCCCGGTCGTTGATTGGGCCCTTTCCCCTTTTTGGCCACCACATCCTTCCCGGTAGCGGGGAACAGTCGAAATGTGCCCAGAGAGCTTGATTCTGCATCTTTCTTCGAGAAAGGCCAGATTCATTGGAGATACTGACCACGTCAGGCAACGCCTCCGCAGTCAGTTCATTTTGGGAGCAGATCGCCACGAGTGGACTTCGAGCCCGGCTTAATTGGCTTGCAGAGTCATCAGGAGTAATCGGTTCAACGCTACTGCGTGCCCTTTTCGAAGGAGGGATCTCAATAATGCGGTCTTCTGGTGGAGCCTCCTCGTCGATGCCATCATTGAGCGCACAGTAATTGATTCGCTGAGACCTGTATGGCCGTTTGCGCTGTGACTCCGTGGACTCGTCCATTCGTAGCGCGAGAAATTTGTCCTGATAGTTGACTGATAGGAAAGAAGTGCGTAGAAAACGAAATTATGGTCGTGTATCTGCAGTGTAAACAATCACGCGACGCGTTGAGCATCGTTAGATGGGCGGTGGGTCTCTATTACAGTAAGGGTAAGTTAGTCTTGGCGGAAATTACGAATAATTACGAATCGAATACGAATAAAGTCACGAAAATAGCCAGTCGAATACGAATAATGAGTTGAGGAAAATTGACGAATACGAATAACCAAAATCCTTATTCGTGTGCACCCCTACCGACGGCATTGCTTATGTAACTAAATTGGACCATAAAAAGCGTGAATAGGGGTAATGGAAATACAGAGTCATTGATATCTCCAATTGGTCGGATACTATACGGAAGTTGACATCTTTTACCGATCACGTTATCTCCCGCCTGGCGGCCTTAGTAATCAGGCTTCCACAACACGGCCTCACACTAAGTTTGGAGTGTTGGAGTCGCCCGTCTGCAGTCGAAACTCCGGATTTGCTCCATCTCGATCACAATAACGTCGAGTAAGTAGTCATGCTTTTCATGGTACTGATAAGTACAATTCTGCCAATGAACACAATAGGCGGCTGGACTCGGTATGTTATATCGACATGAACTCCCCATTTCACTGCTAAAACACACATCTCGATTACTGTAATCATTATCTGCTGATAGCGTACCCTAAGGCAGGCTCTAATTTATTGTAACAATCAGGTGTCATCAAAAACAAAAGAGCCCACACAGAGTGTTGGTGTTGCATCTTCGCTGGTGCTGGCCCATAACGTAATTCACAAGCGAGTCGATCACACAAGCGAGTCGATCAGCCAACTACAGTCATAATTTTGATTTGCATATATTACCACCACAACGCAATTAAATTAATAGCTACTGCTTCGGACATCTATTTATCTTATGCCCTATCACTCCACATCCACTGCATCTTGGTGGAGCCCGAGTTCGTTGCGTACTGGCCTGATTTGCGATCTCCACGGAGGTTGTAGCTTCGGCTTCAGCTGGCTGTTGGCTGGCCTGTATCAACGCACGCGCCTCTGTAGCACCTAATGCTGTATCATGAGCTATTTGACGAGTGGATCTTGATCGCTTTTGCTTTTTCTTTGTATTTGCAGCACGTAAGGCCCGGTTTTCTTCGGCTAAAAGCACTGCGCTATGCATAGCCATATGGCAGCCCTTAATCAGTTGATCAATGGCCGCTTTGGTGGGGGTAGGAGGGCTTTGAGATCGATATTTAAGTAGTGCCTTAACCGAAGATGCCTGCCGATGTAGCTGCTTAGAGTTGTGTGGTGTTATAGGCATAAAATCGGCTGAACTGTTGCTTCCACGACTTCGGGGTGGTGTTGGAGTTTTTAGCCGAATATTGATCTTCGAAAGGACTTGAGTACGATCAAATGGCACTAATCCTGTTGCTTTGAAGCCACTTTGTATAGTGGTATCTTTAAATGCTCGTAGACGGGCCTCAGGATATGCCGAAAGGAAGTCAAGCTTGTCGATATGGTTGATGCCATTCCGAGTTAGGCTTTCGACAAGCTCACCATATGCACGCTTTAGGGGGGCAAAGCAAGCCACGTCAAGTGGCTGGAGTAAATGCGAAGAATGCGCTGGCATGCAAATTGGTATAATATCGTGTTCCGTGCAGATTTGATCGAATTGAGCCGTTAAATGACTGCCGTGTCCATCAAGGACTAGTAGTCGATATTTGCCCTTCGAGCGGCCTTTAGTGTATGGAATAAAGTGATTCTTAAGCCAGTTAAGGCCAATATCGTCAGTAGTCCATCCATTTGCGCTTTTGTCGATTTTCCAGCCATCCGGAAGGTCATCAAACCACGATTCGATGAAGACTTTGCCCTTAAAGATGATATACGGTGGAAGGTGCCAACCAGCGGCGTTGATTGATTCCACAGCAGTCACCCACTCACGATTCCCAGGTTGTAGCATCGATCGTTTCCCATAATATTCGGCACGAGTGATCACTTTAGCGGTCGCAGTTAGGCCCATTGCGAAGCCAGTCTCATCAAAATTGAAGATATCCTCGTTGGCGATGCCGTACTTGGCTATAACTCGCTGTACAGAGTCGAACCACTCGCCAATGACAGCTGGGTCTTCGCATTGTGCCCTTTGGTAGTCGTATCGACGACTAAAGCGACTCGCGATCGTGTCTGCATGACGTTTGATGAAGTTTGGGACCCAATTAATGCCAACGGTCGGAGGAGGTGTAGGTCCACGGCTTGCGAGTAGTAAGTTGGCCATATCTTTAGCCAGGCTTGGCCGGGGAGGATTTCCACGTAGATCCATAGATAGTATCCATTCAATAAGCGATTCTTCTTCGAACTGGGTCAATTTATGACCATTTGCGCGTGATTCTTGTCGGTATTGCTGACCGCGAAGCCGGCTATATAACGTGCCAAAGGGCACATCAAAACGGCGCGTAGCTTCACGAATAGAAGAGACTTCATGGTTTTTGATGGCTTTAAGAGCTAAGAGGATCCTACCTTCCTGCTCGACACGTTTTTGGGCATTTTGAGAGCGAATTGGTGGCATAGTGGGTGGTTGAAGGTAGTGGAAGATTAAATGGGGGACGCGACCGCGTTGGCTGATCGACTCGCTTGTGTGATCGACTCGCTTGTGGATTACGTTAGTTAGTTCTGCTTAGTCAGGTGACGTCAAACGCGTTTGTTTACATCCGTCACCTCACGCTCCACCTGACAACATCGACAACACACCTTCGACTTCACGCCACCCCACGACAATCGCCAAATTCCTTCACGAGCCTCGCGAAAAATTAGCTTCCTTGCGTAAACCCTCCTTTGATATGTCTGTCCGGCGCTCCGCCCGCCTGCGCAGCAGTCAAACGCCTGAGGTGAGTCCCCTAGCAGCGCCTACCCTGGCAAGCCCCGAGGTGCCCTGGAGCCTCGATCTTTCGGTAACTGACAGTCCTCTCTTCCGAAAGGCTCAGGAATCAACTCCTCAGCCCGAGATGGCACGACTTGCATCTGTCCAGGAGCGCGACGAAACGCCCGCCGATGAGGCTCCTGTTCGCACACCGTCCACGAAAAAGCAAATTCCGGTAAAAACACCCACCACGAGCAAGCGCCAGACCGAAGCAAAGACCCCAACCACCGGATCTGCCGTTCGTCCACCCCGCGAAGAGATGCACCCAAGCAAGGCCCATCCGAGCACCACCAAGCAAGCCGACTCTGGCCTGATCCTTGGCTTCAACCCGATTAAGAAAGATGCAGACGGCAATGTCGTCAAGGAGGAAAGCACTCCTTCCAAGTCGAAGGCATCTCCAGCTCCCACTCAGTTTGGTACCCCCGGATACGAGTTCAAGTTTAGCCAGGATGCTCAGCTCAGCGACGAAGCCAAGCGCCTGATGGACACGGTCCGCGCAGAGGCTGCGCAGATTCGGGAGAAGATGATCATGGATAAGGCGAACGAAAACGGCCAGTCTGAGACAACTCATGGAGAGCGAAAGATTGCGAAGCCCAAGGGCAAGGCTGGCCGATTCAGCGACGTGCACATGGCTGAGTTCAAGAAGATGGATTCGATTGCCAACCATCCTTCATCTTTCCGTGCCGCGCCTGGTCGCTTCGAGCCCGTCACCAAGTCTCTGAAGCGAACCAAATCGAAGGCACAACTCGATGAGCCTGAGCCCTCCAACAACTCGTCCAACTCATCTCCTTCGCGATCTCCCTTGAAGCCGCCCACTGCCGCCACGCCTGCTGCTGCCAATGCCAAGCGCGTCAAGCACAACCCTGCCAATGAGAAGCCTGCCACTCAGGCTGAGGCCAATCAGCCTGTCCAGTTCAACCCGGCGCAGCTCAAGCAAGAGAAGACGCCCCGTAAGCCTGCCGGACCACGCCCACGCTCCGCAATTCGGAACTCTTTCATGACTCCCACCCGAGCTTCCATGGCTCACACCACCTCGGCCAGTCTTAAGGCCCCAAAGACTTCTCTCATTCCTTCTCTTGCGCGCTCTCCGGAGACCCGGGCACTGGCATCTCCCCGAACTCCTCGGACTGAATTCAACCCGCGTATCAAGGGCGGTTTGCCCACTCTGGACGGTTTGAAGTCCATCCTTCGTCGTCGCCAGCCTTTGTTCTCTCGTGACCCAGCCAAGATTGCTGCTGGCACTCACGTGGCTGCCCCCGACTTCAACCCGGACTCGATATTTGCCGAGCAGGAGGATGTGGCTGACTCTGCTCCCACTCCATCGCCCAAGAAGCACGTCGAGTTTACTCCTAGCGTCAAGTCTCGTCATCAACTCGCCGAGGCCTCGCCTTCTCGATCCAGAATTCCCACCACCCCATCTCGCACCAAGTTGTCGGATATCGTCTACCCAGCCCTCCCCACCCTTACTCCTGATCAGAAGGCGACTGCTTCTGAGCCTTCCAACGACCAACCTGCTGCCTCTCCCACAATTCGCCACGTCCGCAAGTCAAATGTCGACGAGCAGACCGCTGCTTATCCCGAAATTCCTGTCATTGCCCACGGAATTGCTCATGGAATCGGCAACAAGAAGCGACACCGTGACGAGGTGGATGATGATACCGACAACTCCGAGAATGTTCCGCCTGCCGATTCTCAGCCCGATGAGCGCAGCGTCAAGCGGATCAAAGCCACCCCCAGCCCAGTCAAGGCTCAGCCTGCGAAGACCCCTTCGCGCACACCTTCTGGTCGCGTCGGCACTCCCGCCAGTTCCAAGCAGAAGCCTCGCGGCGTTCTCAGCTTGAGCCGTCTGAACATGCTCGCCAAGCCCAAGGGTCGTGCTTAGGCGTGGATTGATGCAACAGGCACTTTGTCGAGAGCTAGCTCATTCGTTTGAGGCCTCCGTTCTACTGTGGTGTTTTTTCTGGCTCTGATCTTCGTCGTCAGTGCTTCTTTTCTTGCGGCGGCGCATTTCAACTCGTCTGCCCAGTGTTTGTATCTACTTTTTTCTTCGTCGGGCCTCGTACCCTCCTCTTTTTCACTTCTTCCACTGTCTGATCTTCTCCATTTTTACCCCGGCGGAATGCTTGTTTTTTGAAAATTTGTTTTCAAGGGAATTTTCGGTTTGGCGTCGGGTCCGATGCATATCTGGTTCATTTGATCCTGATACAAGGCGCAATAATGATGTCTGGCTTTGTTTCATGTTTATTCGGTCATCTTTCTGTTGTCAAAGATACAAGCGGTTGCTTCTATCGGTCCCTGTCCCGGTCTTTGGCGGCTTTCTCATTGTCTTCATGACTGGAGTCGGCGACAGGAAGCATCGGGCTGCGAGTTACAACTGCAGGGGGCTTTCGGTTTAATCGCGTTTGTCTTTGGCGATCTAGTCTGTCTGTTCTTTCTAGATTGATGTCACCCATGAATTAATGACTTGAAGAATTATTTTGTGCCTTGTATGTCTTCTAAATTCGTAGTCTTTATCCCATAGCTACGTCTGTCTGGTTGGGGGGACGATAGGCGTTATTCGTAGCACTTAGCAACTAAATTATCCGAAGCATCCTGCATCATTGACTCGACCCTGTCCTAATATGATTCCGAAGATCAATGCACCGGTGTGCGGGCTCAATTCACTCTACGTGGTTTCGTTTGGTAGAATCGGGTTTTACTCGAAGAAATGAAGTGGCAATAGCAGGAAATATTGAGAACCTTTTCCTCTATTTACATTCAAGTTCATTCATCGTCGACAGAGGGAAAATTAACTAGAAATACAGGAAGGGTAAGAATAGGAGGATCGTGCCGGTGTCAAAGCACCACACGACGAAAGGATTAGTTCGCTGATACAAAAAATTCTTCTTCTCGCCTCTATGGAAGAATAGAGAGGCGAAATGTAGGACGTGAGGCATGATAGGCGTATGGAGATAAAGTGAGGTAGGCAAAGACAAGTGGGAGAAGAAATCAGGGGGTATGAGGAATCAACTGAAATAGATCAGGATAATATGTGGTGGGTGAATGACGAACTCGTGACCATTATCATCATCCTTTCATGGATGCCAGGAATGAATCCAGGTCGTACTCTTCCTGGTATTGCTTGTCATCCCAGAGTTCGCCCAGATCATCCAGCCAGCCCTTCTTGCCCTTCTCCCTGACTTCACCGTCGATATCGACCATGTCGACTTCGTTGCCTGTCTGATCGCCTGGTTTTTCGGCGGTTTCGGCTGTCTCGCCGAGATTGAAGAGGTCTAAGAGCTGATCTGTGTCCATTGTGCCTAAGCCGGCATTTTGTTGATTGACCACGGTAGAGGCGACGTCGATCTTGAATCGTTGGAGGCTGTGAAGATTGTTAGTACGTGAAAAAAATCATAAGAGTTGGGCAACTTACTTCAAGATCTTTTCCTCCAGTGTACCTCTGGTGATCAGGCGGTACACGTTGACGACCTTCTTCTGACCGATACGATGAGCACGGTCCATAGCCTGGATATCCTTTTGCGGGTTCCAGTCGTGTTCGACGAAAATGACCGTGTCGGCACCAGTAAGGTTGAGACCCAATCCACCGACACTGGTGGTCAGAAGCAACACATCATAACTGGGGTCGGTGTTGAAACGGTTAACAATGTCTTGACGCTTGGTGGCCTCGACACCACCATCCAGCCGAAGGTATTGGACTGAAGGCAGTAGTTTCTTGAGGACGTCGTTCTGGACAATGTCCAGCATTTCCTTCATTTGACAGAAGACCAGAGCACGGTGAGGGCTGACATAGCTGGCGCCAGTATCGAGCTCGCCCTCAGCGGAGGGGTCAAGACCAATACCACAGTCGACAAGCAGATCGCGAAGGGCACTGAGTTTAGGTGCGTGAGACACATCTCTGATCGTGGAACGCTTGGCAGACAAGTAACTCTGGACTTCGTTGTACTGTTTGTGGCCGTCCTTGACGACCAGGGCAGGAGAGTTGCACAGACGACGCATGTATTGAAGAGCTTGGAAGATGTGCTCCTTGTCGTTGCGTTCCGTGCTGCCCACCTTTTCTTGCAGTTCTTTCTGTTCTTTCTTGCTAAAGTCTTCGAAGAGCTTCTTTTGAAGGTCACTGGGGTCACAGTAATAGTTCTGGATGATCTTGGGAGGTAGGTCGTTCAAGACCTCTTCCTTAAGACGACGCAGCAGGAACGGTAGAACTTGTTTGTGCAAGGCTTCGATTGCCAGAGCACCAGCCTCCTGTTCCTTTGAGGAGGATTTGCTGAAGCGACTCGCGGCAATGGGCTTCGCGAACCGGTCGAGGAAAACCTTTTCGGTTCCCAGGAAGCCCGGCATCAAGAAGTCAAACAGAGACCACAGCTCAAGAACATTGTTCTGGATCGGCGTGCCGGAAAGAATGAGACGGTGGTTGCTCATCAGACGCTTCACTGAGAGTGTGATCTTTGCCTTGGGGTTCTTGATCAGATGACCCTCGTCTAGAACACAGTAGTTCCAGCTTATCGGATTAAGGATGTCGTTGTCGTTGCGGCAGACGTCGTAGGATGTAACAACAATGTCTGAGGTAGCAAGCTCGGCCTGCAATTTTGTACGCTCGCTAGGAGGTCCGACATAGGCGATGCACTTGAGGAATGGAGAATACTGCTTGACCTCTTGCTGCCAATGGCCAGAAAGCGAGGGCGGGCAAATAATGAGGGAAGGTAGCTTTCGGGAGTCCAGTGACTGGCTCTTCGCATACTCTTCGGCACGCATGTGGTGATCACTGGCAACGATGCAAATAGTTTGAAGAGTCTTTCCGAGACCCATGTCATCGCAAAGAATACCATGGAGGTTGTATCGGTTGAGGAAAGCCAGCCAGTTAACGCCATCTTGTTGGTAGGGACGGAGCTCGGCCTTGATGGCAACCGGAATTTCGAACGGTTCCACCTTGCGGACATCCAGCATTTGAGACATGAACTTTCTCTCCCGGTCACGGCCCTTGAGCAATTCCTCGGAAAATCCAGGCGGGTCAGGAATTCCTGCTTCCAAGGGTACCAATTTGACGAGAGTCGCAAATGAGGTGGTTGCGAGCAGTCGAACGTCATTGTCGGAGTCACTCATTCGTCCAAGGACGGGAACGACAAGGAAGATCACATACGGCAGAATACCATCTTCCATAACATGGATCAAATGGTAAATGCACTCGATGGCACCTTGTCGGTGGTGAACGTCCAGGGCATTGTTGATGGTCGGCAGAACCTTCTCAACCAACATTGTCATTCCTTGTACAGTGATGACGCTGCAGATTGTAGCGAAACACTTGGCTGCAGCATACCGAATCACCGACAGACGACACTGCAGACCCTTGGCAATTATGGGCATAAGACCTGCAACCCATGAATAAAGACCGGGGTCAAACTTGGGGAGAAGTGCTCGAAGAGTGGAAAGACCGTCCACAACCTCTTGGCCGAGATCGTTCTCCGGGTTGGTTATGTCTTCCGGAAGGTCACCTTCTAGCGCAGTCTTGAGTGGGCGTTCAACCAGTGCAGCCAAGTTAGGTACCTTTTCTAGGAGCTCGGCACCAAATTTGACGGTCAGCTGCTCCAGAGCATCCTTCGCACCTCGGCGCATAATGCGGGCTTCCTTGGCTTCGCGTTCGAACTTTGCAGCGTCTGGATGGTCACGTCGATCTTCTTCTTTGCGCAGAGACAGGATTGACTTCTCCAGCTGGGCATTGTGTGGAAACTCGGGAGTTTCGGAAGTGTCCACACAGCAGTATTTGACCAAGTTACCGATGATCTTATCAACGGGTCCACGCTTCGTAGCTGCAGTGTAATGCTCGATGAGGCCCGTAACTGCAGTTGCCGAGCGCTGCTGAAGCTCCAGATTTTCTTCCTTCTTGATGCTGTCCATCATACCCTTGATGATATGGCCAGGACGCTTGGGAATATCACGCAAGGCAACCAAAGCACCCGCAGCAGCGGCCAAGACACGCATGTCGCGCTGTTCCCGAATGGAGCGTGCTTCGTCAACCGCAGACTGAGCTGTAGTGCGAGTATCGGTGAGAACCTGGGTGGCTGCGATGCGCTGAGCAGGTGTCAAGCTCTTCTTCAGCCGGTCAAAGTCGGGGCCAACAATCTTCTCGGCATCGGCCAGTGAGAACGCACTAGGGCCGGCTTCGGAATCGCCCTGGACAACGACAGCAAGGACCGGGAGTCGTGATGGTGGGACGTGAGCATGATCGCGGAATGTATTGAGCAGCGAATGGCACTGCGCTCGGGCGACATGAAGGTAGCAGGCAATGTCGGCGTACCAGGATGGACGCTCACCCTCGACGATGGGGCGGAGTCGTTCGCAAAGAAGTTCGGTGTGCTTGCTGTTGGGGCCACAAAGACGAGCATATTCTTCCAACACCATAGCCGTAGACAGCTGAGAGGTAGAGGCCGGAAGGTTGAGGCCATCGATAATAGCCGGCCAGAGGCTCGAAAGTGCGTTCTTGTCCCAGAAGGAGATCAACTCGCCCAGTGCTTTGGCAGCAAATATCTTAGATCGAAGCAGTGTATCAGCTCCAACAAGATCAACATCGCCTGAAAGCATGTGTCCGTCCACATTGTGAGTTGACGAGGTTGGCGCCGGCTCTTTCTTCTCTGGTTTGCGTTTGCGGCCTGGTTTGCCGCCCTCCGGACCAGGAGCGGGGGGTGATGCCTTTGAAGGCGGCGGGGCAGCAGCGGAGTACGGAAGACCAGATGGCTTGATGAATAGGCAGGTGTTCATAGGAATGGGGTAACGAGGCACGCCGAAGGGTCCCAGGGTTAAGGTGATCAGAGGCTGTACCGACTCCAGAAGAGCGGCGTCAGAAGAGAACAATCCACGCAGCTCGACGGCTTTCAGTAGCTCTGACCACACTTGAAGTGATAGCTTGAGAACGTTCTCATTACGCTCTACAAGCAGGTTCTGGAAGATCAGGCGCAGCGCCTTACCATCGACCCAGTCCGTGCTTCCTTCTCCCTCTAGCTTGAGGAAGGTCATGAGCGCACGAAGAACTGCAGAGCGGACGCTGGTGATGGTATGCCGCAAAAAGGGGTAGAGGCGAGGTACCAGATTGGCGAATGAAGCTTCGGGGTCATCGGCAGCGTTCGCCTTCATTGCGTCCAGAACTTGGGAAAATGTGCAGAGCTTGGCCAAAAGGTCCATGACGGAACCGGTACTTGCGCTGAGGTCGTCTTGCAGATTTGAGAGGCAGTCCCAAACGATGTTCATGAGTGGGCCAAGCGTGCCAGCCCGAGATGACACGAACTCTTCGGCGATAGGAACAAGAGTTGCAGCACTGACAGCTCGTACATCATCGTCGAAATCAGCCAGACCCTTCATGACGGCCTCGAGAACACCATCCATCATCTCCGAGTCCTTGATAAGGAGATCCTTACGGACTGCAACAAGGTAACGAAGACCGATCATGCCGCCGTGACAGACTTCCCAGATGGGCCGCTCTAAACCCAGATCAGTCTGTACAATAATTCGATAGAGGCATCGGTAAACCCGGCGGACAGACTGTGGCGACAGGTGCGACAATAGCGCACCGAGTGTTTGACCAACTGTTTCTCTGATTGGAGCAACGACATTGTCGGAAATGTAATCACCGAATCGATCCAGCATGAGAACACAAAGGAGTCGGCATGCGAGGTCATCTAGCCACTGGCGGTTCAGAGTGTCGTTTTCTTCGCGGGTTTTGCCCTCGAGACGACCGGCGGCGGCGCCCTGTACCCTAACGACCTCACGAAGAGCCATCGCAGCACCATGGCGAACTTCCCAGTTGGAATCAAAGATGTCGACCGTCAGGAACTCGCACATGCATTCAAGAGGCCATCCGGCACCCTGATCCACCATTTCGGGTTGGATGATTGGCTTTTCAGGGGCGATGGGACCCTTAAACTCAGACACGATCTTCGAGTCATCGGTTGCCTCTGAAGTGTCGAGCGAGAAGTAATCAGGCTTGGAGTCGCCATTCTTGGAATCCTCATTCTCAGCCTTGACGGGGTGAGGAGTCGCCGTGGGGGTCGTGACATTGTCCGAAGGTCGCCGAGAGGCTAAATCGACAACGCGGACCTTGTTTGCACCCATTTTAGCACTTTGCTTATTTTTGCGTTTAAGCTGGTTCAATTGACGCTTGCTCAAACCTGATTCTTCTTTTGCTGCAGTCTCGGTCGGAGACGACGCACGCCGAGACTCCTGTAGGCTGTTCTCTCGGGCGATGGACGGGTCGGAAGATTCTCTTTTCGGGGCAGGGGTTGCAGGCTTCGGGGCCAGATCCACGCTGTCAAGGATATCTTCTTCATTGTACTCGCCTTCCAGGCCGAGGCGCGCAGTCAATGTCTTTTTCTGGTGCTGTAGGCGTGCCGCGGGCTCCATCGAGGCCAATGAGTATTCATATTCTTTGCCAGCACTGCCAAGCAAACGCTTACCATGCTTTAGTATGGCAGCAATGTCAAGGGTATCTAGATGAAGGAATTCATCTACAGATGGAGGCGCATCTTCCGATTTAATTTCGGATTTGATCTCCACGTCGTCGTCGTCGGCGGCCGACTTGATCTGGAGTCCATCATCTTCATTGGGGTCGTAAATATCAGCGTTGCTGACGATCAAGCCAATTGCACGGGCAGCCGCAGTCCTTGTGTCCCAGGACTTGGAGCGAAGATAGGGCAAGATGCGCCCGAGAAGGTTGAAGAGCTCATCCGGATGTTGTTTTTGGACATCCGCAAGTTGTTGTGCAGCAGTATTTCGGATAAGTTGTGTACTGCCTGTTTCGAGGAGTCTGTTAAGAAATTAGTTAGTACATATACTTACCACGATGACCCCCGTCTATAAATTATAGTACAACACTATATCAGGGTCATGTGATGTCGGGTGTGAATACTCACGTGACCAGGCGGTCGAGTCTGTGTGGATATGTTAATCATGTGACATACGCGTCATAATTGGATGGGGGCATACCGGGAAGTCATGGCGGGCCGTCACTCTGATGCCGAGTGAACAGCACCGCCCAAAGGTGAGAGGAAAACAACAAGGATGAGAAAGCAGACGCGACCGAGCGCGTCGATCAGAAGCGCCGAGCGAGAGGAAGCAAACGCCCGAAGACTAACGCCCCAGACGCCGTGATGGATACGGATGAGTCAGCAGGGAGGATTGGATTCAGTACACAAGAGGAGAAGGTCGAGGTCACGCAGCCGGGTTTATATCATTGGGGCTCTCAAGCTGGGCGCGCCGGCCCATGTTTGGGTGTGCCGCGCTAGTCCCGATCGGGCCTAGACGTGGTTGGGCCTCCACTTCAAGTTTTTCTGTCACGTGAGATACGCGAGTCGGCTGCCTGGATACAAACGCCGGAAGCATGGAGCCCTGAATGTCGTCAAATGTATCGAATGGAATCGCCATCGGGTTGACCAACAGAGATTGAGTTTAAGCGATTCTGCACGAGTGGCATGTCTCGTTTATGATGGATCATCTCGCGATCGATCGCCCGCGCCAAGACATGCCAGATGGCCTCAGGGGACTCGAGGATTCCCACGATCATCATAGGGGTCCCGAGTATGTTAGTTTCATCAGACAGTACCTTGCATCAAAATTTTTCATTTTAAAGTGATCAAAGCTCTTTCAAGTAAATGTTTTGAATCTTTTTTGAAGTGCATTTCCTGTGTACCAATGAAAGGAAGTGGATTGGCAATATGCGGGAACTATATATCCACTTGCATCATCACATTTATATATCAAGCTTGAGTTATCCGTATAAGACCTAATGACATAGATTTATGATAATTTATGGCAGTCCGAGCTGGGTCGTCTCAATATATCCATTTTGAGATACCTTGGTGTTAATACCTGTCAATAGATCACGTAGCTACACTACAGCCAGGGTTCAATATCAAATGTCAAGGTTGGAACTGTAGTGTGCCGGTAGTACATCACCATCTATTAATCATACATTCGGCGATTGGCAAGCCCATCACAAATTGAAATTGAATAAAGCGAGAATACATCTAATCTGCCATTATCGACCAATGACTGGACGAAGATTCGTGTATCGCATACCCTACACGCTGCACCTCCCCACATCTAATCAAGCGGGATATGGTAGCATTGGAACCGGAGTATCATTCAAAACATGGCCCAATCGGCCTCAAACGAAACGTTTCTATACAGTCACAGACCCCATCGGGGTAGTCCGGGGTAAGATCCAGAGGATCACACGGATCACACGCATCAAAAGAAGAACATCGCGCCCTGAGTTGGCTCTTGCCTTCCCCGCTTATTGTTGCCGGATCTTTTCCAATGTAGCGGCAGTTTCCTTCTCACGGCCCAGCAAGCCCAGGCTTCGAATCTCCTCGGCATTGGGGGCGTTCTCACGCGGGGACGCGGCCTCGGTCTTGCGGACGGCGTTGGCAATTCTCAAGGCACGGTAGACCTATTTCACAGGGCAATTATTAACTTAACACTCAGAAAATCTCTGATGTAGACATACCTCCTTCTTGTGGTGAAGACATTCGTTGTAATCCTCCAAAGCAGGAGCGCACTTCTTCTTGCCCTCAACACCCTCGGCCGAGTTCACGACATAGCATCCAAGCACCTCCTGCCAGAAGGGGAAGCAGCGGTTAGGACCTTGAAACGAGCGGACGGCGGTTAGCTTTTACTGCAGGTGATCGCGGGGGAGCAGAGGTGGGTGTACGGCCTGCGCAAGATGTGATCGAACGAACGAACACCGCCGCGGACTCGCCACCCAACCAGGAAAAAGACACAAAGGGGCACGTACCGAGGTTGTTACCGTAGCCGGAAGCCATTGTCTAGGAGGAGAAAAAGCAATCGGCAGAAGTGGTGGGCAGAGAGCTGGCAAAGAAGGTGGTGAGGTGCCGGCGGATGCGACGCTTTCCCTTTCGTTTCCGACCTGGTCCGTGCGCCCGCCGTATGCGTTTGGGGCGTTGACGTCGCTAGTATGAGGACACCTCACTCCTCCTGTGCTTCAACCAACCGCCATGGCACCTCTGGAAGGGCTATCGGATGCCCATGCGATATTACTTGCGACTCGATTTTGCGCCGAAGGCAATGTCGCTGCCTTGCCTGCTCTGCAAGCGCAATACCCCCATTGTTTTCCGCTCGAACGCCTCCTACGCATCATCTTGACCTTCCTCCCCGAAAGTACAGAACCCTCAGACTACATTCCGGTGCTACAGGAGCTAGTTAGTGGAAATTCGACAGACCGAGACATCGACGCATCTGCCGTCCAGGACTTATCTGAATCGGCGGCGAGGAAACGTGTGCGCAAGCTTCGTTTACGGTCCCTCAAGCGCGAAGACGAGGAGGAGGAAGTGCTGTCTTCCGATCCATTGACCCAATTCCTGATTCACCGGGCACACCTGATCGACTCTGAAACGGCTCTCCAGCCCCTTATTCTCAGCCTGGTCCTACCCTTTCACGAGAACAACCCCACCGTTCGGACATGGCTAGTCTCGAGTCTTCTGCCCGCCCTCCGACTCAATTATGAATATTATCCGAACCGCGAAGAGACAATCTCACTAGATACATTGGAGTTGATGGATGATCAGACCGCGGTCAATGTTCTGTTGTCTATTAGCGGTCCCGAGAACAACAGCATGGATCTGATCAACAACTTGAGGGGACTGGTTGGTCCCTGGCTATATGGAAGCGATCGGTCAAAGCGGCGGAGATTGAATGATGCGGCCCATCGGAATTCAGTTTCCTTCCTCCAGGGTACGTCGAAGCCCGAGACTTCAGAACCAGCGGGATGGGATTACGTCAATGAATGGCTACTGTCACGCAGCTTTGTGGACCGTGAGAATGTCATCAGTGCTTTCAGCATCTGGAATGGGCCTCAAGATGTGGATATGGGAGGGTATGAGGACAAAGATGCAGCACTGGCGTCTGACAAAGCCACGGAACTGTTGAACCGCTACGGCCAATCTGGATTGGCTGTGGTGTACGGTCATGCAGATTCATCCAAGGCTGCGCTTGAGGGATCATTGAAGGTGCTGGAGCGCGTCGCAAAGCTGCTTAATCTCGAAGAATGCTTATATCTGGGCGCCCCCGAGTCAGCTCTCCCATCCGTGGACTACGATTCAGAGCTACTGTCTTCAACAACAAGGGCCTCGCTCATGCAAAACTCTCTTTTGAGCTTCGACAATCCTTTGACGCGACCATCGCCTTCTTCAATCTCCCTTTTGAGCGCACTACTCTTGTCTCTCCGCATTTTGACCGGGCTTGGCCATAATGTTCCCTGCCGGGCCGTGGCCAACATGTGCCTCTATAGCAGCGAGAAGCTACAAATGGCGGAATTGAAGAGTGTCGTGAACTCGACTGTGAAGCAACATCGGTCAAGTCGGGAATGGCGGATTGTTCGAGATCAGTTTCTCTGGCTTCGAGATTGGCAATGGGACGAGTCTGACAATGGCTGGGACGAGCCCTCGACCCACCAGGGTCTTTTCTGGAGAATCTCTCGGGATACGGTTGAAGCGGAAATTCTCAAGGCGTTGCTCGGTGCCAGAGGTATGTGTCGATTGACCATTGCAGGCACTCTTTTATTTCTAACTCTCCCTAGAATATCAATTAGCTATCGAGATCTATACTCAGTCGGCCTCTGCACCGCTGAAATCTACGCAAGTGGAAGAAGCCGTGGTCGAATCTATTTACAGTGCCTACGACAATGCAAGCAATGGCAACCGAACCCGTGGCGGAATGAAACGAGCACATGAGACGTAAGTACACCACGAAGCTCAAACTAGATAGCCTCTAATCAGATCCTCCAGCCTCCAAGCATTCCAACCGCACTTCTCAGAGTCAACTGCGCTCAAACAAATCAGCGCCCTGATATCTGCGACTCATGCACTATCATTTTATTCTCTAACCCTCCAACACGGCGTCCCCTTCCAACCCGTCAGCATCCGCGTCCACCACGACCCCCTCTCCCTGGTCGAGAAAGTCCTCGACCAAAACGCCAAAAGCTACACCAAACTCGACGACCTCCTCTCCATCGGCCGCAACCTCGTCTCTGCAGGTCTCTCCACATCCCCGGAAACCTCAGAACCCCTCAGCGAAGCCGACGCCCTCGTCACAGCCGAACGCCGCATCACTTCTCTCGCCATCTCCTCCGCCCTAACCTCCAACGACTTCGGCACTGCCTACTCCTACATCCTCACCCGCCTAACCCCCAACACCCTGAACACCTCAACCCTCCCCGACGACATAACATGGCGCGCCGTCTACAACGCAGGCCGCTACCGCTCCAACCAACAAAACACCCCCTTAACAACGCAAATAACCCACCTCTCCCAACGAATGGAACTCCTCTCCCTCTCCCTAACTCTAACACCGACCCCGGACCCCCTCCCCGAAATCCTCGGCGCCTGGCGCCGAGCCGACGAAGAACTCTCTTCCCTACGCGCCCGCGAACAATCAGAAGAAGATGCCTGGGACTCAAAGGGTGATAAACTCTCAACTGTACCAGGCGGCTTTGGACCGAGTGACTTTGAGCGCGACGCTTTCGAAACGGCGCAGCAGAGGAGTGCAAGACGTGCGCGTGCGCGTGCTCTCCCTCATGCCCATCCTGAGGCGCCGATGGGTCTTTTTGAGGTCGCACGTGGTGCGGCGATGGCGTTGCATAAGAATGCGTTTCCCTTGCGCGGCACTGGGACACAGGCTGGTTCGACTAGAGCTGGAGTAGAGGGTTCGGGTTCGGGTGATGAAAGACCTCTTTCCCCGGAGGGCGAGGGGAGGGTTAGGAAGAGGGATATGGTTAGTAATATGGTTACTGGAGGGTTGGCAAGTGGGATTGGATGGGTTCTGGGGGCGGAGCCGGTTAATCGGTGATTGAGTGGTGTGTTGTGTTCAGGTTGTATTTAGGTTCAGGTGTATTATGATAGCGATGATATGTATTCATTCTAATCATTTTTCTTAACTAGTGTTTTCGAGTAGGAGTTTCTGATGCTTTAGACAATATCGTGATCTTATGAACGCTGTTAATGTTAACGTCTAACGTGAGTCTAGATAGAAAGCAGAGAGTCCCGTAAGTACCTACCTTCTTACCAAGCACTTTTGAAGCTTACCCTTAGGTACCCTCCAGATAACGTAGTTACACAACCTATACGAATCCCAACTATCCAAAATCTACAGTACACCCAGCCAACAAATGTAAATCTCAAATACAAACGCAATGGATTAGGTACCTATATACCGCCCTCCACCATGCAAATCAGTCCAAAAGCCTACAGCCATGCAAGGCTATACAAGCAACACTTCCAGAGAAATAAAAAAAAAATGAACCACGAATATATGATATGATATGATATGATGATATGTCCAGGCTCAAATGTAGTACTTCATGAGGAAAAAAAAGGGCGCAAAATGGGTAAGGGTAAGAAGGTTTCGCAAAACCGATATCCAGCAAACACCAGAAAACTTGTAACAGTATGGATAAGAATACGAATGTGAATGTGAATAGGTATAGGGATCGGATGCGAGAAAATTCAGGCCATAAGGATCGTATAGGTAGGCGTAGCCGTGGAAATCATAGTCGCTGCAGGGTATGATAAGAACTCTGAATTCAAGTTTGAAACGAGAAAGGCCCGTGAAAAGCCCCGAGGGGAAGTCGTCGAGACTCCGAGTGCCCGCCTGGAGGTCGACGGCTGAACTCGGAAGAGAAAGCCGAATAGATGGTGTGATGGAGGTCGAGTTCGTGTTGACAGCCAGGTCAACAGGTCCAGCCTTGGACTCGTTTGAAGATCCTATCCTATGAAGGAATGCAGGAGGGGGCAATGGGCAATGCAGTGAGGTTCCACCTGTCGGATGCAGGAAGAATTGATGCTGATTTTTCGCTTTTACTCCTTCCAGTCCCACACCTGTTTCAGGAAATTGGCCATGTTGACCTTCTTATTCTTCATGTCCTGCACCCATGGATGATCCAGCATCCGCCAGGGAGTTGCGCGTCGAGGGGGTTCTTTCTCGAGGCTGGTATTATTAGTATGGAGGTATGAAGTCCCTTAGCGTAAGGCGATACGTACCAGCATTCAATAAAGTATTTAAAGTTCTCCGACCAGCGAATACCGTTCTCCGGCTCGTCTTTCAGTTTCGGAATGGGCTGGCGGACAATGTATGTGAGGAGATCTATTAGACCGGCGCGGGGCTGCATCTCGGTTCCGTCGGCCGGGAAAGGGAATCGGTGCTGGGCAACTTCCAGCAAGGTCACACCCAGAGACCACACGTCCGAGGTGATGGTGTATGACTGACCGGTGATTCGTTCCGGGGCCATGTAGTAGGATGTACCGATGAAGGTGTTGGCGTCGCCCTTGGTGCCGAACTCGCCACTGACACCGAAATCGCAGAGCTTGACTTGACCGTCGCGGCAGAGTAGGATGTTGGATGGTTTGATATCTGAGAGGGTCAGATATCTAGCTATGAAACATAAATGGGTGTGACAAACCTCGGTGAATGATTTTGCGGCTGTGCAGATATGTCAGGCCGTTCAGGACGCCCTCGGCGACCTTGCCGAGGACTTTTTCGCCTGTTCGCCCGCCTAGTTTTTTGACTTCTTTGTAGATGCTGTCTAGACTGCCACCCTCGCAGAACTCCATGGCAATAGAGATGGTTCCTGACGTCTTGTCGACGAAAGCGCCGTAATAGCGGCAGATATGAGAAGACGCACAGTCCTTGTTGAAGTTAAGCTCGCGGACGATCTGTTTCTTGACATCGGGGTTCGGGTCGGTGGTGATGATCTAGACCAAACAGTTAGCATTAAGCTCGTATGCATCACCGTCTAACGTAACATGTGAATGATGGAGAGCGTACCTTCAAAGCAAAAACCGTCTTGCCCTCCTTGAGCTTACACCGGGTCACTGCACCACCGGCACCTTCACCCAGACTTCCAAGCTCCTCAATCTTCTTCTGTTCGCTAGCCGCATGCCAGCCCTCGTCATCCAGATCCTCCACGTCGAGCGGTCGACCCTTTTCCAGACTCAATTTATCCAGATCCGGGAGCAATCCGTTCACGCTGGTATCACGCTTCATCTGCATGCCGCCTTCTGCATCCGAATACACAGAGCTGATGGCAGAGGCGGGGTCGGAGCTGCCGCCAGACTCCCGCAGCTCCATGGCGACGTTGAGAGTCGAGTATGAAGAGTTTGACGATGTCGGACCGCTGGCCTTGTGGCCGAGCGGGGGCTGGCCATTCACGCCCAGTCCGGTGGTCGAGAGCGAGAGTCCGGCGGGTTTACCATTTTGTTGCGGGACATTCTGGCTGCTGCCCATCGGGGTTGCCAGTTGCAAGCGGGGCAAGGACGGTCGGCCGGGTCGTTGCTGCGGTTGTACTTGGGGCTGTGAGGGTTGGATCGGAAGAGCCTGAGGTTCGACGGCGGGCACGCCATTGTCGGCGACGGGTTTGCTGTTGGGCGAGGGGGGAATGCCCAAGGTGAGTTTGGGGGCTCGCGGGCTGCCTCCGGCGTTGTTGCGGTTGCCAGGCACCGGCGGACGCAGCAGTGGGACGGGCGACGACATGGCGAGATTGTTCTGCCTTTCCCCGGGCAAGAACAACTCGTTGGGGTCAGCCAGGGTAGCCACAGTGGTTGGACTCGACCACGGCGAGGCGGGGATGGAAGGGAAAGAGGAGGTGAACGAGTGTTGGGGAGTCGAGGTGTGTCGGCGGGAGCGAGTCGGAGTCAAAGAGGAATCGAGAGGGGAGTGGCAGCAGGTGACTTGCGGAGGTTCCACCTGCCAACGGTCGACGCTTTTCAATATGTATGTTCAGTAACCGGGATCGCACGATGATGGCACCTCCAGCATCATCAATATTAATAGACAGCGACACAGCCGCCGGGTGGGACAAGGCGAGAAGAGGAAGATCGGGTCCTACGCTGGTGGGGCTGTTTCAGAAGGCGCCTCAGCTGAAACACGGCGATCGCAGGGCAGTTGAAGAGAAGACTGACAACCAGACTGAGTGAAGAATTTGCGAGTGCTTGATGCTCTGCTGTATGCTACAGTGTACAAAAGGAGTCCAGTCAAGGTGCTGACATGGCCTCGCTTGTCCGGCGTGATGTGATCCAACTCGCATTGTGATGCGGGCGCATTCGCGTGCCGTCACTTACAAGTGCCCTTAGGTACATGTATTGCCTACCTACTAATGTACAGTACTATCAGGGCTCGACATTAGTATTCTATTTCGCTGCATTCTGGCATATTGCTGCCGTCGGGCATAAACGGTGCTGCCTTGAGCCGCAAATTCAATGCCTTCTCCACTTGACGTCGCCAACCCACGATGCGAAGAATGCGCCGTCGACATCATTGCCAACTCACCCCACTTCCAAAGTACTTCGACCAACGAATATGGACATGGGGAGAGTAATTCCGCATTGTGTGGGAGGTCCTTGCCGAGAAGTCAAAGTCTTTGGTATTGACCCTGCCCAAGGTACACTGTGAAAAGGACTGGCGAGTGACCTTGGATCAACCATGTTGTGCCTGAGGCAGCTGTGGCTGATGCATCAGATCCAAGCCATCCCTTCGTGGCTGAGTCCATTCGGAATCATCCCGGGGGAACATGAATATCGCCGATCCAGACTCCCACTCCCACCTATTTTGTATCTGCCAATGAGGATACTACTCGAAGAATTTAAGATATACCGCCTAGTCCATCACTCCCTCCCTCCATCTCTCTATCTCTCTCAACGACAATATCCGAAATACCGCAGATATCCTCAGGCTTAATCTCAATTGACCTCCGCCACGTTTCATCCCAAGCCCTCACGATGAGACAGAGACAGCCACTCGGTCCACCCTTCCTGAACCAGCACTCGGCTTTCCGAGTGTACAGCCACAGATCGACCTGGAGACTCCTTCTAAGCAGTACCTAATTTGCTTGGGTCACAACGAGAACAGCCACACTGTTCTCGACTCCTTGCAGAACCGAACTGTCAACGATGGACGTCATCTGCCTGGATTGCCTGATCCAGGCCTGCTTGTTGACGCGCGGCTCAGACTTGCCTCCCCCTAAATTACCCCAACCTGTACTGGACCAGAATCTATACTGGAGCAAGGAAGCTCCCATCGACTACCCTTCAAGTCAAGTGACAGGCTCTACTCGGCAAATCCACCAAAACGCCACAGACGCACCTGGCCCTCCTTGAGATAGCCAGGCTTGGCACGCAACGGTCCTGCCCACCGCCCCCTAATCCACAGACTACTACATGTAGTAGGTAAGCACTACCCTCACCCAAAAAATGAGAAAACCAAAAAAAACACCGACTCAAACCCCAAGTAAAATCCAAGCAAGCCCTCGTGAAAACTCATCCCGCGCAGATATGACGCGTTGCCGCTGATCCGGCAATGGCGGAAATTAATTTGTCCTGACCCCGGTCGTAGTAGTGCCTTAGGGTACGGAAGGTGCGGTAGGCAGGTAGAGCCGTGTCTGAGGGCCAAGAGAAACAGGGCTGAATGCCCAGACGCTACACTCTAGGGTACGGTCTGGGTCTAGTAGATACCTATAGGGTAAGTACACAAATGAATACTGTAAACGGGGGGTTAAAGCGAAGCCCGAGGTCTCGCTCCGAGAGGTGCGGGACTCCCTGCCTTTGTACGCCGGGTTCAATACCAGGCAGGGCCAGATCGGGATTCAGTCGCGAGGACACTTCGATGATCGTTACTTCGGTTCGGAGTTCCAGCGCTGCCATCGCGTCGCGTAGCGAGATTGGTTGGTCTGGTCCGCTGGCTGGTTACACCTACCAATGATAATGTATGTATGTACACTAGGATGTATTACTTGTTTACTGTGTTGTATGCGACCGCGGCTCAAAACCGGTGCCGTATACCATCGTGTCGCAACCCCTTTTCTCACTTTTCGGAGGCTTCGAGGAATGTTCGGTGGTTGACTGACCCACTGACTCACTATTCACTCTACAGTATTACAATATGTACCATATATGGTGTGTGGTGCTATTATTATCTCACCTGCTCATATAGGAAATAAAATTAGCGTCTAGTTGAAGCAATGGGGTAGGGTCTCGATAGTAAGAGCTTCCCCTATTCAGCGTCCTACTGCAAACGCTGGCCATGGCCCACCGAATCATGGAGCAGTCTAAACATAGCACAAAGAAGCAGTATGGGGTCAATCTAGCAGATTTAACTACTAGTACATCCAAAAGTATGTTCATATTAGGACACCATCGTGGGCGTTGAAAAGGGGTCACGAAATCAGATCCAACGGGCTTGGATTCAAGAGCGAGGGTGGAGTCCGCCACGAGGTGCCACCAGGTATTCGGCTGGTCTGGATCTAAATGTCAGAACAGAACAAAGCTCCAGGTATTCTTTTACTTGAATTCAGGAGTATACACTGCAATATTGTCCTGTGTATGTGTATGGTGTACTCTGTATGTGCTGGTGGCCCCTATGGTGGAGCCACCAGCACACCGATCATCCCGCCGGCTTTCACTGTACTTTGCTGTACTCTGCAGCCGGCACCGGGTCTCGACTCGAGCAGGGTGCTGATCCCGCGCACTGATCTCAGTGTTCCTGGTGTAACCGCAATTACGAGACATGCGCGATGCCAGGGACCGGGACCGAGACCGATCTGGCGGGTTAGTGCCAGCCCAGTACACTGCACCAACAATGCTGTTGGGGCGTGGGCTTGGTCCCCCCGCTTGGTGGCTTGGACCCGGGTGTAAGCTCCGTTAAGCACTGGGGACTGGCGCCAGTCGTGCAGGGCCCGCTGCGGGGGCTGTCGCTTGCAGTATAATTTCCCTTTCCCTGCGGAGGGTGTTAGTGGTAATGGTAACGGTAGGAGAGTTTACACCGCAGTTCCCCCGGCTGCAGAGTAAGAAGCAGGTGAATCACTGATCCGGATGTTACTGTTCGGGTTTAATATGGGAGGGGGGGGGGGGGAAGGAGACAACATGAGTGATCGGGTCCACCGACAAACAGGATGGGAGTTCTCGGCGGACGAGAATAGCAGCATTATTATTACTGTAAGGTGTAATAATAATGTAATTGCACTGCTATAATTGTGAGTATGGGTTACCTGCCTAATCTCTACTCTCATAGGGTGGGAGTAAATACTAGTATACCTAATTAATCTACTGTAAAAATATCAGGGGAACTCCCCAGACAACCAAACACAGGGAACCATCGGAGAGGCAAACCTGGCCATGAACTCTCCTCCGTCATCACAGAGTGAATCCACCGAGCGTACTGTATTATTGCGTTGTTTACGGGGGCGAAAGTGGAAACCATTCACGGGTTGTTCAGGGGTAAGTGGAGCTTTGTTAAAGACAGCCCCACTCGAACGCTGCGCAGTGGCTCACGCCGCCAGGAACGGCCGGTAATTCGGCAGTGGATTGGCCAGTCGGCGCGGCCTGAAACCGCGGACTCTTTCGTGAGCGTGGAGCGATTTCGATCTCATCTACTCTGCGTCGAATCTGCAGGGCAGTTATTCCGTCTACTGTGTCGAGACTGATATTGATCAAGTACCTCAGTACCCTACTGTAAGTATGTCTTGCCCTCAGCAGCAGCAGAGGAATACTGAGCAAGGGTCCTGCAAGGTACCATGTCTCATCCACGTCGGCACAACGAGATCGGCAGCCACGCTAATGCGTTAGTGCTCCTCAAAATTACACCAGCTCGGCGTCACAGCGAGACCAGAACCCCCAATAATGGCGATCGGCCAGGGGTTGGCCGGGGCTGCACACAGCTCCTTAGCCTCGGAGTACTGGTACCTTCGGGGTGCGGTGTGCCATACGCATGCGGTGGTATCAGTACTTACATACAGTAGTATACTGAGTGTTTACACGGTGGAGAGTGTGTGGGCGTTCCCCTTTTCTTTCTTTCTGGTTCGGGCAATCGTCGATCAGCTGGGCTAATCTCCCCGTTCATACAAAGGGCCCCTGGCTCCCCCGTGGCATCCTTTCCCCTTCTTTCTCCCCAAGTACACACTTCGTTGCCTTCGCATCCAGTCACTCTCTAGACTTCGGTCATCCACTCTTTCACCCAACTACCACCACTCTCTTTCATCACCAAAGCCTTCCCGCTTTAATCACCTTCACGGTTTATTTCCATATTCAAAATGCGTTTCACCACCGCCACCATTGCCCTCTTCGCCGGCCTGGCCGCCGCCGCCGTCCAGAACGGTGCTGACACCACCGTCTACGAGACCGACGAGGTGACCATCACCTCCTGCGCTCCCACCGTCACCGACTGCCCCGGCCGCCAGACCTCCACCCCGGCCGGTGTCGAGCCCACCACCACCCCCGCTGGTGTTGAGCCCACCACCCCTGCCGTGGTCCCCTCCTCCGGCGTCCCCTCGGGCCCTGCCTCCTCTGGCGTTCCCTCGGGCCCCGCCCCCTCGGCCCCGGCTCCCGCCCCCAGCTCCTGGTCGTCCGTCCCCGCTCCCCCCGCGGTCACCCCCGTCCAGTCCTGGAGCCAGACCGTCATCACCAGCTGCATTCCCACCGTCATCACCACCTCCGTCCCCGTGATGTCCACCCCCACTGGTGCCTCCCCCGTCGGCCCCGGCTCTGGCGGCAACGGCGGCGTTCCCCACGCCCCCTCTTCCTCCGTTCCCTCTGCTAGGTGAGCTCCCCGACTCTCTATAATTGAGCCTCAACTAACATTGTATAGCGGCACTGCCTCCGCTACCCCCTCCTCCACCCCCGTCTACAACGGCGCTGGTGCCGTCTCCGGCTCTCTCACCTTCGCTGGTGCTGCTGCCGCCGCCGCCTTCTTCCTGGCTTAAATGACACCTCCCATTTAACTCCCCTCAGGGGAGGGTTAGATAGAGTGGAACGGACATAGGAACGGAGATGAGATTTGTGATTTAAACCTGGGCTTTCGGTGACTTGATACCTGCCTGATCGATACTGTTACTTGCTTCTGATTGGATATGTTTTATCCTCTTTTCGATTTTGATATACATATTTACTTTTCCTTCCTTGGGCTTCCTGGATAGCTTCGGAGTTGTGTGAAGCGCTTGGTGGCTTGAGCACGACCTTAATGTAAACCATGACAGCTTTCACCTTCCGAGTTCCAGTAATACCCAATACCCCTTTTGAATGTATCTTACACCATTTTTTGGTCTTATTTTCTTTAATTAGATGTGCAATGTCTGGGGTCTGATCTGCTGTATATTTGATTCTGTGTGTAGTGGAAGTCCCTTCTTGAGGTTACCCCTGTCTGAATTATCCGTCCATGGCGTGCTATTCTATTCGCATTGTCACCTTGACCTCGCAGTGCAAAGACTCCTCGAGTAAATCTGCCCCTCGTCTCTCACAGAATCAAAATCAAAATATAGATAAAACCACACATTCACAAGATCGTTTCACCCCGAAGAATGGTCAGGGGCGGCCCCAAAATTGGCGGGATCAAAATACCTCATAATAGGATCACGTGCTACCATCAAATATTTCAATCCCACAAGCCTTCACAGGATTGTGTGTTGGTATATTCGCAGCTACTAGCCTATCCAGGAAACAAAAGACCTCTCATAAATCCAATCGGATGCGATGTTGCTGATTTCCCAGAACGGCTCCAGGGTGAGGGCTTGGCCATGGGGCCGTTTCATCGCCCCGACCGGATATCTCCTAGTGCCGTGATCCTACACGTAGTGTACTGTACTTAGGGTAGTGTGCTGGAATTAAGGACCCTCCGCATTTCTTGGCCAAAGGAAGCCTTTCTAGGGCTTTACTATTTGTGGTGTAGGGACGGCAGTTGTCGAGTCTAAAATACCCTATGACACTAGTACATTCGCGCTGCATGTATATTCTGATTCATACGTACCAGAATCACTGGATAGAATAAACCTAACTTCAGTGTTTGGCTAGGTATATGTGGTTCGCGGGTGAAATATATCGCTGACATAACCCTACACTTTGGGCAAAAATAAAAAACCACATCCCACCCTCACCAAACTATCCACTCCTAATGTCCATGCCTACCTACACAAGTGTACACTACACGGTAAGAGATCAAGTCAGGCTCACGAGAATGACATCAGCCACCGCACCGCTGGAAATCGGCGTCGTGTATTCCGCCAAGCCAATGCGGAGTAGCGCCAGATTTTGTTAATATTGCGATCTGCCCTTTCAGCGTTAGCTTTGCTGCTAAATTTATCCACCGATCCTTGGTTCTTGACTGCCACTCTACACTAGTGTCGTGCGTGCTGGACACTGCGTACACAACAACAACAACCGCAGAGATGAAATAGAAATAATTCTATCGGTACTTGTCCTGGCCGAATCGCATTGAGGTCTGAGATGGATGATGCAATCGGCGATACCGACGCAAATACCCACCTCTTCCAAAGTTTGCCTTGCAATGCTGACCGCGATTCAGTAGACGGCATTCGCCCCCGAAAAATCCTGAGGCGAGGGAGGTAGACGTGACCCCGCCGGATCGCGTGTACTGACAAAATGAGAATCGGCCCATGCGATATACTGTGAGCGATATGATTGCAGCGCAGCATGGGACCAGAGCTGTCATGCCAACACTGAACCACAGTTTGAAATGCGCTCGGGGCCCACGATAACCGGATTTCCCCTAGATTAGAGTCTCCTGTAACGAGCTTGCTTTGTTGTCCCGAACCGATTGCTACCTACAGTGCTGCCATTAGGAACAACGAATGGCTTCAAATCTCTTCAGGGTCCGATCAGCCACACTGGTTTATTCCCGACCCGTCTGACGTCCGGGAAAACCTAAAGACAGAGGGACAGCCTCGAGCAGACTCCACAAGGCGCACCTGGTGGAGTAGACTGGTGGGAAAGATCGATCTCTTGCCGGTTGGACCCCAATTGCTCTCCTAGCGATTCCTGGCTTTGACACTAAAAGGGAGGTGAGAATTAATGCTAGGGCTTTCATGGTGGTGTACTCGGCCCCAGAAGGATTTGATGACTTTCAAATCATGGTACCGTTTTTAGAACTATGCCACTGCCCGATCTCATGGCTTTGTGTATGACTTAGGCCTCCCTGTCCAGCCTGTGCTGGAGGCCTCAAGTTGGAACCAACTCAGGTTTGCTTTCTTTGACAATTTCATCCTTGCCAAGTCACATACACCTGGATTACACTCGTCTACATCCCACATCACGACCCTGGCCACACAACAATACCTCACTGGTGATCGCTCGTGCTCGGGGTATGCTTTGCTCGAATACGAGCACCTCGTACCAACTCCACTCAACCGACTATCAAAGCGCACATCATTCGTGTTCAAAGATAGTATATCTCCTCCATACATCAGTCCCGACGGCCCCTGGGGTACGGCACAATGCCCCTCTGCACCCTCCTCCAGCGATACCGACAATCATCACGTTCCAACTCCCGACCACCCCTCATGGATCTCTCCTCCCTCGAAGGACCACCAATAGAAGACCCAAGGGTAGTGGTAACGCCCGAACCAATTGCCAGGCTTCGCATCGAGCCCCCGACGCCAGATACAAATACACACCCGAGTCGACTATGGAAATCGCTCCCGCCGAGACCGTCGTCCGCGGACCCAACCTCTCCTTCCAGACACACTCACCTCCCTCGACCACTCACCCACCGATTCGAGACATCTCAGAGCGAGGCAAATGACGAGCCCTATCTCCGTCGTGCACCTGCCCAAAGAGGTCGACGAACCCCGTCACCGGACCAGGAAGAATTGAACAGCCGTAACGCGAATCTGAATCTGAATCTGAATATTGACACCACACTGGCCCGACACTCGGCTTCCTCGCCCTACGAGCGCTCCCGCTCACCACTCCGAACACCTGTGTCTCTCGAAGCTGAGGCTGAGGCAAGATGGAACCTCGAGACATTGCGTGACTCCGAGCGCGGACGCCGGGCACGCAGCTGCTGCCCACTTGTCTGGGTTGAGTCGGAGAGGCGGTGGGTTGTCTTTGGACCGTATCGTCAACCTGCAAGCGGGACAAGTACAAGTGAAGACTCGGCTCCAAGACATCGGACGCCGGGGCCACCGCCTGATCTGTCGCGCCGGCCGGCCTACCCGGAGATCTATACGGACCTCCTCTATGCCGATAATGAGATTGAGCCTGCTGACCATCCGCCGACGTATGAGAGTCACGGCTTTAGTCCTACACACGTCGACCGACTCGGGGGACGGCGGTGGTCATCTGTGGCTCGTCGCTGGAATGGGATGGGTGGCTGAGACCGGATTATATGTGTCATTTCTCGTGATAGTATCGGTGTGGACGGTCAGCAGTACCCTGGTGAGACCATGGTACTGCCAGTCTATACTATTGCACGGTGCAGTGTTGTCCAGCGATGGCCGATATATATTAAACGGCGCTAGTGCGACGGCGCGATCCGTGAAACGCCTGTCAACGGTAGCTCAGCCATGGTTATTTAGTACCTGGTAAGGTACATTCGGACACTTATTAGTTAGTGCCAGTCCCAGTGACCTTGGGAAGATGTGATACCTCAGGCCCACACGGCAACCGGTTTGTGGTTTGTTTTTGTTAGCGAAGATCTTGTCAAATACCCAGCGGGACTTCATAATCCCACTCAATTTTTCATTTTTATACAGTATATAGGTAAATGCCTTTCCTTCTAGTCGCTTCTTCTGTACTTTTGCCCTGCACGAAATGTGATAAGACCGGGATTTCCCCTCTTCACCGCGCCTCCCCAGTTTTCACTGGTCTGTACGTTCTTGGAGCAAACTGCAAATCGGATCCACCGCTCCACCGCGTGTAGCCTCGCTGTTTTCACGGTTGCCAGTGATTCGGGTGCGCCCCATGATCCTGCTATACAATAAGTCTCTGGCTGGCTAGATAATCCAAGGATCGAAGCTTCTCGAAATTTTCCAAAGCAAAGGTACTTTGAAAAGAGCAGCAATATCGCAACCCTGGGACAGGATGGGCGGGTTCGTATGTCTCCAGTCTCGCGCGCTAACACAGACCAGTAGCTCTCCAGCCTCTTAATATTTTTCGAGCCCCACCAGTAGAAAGAGAAAGAAAGAGAAATGGATAGATTATAAAGTAAACACGCGACCATCCCCTCGGCTCTCTCCTGATCCGGCAGCGCAACCGGTCAACTCTGGCATCCTCCACCTGCTATGACTGACGATGGTGTGAATCCTCCTGAGTGTTCTGACAATTCTTGATTTGCTCCTCCTACCCTAGAGTACCTTACTCTGAAATACCCAGAGATAATATACTGTCCTCAGTATATTCCGTCAGTACTGTACTCGAAGTGGTCGGCTGTTATCCGGTTGACGATTCTACCGCCTTCGTTCGCCTTCGACCACAAAAAAAAAAAAAAACCAGGGAAATCCCGTCCGCCCGCCCAATGGTCCAACTCGCCCACATCTTCAAGAAAGACAAGGACAAGGCGAAAGACCATTCACCTCGCAGCAACAGTCACTCGCGTACGCCCTCCGAAGTCACTGGCAGTGGCAGTCCCGCTGCGTCTCCCCGAACCTCCTTCTCCACCGCGCGCAAGTCGCCCTCCAAATCTTCCCCCTCCAAGTCCCAATCTCCCTCCAAATCTTCACCCAAGTCCCCGACCAAGGCGTCGCCCACCAAGACTCGCTTCGCGCACAGTCGCTCCTCGTCGAATTCCACTCCCGCCTACAAATTCGGCCGGTCCTCGCGAGACCAGGACCTCCACCCGCTTAATCTCCCGCCCGACGAGCTCCGCCGTCGACTTTCGGCCATGGCGGACCAGCGCAGCTCCATGGATATCGACCAGGACCAGATGAAGAACGGTGTCAACGGCCAGGAGCGGAGCCCGACTCCCCCGCCACACACCACCACCTCTGCCAACACCGACGAGGCCGAGTCGTTCAAGTTGGCCGGCAACAAATTCTTCAAGGATGGCGACTACAAGCGCGCCATCGAAGAGTACAACAAGGGTAAGCAGCTATTCTATTCAGTACCCTATTTTTCATACGCCACCACGCCTCTGTCAGTGACCGAGCCACTGGATAGGTTGTGTCTAACTGAATTCCAATCTAGCCATCGAAATCAACCCCATCTCGGCCGCGTTTCTCTCCAACCGTGCCGCCGCCCACATGGCCGCCCGCAACTACCTGAATGCCCTCGAAGATATCGAGCGGGCAAACGAACTCGACCCCACCAACCCCAAGATCATGCACCGCTGGTCCAAGATCTTGGTCAGTTTGGGCCGGCCCACCGAGGCTCTCGACGTCCTGTCCCGCGTGCAGCCCCCGGCAACCGCGACCGACCGCAGCCCTGCCGAGAAGATGCTCAAGTTCATCAAGCAAGCAGAGGAGACCCTCGCCGAGGACCGCGGAGGATCGATGGCCATCTTCTGCCTTGACCAAGCCCGTCAGGGTCTCGGTCACGGCGTGAAGGAGCCGCGCAAGTGGACGCTGCTGACTGCCGAGGCGCAGCTGAAGATGAATAACAGCAACTCACTCGGCAAGGCACAGGACATCGCCATCGGCCTGTTGCGGGAGAACAGCCAGGACCCAGACGCCATGCTGCTCCGTGCCCGCGCGTTCTATGCGTCTGGCGAAACCGACCAGGCGCTCAAGCTGCTGAAGATGTGTCTCGGGCTGGACCCGGATATGAAGCAGGCCATCAAACTGCTCCGAATTGTACAGAAGCTCAGCCGCACCAAGGACGAGGGCAACGCTGCCTTCAAGGCGAAGGATTATCGCCGCGCCATCGACCTCTACTCCCAGGCTCTGGAGGTCGACCCTACCAACAAGGACATGAACTCGAAGATTCTGCAGAACCGTGCCCAGGCCTACAACAGCCTGAAGGAATACGACTCGGCCGTACAGGACTGCACTGAGGCCCTCCGTCTGGACCCTGGATATGTCAAGGCCATGAAGGTGCGTGCCAAGGCGCATGCCGGCAACGAGAACTGGGAGGAGGCCGTGCGTGATTACAAGAGTGTTGCCGAGAACAACCCCAGCGAGAAGGGGATTGCCGAGGAGATCCGTCGTGCCGAGTTCGAGCTTAAGAAGGCCCAGCGCAAGGATTACTATAAAATTCTTGGCATCGGCAAGGACGCGTCGGAGCAGGAAATCAAGAAGGCCTACCGCAAGATGGCCATCCAGTATCACCCGGACAAGAACCGGGATGGTGAAGCCGGTGATGAGAAGTTCAAGGAAATCGGCGAGGCTTACGAGACATTGATCGATCCTCAGTACGTCCCCCTTACAAACATCAAGTATACCCTGCCCATTTGAATTTAAAATAACACTATACCATAGGAAACGCGCCGCCTACGACAACGGCGACGACCTAATGGACCCAGCCGACATGTTCAGCGGCGGCGGCTTCGGCGGCATGGGAGGCATGGGAGGCATGGGCGGCATGGGCGGAATGGGAGGAATGGGAGGAATGGGCGGCATGAACGGAACGCACATCAACATCGACCCGAACATCCTCTTCAACATGATGAACGGCGGAGGCGGCGGCGGCGGCTTCGCCTCAGCCGGCGGTAACCCCTTCGGAGGCCAGCGCAACGGAGGCGGATTCCCAGGTGGATTCCCCTTCTAAACCCCCAGCATAGCCCTCAATCCGCCATTGCCCGGAAAAAGGGCTGTCCTAAAAGAAAGGACAATGAAGAGTCATGATAGTTAGCACGGTAAGGTTTGTTTTAATATACCCATGGGTATCAAGACGGTGGATTTTATCCCCAAATTTCCACGAATTTCTTTGTCCCGTTCTCTCTGAGGGGTGTTCCCCGTCTGGTATGTAAGAGCCCTTGGAGAGGGTTTATATCCGGACTGATATACACAAGACGATCAAATGCGGCCATGTGCCTTGATTCCCATATATAGACTTGTATTTTCGTTATGAATCGTTCTTCACTTTTTTCACTTTTCTCACTTTACCTTCTTAAATATGCTTCAGTTTGGTGTAACTAATGTGGTGATTCTCTTGCACCAGACTCACTTCTGACTTGGTCTTATAGTAGGGAAGGAACTGACACTGATGTGAAGTTGATTCATCCTCACTTCATCCACTTCTCGACATCTCACTCACCAGCACCTCCCGACTCGAGGATCCAAGCTGACCACGCAGGTCTAGCAAGACACATAATTGCCATAACAAGGACAGAACCGGCCTCTGGATTCCGCGTGGGGTACTGGCGGGTGGCCTGAATTGGCCGCGGTACCATTAAGCGCCTTCTCCGTACATTTCTTAGAGGCCGGCATCGTCTTCATCGTCTCGATCAGTTCTGGTCTCATGCGAGAAGCTGGCCGGCTGGCCATGAAGCTTGGCGATATCGCAGGACATCCGGTAGAGACTGCATTGATACCGTCCAAACGCAGATGGAATTCTTCAACGCCTCTTTCTCCACCTACCTAGGTAGTAGCACTTGGGAGATGCAAGAGGTATTTGGAAGAGTTATTTTGAAGGGGAACGGAGTTCACTACAATATCAACTTCGCGAATACGATGCTGGAAGCACAGTTACCCCCGACTCGGGATCCAAGGTCAATTCGCAGCTGGCGAAGAACCGCTTGATGGGCTGTCCTCATTTCTTCGTCTTCAACGCCTCTTTCCCCTTCCAGCATGAGGAAAGAGGTAAGTCTTTCTTCGAATGAGCAGAGAATCACCACGACACAACTTCCGCGAATATGGTGCGAAAGCACATTGACCCGACGCGAGAATTCAAACTTGACTCGCGGGTCTAGCGAAGGACCGCTCGAAGGGCTGTCCTCGTTCTTCGTCTTCAACGACTCTTTCTCTTATCACATGCATGGGATAAGAGGTGAGAGGCGAGCAAGAGATTCACCACATCGACTCCCACAAATACCACCCAAGGTAGGAAGTCCCCTAGTTCCAGCAGCCCTGTACAAAGCTAATCATTGATTGAAAGAACCTACCCGACATCCCGAAGCGGTCGCTTTCGTCCGCCAGGAAAGATCCCTCGGCCAAGGACAGTGATAGAAAAAGAACAAACAACAGGGAGTCAGTTCCATTCTGATCCCATGCAAATCGTTGACCAAGTCGAACTCAATACTGGCAACTTGGGAGGGTAGCCTTTCCCAAAAGGGAAAGAGGTATTTGGCTTGGCTTGATATTGAACAGACACCCGTGCCCGATGATGTAAGCTGATCTGATCCAAGGCCGTCCCAACGCAGTGTGGGACTCGACCTGCATGATGCACATGGAAGAATAAGTTGATGACCGGCGTCCTATGGGTTTTGCTCAAGCCCCAATCGTCGAATTGTGGGCTTGACTGACCTGAAGCGAATGGACAAGGACCCAAAGCTGATCGTTTATGGTGATCGACGCAGGGGTAGTGCTTGCTTGTCTAATCTAAGCAAGTACATTCCATTGAGATCAGAAAAAACGCCGCCCAGTACCCCAGATTCTGTGAACACAAGGCTAAGGTCTCCATGTCCTCCGCCTCCAGGCAGGAAACGCAAGAAAGCGAAGCATGCTTCGACTGAGGATGCTCAGACTGAGACTGGGTAAATCGGGGTCAGAGCAGCAGTGATAGTGCAATTGACTTTATAACGTCACTCCGCAATGGGCGCCCCAGATACGGCCCTTCAACTCAATCAACCATCACGATTTGAGTCAGAGAACCTCACCATCACCCCAATGGGGCGTTTGTGATCGCATTTGAAGAAATTTCTTTGTTGTCCCACTCCCGGAAAACGACCTAACAAACAACGCATGGCTGGTGCATCTTTCATGCCTAGCATGGAAATTCAAGGATTTCGAGTGGACCCGCCTCCTCAGGGCCTTGCGACGTACCACGGTCCGATTCTCAGCTGAGCCGTCCACAGTGCTCATTCCCGATGCGTGGCATTGTCTGTGTTTTCGCCGGGGAAGTGGAGGAGGCGCTGGGCGCTACGAGGCCAAGGCCAGAACATCCGTGGTGAACGGATCTCATTCCAGCAAAACGCACACTCCAGTGTTGGCGCGAGTTGGCGCAAGTCACGGACGATTTAGACACTAGTGCCGTCGCCGTGACTGACAGGCCATCGTGTGGCAAACTAAACAAGCATGTCGCCGCCGAAGCCTTTGCGCGAGAAGATTTCTCCGAACGAACCGAACGCGATCGATGCCTACGCGATGGATATTGGAGATGCAAGGACTTGCGTCTACATGGATTTCTTCTCAAGTCTCGGATATCAGTCTTAGGCTTTATTGTCCTGAAAAATGGACAAAACCTCAAGGTGATCGTTTCTGGTGACCGACGCAGAGAGTGCTGTTGCTCGTCAGTTGATTTGATTGATTTGACGCACATTTCAATGGGACTTGCCACTGATGACACGATACCCAACACATGGGCTGATGACCGGCTTTCTTTGGAATTTTGATCAAGCCTCGAATGTCAGTTTTGGGCTTGGGATACTGAAAAAGATGGACCGAAATTCGGATGTGCCTGGCCCTGCTGATGGGGTTTGGAACTCGCACAACTGAAGGAACCAGGCAGGCGAGGCACGGAAAGAGCTCAATTCAGCTAAGCGTCTTTCAAAGCCAGTGTTCATGCCAGGATTATTGAAGTGGATACTTGCGATATTTCGAATATCAGGGCAAGTCGCTTTTTTGGCATGAGGGCTCAAGTCACAGAGTCACTAGTAACTCCGTGCTACTGGGGTGGAGTGGCTTTGAATCTTGACTTTGTCACGCATCGACGCTTCCCATGGCTGGAAAAGCCCGCAAGGATGCAGTGCACGGTGCAGTGGCAAGTCGGAATTTGTCTCCCTTCTATGTGCCATCACGGACATGAGTTGCATGACGCAATATAGACTCAGAGGCATCTCATCGTTGCGTTGCGAGTGGAGCGCTTGAAAATCAACTCGAGAAGCTTGCGCGCAAGTGGCCTCGCTCCTTTGTGCCAACACGGACATGAGCTCGCAAGAGACAATCTGATAAAGAATGAATCTATGCGTTGTGCTGTGAATGGAGCGCTTGAAAATCGACTCGAAAACCCTGTTCAGGATACGATGAAGAGATGATGACGTCCGTGCATCTGAAGCCCTGTGTTTTCATCCGAATGGGAGTAGTTTGTTGCGACTTGTCGATGAAAGAACCTCAAGGACGTTGAAGTGCACGGCGTATCCTGGTTTGATTAACGTGGAGAGGGTTGTTCTAGTGTGACAGTGGAAGACCTGCCTACGCACCCGGCTGGCACAGATGGCCAGAGCGAACGCATGAAATCAAAAGGTGGTCAAAAGACATGTTTGTTGTCAACAGATTGGCAACATGGAAATGCGCCTGGGGAGCCAGAAAAGGCGCCAAATGGCATGCTCGACCTAATATCGGAGGAGGCAGGTTTCCTCGCATCATCAATGAGGACAAAGATAAACCGTGGAGAAACTGTCTTTGGACTACGCAGCTCCAGCAGCACCTTATATTACACAGCGCACCGAGCATGGCCCGCATTTACTGACGCACCAAGTTGTTGGGAAGTAATAAATCGACCATACCAAGCTATTTGTACCTCGCGACGATGCCCATCAAGAACAGGAGACGAGGTGGTTTGCAATCCATCCGCGATGCGCAGAGAGAGGTACCAAGAATTCGCAATCAGATGTTAGAACGTTCCTCCAGAAATAGATACACTTCAACTTGGAAAGTGACACATCCCCTCCCAGGCCTGGGGTGATAGTCAGGAAGGGTTTTTGAGTTTCTTCTAGATGCAACCAGACACCAGTCAAAGTTCAATTTTCAGATGTCAACAAGAAAGAATTCCAGTTCCTCTAATTCGACAATCACACACTCCTCAAATCCGTCAAAATCACCTACAACTCTCGAACGCCTACAACTCTCGAACGCAAAACCTCTAACATTCAAGATACCTGGATACAACCATGAGACGTTGACTAGGTTGTTCAAAGCCATAGTTGACGGCAACATTCTTCTCGATGGGCATTTGGCATGAGGTAGTTCGACTAGCCTCGCCTCTGGACTATGTTTGGCCACTGGGCTAAAGAGCCTGATGCTTGTTGGAACCCATGTCGACTGGCCGATGAACAATTAGAGAAGAGTCAAGACCTTCGACATCCGGTAGTTGTAGAAATGAATGGAGGCCATGCCCCCAAATAAATCTCGTTTTTCGTCGGCGACGAATATTCCTGTCAGGAAAAAGCGCCTGTTGGGATATGATGGTGACATGATATTCGACCCAATATACAGATAACAAAGGGATATAAAACCGAAAAGCAAAACGAGAATCCCACCCCTCCACAAATCACAACCTAAAGAAATTTCTTCCGCGGACTAACAAGCCCATAAAACTCCAACGGCTTCAAACTAAACGCCCCATTCGCAGCAAGCACATATTCCTTATCCGCAAATTCAAACTCCACCTCTTTAACAATACTCGCCAGCGTAAGAACCGACCACCGCCACGCCCACATCTTCCCATAACACTCCCGCTTCCCATTTCCAAACCCTTTCTTCGCAGCCGCAGGAAGCGCATCCCACCTCTCACCCAGCACCCGCTCCGGAATAAAACTCTCCGGATCCTCAAATACCTCCGGATCACGATTCACGTTGTGCAGAATGGCAATCATAGCCTGATCGTGCGGGATCTGGTATTTCCCACCAGCCAGCTGAATCGGACTCTTATCCTGCGCGTCGGAGGAGATAGGCTCGATATTGAACCCCGGCGCCGTCGCAGAAAGACGAAGCGACTCCCTGATCACAGCCTCGACGTACTTAAGCCGTCGGAACTGCTCAAGTTGAATTGTAGATCCAGACTCTGTACCAACGACTTCATCAATCTCCGCCCGGGCCTTCGCCAGTGCCTCGGGATTCTTCAGAAGGAAGTACAGAGCATACGCCACGAGATTCGCGGACGTCGCGGCCCCAATGAACATTGTCACGACCTCATCCACAACCCTGGAATGAGAGAGTTTCTCTCCAGAAACCGGGTCCGAATTATGAAGCAATGCATCAAGCAGATCATCCCGTTTCTGCGTCGGATCCTCCTTCCGTGACTTCACAATCCCCTCCGCGTAATCCCGCATTAGTTTAATATCGCTCTCGAAACCGCGCTGGTAAAGTAGCCAATTCACCATCTTCGGCCGTGTAGGCCTCTTCATGGCTTCGAGTGTAATCGCCTCCCATGCCGCAATTAGCGGTGGCGATTCCGAGTCCTCCTCCAGTACTTTGATGCGCTGGTTGTAGAAGCATTGCGCGACGGATGCCATGAGGAGGCGGTCCAGGTCATTTGTGAAAAGAACGTGCTTTTTCGGCGCGGAGGTCCATTTGCGCGTCAGGTCGGAAATTACGTTGCTCATGTCCGTGAAGGTTGTGCTGTTGTCTGCTGTGCTGGCGCTGACGTAGGGCTTCATGATACGGTGGGTTATGCCCCAGATTTGTTCATGGTGGTAGGCTGTGAAGAGGCAGTCGTTTGCGAGGGCGCGCATTTCGACGACGGGGCCGGTTACGCATTTGCGAAAGCGTCGCTCGTCGGTTATTTCGGACAGGAGGGCGACGTTGCTGATGAAGATGAGTTGTTTTCCCAGGATGTTGATTTTGCAGATTGGGCCTGCATTTCCGTGTTAGGTGGTAAGTTTTCTCTTTTTTGATGACGGGGACTGTACCATATTCTTTGGAAATCTTGATGAGCGAGTTCCATGTGTCGTTCGGGTTGATGTCGAAGATATTGCCCAGGAAAGGGACGCCAGGCGGCTGGGGAATTTCAGAAGACATTATACTGTATAAGTGTACTCAATACTTAGGGGTGTATCAAATTATTCAGTGAGTGCGAAAGGTCAATCAAAATATGACAGTCCGCAGCCGCCCCTCTTAAAGCTTCGGCTCTGCAGCTACCTGCTAGTTAGCATTGTCGCATTACACAACAGCTGATCATAAGCTCTGCTGCACGCTAATTGAGCCTAAACGGGAAAAGATGTAACACGAACCCCACCGGGTCGTGCGGGACCTTGAGCATTGCAAAGCGAGGCCGCAGATTGGTGCGTGTTGACATGGAAACTTCAGGCGACAGTTGATCGAAGCCTCATTGGGAGATCGGTGCAGAAGACGGCCAGATCGCGAACGAACCCTCTCCACTAGGACCTCCAGAGCTGGAGCTGATGACGGAAGGGCTCAGCATGCTAATTTATGAGTATGAATATGGTGGAAAACTGTCGTGATATGTCTGGTGTGGAAGTTTTGGGCTACGTCTGTGTCGAGGGCGGCTGGATGTATGAATTATTTAATGTTAGGTGGACTTTTCTGCGTCATTATTTGATCTATTAAGACTTGAGTTGGGAGTGCTCTTGTTGAGAAGAGTGGACGCCACCCGTGGAGAAACCATGCCACTTATAAGGTGGGGATCATAGAGGGGCGTGCCTGGAGACTCTAATCTCCATCAATTTGTTGACACTGCCGGAAACGAGCGCAGTTACCGACTTGAAGGTAGGAGGAAGTAAACATAACACCAGCATCCTAAGGAGCTACGTATAACCGATATCAAGCAGAACAAAATACTCGAATATGACGCCTCACTCTGACGAAATCTCTACGAAATTACACATACATCCACGCGAAAAGAACTGATCACCAGAGCACAACATGAACCCAAAGCCATGGAGCCATCACGAGTAACTGCCCAATATCGACATCATCGTCCCTGGTACTCACCAATCGTCCAAGACTCGGCTATCACAGCTGACCGCAATTTCAAACCGGGCCATGGCTGGGTCTGGTGACTCGTTTCTGGGCACTGGCTAATCACGACCGAGTTCGCTGCATGTTGCCGCCTGAGAGATTAGTTTAGCTAGCCAGCCACCCGAGTTCTGACAAAAATGGGGCTGGTGCCAAATTGTGGGTCGGCGTGGAAAGAACGGGGAGTTGTGGAACGAGGCGGCACTAAAAATGCACTGGGATTGGTATGGCGTAATTGGGAGATCTGCGGAGCGGAATAGAGAGGGATCTTTGTTTCGTGGGGTGAGTCGAGATACTGCGGCCAGTGCCAAGTTTGAGGGGTTAGCCTGGATTGAAAGAGTCAATATTGCTCGGTCCAGATCGCGATCTGGGTGTGCCAGTTCGAATCACAACAGTATCGTAATCCTCGAGTCTCATTGGTGAGGGCGTTCGAGATCACGTTTTCATAGTTGCCTTTCTCTCGAAAAAATGCGAATCTTCTAATGGTCTCAAAGTTTATATTTAATATGATTTCATCTCTTAGCGATGTTGACCCAATTTCAAGATTGGACTCTCTCGCGAGCGAACTACAACCACAGATGAATTGATTACGGCTCGGCATCATCCAAAAGTCATCGAAAACCTGACAAATAAGTTATAAAGAGCTGATTCGCTCTTTCGCTGGTTTCGTTGATACACGTTGCTTCCACCTCTCCTTGAGTTGTTCTAGCGTCCTATATATCCTCATTAGGACCAGTTGAGACCGTTTACTTTTAGCACATTGAAAAATTGAGTTTCATCTGGTTTGAGTGAAGATATTTGGATACTCGAACAGCTTAAGGAGAGCTGGAAGCGACCTGTATCGATGGAACTACTGCAAAAGGGTAATTCATTCGTCTTGATAAATATTGGATGAACAGTATACTTGGGTCGAAACGAATTCCACCAAATATTGAAAAAGGAAGGAAAATAAAATATTAGGGGAAGAAACCCATATATTCAATTACTTGCATAAACTTCACATCAAAGCTGTCGCTGATTCAAATGATCTGTGCTATGTACGTCCCCACATCCACATGCTGGCAACTGTACTCATATAGAAAAACATCAAAAACATCATGGGTAATTTCGGGGGGAATCTCGAATAAATATAGGGTGGGGCATAGATGAAGCGAATGAATATACCGTAGTCAAAAGTAAGTATGCAGCAAACTCCGCCGCTAATGAGAGAAGAGACTCAGCTCGGAAAGCGCACGCAGGAAAAAAAAAAAGGAAGCAATCGCTCAAAATGGAAAATATAGAGACTGACCCGAGCCAGCTCAAATCCACAAATGATCCTAGATATAGCCCAGTCCGCCGAGAATGCTCTTACATTCGGGAACGGGGAGGGCAGAGACGCCTAGGGCACGGACGAGGGCGCCGCCACGAAGACGTTGCAGGCCAATTGCTAGTTTCCACGCTTCCGTATCCTGGAGCACGAAGACGAACTTTTTGCCTTCTTGGTCCCGGATACTGGCGCGGAGCACGTGGAGGCCGCGAAATTCGGCCTGGGGTGGCTGGACGGGGCCGCCGCCGCTTGCGGCTGCGCTGCGGGCGAAGCAGGCGCTGGGTGAGGCCAGGCGGCAGGTGTTCTTGCACACCTTTAACAGGTTGGCTGTGAAGGCGTCGGATTCCTCGTTGGTTGGCATGGAGTGTGCAGATGCACCGCGGCGGAATGAGAATGGATTGCTCGAGCCTGACTTAGCTGGCTGGCTGTGAGCTCCCATTTGAGGACACCAGACTTCAGCCAGTTTCAGGGTCCAAGCTTTAACATCCCATTCTCGTTGTCCGACGCCTCGGAGGTCGTCGTCGACGAAGAGACCCTCTGTTGTCATTCGCAGCACCAGACCGTTCGTCACCATGCCTTGGCCAGAGACTAGCTGCGCAACTGGTGTCTTCATGAATGCATTGTTGAATTGGTATACGCCCTGGATCACGATCTTATCAGGATCCTTGGTGGAGTATGCACTACGGTGGGATGGCGGAGGCGTGGTGCGAGCTGTCGACTGTGAGGGCGCATATGAGGACTCAGAGTAGGCAGAGCCCGAGCCAGAAGCGTTCCCATACGGCCGGCGAGGACGATCATAGGGCCGAAAGGAATACGCATCGTCTTCGACGGTAGTCTTGGCGGTTGGAAAGGGCGCCTGGGGTTTCTTGGGCGAAGGCGTCCTCGGTGCACTAGTAGCGCTGGCCGGACTCGCAGGCGGCTTGTTGCTAGCCTGGCTTTTGGCCTCCTGGGCCTTCTTCTCTGCATATCTCTTTGCAGCTGCCTCTTTGAGGGCTGCGAATTTGGCCATGGCTTCTTTCTGGGCCGCGGCCTTTGCGGCGGCTTCCTTTTCAGCAGCCTCCTTTGCAGCCTTCTCTTTTGCTTCGGCAGCCAGTCGATCGGCCTTTTCTTTCGCCTCGGCGGCCAACCTGTCGGCTTCGGCTTTGGCTTCAGCAGCAGCCTTCTCCTGCTTTGCTCGGGCCTCGGCGGCTTCTTTTTCGAGTCGTTCGCGGGCTTCCTTCTCTGCTTTGTCCCTTGCAGCGGCCATCTCGCGCTCGAGTTGTTCTCGGCGCTCCTTGAGCTCTTTCTCCATTGCTTCGCGTTCACGCCTTCTTTCCTTCTCCTTGGCTTCTGCTTCGCGCTTGCGCTTAAACTCCTCCATCTTTCGGCGCAGCTCTTCCTTGCGCTTGGCCTCTTCGCGCTCACGCTCTCGTTCGGCCTTTTCTTTTGCTCGTTCAGCTTTTTCCTTCTCTTCTCTTTCTCTTTCTTTTTGCCTTTGTCTTTCCTTCTCTTTCGCCTTCTCATCTTCCTTGCCATCGTCCTTTGGCGGTCCATCCGAGCCGTGTTGATTGCCGGCATACTGATTGCCATAGTTCTGGCCACCGCCAAAGTTTCCACTGTGCTGTTGACGATGACCTGAGCTGTTTCCACCAAAGTTGGAGCCGCTATTGCTATGGCCATGACCAGAGGCTCGGCCGTTGGCATTTTGACCGGTGCCTCCAGGGAAACCGCCGCCAAATCGTCCACCACCACTGCCACCACCATTGCCATTGCCATTGCCATTGTTACCCCCATCACCCTTGGAGCTGCTGGACTGGGTCATTCCAAAAGCCCAGCCAGCAACGCCCAGCCCAAGCCCCACTACAGCCATCCCCACGCCGCCGGCGCCATTAGACACAGAAGCCATGTACCATGTCTTCACCATGGGTGCAATGAGGGCCCACACGAAGACGACCAGCAGTGTGCTTGCAACGCCGGCGAGGAAGCTGTTCCGGTGGCATTGTAAGGAGGGAAGGTATAGGAAGCCGCCGCCGGAAGAGTGCGGCGGGACGATGAAAATGTCGTAGTTTCCGGGCGGTAAATCGGACGATTTGCGGTATTCGCCTTCAGTGGTATGAGGGTTCTCGCCATGCGGCGGCGGAGGGGGCGGAGGGCCTTCGTCCATTGTGTTCGCGATCGAGGGTTATATTGATCGATTATGAGATTATGTTTTCGGCGTGCCGAACCGGTCGGTCGAGTCTGTTGTGGATGATTTCCTGACCCAGACCGAGACCAGCTCGAGTCTCTCCTACCGCGACCAGTTGAAATGGTCGAGGCTAGTAGAGCAGATTTCCAGCGCAGTTGGTAGTCGGCCCGCTCATGTTCGTGGAGGTGGAAGAAGTGCACTGAGGCCCTAGGCCACTCAGTGCTTGGGGGAGTCGGGTCAGACGGCAGGGGAGGCCAAAAATGCTCCAATTCACGCGGTGAAGGTCAAGAAAATTGACCCTTGATCTCCGAACAACAACGAAGATAAAAACCGGTGGTCGGATAACAACGAGGGAAGGTTGCTATGGGGGAGTTTGTTTAGGAGAAGTGGGCGCCGCTAACGATCGGCGGCTCCATGCAATGAGGACGTGGTCATCACGCACAGCAAAACACGGCGCGTCCAATCCGAGCCCGAGTCTCGATCGCCCATCGCTTCAAGTCTCTCGGGTATCAGATTGTGCGAAATGCTGGATTCTTCTCGAGCCACGCGCTCGCAAGCCGTGTGGTCAATTGGCGGAGTGGCACAGCATCTAGGGATGTCGCTGGCAATGGCAATCGATTCGATAGTCCTTGCTTCAAGCGAATTATTCTTGGAGAGGTATTCAACATTCAGCAGATATTACGCAGCCTTATTCAGAACTACAGCCTGATTTTTTATTCTCTGGCTTTATTTTCTTTTTTGGATGCTCCATGAAGCATCGGCAGAGTTTCAAAGTTTATGAGAAATGTTTGTTTACATTTTACTGCTTTAGGCAGGTGATGAGATTATGTCAGCGAAAAAATCGCCGGAGTTTTGTGCTTCATGCATTCTACCCGCCAGTTGTTGTTAGTTAACTAGAGTATATCACTTTTGGGATAACTCCTCAAGTTTGCTGAGTTTTTGAAAAGCAAATCGAAGTATTATTGAACCTCTCCAAACGATTATATTGGTTGATTTCTCGGGCTATCCGGTGTTCCTCACGACAACTTCTCCCGACTAGGGGTGAGACGAGAAAACATGGCCAACCCAGGGTGACTTCACTATAATTGCATCGAACAAAAACTCTTTGTGAAATACATACCGAAAATGACTAGTAATGTCGTTAGCTACATGGCTTATTGGTGAGTATATTGAGATTGAATTATCCGCAATGGAGGTTAAGAATGAGCGACGGTGCTCTATATCACCATCGCAAATCTCTGCAACTGGTCTAGAAGCCCGTACCAGTTGAGCCCCAAAGAACGACACTTGAATATGACCTATGACGTAAGGTTGTCCCCAGTCAGGCACTCAGTATGTAGCCAGAAGCTTCTTCGAAGCCACCAACTGGAGGGGCCCTTGTACCCTTTCAGCCAAATTGATCTAGTTCTACTTGCTCTCTGCTTGGGAACAAGCACTCGAACCCGAAGCAAATTAAATTATTTGGACTGGAGAGCATTCAAATGTAGAGGTGACAAGACAGCTGACCATACAGGTGACTCGAGACATGACGAGGTGGATGATCAGAGAGGCAATCCTTGACCAAGCAGAAGGTAAGATGCAGCGTTCAAAATAGCAAGACTATAGCGGTGTTGGCACTTAATGGCTTAATAAGAACTGCTTTGGCTCGTGGGTTATTTGAGTATGTAAGAGATGTCATCGCGGGGGCGTGGCCCGAGGTGAAGATGTGGTTAGAGTAATCCCGGTCAATATGGCAGCGCGACAAACTTAGGATGAAAACTGGAAGTCACTTTCGTCCCAGGAAATATTTCATCTAATAATACCTTTCCATCCATATATAGGATGTAAATGTAAGTACTAAGCAGCGGAAGTCTCTGCCGAGACGCAGCATGCGAAATACACTCAGAAGAATCTGTTGACACCAAAGGAAACCGTCACATAGAAGTGACAAAGATACAAATTCCGGTTACAATGCCCTAGCGTATACTTGATTTAGTGACTATTGCTGTCAGTCCTGCCCAGGTAGAGGCCTGGCTTTGGTCAAGCAGGCCCAGTACGTAGAAGGTATGATGTCTCAGACTCCACATGCTTGTAAGAGCAGAGTGGAGTCGCAATCACGGCTGAATCCCAGACATCCTGTTGAAGCAGTTCGTACAGGTGATTATCCGCGAGTACCTTAAAAACACCAGTGGGCTGGCGCCAGCGGGCTAATGAAGGTAAAGTGAGCTGCGACAGCATTTTTTACGCGAGTGGCCAACCAGAGCCAGCTTGGGATCCGCATTTCCAGGTCCCCTCTTTGGCGACAAGGACCTCGGTCTTGCCCTCGCACAGCTTATACCAGTATAGTGTCAAGAGCGGAGACGAAGGCCGTGTCGACATTGCGGTCAAGCGGTTGGGGAAGATAGTTCGAGAGTAGTGGGTCCGACATTGGAGGTCAACAATGCCCACTCCGGAGCATGTCCGTACGGGTGAGACTGCGAGCAGAAAGAAAGTCCCCATGATGATGCCGTTGACCATCCCTAGCTGGAGAAGTTAGCAGCCACCTGGTTAGGCTGGTGATGTGGTGTGATGGTGGTGATCAATGTAGAGCGGAACTGTCATGTCCCATGATTGGGACATGTGGCGCGGGATTCTGATCAGAGCCTCGAGGTTTTTCGAGGCACTAGGACCATTTAGAGCCAGTCATCGTCCACATGGAGTCATCACCAGCAGCATCAAACGATCGCAAAACCGAGGGGTGGGACTTGGGAGTCGCAGGGCAGGAGGATGGGGGCAGGAGTAAAAGAGAAGAGCCGGCGCATCACCGCGAAGCAACGTGACCCGCAGTCGGTGATTGGATCGCCTTTCCACTCAAGGAATCCCATTCCTGCTTCGCCCTCCGCTACATTTCAATTTCAACATCGGTGGGGGCTCCAGCGACTCGTCTCTTCGCGTCTCTGTGGAAATACAGGGCAGCGCTTCATCTCTCCGCCTCCCCGCCAACTGTCCTCTTGGCCCCATTCTCCGTTCCCCGTTCCTCATTCTCAGGCACCCATCCTCTCTCCTTCCACTCTTATGCCGCGTCGATAGCTCGCCGAACCTCCGATCCAACTCCCTGCCCGTTCAGGGCGTTCCGTCCATAATGTCCTCCTTCCAATCTCCTCCCCAGTCCTACCAGGGCCACTCCGCGTCGCGCCAATTCCCCGCGTACAATCCCGTTGCCGCCGTGACTGCGCCCGCGGGGACCTTCCTCCCGGGGACCAAGGTCCAGGTGGGCAGTCACCGCGTGGTGGTGGAGAAATATTTGTCTGAGGGTGGGTTTGCCCATGTCTACGTCGTGCGGTTGCCCAAGCCCGTCAATGGCACGGAGACCGCGGTGCTGAAGCGGGTGGCTGTCCCCGATAAGTCGGCGCTGGCGAACATGCGCACCGAGGTGGAAACGATGAAGAAACTCAAGGGACACCGCCATATTGTCAAATATATCGATTCACATGCTTCCCAGTTGCATGGGGGCGGGTACGAGGTCTTTCTCCTTATGGAATACTGCGGGGGCGGCGGTCTGATCGACTTCATGAACACCCGGCTGCAGAACCGGCTGACCGAGCCGGAGATCATCAAGATCTTCTCAGACTGTGCCGAGGGTGTCGCTTGTATGCACTATCTGAAACCGCCTCTGCTACACCGCGACTTGAAGGTGGAGAACGTTCTCATCTCCGGCAAGGGAAGCTCGGCCGTCTACAAGCTATGCGATTTTGGATCCTCTGCCCCTCCTCGCCCGGCCGCCACAACCGCTGCCGAAGGCCGACTGATTGAGGATGATGTGCAGCGGCACACGACTTTACAATACCGCAGTCCGGAGATGATTGATGTATATCGGAAGCAGCCGATTGATGAGAAGAGTGATATCTGGGCCCTTGGTGTGCTCTTGTACAAACTATGTTACTATACAACCCCTTTTGAGGAAGTTGGTCAGATGGCTATCCTCAACGCCACTTTCAAATATCCTTCATACCCGCGATTTTCGGACCGGTTAAAGATGCTGATTGGTGAGTTTGAGCTCTGACAGAGAAAGGCAATGTTTTCTGATGATTATAGCGTCGATGTTGCGAGAGAACCCGCAGAAGCGTCCCAATATCTATGAGGTGGTGAAAGAGGTGTGCCATATGCAGGGCAAAGAAGTTCCGATTCGCGATGTGAGTTTTTCTCCTCTTGCGAAGAGGCAAATCCTAATGCGAGACAGATTTACTCAAACCGAACGGTCTCCGAAACACGGAAATACCAGGAATTGCCTCCGACACCAACAGAAGCTCCCCCGGTGGGAGCAGTGTACTCGCCTCCGGTTCAGGAGACCAAGGTGATTCCTGATATTGCGCCAATGCGCAGAGGCCGACCCGGAAAGCCCCAATCATCACATAGCTCTGCCAAACCCAGTCCTTCTCCGTATCGCGGCAGCTCCAAGGAATCCAACAATGATCCCTTTGCCGCATTGGATGGAGGCGCCGCTGCCCGAAGCAGGAAGGCCGATGAACTTTCGAATCGATTCCCTACCTTGGATCAATTTGATATCCTCCATGAGAAGGGTGATAAGTTCGATTTCGAGCCGACAGTCAAAGAGAAGTCGGATGATGACGACCTGTCACAGCGTCTCACCAATGCTTTGGCCGATCAGGCTTTCGCTCGACAAACATCACCCGAGCGTCCGCAGCGACAGGCCCCGTCGTCTAACCGCAACTCGCAAGCATCGCCTGTGCGCCAGCCCCAGGAAGTGCCGAGACAAACTGCTCCGCTTTATCAACCCACTCCTCAGCGACCCGCGATGGTGTCGACCGGCACCATGACCTCCCCCGCGCAAACACCGCGTCTGCAAGAACCAAAGCTGTCCAGCCGGCCGATCTATCGATTCCCGCCTTCCGACCAAGAGCATTCTGCCAGCCAGCCCTGGACTCAAGACGAACAGAAGGCGAAGGCGCCATCTCCCCCATCGTCAGGATTGCGGCCTGAGGCAAGTCCGCGGCTGTCCTCTGATCGGGTCGCCAACCTCTCCAATTCTGCGCGCCCCTCGATGGAGACCCTGCGACGACCATCTGCTCTGGATGCGAAAGACCCTGTGGGCCGCTCCAAGTCTTCTACTGCCAAGGCTCGCCCCGTATCGGTGCAGGCAGGATACATGCCACGAGACGCAGGAAGATCGCGGTCCTCACTGGACCTCTCGCAGTATGAAGGCGGTGCTCCGCTCCGCCCAGTCCGCACAGAGCAGGATCGTGGTGAATATGACCGATCTATCATATCTTCAGATATGGACTACCTCCGAGCCAAGGAGGAAGAAGAGAGCAACCGCAAGCGCGAGAAACGCTCTAGCGGCGGAGCGAAACACAGCAAGCGCGGCAGTTTGTCTTCACTTTCGCTATCTGGTAGCAAGAAATTAGTGGCAGGTCGCTTTGGAGATGCATTCCGCCGGTTCGAGAGCAGCAACAACCAGGACAAGCCCGGGACTCCCTCAGCCGAGGAAGCTCCGCAGCAAAGCCTGATGAGCGATACCGAAGCAACCAACGACAACGACGATATGTCGCCCTACGACGAGGTCGTCCTGGACGACTTGGACCGAGACGATATTTCCCCCGAGATGCGCCGCGAGCTGGAGCGTCGCCGTCTCTCCCAGGAGGAGAAGCGCGTTGCGAACGCCGCGGCCGAGTACCGGCGCCGGGTCGCCGAGGGCGATGGCAGCAAAGCCGGTGCGGACGTGCACCGATCTCGCGCCATTCAGAACCGTGTACAGACACTCCTCGGCGAGTCGAACAAGCCCGTCGCTGCGCCGAAGACGGCTTCGGGGTATGGGAAGTACACTGAATCCCCTGGTTTGCCGGCAAACCAGGGCGATATGCCGACAGCCGCCAGTATTCCAACATCGCGGACCCCCGGTCCTGTCTACGGCACCCGGGAAGGCGGCGTGTCCGTTCCAGACCGTTATGAGGGCGCTAGTGCGCCAGCCGGACTCCCTCGAACTGTCACCTCCTATTCGACAGAATACTCTGCTGGCCCGCGTCCGGCAGCGCGCCCCGCTGCGCCGCCCAAACCGAAGAATCTACGTGTAGGCGCTCAGGATACTTCCAGACCTGGCACTAGTACGAGCGCCAATGATCAGAGCCCGTCTTTCCAGGCGACGCCGGCTAGTCCGGGTGAGGACTGGGAGACGAATTTTAGTCGGCGATTCCCCAGTCTTTCGGGGATCGAGATGGAGACGGAGATTGAGATTCCGAAGTTTCCCAAGCTGAGGACGCGGGAGGTGTAGACCCAGCCTATCGCTTATTTTCGAGTTGTATGCTGGGCGTGTCGGATGTTCAATTTGGTGTAATGTTGCTGTGATATTAGCGTGTTTCACCTGGGGTGACTGTACTTGACTTGATTGAGGTGTGCATATACATAGACCGTGACATAAGACGAGGATTTGACCTCTCATTCATTTATTACCTCACGGTGTAGCCATCCATTATCCCTCTCAAATGACACCTAGATATTACACGTCAGATTGTGCCTTAAGTGTAGTACAGTACTCTCATGTAAGGTGCAGCTTTGTCCGATTCACTCCACCCACACCGCCTTCCCCACCTCGAAGAACCTCATCATCGCGGCGTGCCTAAAACAGACAGCAGCAAAACCATGGCCCCCGTCCAGCTAAACCAGGTCGATGGTACGTGATACGCTCTCACCGCGACAATACCCGCATACAGAACTAACCGCGCGTAGACGACCTCAAAGACGTCATCCAGCACCTCTTCGAAATCCAATCCGCCGTCCACGGCTACCTAGGCCAAGAAACACAACAAGAGCTCGTACGAAAAATGTCCGTCCCCTCTTCACAGAGTCAATCTCAATCGAACCGAACCAAGCCAGCTAATGCGCAACAGCAAAAACCTAACCCTATCCCTAAAAACCCTCTCAACCGACACACACCTAACCCCATCGCAACTCGAACAAGCTCAAACCTCCGAAAACTCCCAAAAGGAAGACCCGGCAAACCCCTCGCTGGCAAGTATCCAGCTACCTCCGGAGATCATTGACTACGTCGACTCCGCGCGCAACCCCGATATCTACACGCGTGAGTTTGTCGAGCTGGTTCAGCGCGGGAATCAGGATCTCAAGGGGAAGCAGGAGGCTTTCGCCGGGTTCCGGGATGTGCTGGCAAGGGAAATGCGCTCTGCGCTGCCCGAATGTCGGAAAGAGGTTGATCGGGTGCTTGAGACTACCGGTGGGGAGGCGGGAAACCGGGCTTGAGAGTAGATGTGAGACATTCTTTTGAAAGCGGATACGACTTGAGGAACTTGAAGTTTTGGGTCTGGTTGTGGTGATTTGACTCGATTGCCCTGCGATCTGCAAGTCCACGCCTCGTGGAAGGTTCTACGGACGCCTGGTACGAGATGGATTCAGCCTCATGGGCGTGGGCAGCCAAGAAGGCCTGGCGGGCAGAGCGGGCGTTGACTTCATTATGATGCTGTTGCTTGCCTTGTCGTGGGATAGTTCCCGTTGGTGGATATGCGATGGGGGCGAAGTGGAATACGACGTGCCCGGCCATGTCAACTCTGACCCTAGTATAGTACTCTACTGTAGGGTCCGGTTCAAGGGGCGCGAGCGCCAAGGCTGGGGTCAGAGGGACCTGCATCGGGGCTTTACGGAGTTCTGGTTTGATTTAGCGAGGCGTTGGGGCGTTAGTGATCTTAGTGAATACTAGTACTCTACCTATACAGCAGAGTTGGCGGTCCTTTAGTGCTCCGTATGGTAGTCAGAGTCCGGTCCCACACTCTCCCACATCTGTCGTAGGTACCGACCGACTCGACGGCGCTTGCAGCTTGCATAAATGATCTCATGCCGTGTCCTTGGTACCCAGTCGCACTTGTACCGCCCTGCCGGATGCAAAATTACCTGTCACCTGCCAGTACTTTTCCGATTTGCGGTGAACAAAGTCGACTCGTTGGACCTGTCCATAGAACAGGGTAGGTGACTCGACCAGCGCGTTTCAGACGGGCACACAGGATCGATTGCCGTGACCGTGCCAGGCCCTCCACCTGCCAGAGTCACTTACCTGAGGGTGGATGTATTCGTACTCCGTACCTCCACTCTCAGTTTTACTCGTACTAGTACTGTAGGTACGAGAAGAGCCTCCGATCCATGATAGCACGAGCGCGTCGTCGAGATGCCGAGGTGGGGCGCAGCGGGTGGGACAACCCCGGTTTCCCCAGAGCATCCCCGGGACCTCAACTCCTGTCTCTCGAGCCTAGTGCAGGAGTACCACTGGCAGTTTGGGGTGGGATACTTGGGGGTACCTAGGGTAGAAGTACTCGATCAAATACTGTTCAGCCTGGAAAAAGAACGGGTGAGGCGTCCCACCGCCGTCTGGGGTTGCTGAATAACTGGCTCGGCCCACCCGCAACCTTCGCAGGTAAACATTCCGGAGTATACAAGACAGCACTCTATACTATGTAGGATTTGAAGCTCTGGCCAAAACTCAATAGATATATCATTTTCATTTCTTGTATCTTTGTAGGTGTCAACGGCACTCGCCCACCGCAGTATCCATCGCACGGCTCAGGAATAGCCACCAATGGCAGCCCTGCCTCGTGCAGGGATCTCATCCTGCGCCCTCTTCCTGCTCCCCCCGATCCACTTGTCCTGCTAGGCCTGCTGCTCCTGTCGTAGCCCCGGGCGTTTTCCGATCGTGACTCGCTTGCTGGGTCTGACTGCCCGGGGTAAGCCACTTCATGATCCGCCCCCCACAAAGGCCCCCGAGTCCAAGCCCCCAAGCCCCCAACCGCCCGCCCGCCCCATATGAATCCCAATCGCTCATCTGATGCCTCTTTCTTCTTTCTCCACCCAACCATGCCCTGTCCTCCTTGACAACCATCATGGCCAACATCACCGCCGCCGGCGATGGCATCACCGGCGGCTACACCGGGTCCTCCCTCGGTATGCAGATCACCATCGCGACCTTGGCCGGCATCACTTGGTATAACGCATTTGAGCTGGTCATTCTCATCTTCGTCACCTTTGCCCAGTACCGTGGTCTCTACTTCTGGAGCTTGTTTGTGTCCTCAGCTGTCGGCCTCATTCCGTATTCGCTGGGTTTTCTCATGAAATTCTTCAACCTCACCTCGGCCACTTGGCTGTCCGTCACCTTTCTCACCATCGGCTGGTGGAGCATGGTCACCGGACAGTCGATCGTCCTCTACTCACGTCTGCATCTGGTCCTCGCCAATCAGCGCATTCTCCGACGTGTCCTAATCATGATCCTCGTCGACGCCGTCTGCCTCCACCTCCCAACAACCGTCCTCACCTACGGCAGCAACCTAGCCAAAGGCGACTCGCGCCACGCCATAATCAACGGATACAACGTAATGGAAAAGATCCAGATGACAGGCTTCTGTCTGCAAGAATTCATCATCTCAGGCCTATACATCTGGGAGACCGTCCGAACGATCCGCCTCGACATGGATCGAACAAAGCGCAAAATCCAATACCAGCTCATCATCATCAACCTGCTCATCATCATCATGGACCTGGGCCTGCTGGTTGCGGAATACAGAGACTACTACATCATGGAAACAATGCTCAAAGGCGCGGTTTACAGCATCAAGCTGAAGCTCGAGTTCGCGGTCTTGGGTAAACTAATCCACCTCGTCCACAACCACGTCTGGAAACCCGAGTCTTTCTCCGGTCCCCGCGATCTCCCCGATTTTGTCGATGCTACCCGCGTCACGTCGGACCTTACGCACGCACCCACGGCGCAAACGCACACCATCACGCGCGGCCCGTCTTGGATGGACCAGGATGATATCTCTATTGCTATGTTCGAACATTCGCCACCCGAGGGTCCACACAGGACCTCGATTTCGAACTCGTGGAGCTCGGAAACGCATATCGCGCATCACGGCGACCATATGACCATCGGCTTTTCCAATCCTTGGTGTCAGTATCAGCGGAAACCGGCTAGGTTATCTGAGAAACCGGGCTGAATCCCCCTTTTGCCTTACCTATACCTATACCCATACCCCTAAGGGCCAACCTACCGCCATACCTGTATTTCTCTCATTACTCCTTGACGAACTCACGGCTTACGAGATACGCACTTGTGATACTACCCTATCATCCGACAGAGCTGAGCGGTGCGAACAAGACTGAACCGAAGGCAAGGCAATCTGTTCGCGATACCAAGATTTCCACGAAATCACTCGCTGCTGATGTCCAGGCTCACGCCCGGCCCTCTGATTCCAACCTCGTCGCGAGATCATTTCTCCGCATGGTGGAATCTGGATGCACCCATGTCTATTTTGTATATAGAATATTCGGTAGTCTACGAACTAAATATGATTTGATATGACCATTGTTTCAAATGCATCGATAGGTGAGGTAACTCTCGAGCTGAAACCTCTTAGTGAGCTCTTTGTTTCTTTGAGAGTCCTTGTTCGGGCATGGACCGCTTGGTGGCATGAGGCTCAACCGCGGTAAACGCAAGGGGTCAAGCTGGGATTAGCCTGATAGAGCTATTCGGTTATAGCAACATTCTCATAGTACGCAGTGTGCTGTGAGTAATACTTAACGATAAGTACCGTCCAACCCAAAGTCGAACGAGGAACCTTTAGCATAATGATACACCCCCATAAGATTACCACAATCCAACCCATGCCACGATCTTGGCATCACCCGCGTCATCCCAACTTAAAACCATCCAACCTTCATCCAACGCATACAAAGTACACCCTCAGTATACTAAACACAATGACAACCCCCCAAAAACCCCAGCTCTCCTAAGCACATCAATGCTAGCCCTAGGCCTCTACCGCCGGTATGATTTCTGGTTGATGCGGGGACTGTTTGGTTTTGCGGAGGGTGGTTTGATAGTTGGAGGGGAAGTGAATTGGGAATGTGCTTGGTGGGGTTTGGGCTTTGGTTACTGCATTTACCGGGGTGGGTTTTGATGGTGCTATATTAAGGTAGGACTGAGTTTATGCTGGTTGTTGGTGGTTCGATATAAATAGTTTTTTTGCAGTGTGAAATCAATATTGCTGTGCAGTTTAGCTAGTGCCGCAGTATATCCCAAGACTCTTAAGAATGTATCTATCAGTATTTATTGACCCCACCCAACCCTTCCGAGCAATCCCGAGATACTGTTACATGCATAGTGGATGGTAGGTAGGGGCAGGGTTGCAATACTACGAATTGCCGAGCCGCTGTCGGTATTACACCGGATATCTGTGAAGATCCGTCATATATTTTTCTCAAAAAGATAGCTTTCATTTACTTCCGCGTAGATTTGTGCGCATATCTATGGCGTCGGAGAGTCTGTCGGCCTCATTTCGAGGGATCTAGATTGGAGGAACTTTACCTAACTCTGTGGATTAACTCGACATGTTGGGACTTCTGAAATGGCTCTACAAGAACCCTGTGATATGCAGTTGTAAGAGATTGTTGATAACAAGCATGTAGATGCACTGGTTAGTTGGACGGCCTGTTCTACCAGACATCGCAGAAGCGTTGCTCAAATCAGGTTACACAATCCACTTTTACAAGTACCGCAAATGCTACACAATTGCTACTAATACCCTCAGAAATACTTATCTGGGTACAGCAGGTATCGATGTCAACGGAGAAATATCGGGTCTGACAAAGTTTGGGGTTGCGTGACTCCACAACCCCGTGGGGAGACGACCCACTTTTCGCCAATTCACACTTCTTCAGGAAGGTCCCTAGCAGTGCGACATTGCTATATATTCTCTATATATATTCCTGGAATATCCAGACACTGGGCCATCGCAGTCAGCTCAATCACACCATGAAGCTCTTCCAGTTGTGTCTGCTGGGCGTCCTGGGGACAGCCGCGCGGGCGGCGGGAAGTGGTGATGCAGTAAGTGGCGGTTCTACCCATCAACTTCACCTACTAGCAGGGTCCTAACAACACGCACGCAAAGTCCACCCACGCACATGTGGAGCCAGGATGCTCAAATCCCCCATCAAGACTCGCACTCAGCGACCCGCCTTATGAAAATTACTTCTATTCCGACTGCAACGTAGCCGCCCAGGCTGTCGTGACGAGTCCCCTTCCAGATAGCAATCTTTCTGACAAACTGAGAAGGTGGTCAAATACCACTAGGACCCTTCGGGATTGGCTTATTCATCGTTCACCCAATTTCCACCTAGTATGGTGTCATAACACGCCATAGTTCAACTATAAAGACCCCTGAGATCGCTCAACCGATCGGGGGACCTACAATCAATCATCTTATTCTGTTTGGACATCTTCAGTACTAGCCAGTACATCGATTCCTCATCCTGACAGTTATGAGCCCGGACTGCCTGACTGTATGAGAGAGATATATCACCTACCTGCTCTGTATCTCGCAGTCAACGAATCCCCGAAGCACCTAACACGGTCGGATACCCCTGAACGCTTAGCCACCCCTTGTGAGCTCTTACGTTCAGCACACAGCGAGATCCGCACCGACAAACATCCTTCGGAAACGTTATATGAGGAGAATTCGAGTGTCTGAGCTATATCTTGTGCGAAGATGTCTGATATCGCGAGGGAAGATCTGATGCAGGTCCCGCTTGACCAAAAGCTTCAGTCGGAAGCGCAGTGGAGGGTCTGGATAGGCCATATCAAGTCAGCGGCTGTTGCAGAAGATGTATGGGATTACCTTGATCCTGAGAAGACGGACGAGGAGGTCCTACAAGTGCCCGAGGCTCAGGAAGAGCCCTCACTACCCCGGGATAACCGCCAACGAGAGAGAGATATTATGGAGCTAGATGATGCTGAGCTGAAGAGATACACGTTCGCTGTTCAAGCGTACGATCGTCGTAATCAGCGCCGGCAGAGGTTGTTAAAGACTATGTCACGATTGAATGGCCTTATCACCCGCTCGCTAGCCACAGAACATCACTATCTCATTGTGGGAGAGGACTCACCGCGGAAGAAGCTACTGAAGCTATCTGAAACGTTCAAACCAAAACCTCAGAATCGACAGCAACAACTTCGCCGTGCTTGGAGAGAGATGATCAAACAAAAGCCTTCAGGTGATACAAACCACTGGTTAACTCAGTGGGTTAGCCTATTCGAAGAGGGCAAGATCGCGGGCATACCTGACTGCTCACTTGGAGATCACTTCGCGATACGAGACTTTCTTGACGCTATACAACCAATTGATGATGGCTGGTGCATAACCTGGCGCGAAAAGCTTGCAGATAAGGATAAATCTGTCACATTTGATGAAGTTATAGCTAGCTATCGCAGCCGCCGTGGAGATCTTACAGTCTCTGGAGGACGGAAGCAGCCCAAGATAGCTCTAGCTTCACTGAATGGTGAACCTGAGGCTAAGCCTGCAGAAAAGGCCTATCGCAAGAAATGTCCGTGTGGTAACGCACATCCTCAGCATCACTACTCAAAATGCTTCTATCTTGACGAATCACTTCGACCAGATGGATGGAAGCCAAGAGAGGGAACTGTTCAACGCATTCCTGAATACATAAAGCAGATGAGTCCTCAAGATCAGGAGAAAATCGCCAAAATACAGCAGAAAAACGCTAAATCAGCTCACCTTGCTGGTTCGGCTCAGCCAGAGAATCCGTCCTTAGCGTTCTTCGCTAATGATACTCGAGCTATCGCAGCGTCAGCAGTGGACGATGAGCTTCTCAAAGACAGCTGGATTCTTGATACCGGAGCCACCTGTCATATCTGCAACGACCGCCGACAGTTCTTGACCTATACGCCGCGAAATAGCACCGTTAAAACCGGTCAAACAGTGACGCCGATGATAGGCTATGGGCAGGTCAGGATCACTGGGAGACACCCTCGTACAGGCGCTACAGTGCCTATTACCCTGGATAACGTGTGGTACTCGCCTGGCTTCCACACAAGCTTGATCTCACTCTCTGTGATCGAAGACAAAGGATTCTGCTTCAAATCTGCTGAAAGAGCGATCTTTAAAGGCGAAGAGGCTGTTCTTGAGATAGGGAGATATCATGGTCTCTACACAGTCATATATGATCCGAATCACCGAGCAGCATTTTCGGTACGGCATTCGGAGAAGCCCCATCTCTCAGTAGCCTCAGCGCGGCGCTGGCATCGTCGGTTAGGCCACGCCTTTGACCAGAAGATTGAAAAGCTACCAGAGATGGTTGATGGAGTCAAAATCGATGGGATCTGCGAAGATAACCGTCATGACAACCCTGAGAGATGTGAAGTCTGTCAGCTAACCAAGGCCAAACGTCAGATCTCTCGCAGGACTACTGGAACACCGTACGGCAAGTATGGGCGTATCCACTTTGATCTTGTCCAGATCGACCCAGGTTATAATGGAGATCGCTGGATGACGCACTTCTACCTCGAGGGCGTACGCCTCCATGCAGCCTATACTCATGAGAAGAAGAACGGCTGTCAAGACGCGGTTAGTCAATTTGTGGCCCTAGCCAAGAAGCAGTGGAATCTTCCGATCCATGCCTTTCGATACGATAACGAACGCTCTGCGGGTCGTACAGTAGAGGATTTCCTGTCAAATGAAGGCTTTATCATTGAACACAGTGTCGTGGGTACCCCGGAACAGAATGGCTTCGCGGAGCGATCTGGGGGGTGGTAATCACCATGGCTCGTGCTCTTATATCCGATGCAGGCCTTCCGAAGAATCTATGGCCAGAAGCTGTTAGAGCCGCGATATGGATCATCAACAGATCGCCCACGAAGTTGCCAGACGGCCGGTGGATAGTCCCTTACCAAGAGGCATTCCTTAATCAGCCACAACAACGTGTTAACCTCGCGAATCTGAGGATTTTCGGCTGCCGAGCATATGTGAGGAAGCAAGTTATTCCGAACGCAGCAAAGATGGAACCACGCGCCGAAATAGGCTATCTCGTTGGCTATGAAGCCTCGAATATCTGGAGGGTGTGGTTTCCACGCAGAGGAGCCGTACGATCAGTGCGAGATGTTGTTTTTGATGAGAATGTGTTCTTTAACACTCAAGAGCTAGAAAAGGAGCCTGTCAGCGATATCTTGGAATCCATGCCATTCGTTATCGACGACAACGAGGATTCTGACCAGGTTATTTCTGGACCAAGTCTGGATATACCTCAGCCAGAGAAATCAGCCACTCCAAAGCTAGTGGAGCCTCAACAGATGATATCACCGTCACCCACGCCATCCATTCAGCCTATACAGGCCTCGATGCCTCGCATACCACCAGAATCAATCCCAGGTGCCTTTCCGGAACCACCAACTCGTGATTCTCAAGATCAACTCACTGAACAACTTCAGAGAGAGCTCTCAGCCGCTACACCTACACAAGGGACTCGCATTGCGCCTAGAGACATCGTGGGAGATATCTCGACTCGGAACATTCTGTCAGGCTCACGTAAACGAACATCAAGAGATATCAGCAATTTAGCCTTCTCGGCAGACGAGGATGCTGAAGAGGGTATACTCGCAGCCTTTGCAACTGGCCTCAACGGATCTCACTCACACACGAGACCTCACCGTGATGATCTTCCCCCTGAACCCCGGAACTGGCGAGAGATGATAAATCACCCGTTCAACGAAGGTTTCCTAGCAGCCGCCGGCCTTGAGGTAAAAACTATCGAACGAAAAGGCACCTTTGATGTCATACAGCGTCCAAATGACCGCAGCGTGCAGGTGCTTCCGTTGAAATGGGTATTCAACTATAAATTCGATAGCGATGGATATCTCGCGAAGCTGAAGGCGAGAATCTGTGTGCGAGGAGATCTCCAGAAGCTCTCTACAGAAGAGAAATATTCAGCTACCCTCGCTTCCCGTACGGCCCGCACCGTTCTTGCCCTAGTCGCTGCATTTGACCTTGAAACACGCCAATTTGATGCCGTCAACGCCTTTCTCAATAGCTCACTGGATGACACAGTGATAACCGAGATGCCAGAGGGATTCAGACAGTCTGGACATTGCTGGAAGCTCTTAAGAGCTCTCTACGGCTTACGGAAATCTCCGAGGCTCTGGCAGCGCGAGGCCTCAAAGGTCTTGACTCAGCTAGGTCTCACTGTCGTTCAAGAAGACCTTTGTCTCTTCGCATCGGACGGCATTATCATATTCTTCTATGTGGATGATATAATCATTGTCAATCACCCATCTCAGCGCCAGCGTGCGGCAGACATTAGAGAAAAACTCAATGTAACATGGGAATTGAGAGACATAGGCGAAGCTGAGTGGTTCCTAGGGATTCGTATCGTCCGTGACAGACAACAGATGGCCCTCTGGCTCTGTCAGGACTCATACATCTCCTCTATGGCCAGCAGATATCACCTTACCACATATCGCCGCTTCGATACACCCTTACCACCAGCTACATTGAAGCCGTACGCTGGGCAGGCCACGAAGGAACAGATTCATGAGTACCAGGAAAAGGTAGGCTCCACTCAGTATGCCACTACCATCACACGGCCAGATGCAGCCAAAGCAACTTCCGCGTTAGCTCAATTCCTCACGAACCCGGGACCGGAGCATCTCGAAGCGATCAACCGTGTGATATCCTACCTATACCACACCCGTTTTCTTGCCCTTACCTACCGGCCACGCCGATCTGAGGACAACGAAGCCGTCACTCTCTTTAGTGATGCCTCGTTCGCTGATAATCCTGACCGGAAGAGCTCGGAGGGATACATATGCATCATTTTCGGAGGACCAGTTGACTGGAGAGCTAGCAAACAGCGTACAGTGACTACCAGTACTACCGAAGCGGAGCTACTGGCGATCTCTGAGACTGCAAGGAATATTAGCATGTGGAAACGTCTCTTTGAATCTATTCGCTTTGATCCAAAGCACGAGCTCGCTATCAGATGTGATAACCAGCAGACGATCCGGCTTCTCACCAAGGAAGCTCCTCAGCTGCGCACGAAGCTACGTCACGTTGATGTACACAACCACTGGCTCCGTCAGGAGGTCCAGGCAGGCAGAATTCTCATCAGATGGAGCGAAACAAAGGACATGGCTGCGGATGGGCTCACCAAGCTACTGCCGCGTCAAAAGCACGCAGAATTCGTTCAATTGATGGGCATGGAGGATATCGGAAACCTGCTCGATTAGCAGAGGATTTTTGGAGATTGTGCGAACGCTGAGGGGGTGTGACAAACTGAGAAGGTGGTCAAATACCACTAGGACCCTTCGGGATTGGCTTATTCATCGTTCACCCAATTTCCACCTAGTATGGTGTCATAACACGCCATAGTTCAACTATAAAGACCCCTGAGATCGCTCAACCGATCGGGGGACCTACAATCAATCATCTTATTCTGTTTGGACATCTTCAGTACTAGCCAGTACATCGATTCCTCATCCTGACACTTTCTATCATCGGTCCGCGACTGATCATAGCCTGGCCGGCCGGTAACAGTGGTGCCTGTGCCTTTTTTGCTCCGCAGAATGGCGAGAATGGCACGCTCTCTGTCCAACTTGTCAATTCGACTAATTCCGACCACCCCCTCTTGCCGGTCTACAACGCAGCAGCCGATGGCCCGCCCAGTGTCGGGGTCCAGGGAATCCTGCGCTTCAACTCGTCTGCAACACTAACAGTCCCTATTTTGGGGAGTATCCGGACTATTCGCGATTTTACCGAAGGACCATCTCTCCTCTACCCTGAGATTCAAGACGCAGTGGCTTTCTCAGAGGGCTCCGGCAGCGTGGGACTTCGTCGGACCTGGCTAGATAATACCACCATGACAAGCCTCTCCTTCCGTCCGGCGGACAACACCACCACGAACAGCGTCAAGCTGGACAATCGCACCGTCACCTTCGAAAAAGGAGAATACCTCTTCTCCGCAACGATGAACTACCCCCAGCTCTCACCACTGAAACCAGAAGCCGTCCTCAACAATGCATCGGGGAATCTGACCTCGTTCATGTCAGACCAAACGGCGGCTCTCTCGTTCTTGTCGTATTCGGAGAAAGTCCTTGCTGGGGCGTGGCGGTTTTTGACGTATTTTGGTCGCGACTCGATGATAGCGACGCTGCTTTTGGAGCCCGTTTTGAATTCGGGGAATGGGAGTGCGATTGAGGCGGTTATTGGGGCTGTTTTGGAGAGAGTCAATCGGACTGATGGGAGTGTTTGTCATGAGGAGACTATTGGGTGGGTATTTTCTCTTTTCTTGTCAGAAAGAAAGGGTTGTAGGAGTAAGTGCTGACTTTCAGGTTTAGGGATTATGCTACTTGGACGAACTTGCAGGAAAATATCACAAGCAATGCTATGGGGTGTGATTACCATATGGTGAGTACTGCTAGTATATCTAGAGCGAGCGCTGGTGGAATACTGACTTTTCTTCAGATTGATACGGATTACTTCCTACCCGTTTTGATGCAGCGGTACTTTATCGAGAACCCAGTGGGCCAAAAGAGAGCTACTGCATTCTTCAAGTATGTACTCTTTTCTGTCCATCTGAAAGCATCGTATCTAATTTGCAACAGTACCACTGCAGGCTCCATCAACCCAGCAAACAAAAACCTAACATGGGGAGACCTAGCCCTCATCAGCGCAGAACGAGTCCTACGTCTAACCACTCCATTCACCCACAACCAGACCAAAGACAACCTCATTCATCTCAAGGAAGGCCAGGTAACCGGCCAGTGGAGAGACAGCACATACGGTACGTCTACCCTCCACCACCACACGAACACCACTAAACCACACAGGCCTGGGCGGCGGCCGCATCCCCTACGACGTAAACACAGCCCTGGTCCCGGCAGCCCTACGATCAATAGCATCCCTCAGCAAAACCGGCACCCTTCCCAAAACCTGGCGCAATAGCACAACACGAGCCGCACAAATTTGGGAAGACAAAACACTCCCCTTCTTCAGCATAACCCTCCCCAAATCACAAGCCCAATCCCTCGTCACATCCTACGCGCGCCAAAACTTCCCAGGGCCCGACCAGTCCTCCTCAATCGACACCGACGTCACCTTCCATGCCGTCGCTCTAGACGGAAATAACAACCTCTCCAAGGTGGCGGTTATGAACACGGATGACTGTTTCCGCCACTTCTTGCTAAACACCACGAACGACGCCCAGCTTACGCCGTTCATTAATTCCTCTGCGACTAATATCCGTCGTACTTTCCCAGCGGGACTTATGACTGGTGCCGGGATGGTGGTTGCTAATCCGGCTTTTGGCGAGGACGATGTTTATGCACGGAATTTTACGACGGGTGCGTATCATGGGACGGTTGTTTGGTCGTGGCAGCTTGCGATGATGGCAAAAGGACTGGAGAATCAGCTGGGGCGATGCGAGGTTACGGCTAATTTCTCGTTGGCTACTGCCTCGGAGGGTCTTAAGAGGGGTTTTGGGTCGGGGGATGTGGTACCGCGCACACCGGAATTTTGCACGGATGAGTTTGTGTATAAGAATGTTCGGGCGGCGTATAATGCGCTCTGGGACTCGATTGAAAAGAACCAGGACCAGCTCTCCGGTGAGGTTTGGTCGTGGATTTACCGTGATGATGAGTTCCAGGTTACGCCTTTAGGTGTGTTACCTGCGCCGCCTGGTGTTGGGGGTCAGACTGGTGAGTTCTCTTCTAAAGGGGGTGCTTGCGGGAGTAGTGTTGGGTCTAACTTTTCTTTAGAGTCGAATATCCGGCAGTTGTGGTCTCTTACTTTTCTCGCTGTTAGCAGGAATGAGAACTTTAAATAGTTACAATTTCCGACATTTACGAACGGGGTTTTCATGGAATTTGAAATGTTGAAGTGTACAAGTTTGCAGAACTATTCGGAAACGAGTATCTACATCTTTCACACAATCTATTTGGGCAATATTCTAGTATGGATACATTCATCCTGGAATCATCTACAATTCAACTTGAAAATGTGCAAACTAGTACTGTAATCACCCGCTATGTCCGCCGCATCTCCGACAAGATCTATTCGGCCCAGATTCCCCCTTTCGGGCAACTCGGTCATGGACAGACCCACACCAACAAGCATATCTATTCCACGATGAAAGCCGCACGCAAGAGGCACCTTAATTTATTCCACCTTAATTTCTCATTTCCATTCTACAATTCCTCTAATCTCCCACATTCAAAAACAAAGCAACTGCACTGAGACAATGCCCTACCTCCACCTCATCCGCCACGCCGAAGCAACCCACAACCCAAACCACGACACCACAATCCCAGACCCACCCCTAACAGCCACCGGCATCCAACAAAGCAAACAACTCAACGAAGACTTCCCATACCATAAGAAAGTGGGATTAATGATTACATCGCCATTGCGCCGGGCGGTGCAGACTGCTTTGATTGGGTTTGAGTCTTGTTTGGAGGGGAGATATTACGATCACGACACGGTCAATGGAGACATAAGATCGAATACACCAAAAGGCGAAAGAGTAACCCTCCGCCTCGAACCCGAAATCCAAGCACACTCCTCCCGACTGTGCGACACAGGTTCTACACCATTAGTCCTACAATCCGAGTTCCCGAGTCTCCTCTGGGATGAGATCGAGTTGGGACGTTTTCCGGCGAAGGAGGGGGATTTCGTGGCTGATATGGAGAATTTGGAGAGGAGGGGAGGCAGAGTTAAGGATATTCTCAGAAACGAGTTTCAGAGTTTAAGAATGAGGGGGGGGGGGGGAGGGAGGATATTGTTGTCGTTACCCATGGTGAATTTCTGAAGTATATTTCCGAGGACAGAGAGGGGATTGGGGCGGCGAGGTGGAGGTCTTTTTTTGTGGAATTTTATGAGGATGGGATGAGGATTGTTCCTTGTGAGATATTTACTAGTTGATATTATTGTATGAATTGTGGACTCTCGCCATTGATAATTAAGGGTTGGATGGGATCACACTATCAGGATCGAATCGAGACCTGCATCGATAGTTCCGTTCAAACCTGATTGATTCCGATTGATGTAAGGGGTCGAGAAAGCGGCTCAGATTTTGTGCAGCTTGATACGTTAGTGTACAGTAGGCCTCATGGAGCTTCTCCTCACGAGGTAAGGGGTGGGGAGCTCACGTAGCTACTTACGTACATCAGATGGAGGCAACGTGGCCGGTTGGAGGTGCTAGTAGCTCATTTTATAGGACGGTGACAAGAGTAGACTACCGATAGAATGAAATAGTATATAAGCAATAGTTAAAGACATAGAACAACGAAACATATGTACACAATAGTAAAAAGGTTTCATATTACACTGTCCAGCAGCGAAGACCCAAACACCGGATATGCAAATACTCTAGTAAGACTCGTAGCGAATTAGCCCAGTCGCAAGCGACCAGGGACAGCGCTGCCTCCAAAGAGCCTCGTGATTCCCCCTCTTCCGCATTGGTGTTATCGCCCGACATCCAACGAGGTAAGCGGGCGTTTTCGAACCATTGAGGGGTATTGGTCGTCTCAAAGGTGTTTCGTACACGGTGAGCGAAGGATTGGAAAAAGTTTTCTTCTTCTTCGTCTTCGCCGTCGATGACTTGGGGGGCTGTCATGGGTCTTTGGGTTTGGGTGGGCCGGGGAGATCGTGAGCCCTCCGCAGCTGGGACACGCAGCCGGGATGACCCATGCGAGTCGTCGTCACTGCGATCAGATGCCCAGGTGGATCGGGCGCCGCGAGAGGAGACGGCCAATGAGCCGAACCCGTTCAGCTCGCGCTCGATCAGATCGCGGCCTTCGCGCCAGCCACCCATTCCGTAGCCGGCTGGGTTGGATTCGATGTCATCGAGGTCGTCTTCGAGGTCGAAGCCGAAAATCTTTTTGATGCGGCCGTAGAGGTTGAATAGGGTTGCGCAGATGGGAAGAAGAATGAAGATCGGGAAAATGAAGTCGAATCCTTTGCCGAGAGGGGTCAGGTTGATGAGTTTGCCAAGGAATTCGTAGAAAGTAGTTCCGCGGCGGAAGTCCTTGGGCAAGAAGGTCAAAAAGTTGTATGCGATCGGGACGGTCAAACGGGCTACCAGACTGGCGTACCAGCAGGCGCTTTCGCCGTAGGTGTTGCGTCGCACGAGAGCCCGGTTGCCCCAGACCTTCACATCGTTTACACCGACCAGCGCGGCGGAACACATGTACAAGAGCCAGGCAGAAGCAGCCACCTGGCTACCGAACCCAACGGGTTTCTCATCCTTCCAGTTAGGAACCACAGTCAAGGTGACTGCCGACACCTGCGGGGCCAGGGACTTGATCAATTCGGACCAGACAATGCAGCCAGAGACCACGGCAAAAAATGCTCCAAATGCAAGTCTCAGGGTCGGGATCACATTAGAATAGAGATGGTAGCGAATGTATGGAGTCAGGAATTTCACGCGCGGGAAGTAAGATGATCGACGCGGGGCCGTGCCAAAGTCGAGCTTCTTTGACGCCGCAGAGTTAATAATCGCCTGCACATCCGACGCCGACTGCACGAGACGATCCCACTCATCCACAAAGCGAGCCTTCATGTGTCGGGCGCGCTGCAGGCGTCTCGTCAAATCCGCTAGATAGCGCTCCGTGATGACCGAGGGAATAGTGCCGGAGGTTTCGGAAGACTCGAGGATGGGAGCGCGCACGTCGGATGCCCCGGGGCTTTCCGACAGGTCTTCAATCCACTCCTGGAAGTCGCGAGCGGTACCTGTCTTGCGCTGCTGGAGCTGCGAGACCTGCGCATTGAGACTCTCCAGTTCGTTGACGGCATCCATCAGACGGTCGTGGATCTTGGGAGCTTGGACCTGAATCCGTCGCAGTCGACCGCTCGCATTGGCATTGCGGAAGAGATTACGCGGAATCGCGACCAACCCGTGACCCATGAGGTAGATAGCGAGCACGAGACCCCAGACATAGGCCAAGGCCATGACTAGACCCTTGATAGAGGTGAAATCGAACCCGTTTGAGATCGAAACGTAAATCAGACCGACTGTGGCGCAGGCCAGCACAATCATTTGGTATCGGGCGTTCGAGCGGAGGGAGTACATGATGCGGGCCTTGGGTTCGCGGTATCCGGAATCGACATACTCGCCAAGCAGAGGCAGGATGGCCCTATCGAGAAACATTGTCAGTTAAAGTTTTGTTATACCTGGGGGGGGGGGTTGTACCTACCAAGTCATCACAAAGATCAACCAGTAGGCAATGCGCCAGCAAACGAGAACCACGCGGTCCGGCAACCAGATTGCCTTGGCTCCGCTGCCATCGCGAGAACTTGACGCCAAATCGATAGGCACCAAAAGAACAACGCTGGCAGGAAGGGCAAGAGCAAGAAAGATTGGGACGAGTAGGTAGGCGGGCGTGGCGCGAAGGGTGAGGAAGCGGCGCAAGATGAAGAGGACGAAGACGGAGATGAGGCAGAGGGCGAGAGCGAAGAAGATGTTGGAGCCGACCGAGACGGTCGGCAAGGAAACGGATATCATGATGGAAGGTGACAGCAAGAGAAACGGTGTGGTTCAGCCGTTGCTCATGGCGGGATCGTAGAGGTTGGTGGGTGACGAAGCGGGAAGTCGAATATAGAAACAGTTGACGTTCCCAGGGGAGTGGCTGACTTAAGCTCGCCAGGGCCTGGAAGTACCGGGTACCTCGGGCTGCTCCACTTAATGTAGCGGCAGCAGGTATCTGGTACCAGGGACCATCCCGGGGCCAATGGGCGCAACCGGATCCAGCCAGGATGTCGATCCCATGGGCGATCGACTAAAGGGATGTTTGACCCTAGCCGGGGAATATGATCTTAATACTAGTAGCAGTATACTATGATTGTATTGTTCTCGTGCATTGCTGACAATTGGCAAAACCAGGTACCGACTCGGGGCATGTTGGCGATGCGTTGTTTTTTGGGGCCGTGAAACGAGGTCCACAATTATGACGACGCCGAAATTGGTGGGAGGGAGGCACGAGTCGAGATGTATATTTGAGTAGATACTTTGAGCCTGAGTATTACGACTGTGTAGTATGGCAATCATTAGCGACTGCCATTTCAGTACTAAAGCATATGTACCTGAAATTACTTAGTTACTAGTAGTAGTACTAAGCATACCCAAGCAGGCATAGCCAAAGTATGAGCCGCGTGATCCTCGCCGCATCGAGTACCTGACGGGGCAGCCTTGTGACCGCGATTCTCTCTTCCCGCATCGGGTCCCTTCCAAGATTGAGGACAGCTGCTTTGCTATTATTCTGCTACTACTAGTAATACTAGTATAGTATAGTATAGTATTTCTACTGCTACTGCTACTGCTACTGCTACTGCTAGTAGTAGCATCCCTCGTGTTGGCTTTTTGCCTCCTCCGGTCCGTTCGTTCCCCTCCACAAGAGACCTGTGCACTCGAGTGGCTCGTGAAACACCAACCTTGTTCGGCGGTCCGCCTTTCTCCCTCTTTTTATCTCCCACCACCCACCCCTCCAGAGCCCTGGGTTCAATCGTTTTTCGTCGCTTTTTCGTCAGGCAATTCCTCGACCTGGCGTCTTCCCTCCCCCTCTCCCAGGCTCAAATCACCGCATTGCACCTCCCCAGCAACTGCCCGTGCGACTTGACAAGCTGCAGCATCCCTGTCACGGATCCCAATCCACCCCTACGATTGCGCCCGTCGCCCTCATTCGCTCCAAGCCACATCCACGCTTTCGTCAGCGAATTCTATCCAATCGACGCTGCTGCCCGAACGCCTTGCTTTCCCGCCGTGCTGGTCGCTCGCTGCTGGTCCTCGCTCCCGTCCTCCGTTTGGACGCATTTCATCCCCACCCTCCCTGATCGACTCGACTCACCACCCGGTTCCACACCAGCACCGGCGTCTCTTTTTTCCCGCCGATCTGCGACCTTGACGGATTCCCGACCCTGCATCATCCTCCAACGCGCCCGTTTAATTTTCCTCTCTGCTGGGTCGAACCTCTTACCTCCTCCTCTCCCTCCCTCCCCGCGACGTGGCGATCCAGCGAATGCTGACCGCAAAGACTCGCCTTCGCGGACTGCTCCCTCCCCATTGATGGGGCTGCTGTCATGAATCCCGCCCAGTTTCCTAACCCTGGCGGGGCCATGCCCGGCGTCGTCAAACCGGGCATGCAGCCGCAACAGAAGGAGGGTGCCAACATCATCATGGGCCATGTCGCTCAGGTCTTGTCGAACCAGGGCCCTTTTGGTGGATGGAAGGCCGAAGTTCCCATCAAAACTAGAGCCATGAACGTGTATCAAATGTAGGTTGCCTTTTGCTCAATCCGTAGACGATGCTGCCTCATCTACGGATGCCTCTGAAGCCTTGTCGCTGACCCTCTTTTTCTCGTCTCGTCTTAGGATTACCTCCCTTCGTCTAATTCAGCCTCGAATCGATTTACAACAAGCAGCGCAGGCGGCCTTGAGCTTCGAACAAAAAGCCTTCCAAAAGGCGACTGAGAAGGTCCGTAAATGGTGTTTCCGTACTTGTCGCGCCCCCCTCCCTCGGCCACAGTGAATGCGGCCGTGTCCCGCCCGCGCCCATTCACTTTGGCCCAAGTCCGGGAAGTTCCAGCAACGCCCTCATTGTCCTACATTCACTGCCTCGCGTCCATTTTCCTTTCTGCCCCTCTCCTTCCACTCTTTCTGACTCCGCGTTTCCTTTGCCTCCACCATCCATCGAATCAACCCAACCCATCTTGTGACCACCGTCAACTGACTTTCGTCTTCTTCGCGTTCAGAGCGATTACGAAAAAGAGTGCAACGAAAAACTCCTTCACATCAAAGACACCCGACAAAGACAGGCTGCCGTTGCCCTCCAAAGCGGCATGATGCCGCAGGCAGGCGCCATGCAGAACCAAATGCAGGGTGGCTTTCCTCAGATGAATCGCGCGATGCAGTCGTCCCCCGTTCCTGGCCAGCCCCAGATGAGCATGGGCATGGGCATGAATGACCCCAGCCAGCAACAGGCCCTCATGCAGCGCCAGCAACAGCAACAATCCGCCATGCTGCAGCAACAACAGCAGCGACCGGCTCAGCAGCGTGCGGGCAATGCGCCCCTCCCAGATGACTTGAACAACCTGTCTCCGATGGACCTCGAACAAGTGATTCGACTTGCCAACCAGATGCTGGCCAAGACTTCGGCCGAGGACATGGAGAAAATCAAGCTCAACCTGTCGAACATGGGTCCCGATCAACAAAAGTATTTGGCTTCGAAGAACATGGACCCCATGACCTATTTCTTTCGCTCGCAGGCTCTGAACCAGCTCCGACGACACAAGCGCGCCAAAGAGATGGCCGGGATGCCCAACGCCGGCCTTGATCCGAACGGCGCCATGATGGGCGATCCTGCGACCATGAACCCTCAGCAACGACAGATGTTCCAGAACATGATGAACCTGCAGCGCAACAGTGCCTTCGCTGGAAACCCCGGACAAGGGCTCGACTCAAACGCGTTTATTGGTAATGTGGAGAACATTCAAGGTCAGCAAGCCGATGGCCTACGTTCGCAGGAAGCAGGCCAACTCGTGGTCCCTGCGAGCTCGTCGCAGATAAACCAGACGCCTTTCCCCAACAACCAAAACATGTTCAGCCAGCAGATGGGCCAGAACGGCCAGGCGAACATGAATGGCGCAGGTGTCAACCCGCAGATGTTCAACCCGCAGCACATGCAGCAGACTGGATCGAACGGTCCCCAGGATCGTATGCAATTCCAAAACCAACAGTCCCAGCAGGCGCAAGCCGCTCAAGCCCAAGCTCAGGCTCGGGCCCAGGCTGCCCAAAAGGCCCAGATGGCTATGTCTGGACAAAATGCCCAGGCGCAGTCGCATTTGGGCCAGGGAAGCCCAGGTATGTCCACGCTGAACCAGCCCATGGCACCCGGTCAAATGTCGCCCATTCAGATGCCTGCTCAATCTCGTCCTCCGTCCCGAGCCCCCAACATGGGCCAGCAACCTGGAGGCGTTCAAGGGGGAGCGTCTCAGCCCGGCATGCAAGCTCGACCTCAGATTCCTCCCGGTGTTCCCCAGCAGATCGCCGATCAACTGAGTATGATGTCCAATGAGCAAGTGCAGGCATACTTTGCGAACCAGCGTCGTACCGCCCTGGCAAACAACATGCAGCGGGGAAATAACCCCAACCAGCAACCCGGTGGCCCCCAGCAGACCATGGGGCAGCCAGGCCAGGCCCAAGGGATGTTCAATGGCCAGATGGGAAATAATCCTCGGATGCGGAACTCGATGAGCATGCCCCAAGGCATGGCCGCGGGAGGACCTCAGCAATTCCCCGGTGGTCAGCAACTCACCCCCCAGCAGCGAGCGATGTTGCAGCAACAGCGGAGCGACATGCAAAAGCTCGCACTGCTCCGTCAACAAAATAACGGCATAGAGATGACCCCCGAACAAAGCAAGGAAATGGACCGTGCCAGTTTCCCGGCATCTCTTCTGAATCAGAATTCCGCTGTCCCGAAACACATAAAGACCTGGGGTCAACTCAAACAATGGGCTGCCGCCAACCCGCAAAGCGCAACTGGCATTGATATGAGCAAGCTGCTGACGCTGCAAAAGCTTCACTTTGGACAAATCCTGAATGTCCAACAGGCGAAGAATTCGAACGGTCACGGCCAGGGCATCTTGACCAACCCATTCCAACAGACGCCCCAAGGCCAAGTTCCGAATGCACAGAACTTCCAACCTGGTCAGCCGCAGCCTAACGGCATGCCCCCAATGCGACCGATCACGGCCAATGACATCCAGGTGGCTCGGGCGAAGCTGGGAGATAATGCGCCGCAGTACACCGACGAACACATCCGCGACCTTCTCCGAAGCCGCCAGAAGGCAATTATCATGCATTCTGTCCAGCAGCGAGCCCAGGCACAGGCCCAACTGGCCGGAAACATGCCGCCTGGTCAGAACCAGGCCATGCGCCAGCCGCATATGTCCACGTCCCAGAACACTCAGCCGGTCAAGCCCCCTACGATGGGTCAGCCGCCCCAGACGAGTGGTATCGAAACCCCAACATCTGGCGCAAAACCCCAGGCTGGACCTGCCGGCGGAAAGGGCCCCAGGGCAACTCCTGCTGCTGCTGCTGCCAAGCAGAACCAGAACCAGAACCCTCGGAAGCGCCCCAGTACTGACGAAACTGGAGCTGCTGTCGCTGCTGCTACTACTTCTGTCGCCAGCTCTGCCCAGCAACCTCAGCCTGCCACAACTCCCGCCAATGCTCCGCGACCCAACATGGCATTCCCCAATGAACAATTTGCGACAATGAACCCTCAGCAGCGAATGCAAGTTGAGGCTCACATGCGACGCCAGCAACAGAGCCAGTTCCGCGGCCCGGTCCTCAACAGGGCCGCTGCGGAAGAAGCGTGGAATAATAATCTCCCGCCCAAGATTATGGAATACTACAACGAAATCTCAAAGAACGTTCCCATGTCCCAGCCTCTCCCTATCCCTCCCGACCAGAAGGCGGCCATGACTCAGCTCCTTCGTGATTCCCTGGATGTTCTTGGTCGGCTTGATCTGCTGGTGATGCATGCTTTCGGCAAGATGCAAGGACACGAGAAGAATGTCAGGAACCTTCTGGCTATGCGCGTGCAACTGATGCGACAATTCAAGCCGTCACAGGAGTGGATTGTCAATGATCAATTCACTATCACACGCGACTACTTGACCGGTTCTATCCTCTTCATTCGGAAGCTGTTCCAGGTGATGATGGTTCGGATGAGCCAAAGCAGAACCAACAACGGAAACCAGGCGCAGCCCAACAACCAGGCAGCACAGGCAAATAATAATAATAATAATACGCCACTGAATGCCTCCAACCTTCAGCAGCTCCAGCAGCAACAAGAAGAGGCTCTGGAGCGCACCCGACGCGCTTCCAGCCACTCTGCTACGCACCCGCCTGCGCCGTTTGGCGCACCTTCCCCCCAGGGAGTTCCGCACGTCTACGGACCTGGTGGCCTTCCACCGGAGAAACTCAAGCTGCCACCGCCCAAGAAGCGAAAGCAGTCGCACACTGGTGGTCCAAGTGCCTCACCCATTCAAGCTACCGCAACTCCCACCACTGCTGCCAAGCAGAAGCAAGCCATGGCGGACGCGAAGACTGCTGCCCCCGCAGCTCCCGTCGGTGCTTTCAAGTGCAGCGTCGTCGAGTGCCCGTTCCATTTCCAGGGCTTCCCCACCCAAGCTGCTCTAGACAACCACGTCGAGGCAGACCACCAGCCCGAGGAAGAGAACATCGAAAATCCTCTCGAGTGGTATCTCGACGCTGTTTCCAGCGGTCTTGGCCTCGGCAAAGATGGCCAGCCCATCAAGAAGTACACCCCGCCCGCTCCTTTGGTTCCTGGTCCGCCTCCGGGTATGAACAAGACAAAGATTGCTTCCCCAGGCAAGAATGGCCTTGCGACTCCCGTTACTGCGAGCAGCACCCCGATGGCACGTGCCACCAGTCAACTCGGCGCCAAGGGTGCCTCTCCGGCGACTCCAGCGCAGCAACTCACGCCCAATCAATCCACCAAGAACATCCCCGACCCCTCTCCCAATAAGGACGCTCAGAAGACGCCGGCTCAAGACAAGGCACAGAAGGATCCATGGGCGGATTGCCAGTTCTCTTTGGACGCGATTCAAGATGCTGTCACGCCCGTCATCACCGAGTGCCGACGCCGTCGTCTTGGCTCCGATCCGTTCGAGGAGTTCATGAACGCCGACATGTTCACTCAGGACCAGACCGAAGATACCCCTGACTCGTTCGACGCCGCGCTTGCAACTCTGACTCCTGATGCAAAGCCTGAGGACGATGCGCTCCCGATGGTCGGCTTTGAGCCCTGGGATGAAGCTTCTGCGACGGCCACTAATGAGTGGATGAACCTTCCAGAAGACTTGATCATTCGCGATGAGAACGATCCCACCAAGCCTTTCGAGGTTGATTGGGATCTCGTCGAACGTCGAATGAAGGAGAACAATGATGAGATTGTTCCGGCGCAGCCGATCATTCGCACGTATTGACCTGACCATCTACGACATCTACCATCCTCTACTCTTTGAGTGGACATCCATCATGAAACGATAGTTACGCCTTTCTTTCTCTATTTCTTTCCTTTTATCTTCTGGATCTTTGAAATTTTTTTTTTTTTCTTTGTTCTCTTCGAGTTCGCTTTCATTTCCCCGTTTCCATTTCCTCCTTTTAATGTAGGGAAAACGAGGCCGAACCGATATCATGATGCTCTTTTTCCAAATTTGCGGCGGCTCGTCTGGCGTACATGGAGATTTGCTTTATCATTTTTACCCATTTCCCATTCCTTTTATTTTCTTTTTTTGTTTTCTTTTCTGAACTGGGGGCGAAGCGTGTGTATCATACCCAACGCGGGACTCCCCTTTTTTCCATTCCCTTTTTGAGCTTTGCCATCATATCCTTGAAGCGACAACCCCCGTTCGGACATCTTTTTTATTTTTTATTTTATTTTTCCTTTTTGTGATTCCCATCAAGCTGGTCCAGCGATGGCGTTTGTGTGGGAAAAAGATGGGTCCTCTTTTTTTTCTGAGCCGCCGCCGGGTACTAGGTGAGGGCCTTTGATGTTAGTGCATATTTCTCATACCTTTTGTCAATACAATGGGTTTCACATGATGCGTATCTTTTGTAGATATAGACTAAAAATGGATGTAGACCAAGTCAAATAGACTTGCTGGAGTTGATAACAGGACTAGACTTGCAGAATAACCACGAGCCTCGGCAACACACCAAGGGTGTGAAGTAGTCGTATGGGAGAGGAAAGCGAGCTATGCTGTACTTATACAGTAGATGAGATCATTCATTTGTTTCTAATTGACTGCGTAAAGCACGAGTAAGTTGTAAATGTGAAGTCATACTAAGGTTGATATCTTTGTCTCCGACCCGTTCGCCACTCCTTTCCCTTTCGAGTATTTTGATCATCGGCTCTCCACCCACTCGGCGTCCACTGCCCTTTCAAGTGCGTCCATCCCGACACATCTCCGCACTTGCAGGGCCGGGGAGATGGGCAACTCATGCAGGGTTTCCCAGGGGAAAATCCACAGCTGTGGGGGTAAAGGATTATTTCCCGATCCGCCCACGGTGTCGGCGAGATTCTCCTCTTCGGTTGATCTTCGCCGGCCGAACAAGTCATCACGAGCTACTTGATGCAATACTCCGATCCCCTCCCCGATACAGCCTCAGATCCTGTGGTATATCAGACACAAAACGTCCGTCTCTAGCTTTCCAAAATGAACCAGTCTCTCACAGCGCCCTGAACAAGATGTATGCGATCGCAGTCGCCCTGTTCATGAGCGTATACTTCCTGGTCATCCCAGTTGCAAAGTACTTCTACGACGCAAAAGGTCTTCGAAAATACCCGAATTTCTACACACTCTCCGGAATCTCAGACCTCCCTTTCGTCTACGAAGCACACAAGGGCTTCCGCTCCCGCAACCTCTTCGAAGCACACAAGAAACACCCCGTTCTCCGGATCGGTCCAAACGCACTCTCCTACTCGGACCCCAGCGCCATCAAGGATATCTACGGCCATGGGACAGCCTGTATCAAGGATCGCTTTTACTCCGAGACGGGTGGCTCACATTCCCATCTTGCAGATGTCGTCGACAAGAAGGACCACGCCCGGAAGAGGAAGGTGCTGTCCAGTGCTTATGCAGTCAAGAATCTCGAAGAATGGGAGTTCAAGGTTGCGGAAGTGAGTGGGAAACTCATCAAGGCTTTCGATAAGCGTTGTACGGCACCCTTGCCACCGAATTCGTTGCCGAGGAAGGAGGATTTGACTATCGACTACCGCGAGTGGACTGTTCTCTTTGCTGCGGCTGCTATTGCGAATATCGGGTTGAGTGAAGATCTCGGTTTTCTGAACGAGGGTTCTGACGTCGTCAAGTCCGAGAGCAAGGATGGGACAGTGAAGGAGGTTTCATTCCGCGAATGCCACGCTGCCACAGGCCGAGTCTCGTACCAACTCGTCTGGGCCTATGACTGGTTCAAAACATTCAAACGTATCAGCAAGATGGTATCGTCCAGCTACCGGAAAATGTGGAAGTTGGACGGCGACTGGGGCGGAATCATCTATAACCGCGCCACAACCCGATTGAACCGGTACCTGGCCGGCGAGAAATTGGACGACTTCTTCACGGCCATGATGGAGGATAAGAACGAATCACCGCATAATCTGGAATGGGGCGAGATCGTCGCCGAGATCAATATCATGATGAATGCGGGCCACGATACGACAGCCATCTCCCTGCGAAACGTGATGTTCTTCCTACTGAAGAACCCCCACTGCCTCACGAGACTCCGGGGCGAACTCGACGAGGTCCTTGAGACCGATGAAGTCGTCGCGCCGTACGGGAAGGTTAAGCACCTCCCCTACCTCCGTGCTTGTATTGACGAAAGCCTCCGCATGATGCCGCCTGTTATCTTCGGGCTGCCGAGACGCACGCCAGTGGAAGGAATGCCTATCTTGGATGACTTTGTGGCTGGTGATACCTCGGTCAGCATGTCGGCGTACGTGGTTCATCATCAGGAGTCTATTTTCAAGGATCATGATACCTATAAGCCGGAGCGGTGGCTTGGTGAGGATGGGAAGGCGCTGCAGCCGTTTTTTTTACCCTTCAGTACTGGGGCGAGAGGCTGCATTGGTCGGAATATCAGTTATCTGGAGCAGACGGTTTTGGTGGCTTCGTTGGTTCATCGATTTGAATTTGCTTTGCCAGGCCCAGATTGGGATCCACCTGTTAGAGAAACGACTAATTTGAGTCCCGGGCCGATGCCGGCTAAGGTGTGGAGGAGAGTTATTGCTTAGGAATAGAGAATATGCGCAAGAAATACAAGTTATTCTTGTTTGGACGGTGTAAACGGTCATGTGACCGTGACTGTCCGACGTAGATGAGACTTCCTGTCCGCACGATGTCTTCTTCATCTGCCTTTTGTCTATATTCATCGCTGTCTGAGGCCGCTGTCTAGAACTGCCTTCATATATCAGGGCGGTAAATGGGAACTGCTGTGCGCCAGCTACGTGATCTGAGGGACTGAGGTAGGGGGTGACTTTCCACAGACAGCTTACTTACTCGACTCTGATATCAGCAATGACACCCATCAAACCCTCTTCGAAACCCTTCGACACGTATTCTCGTTTTATTTTCGGGGGTTGGCTCTTACGAACTTGCCTCTGGGCAAGCGTAAAAAACCATGACCTTCCAGGCCGACTCGCAATCGCTATGGACCTCTAGTCTTGCCACGCTAGATGAGGCTGACCAAAAGCTCCTCACTTTTGACGACGACGGCAAAACAACATGAACCACCTCGATGTCCTGGTGAAACTTGGAAAGACGACCTGCAAAGCCTACGACACGTGCATTCGCAAGATATGGCAGTTCACTTTACCTGGGAAACAACGAAAAAGGGTCGTTGTTCGGGAGAAACTTGCCAAGGTCGCACACTCGGTTGAAGTATCCAAGAATTTTGGTGATCAAGCTGTTTCGTTTGACGGGGGACATGCCGCACTATCATGGGCAGGAGTTCGATTTCTATTGCAGGTATGCTGCTCTCGAAAAGCCTCCTTGTAATTAGAAAAGTAAATATTCTATAACAGATTGCTACCAATGATTTCAAAAAGTTCGATTGTCATGGAAGGCGTAGAGAGGGTTTCCAAAATGACGGCTCGTACAGAATCATCGAAAAGGTGTATCTTCTGCGCCCTTCCCCTGCTTCAGAGCAACTCGAACAAATGGTTGTAAGGCTTCATGCTACGACACTTAGCTACCTTGCCCAATCAACGCGCTACTTCCAGCAGTAACGCAGAGTATGTATGCTGAAGAGCGGGCTCCTTGTTCAGAATGACTTCCAGAATTTTTTGACAAATGGACTTCGGTGAGCAAGAAGCAGACCGCTGTGTCAGCTTGATGGAGGCAGAAATAAACGGAGATACTGCTGGCCAAATTGCGAACATGTCCTTGGAAATAAAGGACATCTCTTTACTTCGGGATGCGCTGAGTCAAATAGAGAAGCCTATCTTGCCGATGACTTTGCGACTGAACCAGATCGAAGATCATCTCGACAGTAAGCCTCCCGTCAGTCATTCAATAAGGCACTCTTACTGATAGTGTATTACAGGTACGCAGCGAAAACAGATACTGGACTGGCTCTCGTTCCAGCCGTATGATTTTCACCACACGACAATCAACTGCAGAATACTCGATGGTACTTGCAGATGGGTTGTACAACATCCTGACTTCGTTAGTTCGAAAAACGATCAAGAGAATAAAGTCTTGTGGCTGCATGGCATACAAGGCGCCGAGAAAAGCTGCTTGATATCGACAATAATTGATGACAGCATGTCGAATTTGAGCCAAGATAAAAGCTGCGCACTTGCCTACTTCTACTGTTCGTGCAACACAGTGGAGCCTCAACGCGCAGATCCACATAAGATCCTGACATGTATTGCAGGACAGCTTTCAAGTTCCTCATTCAACTACCCGGAGTCCAGGTGACTTCCCTTGAGAATGCGGATGGTATTCGGAAGTTTGTCGAGTTTGAGACGGACAGGCCCGTCACGAAAAATCAGCTGCTGGTCTACATCAGACAAAGGTCTACCAAGGGAGAGCTGAAGCAGTTGATAAAGGAGGATGTCATTTCCAAGGCTAACGGCGTGTGAGTTAATATTTACGATATTATCAGACGTTGCAATATGCTTACAAGTCTTAAGGCTTCGTTAGGCCGAGTTACAATTGCAAAGTCTTCGGTGGATTCGTTTGGAAAAAGAAGGATATCCGGTCCGCCTTGTCTAAGTCTTCCCGTGCTTTGAGTGAGCTATACGATGATATTCATGAGAGGACTCTTGAGAACACGCAAGAGACAGACCAAGCTGTGTTACGCAATACCCTCAAGTGGATGGTGTGCGCAGCAAGAATCTCACCCAAGAAGAGTTCCTCTAAGTCATCATGGCTTTGTAAGAATTGGAGTGGATAAAATTGATGAAGAGTTGATTCTGGATCTTCTCAGCAACTTCGTCATCCTGGACATGAGGGAAGATGGGATTCGACCCTTCCGCTTCGCTCATCCGTCTGCCTGAGAGTTTTTGGGAACTAAGCCTGAGTACTGCGCTGAAAATCTAAACAGGACACGTTCAGACAGCTGTTGAATACTCTGGGCGCCAAAGATATGGGCGAGAACGCCATATTGCCGGCTTTCCACCACTGCCAGTATATATTTATCTATCACAAGCTCGTCGGGGTCATGATAAATTTGGATGTCAGTGACCTCAATTAAGCCGACGCAACATTCAAGGAAGGTTCCTGAAGGCTCCTCGCTTGTGAGATTCATTTCCCGAAAAGGGTGCAAATATGGTGAAATCGGACCCCAGCCCAACGATGAATCTGATTGCATTTTGGTGATCCAGAGGCCCTTCGGTGGATCCTTGCCATGATCGAACCCAAGCAAGTTACTGAATATGCACTCTGTTGCGTACTCGAATCAGAAATCTATTTTATGCTGTTAGATCACTATAACGTTGTTCACATAAACACAAGAGTGCTTAAACGTCGCGCATGGCTACCTGGTGTCTCTAACGCTTATCTCAACAATTCAAAATATATAACCATTACATCTCGGATCCTGGGAATTACCATGGAAAAGCTGAGGTTTGACGAGTTCAAAGAACTTGTAGATAGGTGTGACCCAAAAAACATCACATGCAATGTCATATCGACCGCTATCGCCAAATATATCTCGTAGAAACATATCATACTCATGCTAGAGCTTCTTCTCGAGCTTGCCGGTTCGATTGAAGTGACCAAAAACGCTATGATTAAAGTAGTAGCGAAGGAAATTGTGACATTTTGGAGAAACTTCTCAATCTTGGATGGCCCATGTCTCCATCTATTGTGGAATTTGGCGCCGTGAAGACAACAACAGAAAGTTTCCGGGTCCTCCTAGATGCCGGTGGTGAGATAACTCCAAGCGCCTTGAAACTATGTGCGAGGAATCCCATTTTTGGAGATGGGATGGTAAAGCTCCTCTCAACTCTACTTGATGGCCCGGTGGATGATGGAATGTGGCTCAAGATGATGGCTCAATGTTCACAGAATAGATTTCAAGGAGTGGAAATGATGCGAGTGATTCTGGATCTCAAGCCCCGTTTGAAGATCCCAGAGAATGTTTTACTGGCTTCTTTGATGAGAGGGTGGTATGTAAATGTTCAACTCATAGATCTGATTCTAGATGACAATCTAGAAATGGAGCTTACGAACTCGGTTGGTGAAAATGCTTTGAAAGTGTTGGATTATGGCGAGACAATATCCAGGCTCCTGGGTTGAAATGGTGGACACACAATCACATGTAATATTATGCTTGGAGAAGTGCGAAATCGTCAATTTGGTGGCGAGATGACAAGATAGCCTTTGCACCGTAGGGGAACGCTTGAAAGATCATCTGCTTAGGTCATCAATGCTGCTATTTGCAATACTCATTCTGGCTTTGAGACGTTGCAGATGCTTGAGAATAAATTGGGAGAATTCACCTTCAGCGACGCTGATCTCGAGAGTGCGGTAGCATCGGGTAATCTGAACATGATGAAGCTTATCGTGGAATGTCAGTCAGTCAAGCAAATCAGTGCATCACTTCTTGTGGCAGCACCATCAGGGGGCAACTTGGAGGTAATGAAGTACCATCTGCAGCTTGACACGTTCCAAATCTCCCAGGACATGGTGGGATCCGCTGCAACGAATACACAAACATTGAAGTGTCCCTTGCGGCAGCGAGGGGACGATCGAGAGAGGATGTACTCTGGACTTTCTCGCAAAACGACTCGGCAATGTGAAAATGGGTCAGGAAGCACTGAATGTCGCCGTAAATTTGCCAGACGTCGACTATCTTGCGATTGCGAAAGTCTCATTGGAAAATGACATTCCCATGAAATTACGACGGAAACCATCATTAAAGCTATAGAATCATGCAACGGGTCGATACTGGAGCCTAATCTACATCACAGACCCGATATAAAGCTGACTCGGGCGATGGTTAATAAGGCGGCTGTGCGTGAAGATTTTGCGTGTCTGTGTTTTTCGAAGAACTGCGACATCAATGAACTGGACCTGGGGCAGGTATACCCAAATTCAACGTCTCAAGCTGTCTCAGTGAATGAGTTATTTGGTCTAGTTTTCGAAGCATTTCAGCTTAGAATTTCTTCGGGATCAGTTGAAAGGACCGGGATAAATAGACCAAATGCGATCAAGCAAAACAAACGGATCTTCCCGGATAATTAAATAGTGGGCGCGGAATTTGGGCTTCCCTACAGGACCTTCACAGTAGTGCTTAATTATGGGCATCTCGACTTGGCAAGACACATGCACGCAAAAAAGAGCAGTGTGGCGCAACTGCGGTGCTAACTGTTCTATGGCTGAGAGCGGCTCATATTACCCAGTAAGTACTTTTTCATAACACGAATAAAACAACATTAGGATGCTACAGATTGATCCAAGCTGAAACGATCCAGGTCTGACGCAGGCCATGTCTGAGCTCGACACGCGTGAACACTAGCGTGCATTCTCAGGGTCAGCTGCATACTTCAGAACACTTCGGGCGATCTGCGGGGCGGTGAACAGCCATCACGTCAGCTGGCCATCTTATCTCCAACGTGGACCCGATAAGCTTCTCCGCTTTGTTCCAACCTCGTCTCCTCGCCTCCCTCGTTCGCAAGTGTTCTTCACAGTAAGGACACCATGGCGAACCGCGCTATTATCCCGTTCCTGGTCACGATGATGCTCGTGACCGGGGTTTGCAACACCATCCTCAACAAGTACCAGGTGTGTATCTTCGAAATATTGGGGACCCTCGGAGCCCAAGAAGCCGGACGCTTCAGCTAAGCAGACATGACTCAAAGGACATGCAATGTGTTCGCGACTGCGAATCCGATGATCCCAAGCTCTTCGAACAGCCGGTCATTCAGACGTACGTGTCCTCTCTAAGCCTGGCTTACATGGGTGTCGTGTCTTGCTGGTCACCCAACTCGAAGATTAATGACTGACGATTGCTTCTTTGAACAGCGCGCAGATGTTTATTGGTGAGATGGGCTGCTGGTTGGTCCTCGGCCTGTCCATTGTATACAAGAACTTTATCGCCCCCCGAATTTCTCGCGACCATTCCCCTCTCCTTGCTGGCGGTTATCGTCCCGTACACGACGAGGATGGCGGCTTTGACGACAACGAAGACCAGACGATCGACGGACCAGCTGATCAACGGCATGTTAAGCCGGTTGACGAAAATGATGGCCGAATTCCTCTCCGGGGCTGGAGAGTCTTCCTTCTTGCGGCCCCATCTTGCTGTGACCTGACTGGCACAACTCTCATGAACGTGGGTCTGCTTTTTGTCGCTGCTAGTATCTACCAAATGACCCGAGGAGCGCTGGTCCTCTTCGTTGGTCTTTTCAGTGTGATATTCCTTCGTCGAAAGCTCTATCTTTACCAATGGAGTGCTCTTTTTGTTGTTGTCCTCGGTGTGGCCCTGGTCGGTCTCGCCGGTGCGCTCTTCAGCGGCGACAGTGGCCATGACATCACACAGGATGACGGTGTCTCTCCCAAGACTACCGGCACCCCCGAAGCAGTTCAAACTATAGTTGGAGTCCTCCTCATCGCCGCAGCACAAATATTCACCGCTTCGCAATTCGTGCTAGAGGAGTGGATTCTAGAGAACTATGCCATGGATCCCATGCAGGTCGTGGGCTGGGAAGGCATTTTCGGGTTCTCTGTTACATTCGTCGGTATGTTGGTTCTGTATGCTGCTGTCGGAAGCACGGAGGCGGGACGTTACGGTTACTTCGATTTGAAGGAAGGTTGGCACGAAGTGATGAGCAACCGCGCCGTGGCCGTCTCGAGTGTCTTGATCATGATCAGCATCGGTGGCTTCAATTTTTTCGGTCTGTCTGTTACACGCACCGTGTCAGCCACCTCACGCAGCACAATCGACACCTGTCGTACCCTCTTCATCTGGCTCGTCTCCTTGGGCCTTGGCTGGGAGTCCTTCAAATGGCTTCAAGTTGCCGGCTTTGGCCTCCTTGTCTACGGTACATTTCTCTTCAACGACATCATCCAGCCCCCTCTGAAGGCCTGTCTTCCTCGTAACGGAAGAGAAGGCCAACTCTTGCTTCCTGAGGAGCCGATCGAGCATCACTAAGCATTTTCATCGTATGTCCCTTGCGGATATACGGCGTCTTATATAACATTTTAACTCAACCTGTTAGTTACGGTTTACTGCAGACTTGAGACATGCGCTCATCTTCCCCCTCTCCCCACACGCTCACCGCGATCCTGCATTCTGCTAATGCGCTGATATCGGAGTTTCACTGCGTTCCGTTCTCTCTCGTTTCGATCTCCTTATATACCTTGAGCATCTGACTTTATATTGCCTTTCAATAGAACACTTTAGTGGACTCTTCGGAATTAGTTTCGCTTTACTCGGCTAGCTTTTGGGGGGAGGTCTAGCTAGCATCATTCTGTTTACGTAGAATGTGCATTTATAGATATATGAAAACAAACATTCCATTACAATCAGGCGTCCGAAACTCGACTGGTTGCCACTGGGTTATGTAGCCCAACGCACCATGCCACAAAACACTTGTCCAATGATATTTCCCCCTCTCTTGATAATTACAAGCACAATGAAGTTGTTCGCCGTAGGTTTGCGCCATGTCATAAGCACAGCCTAATCCATACAAGCAAATACGAGTTGTGCCGAAATCAAATGTTTTCTGGATTTTCCAAATAATCAAATCGAATGTGATCTTGTGAAAGTAGCCAGATGGTCCTTTCTATGATCACCTCCCATCCCCCCATTGAAGCTCATACTCGCCCATGTGATCTTGGTATGGCTCCTTTGGCACACGTCTATGTCCTAGAGTTCTCGCCTCATGCCACATACAGTCCTGGCTTCGCTCTCCCTCTGTCATCTACGATTTTGGGGAATGAGACACACGGCGGAAGATCCCAGCCTCTTCACAGTCCTCCTGTAGCTACTTGGCTTTCGCGATGTTCGCGCTTTTGGCGCATCCCCACTGGGTCTGGGGAGGAGTGCTTCCAGGCGGGTAATCATCTTCGGGATAGACTAGGCGGAAGATCTCGAGTTGGATTGCAGTTAGTCTAGGAACCTAGTCCAATTGACCAACTGGGCCAAGTCCTCCAGATTTTTGTAAATGTGATTCATTGCCTGCCTCATTAATTGCGAGGAGGAGCACTTCCAGCGACGAAGGAAGATCATCCAGCTTTTGTGAAGGCCATCCGTGCTCATCCACTTGCACAGATTTGCGAACGTAAATGCAAAAGGCTTTCAAAGCTGTAAAATCCGCAAATGATTCCATGTAGTCAGACTGGCTGACGCCCCAAATGAAGTCTGGCATGTCATTCTCTGAAGGTCGGGTCCAAATTGACTCCAAAGTAGACTTATGGAGACAGAGTGACTCAGAGTTTCCGATGGTCGTAATCGTCAAAGTCAGATTCAGGAGGTCCATCGGAGATCCGGAAAGATACCAAGGCTTTACAGCCTTCAATCCACTCGAACAATCCCTTGGAGTTGTTGGCGTGTTTCAAATCGATCACAGATATGTTTGGACTTCGAGGGGCAATGCTTGTTGTACTGAGCGGATCCGATTCTCTTGGGCCGACATTCCAACATTCCAATTTCCGCAGAGATGAAATTTGAAAAATGGATTCAGATCGTGGAAGTGGAATGCGGTGCGGTGACCGGAGGCGATGTAGACTTCGAGGTGAGGGAATATGGGTACTTCGCTGTCCCGGGACTTTTCAGCTCTCTGGTAAGGAACTTGTTCAATTCCGAAGCTGGCGGCCATTGAAAACTGAGCTTCTGCAGGTTCTTCAATTTCGGGGAAGCAGTGCCAACCAGTCACTTTAATGGTCTGGCCAAGTGAGATTTTTCAACCATTCAGTTCTTTCCTCTTCAGAGTATTCCGTCCTCTCCTCAACAAGTCTTCGTACGAAATCGCTTTTTTCGACATTCAACGTATCGAGTCTGGCGGTCAAGTCGTCCAATTCGTCTTTGGGCCAATCACCCTCTCCCACGGCCAATTTTCGTACCAGACCCCTATCACTGAATTGCCATGACATAGCGAGCCCTTCAAGCAACCCCTCTCTAGGACAGTAAACAGATGGCCACCATCCAATTCGACCCTCCGGTCCCACAGCAGTGCTGCCATACTTCGAAGGAATTCTCCGTCTGAGTATCCACGGATGAGCATCCACCCTCAAAACCCGAACGTAGCTGGGGGGAGCGGGCTTTGGATCACAGCGTACAAAAAAGATTCGACTGCCTTTCCGCAGTAGTAGTTCCCTGTGGTCAGAGTCACGTTGGTGCAGAGACTCTCCTGCAATTTTCAGTATAAATGACGCGACGTAGCGATCAGATGGCCAAGGTCGCATGCCTCGAGTTGGCTCGAGATGAGTTGAAGTATCCCTTGCGGTTGGTCGCTCAACATCTTTGCGGTGGCCCTTAGACCGTCTGTATCGTTGGGTATGGTTGAGATGTAAAAGGGAATTACGGGACGATGTTGACGACCCCGCCAGACCCGAAGCATGGATGAGAATGTTGAAGGGAAAGGCAATCTAGTCAAGAAGGAGATGTAAAGCTGAAGTGGAAGGACAGATGAATTGGAAGAGGATGCAATCTGGAAGAAGAGAGTACGAAGTGAAAGAAGATATGAAGAGATGAAGATGTGAGGTGGAAGGAGAAAAAGTGAAGTGGAAGGAGACGTGAGGTGGAAGGAGAAAAGGTGAATTTGAAGAGGATGTGAAGCTGAACTGGAAGATGCGAAGCGAAAGTGGATATGAAACTTAGGTAGTTTACTTTGCTCTCATTTTTCTCGCTTCGAAGCCCTTGAGTATCCTTTCGCGGTCTTGATGTCGCTGCTTTTGGCTTCTGACGTTAGTGCTTCTGTCTAGGCGATGCTGTCCACCACATCCCGAAGTGGACCAAGTACGGCTGTGTCCTAGTATTATGAAATTCGGTCTCGGCCCGATCAACTTCTCTTCACTGTACCCTAATTACGCTTGCTTAGATGAGCTGTGGCGATAATGGCAGCTCACTATATATCAGCTACTTTATTACCACACATGGTGGCCGTCTACTCATTCCCGGGGCTGTGAGGGGATAGGGGGCATACATTTTGGCAACCCGTTGGCAGAGCTATCTACATCTCTTTATTATCTCCTGGGTTATCGGCTCGAAGTTGGAGGATAGGATACTAGCTCTCGTGAGACATGCTATGAAAATCGTAGAAACTCGGTGCGTGGTGTGACCCATCTAAGATACTTGAGGGAAGTCGTATTGTTAAAGTATCCCCTGCAAGTATGAATTTTGAAGTGTATAGTGAACTTTGGGAGTGGTAGAGGTTTAAGAAAGAGAGAAAGAAAAAAGCCCCGGTAAATTACCTTGAGAAAGTCCAGAGCTGCAACACGATACATCGACTTTGGCAAGCCATCAGTCCCATCATTGGCTGTCGGAAAAGACAGTTTACCAACAGCCATTCGATGCATCGATTGGCTATCAGCCTATCGCATTAGATGGTAGATCGATACACAATTGTTCCTAAATGAGCTGCACTTAGTAATCGCCAATTCAAGAACAGTCGTCAGAGGCTGTCCCATGTGATCGACATGGTCGACATGCATACGAGGTTTCTTTTCAACACGATTGTACTCCCCACTACGAAGTGGAATAACACGTTTAAACCATCGGATTGATTCGCACCATGCAACACTTGCTTTCTGGCTCATGCGCTAATCATCTGCTAACGAAGCATGTACATGGAAATTCCCCACCCTCCTGAAAAGCAACAAGAAATCAAAAAGTAAAATAAAAGTCTAGATGAGGGTGAGGATGTGGGATTGAAAAGGGGCAAAAAGGCGGGGGACTAGGGTGTAAAGGATAGGGCAGTGGTGTTTTGGAAGGGAAAAGATTAAAGACATTCGTCGGAGAAGACTTTTATGCACTCTCTATTCTTCACATTCCCTATGCGTTTAAGTGGTCAGTTCCAAAGACTGCCATCGAAGCCGGGGGCAAGACAAGGGTTTTAGTGCTTATGGCTCGGTCCAGTCCACTTGGTCCGTGACTGGGTCTGAGTTGTCCCGCGAAGATGTCACTCGGAGACGGAGACGAAGTTTCGGCGGCAGGGCCTGGTAGGGAGTTGTTAGCAATCATACAATTAGTTGATAAGGAGAGGATAAAGATATACCCCATTCAATGCAGTCACACGCAGTGTCTGGGTGCCTTCTTCACCGGCGTCCAACTCAGCCTTGCTGATGGCGCTCAGTTGCAGGCGTTGGCTTTTAGGCACAGCAGCCTGCAAGCCGACGTTGGAGAAGCGGTCGAAGTTAGACTCGTTGCGGAAACGAGCCATGATTTGAGCAGTATTACCACTTCGCTGGACTTGCAGTGCGAGGACAAGTCCATCCTTGTTGAAGGCTGTGTGTGCAGGAGTCGAAGCAGAAACCGGGGCAGGAGAGGCAGAAGGAGAAGGGGCAGAAACGCCCATTCCACCTCCTAGCAGGTCGAGCCCGGAAGAGGCTTGCTGGCTCGGCTGGGGAGAGGGCGAGGCGCCATTCGAGCCAAAGAGGCCCATGATGTCGTTCTTGTTGGAACTGCTCTGAGCCGCGGGCGCAGGAGCAGGCGAGGACAAACCTGAGTCTCCGCCAAGAATATCTGCCAGCAGATCGGCGGTGTTTGAGCCGTTGGAAGTCGGGCTAGTCACGGTGGCATCGGAACCACCCATCAGGTCAAGAAGCAGGTCGTGATCGGCGGGCTTAGACGTCTTAGTGGACTTGCCACGAACGATCTTGCTCTGACGCTTCTTGCTCGGGGCACCAAGCACACGCTGCTCCTCACGGATCTCAGGAGGAGGCATGCGCTCGAGAACACCACGGCGAATCTGGTCGTATCCAAACAGATTGGTGTATTCAACGGCACGCTGCTGAATCTCGACGCTCAAGTCGGCAGTTCGGCCGCTGAGGAAGCGACGCAGGCGTTCAATCTGGGCAGAGTCCGACATACGCACTGTGAGTTTCATGGATGCGGTGATGATATATTCAACCACGATCTGCGAGGCATAGGTACTGTTGAGGATGTTGGTAAACAGATCGACAATGTCGCTTTCCCGGACCTCCTTAACCAGCTCTTCTTCCTCGTATTGACCACCTTGCAACAGGCTATCGGCATATTCACCGATAGACCAGGCTGCAGCAAGCGTGAGTCCCTCTTGTGAGATATCCTCCTTCAAGGAAGAATAGAGCTTTTGAACAGCATAGGTCTGCAGCTCTGGAGTGGTCGCAATGAGGCGGACGAAGGAAGAAAGTATTTGCTCTTTGACGTAGTTCCCAGCCAGCTTGAGAACCCGGAGGATGGTGTCCATGTGCCAACGCTTATTAGGCGCGAATCGGTCCGCGGCAATACCAATTTGAGTCGTCATAACCGGCTTGAACTCGTTGTCGGAAACCTCCAGGAAAGCCAGGAGCTCCCGAACAAGCACTCGCACATTGCTTTCGTTGATCAACATGAAGCTGAGATCGAGCGCTCGCCGGCGAATGCTAATATCAGGATCCCGCAGACATTCCAGGATGGTGTTGCGGTGTCTCTGTACCGCATTTGGCTCAATCGCAACGACCTTATTTAGGGTATTCAAAGCAACATAACGGATATTGTTGTCCTTGTTCGCCAAGAATTTACCCAAAATATTGACACCTAGCACCCTCAAACCGGAGTCGGCCTCGATATCCAGGATTGTGAGAACAGCTTCATAAAGAATGGCATTGCCAACGTTCTTTGACGAGTCCGTGTTGGTGGCCACCTGGGCCAAAATATCGTTGATCAGCTCGCTAGTAGCGGGATCTCCTCGTCCCAATACCCGCAGGAACCGGAGAATCTTGACCTGAAGAAACGGATCTGTGATGCCGGACACATCGTGCTCTGGGGCATAGCCGGAGGTTGTCAGCCCTTTCAGAGCACGCACGAGGCCTCCGGCCAGCGGCCGGAACATCTCGATCACGCCCTCCGGGCCCTCCTCTTCCTCCTCTGCCTCGCAAAGATCCGTCGCGAATGTGAGACCGCAAATCAAAACACCGTGGTTCCGATCTCCGAGGAGATTTTTGGCCTTCTCGAGGAAGTGTTCGTACAGATCGGGGACCTTGCGACATATCCGCATCGCGCAAATCGCCGCTTTCCGTCGAATATAAGGGTTCGCTGTGGACATGAGGTTTTCGACTTCAGGGAACAGGTCACGAGACATCTCGATTGAAGCAATGTTGCCGAGGGCGCAGAGAGCGAGGCCGACGATATACTGGTTGGAGTGGTTAAGGTCACTACGTTTGTTAGCATGCAGCTCCCCTGTCGATATCTGAATATTTGAGCCACTCACTTCTTCAAAGAATTCGTGACCAATGTCAAAACTTCCTGATTCTCGTCGAGCAATAGCATGGTCCCCAGGTATCCCAATCGCTTGTCGGCGAATCGGTGAGAAGCGAGGAGCTTCAGGCATTCGATCTGACCAAAGTGAGTTCGCTCTCCAAGGGTGAAGAGATAAAGCAGTTTGGCCACATTATTCCTCCTGTGGGAAGTTAGATGCCGGTACGGTCAACGAGGAATGGATGGTTGGGGCAGCTAACCGGATGTTCGAGTCGTGGCTCTCTTCTCGGAATGAGGCTCGAATGGCGGCGCTTTCCTTCTGGATGACTGCCCGCTCGTCGGCAATAGTCTTTGCCGAGCGTACATTTCGAATGAACTGCTTTACTGTTGGAGAAGTGATGCATTAGAACCTCGCATGTTCAGGGGAGGAGGGGCGGCGGGCAGCAACGTACGCGATGACATGATGGCCACAACCCCCGGCGGGGTCAGGGGGTGAAGTGGTCAATGGAGGAGTATCAAAGGAGTGATCCGCGACGGGATCCGGAGAAGTTTGGGGCTGGAGCAGGCGAGATTCGTGAAGTAATCCAACGTCCGGTCTGGATTGTGCTTTATTATGGCCCGTGACTTGGGTCGACCTGGCTTCTTGGCAAGAGCGCTAGTCTATAACGGGAATGGCGGGGTGTTGACTCTCAAGAAGATCACATGATCGCACTAGCTGTCAGGGTCCAAGAACGAGACCGTTACTCAACTGCGGGGACGATCGTGTGAATCTCGCGAGGGGATGATTAGTATTTTGCTGGTTGTGCTGAGATAAAGCAGCATAAGAAGCCTTTTGGGCCTGTAATTATAGCAACTTGAGTATGGCTACTCTGACAACGGGTATTTACCCAAGTCTACTTTCAGTCTCGATGAGGACATACGGGCACTGCAGAATTCACCACGGTAAAAAAAAAAAAAAAATTCCATTTCATCTTCTTTAGAAGAGAAAAACTGATTCTTGGAAGGATGGTATACAAGAGCGATCAAAAAATTTAGCAATAAAAAAAAAAGTTGATTGGACCAGGGCGGGCTCGAACCGCCGATCGTCGCTATATTATCATGGAATCTCCCTTTCGGGTGGATCACATAAGAGCGAAGCCTTATCCAACTGGGCCACAGGTCCTTTCCTTGAAATCTATTGTTAAGAATTTGCGTTTGAATACCCGCCCTGTAATACTTTAATCGGTCTGCCTAGGGTATCCACCAGCCAGCGCGCGAATAGTTAGCGACAAACATGCTCGTTTTATACCGACAATTCGAAAGACGTATCGGTCTGCCACAAAATTTCGTTATGTGGCTCCGAAAATCCCTGGAAATGAGAGTGTTCCGTGACAAAAGACCCCTTGGCCGGCCTAGTAAGTGAAAAGGGGAAGACGGTCTGTATGAAAAAATGGATTCTTGAGTGGGTCATCAATGGGGTTCAACCCTAGTTGACCCAATCCCAATACTCAAATCCGTTGACTCTGAAGATCCCTTGCATGTGGAACGCATTTGCCGAAGTACTAATCTACCTCCGCAGTAGGTTTGTTGTATTTATTGGTACTATAATGGCTGAATATGCATACGAATTGGCACAAAATGCGACCGCCGATGCCCACTAGGATCGGGGCACATCTTGAAGCCACGTTCCGGCTAGCTGCAGGACAAAGGTCTACCGACTAGTCCTTGAAAGGAAAGATGTCTGGCTTTTGATTCGAGATTCGAGGAGAGTAGTAACAACAATCGTAGCAATCTAGGTCAAATAGCCACTGCCAAAGCTGGTGCGACATGATTCATAATACCGCACACAATCCCTATTACCAGCAAGATCCCATTAAACAAAGCCATGATGTAGAATGGCGTTCCCGACGACAACTTGTCAAAGAGCAACCCACCCACTTTTGTAAGCAGAAGGATTCCAGCCCCACCGTACAGCGAATATACCCCGGCAATAGACCCTTTCAGATGTGACAGGTGCTGGAGCCGCCGGTTTATGGAGCCTGCAAGCAGGGGCTGGTTCTCAGCCGAACCCCCACTCCCCTCGCCCTGCTCCCCATTCTGCTCTTCGTAGATTTTTTGTAAAGTCTCGTCATCGATGCTAACGCTCAGAATTCCGTTACTGAGCACAGCCAAACTGCAGACGATCGCGCCGATCTGGCTGATTCCTATGAGTGCCATTATCGCGAAGACCCCACCACTGCCATCAGGCGCTTTGTATTGAGGGTTTGGAAGGAGGCCGAAGGCAAGATATCCGACTACTCCCACAAGAGCCGCTACTAGGAGTGGTGAATTGTATCGTCGAGACTTGTCAGTCAAGAACCCGAAGGCTGGGGCAGCAATAAGGGCCACCAATTGTGATACGCCAGTTAGAATAGAGGCGAGGATATATGCTTTCGGGCAGGCCTTCTTGATATCCCCCAGTCCCGAGCCAGGGGTGGGCTCATGTGGCTCGTCGCAAATTCCCGATGCACGATAGTAGTGGTTGACCGCCAAGGGAATGAATAATGAAATCCCAACTGAGGAGGCGCGAGCGACAAACCCACCTACATAGCCCAATCCAATGCTGCGGTTTCGGAATCCCAGCAACATGGCAGTCGTCAGCTGCTTCCAGTAGGGCAGCCTTGATGGTCCTGCAAGATCGTCATCTTCATCATCGACGTCTTGCGAGGACTGGCAAGTCCATAGGGCACTCCATCCCTTGTCTTCCTCACCAGGGAGATTGCGAAGGCCGATGAAGCTGAATATACTGATGAGAACGGCCACAGTAGCTACGAGGTAATAGCTACGCTGAAGTGCCTCAATCGGTGAAAGACCCAGCTTCTCGAATCGGGCTGGGAGAGGCAAAAAAGCCCCGAGCGAAATGAGAGCGCCGCATCCAGCGGATAGCCCAACAAACCCAGAAAGTCGTGCAGAAGGCGAGGTACCGGGGGCTCCAGAGCCGTCACGGCTAGATCGAAAACCGTTTAGTCGCTCGGGCGTGATGGTCAACTCCGATGAGACAGATGCTCGGTAGGAAGAGGCATTTGCCATCTTACCCGTTACCGTTGGCAGAACAGCAGTCACCATCGTCGAAACTGCCGAGCCACCGATGCTGAAAAGCAATCTTCCGAGAAGAAGCTGCGGGTAAACGTTCTTGGCTTGCACGAATAGTACTAAAGCAACAGCAATGACCGCGTAGCCCACAGTGCATACCTTATTTCTCGTTAGCAATGGGCAATGTTTAGATCCTATTAGAAAGTCACGTTAATCAACATACATGGCGCACACCAATCCGATCGGAAAGAACACCCCACAAGGGGCAAGCAGCCAGAGCAAGGAGCTCATCGGCGAAGCCCAGGGTCCCGACAGCATCACCTTCACCGTCATGGAGCCCGATGAGGTCAGTGACAACGAAGGAGACGGATGAGTTGATGAAGACCAGGAACGCGATGGAAAACGGGCAGACACCCAACAGATATGTCAGGGTCTGTACCCGTGAGGCAGTAAATAATGCCGGGGATAATGCCATCACCGTCGATGGGGCATTGCTCGGAAGTTGGGGGATCAAGGCATTCGCTCAGTTGGTTTCAGCTGCTGGGTGGCACCAAGGTGGGGCGTCACGTGCCGATCAGATAACCAGCGAGGTATACTTCCCGATTGGGTGGGGTTTGCCTAATTACGTGGAGATGCATGATTTGCTTGCAGGTTATAGGGGACTGAAACCCACTCTTCAATTGTCTCAATTCTATTCAAACTAGATTCCGAATCACAGTTTCCTTCAGTGTGAGGTATTTTACTCCGCCAATGGGGCCTGCTAAGCTCTCCAGTCGGTGCATCACAGTGCATTTTTGAGTCAATTTTGACAACGCTTGCAAAATTGTGATGACAAAAAAAAGGTCGTCAGAGAAATAACTCGATGGAGATGATTCAAATATAAATGGCAGGCTGGCAATAATGTCTTGCTCGAAAACACTGGTAGAGGATGATGTAGTTGTCTCAAGAGTGGATACGGCAGCGAGCTTTTGAGCGAGACGGTAATAGTTCCACACTTTAGCGACCCAAGAGCTTGAATATATCGGTCTGCCCTCTTTCAAGGAGTGATAGTGCCACTCTTCAGGCAAATAGAGCACCCATTCTTTAAGTGCGTGGCTGCTGGCATTTGAAGAAGCAGTTGCTTGGTTCTTGGGACGATAAGTATTGACGAGATTGCTCAAGATCGGAAACAATCTGGCTGCTGGAATCAATGTGCTATTTGCGCTCGCTGAATTATTTTGCTGAACGTAATAACTCATTATCTCAGATAGGAATGCTGGAACAGGCTGTTCGTTTATCAGACACGCAAGAGTCTGCAGTTGACTGTGTTGGCATATATCGATTCAAGCATATCAATAATTGCGTCTTGCACTTACAATAGTATAGCTGATCTCCAAGATCTCTTTCATCGGACCAATTGGTATATCTTGCCCTTTCTTGGACACAAATGATAAGTACAAAAAGGCCATTGTTCCATAAAGATGTTTAATCCATGGTGGCGACTTCATGCCCATATCACAAGTCATCATCTAGAAAAATTTCTTTCAGGCGCTGATTATTCTGCGTGGGCTTGGCTTGCTTGCGTACCTCGAAAATTGACAATATAAAGCTTGCGCCAATAGATTGTTCAATAGGAGCCTCCCAAGGATGCGATGTGGCATAAGCCAGTTTTCGCAAAGCCAAAAGGTATTTTTCTCTTGCCGACCACATTATCCAAGGTTCTTGTTGCATCGATGCCAGAGCTGCAAGTCCGACTGAAACCATGCTGATATTCGCACACGAGACCAGATCTGCTCGAGATTCCATTGCGATCTTGCATTCCCCGCCCATGATCGGGAAGCTTTCGAAGAATATTTTTGACGCGATTTCCTCCTGTCGAATACCCATCGAGAACATTTGAAGGACATCCGGCTCCCTCGTGGTTTTGGGACCAGCTTTTTGGACTGTGGCTCGAGTCTGATCGCGAAATATGACGTCCAGATGAGTCCGATATCCGGCACATTTGAGGCCAGCTCGTGAACACTGGCTACATCTTGGTCTCAGAAGATTGCACTAGGTCATTCATAAGTATGTTGGGCTCTCAGCAGCAAGCGGGGCCCAACCTTGATCCGCCTTGATCGACAGTTTGCGCAACCTGGGCTAGCTCGATTGTTCAGAACCATAGCTTCTAGTGTCGAAATTCGAACGTATCGGTGGAAGATGAAAGATGAAGTGTGTCTACACGGGGCATATTACCTTGGCCACCGCCTTGTTGGGCTCTCGGCAAATGATTATTTGCCCCCCGGTGCCCGGAAGTGCGGGGTCCCGCTGATCCGATGAAAGCCCACGCTATTCTACGAGCCGATTTCCAAAACGGGGTTAGAGCTGACAGGGAGTGGATACATTACAAATCCCTCATCTATGCAGGTGAATTCATATGTTGAATCTTCCTAGTGCGCTATTTCATGAGTTGACTGCTGAATCAAGTTAGAATCAAATATGTAGACACGTGCTGCTTTTCCCTCTTGCTCGGGCATCTCCAGGTATAAAAGCATCGATAGTTGCTTGGAATTTTGGACTATCATATCATTCAACCAGGAAGCTCTCCATACCTTTGACTATACACCGAGCATCTCCCTCTGAATATGAGCTCTTTCAAAAACATTACCCTTCTCGGAGTGAGTAATTGGCAGATATCCAATTCGTCCGAAAGAAAACAGCACTAACGATGAAGTTCAGAAAGGTCTGCTCGGAAGCGCCATTGTCAAGCAGCTTGTCGACGCCGGCTTTAACGTGACTGTCTTTAGCCGTACCTCCCAGGTCACAAATGATCTGCCACCGGGTGTCAAGACTGTTCAGGTCGACTACTCATCCGTTGACAACCTCGCGACTGCTCTCCGGGGCCAAGATGTGGTGATATGTACGGTCGGTACTCCAGCAATCAGTGCTCAGAAGACTTTCATTGATGCCGCCATCCAGGCCGGTGTGAAACGCTATGTTCCATCGGACTGGGGTGCACTTGGTACCGACCCAGCGGCGGAATCACTTCCATCAAATGCCATTTGGGTGGACATTCAGAAATATCTTAAAAGCAAAGCCGCCCTCGGACAAATTGAGTACAACCTTTTTGGTGTTGGCCCTATCTTGGAATATGTCATCTCCTCGTCCTTCGTTGTTGATTTTCAGAATCATACTGTTGATCTCTACGACGGAGGTGTTCACCGTTTCAGCACCACGAGCTTTGCTAGTATTGGCAAGGCCGTCGTGGGTGCTTTGAAAACCCCCGATGCGACCAGAAATCGTCTGATTCGTGTTCACGATATCGTGTTGACACAGGGAAAAGTTCTTGAGCTTGCAAAGAAATACTCTCCATCCGATGTCAAATGGACCGAAAATGCAGTGGATGCATCAAAAGAACTTGAGACGATTCTAAGTACCACAAAGCAGAGTGATCTCAACTTTGAGAAATGGGTCTCTTTGCTCAGAGCTGCTGTGTTCAGTGGTAAATTTGCCGCTGAGTATAATCCCTCGGACAATGAGCTTGTTGGCTTGCCTATACTTGATTGGAAGGAGTTTGAGGAAATTTTCGCAGCCAACTTTGGAAAGTCTTTGACGGCTGAACTTGTGAAAGAAGGAAAATTCGATGGTATCGAGAAAAGGGTCTGATTAAATTCACTCTTCGTGTCATTTTCTCATTCCTCATTTTTTCACGTCTGATGTTCTTCTTGTTGCATCCCATTGTTAGCTGTTGGGGTCAAACAGAATCCTATATCTAAACCACTTTGCCAGACTTTTTGAATACATGTATATGGATTGAGAGATGAGTGGAAAGCTGTTTTTTTTTTTTTTACATTGCCAATTGAAGTTTCCGCCTCTTCTAACAAGGATGTGTAGAAAAGTTCTCAAACGGTGATACGATGAGCCATCAGGTACTCGTAATCAGGCATCGAGTCCCGCACGGCTTTCTCAATGAATTTGGCATCTTCTTCGCCAAACTCGACTCTCCATTGCTCCGCCTCCTTGGAGATATCGATATCACTAGATACCTTCTGCTTTATCACTCCTGTAGAATTCTCAAGTGTACCAAGCATGATCTTAGCCAGAGCAATGTTCCTATCATGGGTGGCATCATCAACATTGTTACCCGTCTTCCAATCTTCAGACCTCTTTTCCATGTTGTCCCACTCGTACTGAACAGCGTTGGCATCCATTCCAGTCTGCTCGCAAAGCCTGGCAGCGATTTCGGGGTGGTTAATCAGGTCATTAGCATCCACAATCAAAGGTGTGGGCTTGAAGCCTTGGTCGCAAAACCAGTCGAACAACAGCCGCGTCCAGCGCATAGTCATATTCGACAAGGAGACATCTCGTTTTTGCTCGTCTGTCTGGTCTAGGCCTTTCGTGATTTCTGCTTCGACGATCTTGCGCTGGCAGCGACGGAGAGAAGGCCATGCTAGTGCTGGGTGGCGGATGATGAAGACATATTGCCAGAGACGCAGGTATTCATCAGACAGCATGCTTTGGCTACTGGGCGAAAAGGTATGGGGTCCGAACTTCTCAGGGAATTCGAGTCTCAGAGCGTCAAATAACTCGTCATTTGCCTTGGAATCACCGGTCTGCCATTTCTCGAAGGCAGCAGGGCTGAAAAGCGAGCCTGCGTGTTCCTTGGCAAAAAGAATCTTGTTTGCTTTTTCTGCGCGCTCCGCATGCTCTTCAATCGTATTGACGCATCCTTGGAAAATGCTCCTGAGAGTTTGCTTCTGCTCGTCGGTCCATTCCGTGGATGGCGTACTCAGATATCCACCTAGTGCGGTCGCGGAGAACGCGGGATGGAAGAAGTACCCAGCCGCCTCGTTAGACAGTACATCAGGTTGTTGAGCGATGTTCAAAATCTTTGCCAGCAGATTCGATGCTGTGCGAGGAACACTGACGAGCATGAGTCGCCGAGGCCTCTGAGAAACTTCAGACGAAGCCATGTTGAGGGGCGATATAGATGAGCGGATCGAGTATAGAAAGGTATTAAGCTTAAATCGAAGCAGGGCAATGAGCTTGCAAGGAAATGGCGCTATCAGGCTGGAAAATTGCTCATCTTAATACTCGCGCGTTTGCGTGAGAGCTGACCAAATTAATTTACGGAAATTCGTGGTAAGCGTCCTGGGATTACCCTCTTGCGAGATGACAGCCTTTCCTATGTCTCAATCAGGCGTAGTCTCTGGGGCTGAAAGATTAAATTACCTGTGAAGCATTTGTTTCCGAGCTTTTCCGGGCTCATTGGGGGCCGATAGACCGAGAATGCGGGGACTCTTCCTCATCGGGGGCCATGAATTGCTTCAAAACCAATGAATCACTTTCGGGCTTACTTTATCTTATGAGCTGATCCCGGGGTTGGCTATATTCCAGCAATGCTAAAGTTCAATTTGAAATGTATGCCTTTCCGAGAGAAAATGTACAGCATTTCGGCATTTCGGCATTTCGGTCGAATAGAATGGCATATTCTGAGGCGGACGAACAGGTGAATAAACGCTGTGGGGGGATAATAAACTCGGCAAGTAGGGACCAGTAATCTGTGATAGTGATGAGGATGTACGAGCCAGAAATATGCAACGGTTCTAATTCGTCGCTGCGATTTTGGCCCCCACCATCCTAAGTTTCGCGGTATGAGTCAAGGAACCGCAAATCGTACTTATTTCTCTAATATCAGCAATTGAGGATTCGAATTTGTCCAGTTGGTGTTAAGGCTATATCATAGGACTATGTCAGTCTAAATACATTGAATTAACGTCTCATACTCACGATCCATTCTCGTAGGGGCTTTCCAGAGTAGCGTAGAGGACTGCGGAGGGACTGTGCCTGGAGAATTTTGCGATCTCTTGTGGATTTCCAAGGCTCCTATTTCAAATTGGAATCCCTCTCCTCTAGCTTGATTTACCTTATATTTGGCGTGGATACTAGGACATGGTTGCTAGTGGAATGATTGGATGTTCCGTATGCTGCCATTTCGCTTCCACCTCCAAAGGAAATATGGTCAGCACTAAACGTTTTATCCAATCAATATTTTTTTTCTCTAACTGCCCTCTATTAAATGAGTCACTCCTATGCGACACTGCTCAAACTCTCAACCTCTGATATTGTTGTATGTAGGATAGCGGCACGTGCAGGCTGACGTAATGCGGAGGCGAGCCGTTACTCTGGAAAGCTGTCCAGATCGAGGTATACTACTCCACGTCTCCGCCCTAGGTCTGCCCCCTTCCTCCTCTGATGACCATCGGCTCAAGCGTCTCAGAGAATCGCCATGAGACTGGCCGCCTACACTGGGGTAAGTTCTGTCCCATCTCTGCGCTCGTGAAACGGGCTCGTGCATGGCCTCCGCTAACAACTCCTTAGGCCTCCGTGGCTCTGGCCACCGGTGTGTTCTTGAAGGCCCTCCATCAGAGGTCGAACGTCTACGCAGCTTGCGTATATCTCTCACAGAGTAGCGCGAATCTCATGGTACGTCTTTCTATATCCGAGGCTGGTGTATCTTCCCATAACCCGCCACCCTGCTCCCGCTCCTAAACGTGGCTAACCACGCGCTCTGCCGACTTCTAGATTCTCACGAATTTATGCCTCATTATCACCGGTTTCGTTCTCTTCTGGCTACAGCGACTTCTTTACGGACCCCTGCGGCCGATTGAAACTGAACAACTCTACGAACGAGCGTGGTTCGCTGTGACCGAAACATGTTTGGCTATGACCATTTTCCGCGGTGAGCTTGGCGGGTGGTTCCTCGTCATGTTCATCTCGCTCCTGGTCGGAAAGGTTTGGGGATGGATTGGAGAAGGACGGGTGGAATATCTCGAGCAGCAACCCCCGGCAAACCCGCGATTGTTCCATACGCGACTAGCGATTTCCCTAGTCCTGTCCGTCCTCTTCAATGCGTTCATGCTGCGGTACTGTATCAATACCGTGATCCACCAAGCGCGCCCCGATATGATGGTTATGTTCGGGTTCGAGTTTGCAATCCTGACTATCCTGTCAAGTTCTACCACTGCGCGCTACGGAATCGCATTGACGGAGATCTATATCACTCGCCAACAAGTGAAAGCAAAGATGGCAGAACGCCGAGCAGAGATTCGCGGGGCACGTTTGGAGGCAATTAGGGAGCATGCACGTGCTGGAGAAAGCTCCCCACCAACAAACTTGCCAGATGAGAATGATGTCAACGAGCTCGAGATCGATGTCCCTGGGTGGGAAGAGAAAGGCCGATGGGTCTTCTACCTTGACCTGCTGACCGATTTCGTCAAGCTCATGGTTTATCTTATCTTCTTTGCTATCCTCCTGACTTTCTATGGCCTGCCGATTCATATTCTGCGCGACGTCGTCGTTACAATCCGCTCTTTTGCTCGCCGGATCATGGATTTCCTTCGTTTCCGCAACGCAACCAGAGACATGAACGAGAGATACCCTGATGCGACTGCCGAAGAGGTCGCCAGAGAAGAAGTCTGCATCATTTGTCGCGAAGAAATGGTTTCTGCTCAGCCTGCCCCCGGTGCTGCCGGAGAAACTCCTGCGCCGCAAGCCGCAGGTGCTCAGCGCGTTCCTGACCGTCTCCGCCCAAAGAAGCTACCTTGTGGTCACATTCTGCATTTCTCTTGTCTCAGAAGCTGGCTGGAACGGCAACAGAACTGCCCTACATGCCGACGCCCGGTGGTTCGTGCAGGTGGTGCTCAGGGAGTGACAGGTGCCAATGCCAACAATGCTGGTAATGGTGCTGGTGGTGTCGCTCCCAATATGCCCGGTGGTAATCAAGCACCAGGACAGCCAGGTGTCGACGGAGCACCCAGAGCCCGCGTCTATCAATTCGGTCCTTTCCGAATCGGCTTCGGTGCTGTGCGTGGGGATCTTCTTCAGAATCTTCACCAGCAGGTTCACCAAGGAAACGCACCGCTTCAACCCGCACCAAATGCGAACCCTCAAGGTGCGCGCCAGATTGGCTTTGGTTTTGGATTTGGTCGCCGTCCACCTGTTCCTACTCCTCAGGGACAACCCCAGGGACAACCCCAGGATCAGCCTCAGTTTGCGCAGCCATCCAACTTCTTTGACGTTCATTCTCAACTTCAGCAAATTGAGCAGCAGATTGCGCAAGAGATTAACTCCCTCCGCGCTGTCACGGAGCATTTCCGACATGTACAGTCTCGTCAGTTGGAGCTAGATCGATTGCGCCAGCAACACGCCACATCTCCAACTGCTACTACCACTGTCCAGACCAGTAGCTCAGGGCTTCCGGCCCGTCAATTCGTCGCGGGGCCCCAACTCCTCCACTCTGACATCTGGGGACAGCCGGCTACCGGAAGGACTCACTCTCCCAGCGGGCTGGTCCCTCGTTCCACTCCAATCGACCGAGTCGAATCTCGAAAACCTGTCTAGTCTCACTCAGAACCTCGTTGATCCGGATCTCCCGGAAGATGCCCTGTCTAGCACTCGGCAACAAGCTGCGCAGACTTCACAGACGCACACAACCCCCGCCACCGTTGTACCTCAAGGGGATAGCAGCCACCTAGCTCAACCAGCTACAGCACCGAACTCTCAAACTGGGACATCCACGGCAGAGACAGCGGAACTGGGTTCATCAAACCCCCTGTCCGACTTGTCCCAGTGTAACGGGACATCATCAACAGTCCATCGTGCGGACTCGCCATCACAAGAGTGGACAGACGTCCGATCCGATCAAGTCCCAGCACCAGGGCCATCAACGAACCCACCCAACTGGGGCAGCGGTATGGAATTTATATCGGAACCGGAGATAGAAAGCACAGATCAAGGGTCCTTGTCAAAGGGCAAGGGCCGTACAGCCACCGTGGAAGAGGCAGACGAAGACGCCTCGTAGATTTGATGGATCTTCATGACCATATTACCCCCGATTTGTATTTTTCTTTTTTCACCCCGCTTATGGCTCTTGGGCGATGAGACAGCTTCGGTTGTTTCTCCTATTCCCTATCTTTGAATCAGCGTTGCATGGCGTTTTTAAGCAGAATATCATACCCGGTCTTTCGATTCTTCCTTCGCTTTTTTTCACCATTTTCTCGGCTTTGTCTGATGGTTCCTGATATTGTCTGTCTCAAATGCATGTCGGCATTCTGCAGTATGTAAATTCCCTAAAATTATAATCTATCTAGAACAAAGATCAATCTCCATCATCGATTTTACGAAGGAACTTGGGCTGTTGAAATGTATTTTGTTTGATAATAATAACAATATGATGTGATGTATAGTACAAGGTAGATAAAGACAGAAAAATCTATCCACAGTTTCCCAGAGCAAGTAAAAGAAGTCAGAGAAGCGAAATCCCCCAGAACGCCAGGTAGGGTACATGCAATTAGTTTTCGCAAAAGCAAAATATCAGGAGCAGAATGAGAACAGGCCGCTTCTGTTATCGAGTACTGTACAGTGGGTCGAACGTTTTTTCAGATCGTGCTTACCATAGGTAGCCAGAGAGGAGAGGTATTTTCATGCCGAGGTGCCCACAAATCGGAGGACAAATTCGTAAACGCCGAGGGTAATGATTGCTGAAGGGATGGAGCGGACCATGTGCGGTGTCAGACCTCCGTAGAGACCAGCCATACCCTCTTCTTTAGCGATGAGTCGGAAGCACTGCACCAGACCAGTGTATTTGGGACGGCCGTTTTCGAGAGGGGCTTGACGGAGGCGGGTTCGAATGACCTGGATTAGAGAAGAAATATTGGCATGACTGGCGAAAAGTCAAGTGGAAATGAAGACTTCAAATGCTTACCTCATGCGGGTATGCAATCAGAGCAGCAGCAAACTTGGCAGAACCCGCCGCACCGGTTGTGCTGATCCAGCTAGTAATTTCCTTTTGCGTAGGTGTATCCGTTCCATCGGGAGAGACGAGAGACTTGTGCAGAATACCCTTCAACCGCTCATACAGGACAAGATGCAACGCCGTCTCAGCGGCACCGAGATAACTTGCGCTCAGACCCTTGTATAGCCCACCAAGACCTTCATGACGAATGACCTGGCGCAGACAGTCCAGACTGTTCTTGTATCGGCGATTGCCAGTACTTGTCTGGGCCTTGTCAAGCTGCAACCGTGTCTTGATGAGCCAGATGGGGTTCGTTGCTGTGGAGGTCGCGATACCAGCGGAGATAGCGGCCTGCGCATGGATGAGGGTAGAGTCTTCGCCGAGGCCGAGCATTTGCGCTCCGAGGCGCTTGCAGTTTCCGTAGACGTAGAATTTGATTGCGGTGGCCGGGACCACGCCGGCCAGACTAGGTCCGAGACCGCGGAAGAAAGCTCGCCATCCTTCGGCACGGTAGATGTTGCTGATTATTCGGGCGGTCTTGTGGCTAGTGTGCTTTGATGGGTCGACGATTGGAGGATTCGGGGACGAGGCGGAGGGTGAAGGGGGACGTTGGTAGAAGTCGGATTGGAGGCGTGTCCGGAGGACATCGAGGGGAGATGTTGCGATTGCTGTTGCGAATCCGCCGCTCCTGCATCATTGTGTTAGTTTTTCATTTTCGTTCCGGATTAGTAGAATGTAGATAAATGCCACCGCGTGGATGGCGATCCCAAAACTTACGCGCCGGCGAGTAGGTGAACCCACGGATCGTGGGACTTTTTCTGGGGAACCTGGGCGGCTTTGAGGGGAGAAGCCTCTTCAGCAGGATGACCGTGGATCTTGGAAGACTGCATCTTGACAGCGCATGCTTCTTGGAATGGCAAGATTGTCACAAAATTTCCCCGACGCCGCGGCGCAAGTTTTCCGCGTGATCACGTGAGATAGCAAATCGGGGGTTCCTGATACGCCACTCACCGCTCAGTCGCAACGCGGCAGTTGACGGATGTAGATATGGAGAGAGCAGTCTTGGGATTTCTGAAGGGCTGTCTTTCTCTCGAGTGGGAATATTATAATGGCGGGGTTTCGAAATTTGAAGTGAGTTAATAGTCTAGGACCTAGTCAGCCTTTCCCTTGTGAGATCATTGTCCCGAAAGCGATATTGGATTCACTGATCTCGGCGAAATATATTCTGCGGAGGATTAGCCTGATGTGCCATGTGATAGTTCCGCCACAATGACCGTTGAGAGAACAGCATGTGAATATATTTTAGATGTATGATCCGTCACATTTGAATTTTTCTCGTTGAATTATATTCATAACCAACTTAGGTAGGCACTAGTGGTACAACATTCGAGCCATCTTGGTCGATTTGCATTGCATAGGTCAGATAAAAGGTTACCATACATTTATGTAGGTGATTGACAGGGCGCCTAGCCTAGCCCCTGCGCCGCCGCAATTAAGGTACGCCAGTGCCAGCCAGGGACTTTTGGTTTGCGGCCTAGTAATTAGAGTTCGCCACAGGCACAGATCAACATGAAACGCAACCCTCAAGTACCTCAGGTCTATTTCGGCTGTTCTCTGACTTCGAAGACTGTCTTTATCTCGATACCTCAGCTGATATACTGACTTGTACTACTGCTTGCGCCTGATCTGACGGGTGTTGACAGCGACCCGGCCACTCCGACATGTTCGACTAGTCGAACCCTCGTGTCCAATGCATCTCCACCGTGCAGCGTCATCAGCGGGTGGTGCGGCAGTCCAGAGCCAACGCCGATCCACCGCAGATCCACCGCGCACCGCCGTTTCACCTGTCCATTCGTCCACTGTGGCCCTTCGGACCCCCGCGATGGATCTGGCACGACTCACGTTGGATATTTCCTCCCGCGGAGGACCAGGGCCACTTCATTCCTCTCGGTTCCATCCCATCCCGCACAGCCTCGCCATTGGAATTCAACCTCCCCCTTCCTTCGCTCCAGTCTGCGATGAGACCCATTTGTCGACTGCAATGATCCACCCCTGAGCCGCGTTTATGTACGTCAACCGCATTGAAGCGCAACCGTGGACGGCCAGGAACCACCCCTGCGCCGGGTTGTACATCCCCGGGAATCGATCTTTAAACCTCGACGGACCGCGCAGCTAACTTCGTCTTGTGCGACAGATCAATTCTCCGCGTCCAGTAATTCCGTCTATATAATCTCTCATGATTCTCTCACGCCGAGCGGTCCTCTTCCTCGGGTTCGGCATCTTCACCTTCCTCTTCTTCACAGCCCGCGCACTGCGACAACCCCACGTATGGAATAAAGTGCCGCAGGCCGTCGGCCTGGGGGAATACGTTTCCTCCTCCCCGCACGGATTCAGCATCAGCGCCAGTACCAATTGGTCTGTAGCATATAATGTCAGTACTGGATACGGCCCGAGCAAGGGAATTCCCTTCGCGCCACAACCGCATTTCATTTCCGGCATACCGAAACCGCACGGCGCAAAGTATACCAAGCGACTCGTCGTTCCCCGAACAATGGAGGAAGATGTGACCTGGATCGCTCAGGAATTGCCGGACTGGGATACAGCGATTTATGTCGCTAACGATCCTTCGGCACCCTTACACCCCCCGAAAAATAAGGGCCACGAGGTCATGATATATCTCTCCTACGCCATTGATTTCTACGATGACCTCCCCGACGTCTCAGTCTTCGTCCACGCACACAAGAACGCGTGGCACAATGACTTTTTGCACAACGGCGACACACCCGAGATGGTGCGCCGATTAAACCTGAACCGTGTCATCAGGGAAGGATATATGAACCTCCGGTGCAGTGAGGGTCCCGGATGTCCGGACTGGATGCATCCTGGTGCCATCGAGCCAGACGAACAAAAGCAAGAGGAAGTAATGCTCGCTCGAGCCTGGGGCGAACTCTTCCCCGACGAGCCGGTCCCGTCGGTCCTTGCACAACCGTGCTGTGCCCAATTCGCCGTATCCAAAGAGCGCATCCGCACCATCCCCCGTTCACGCTTTATCTTCTACCGTGACTGGCTTCTGCAAACCGATCTAAGTGACTACATCGCCGGCCGAATTTGGGAATATCTCTGGCAATATGTGTTTACTGGTCAAACAGTCCTCTGTCCGCAAGAAAGCGTGTGCTTGTGCGACGGGTACGGATACTGCTTCGGCGGCCCCGATGGGTTCGAAGCGTTCAAGGCTGCACAAGCCGAGCGTGACGAGTGGCAACAGTACACTGAGAGCTGGGACTGGATGGCCGATAATATCGAGGATGCCAAAGCAGAAGGCGATGGTGAACTGGATGAGACCATGGACTTGGATGTTCCAGAACCGGGTGGTAAGACCGAAACCGCAAACGAGTACGCCGCCAAGGCTGCGCAGGTGAATGCCATGCTCGAGAATGCCATTGCGCGTGGCAACGATCCCCGACTCCGCGCCGAAGAAGTCGGTCGTCCCTGGAAGCCTGGCGATAGCTTCTAGATTCACTCCTAGCTGGTGGTGTCTGATCTCATTGCAAACTGCTGTATCATGATCTATGTGCTATCTACTACTATTTACTGCTTCGTTTGGGGGCGTTGAAGATGGGTTTCATGGCGCGTCTGCTTCAACTTGGACAGCTCGACCTTTTTCACCACGGTTGGTGATTATACTTGGCAAGATTTCAGCGGTCCATCTATAGAGTGTCTTCCTTATTCTTTTTTGTCTGCTGTATTTCTATACTCCTTTCTGCGATTTTAGTTGATCCGGCAAATTTGGCTAACATGGCATAGAATAAGAAGTCTTGTGTTCACATTCGCCAAAGATGTCGAAGATATGTAAAAGAGCAGGACCGCGGGCTCCTGCCGACCTTTTTTAAGATAGAGTAGTTTCTCACCTATTACACATTGGTCGTTAGACCTGTGTTTAGTTGGACAGCACCGGTGCTTGTAAATGTGAAGACTTGTAACTCGTAAGTCTTGTGAAAAGACCGTAACATGCAGCCTAGAAAGTTCTGCGAGACATTTGCGGAGCATACATTACAGAAATATTGCAGCAGGGTGTTTTAGTTGTAGCTAAGTCCCTCTCACATTAAAATCCTTCCAAGAAGTATTTCGGATGCGCCAAGCTTTCTTTTGAATGTATCTTGCGAACGAACACTGTCACGTGACGCACGCGCAACCCCACGTGACCCACAAGGTTTGCACTGTCTGTCCTTCCTTCAAACCAGCCAAACATCATCATCGCCAGTCGCGTTGCATGCTTATCAGCTCGGAGCTTCACGAGCTCCGTCCAGTCGCTGTTCTTCAGCCTCCGACAAACCTGACACCCCCGTTCGGGGCGTGGCGTCCCAAAGGACATCTTCCAATTGTTCGCGTCGAAAGCCTTCGCGTCGACAATTCAGTCACCCAGACACTGACTATTTTGGTCGGCACATTCAAGTCGCGATCTGCTCCCCGTCGGGGCTTTGCTTTTGCAAGCTTATCAGAGCTTTCAGAGCGCGTCGCAAAAGTTTTTTTTCACGATTTCCCTGAACTCTTCGAAAGAGTACCTAAGACGGGCATCCAGAAATCCCCCAAAACTTCAGAATTTCAGTACACACCTCGACTTCCCGTATCAGATATCCCGCCGAGCTCGAACACATCAAACCACACGACATGTCTTCTACTTCTAATACCCAACAACCACCTACTTCCTCGGCGAACATACAATCTCAGACTGCCTCCAATGCCAATACCGATCCGGGTAGTGGATATGCGCCAATCGATAGTCAACTCGCAGGCTTGGTGGAGGCCGCTACCCAAGCCGCATCGACGGATGTTTCCTGGGCCTCTGCTGCTGAAGTAACAGCGGCAGCAGCAGAGCGTCACCCTTTGGAAAACTACAATACGGAGATGCACCTTGGTGATGACACCTTTGGCGACACTCATTTCGGCTCCGGTATGGGCGGGGATAGACACCTGAGAGTTCCAAATGAACATGCACAGTCTCCCGGCCTTTCTCGTACTGTGTCGAAGAAACGAAAGAGAAATGAGGATAACCTTGATCCTCAGCTTGCCGCTGCTGGACTCAGTGGGTCGCAGCAACAGTATCACTCCCAGCAGAACCAGCATGGTCACCCCGGTGTAAACATGGATATTCGACCTGTACCACAACAAGCATTGCCCGTAGAGCGTGCACCTGGAGTTCATTCTGCGGCTGCGCTCTTTCGCCAGCCATCAAGCAATAAGAAATACACACGACCTCCAATGTCCAAACTCTTCTCGTCACTCGAATTGTCTCCGGAAAACTTCCTTCATCTCCAAGCTGCAGCAAAGGCTTACATGCTTGACAACAATCACCCTGAACGACGAGACTGCGTAGGACAGAGAGGCAAAGGTGATACGGAAATGGTGAAGTTGCGACTCTGGAACTGCGTCAAGACATTCCTCGACAACGAAGGCAACGGAGAGCGATTCTTCGGAGAAAATGTCGTCAATGAGAACATGGGCCCGAGACAGTTCGTATGGCCACGAGACTCGCAAAAAATCATCTCACTCGTCATTCCTCTCTTGCGGCGAATGGTCACAAATGAGCGCCAGCGCCAGTACGCGATTGAAACACGCAAAGGAGGCGGCAATGACGAACGTCGCCGCCGTCAGACAAACGAGAGCTTCCCGGAATTGGGCGGGCCTCGTTTCTCACCTGAGCAACAACTCCAGATGCACAGCGAACGCCAAAACCACCGCGCAGAGAGCGTGAGCCAGTCAATGCCTCCGCCGCAGATCAATACACAGCAAACTCTGACTGAGGCTTGCATGCCAACGGAAATTAACCTGACAGATCTCTTTTTGGATGGGTACACCGTTGACTGGAACGAAGTTGCCAGAACATATGACATGTACAACGGAACAGACCTGCAACTGGACCATCTGTGGTCTCTGTCCGGTCTCCAACAGCCTGATTGGCGTGGAATTGTCGCTGCCATCGATAGCCACTACTATGTCGTCCATAACGGTCACTACGAGTGTGCGCCCGCTTGCGAGAACGAAAACATTAACCGCATCATTCATGCAAACTCAACAGCCAATTTGAACTGGCGAATTGGAGGAGTCAACAACCAGCCAGCGCGTGATGAGTTGTAAGTCGTATCTAATTCCCCTATCCCTGTTGAAACTCGATCATTAACACCCCGAACAGTGCAAGCAGTATCACCCGAGATGTATCGCGGATCATCCGCGAAAATCTCGCCGCTAGAGAGGATGCTTTTCCGCCCCCGCAAACCTCAACCCAACATTACAGCCCTCGATCTCCCCTATATCTCCGAATCAACGTATTGAAGCAGAGCAATCGGATTTTGCCCCGAATCGATCTACCTGCGAACGAGTGTTCTGACGTCAATACGTTGAAACAAATTGTCATGCGCCGCTTCCCAGAGCTCATCGGATCTGACAATTTTGAGCCTAGTTCTCAACAAGCCCGAGACGTCGCTGCTCAATGGAAGACCAGAGTTTTGCTTCCGGATGGCCTCGTCGAAATCCAGAACGACAAAGACTGGACCGTGGCCCTCCTATCTGCCGATTCCACGGAGTGGATGGACGGAGATTTGAAAGTTTTGATCGATCTTCACCAAAATCAGCATTAGGTATGCTTGTTACAGTGATCTCATTTCTCCGCAATGCTAACCCAAAAAAGCACTGGATTCGGAACTTCGGACGCCCTGGAAGTTCATCTGTTGATCGGAAGTTCATATGCTGTTCGGAAATTCATATGTTGATCTGTACTGTACTGGTTTGTCGGAGTCTTGGAGGTGATATTCGAAGAAGATTTGTTCCGCTTCTTTTCTGTATAACTATGACTGTGTAACTTGTTTTGATACCAACGGAATGACCATCAAGGCCCGATCTACGCTTCATACCTTTTCAAGCAGCCAAAACGTAGAATTCTAGATCCACTTATGTCATTGCTAGCCTATATAACCATATCGTGTAAGATAAACAGAAGAAGGAAAAATGAAACGGCCCATATCTCAACACAAAACAGCGGTATGTACAGTGAACAGGGCCCAGAAATGCCCATCACAAACGGGCCTCCAATATAGGCCAAATAAAAAGAAAAGAATCGCTCCGTACGCCGGTGATCCAAAGCCAGTTGGATAATATGAGAAATGAGACACTTGTAGCCTTCAAGGGAAGACTGAGTGAAAATGAAACGGTCAAGGACACTTATTTGTTGTGGATAAACAGGGTGCGGAATGAGTCCCAGTGGTCCGAGTCGGCATAGCTTGATTGGAAGTGAGCAGACAATTCATGCCAAGGCACGGCAAGAGAGCGAAGACTTACATATAAACCATGCTGCTCCGCAGACTGGATACAAGGGTATCCGGGTACCAGCGGAAGATATACATGACAAAAGCCCAGGTCATACTGGCGAAGACAGGCCAGGCATTATCGGTGATTTTGGTGCGAGCTTCGGGGGTGATGAGGGAGGAGAGAGGGTGCATGTTAGGTTGGACTGCGAGTTTCGCGAGTGACAGCATTACGCGAGCGAAGACATAGATGACGATCTAAACTGATTAGCCTTGAAACCAAGAAATAACCCGTCACCGTTTCCAAGGAAAAACACAAGTGGAGTGCGAGTAGTGCATACCTGCTGGCTAACGCTTCCCGGCTGGCGGCCGAAGACTGCATATCCGCCCATCAACCCGGCAAAGAAACTATCGTAGCGACCCTCTTTTCCGGAGCCGGAGGGGTTCAGGTTCCGCAGGACGATCATGGAGAGTTTATAGATAACTGCGAATGTGGAGAGGTTTCGCGCGTGTAGGCGTGTTGCGTTGAGGACGAGCTTGAGCTTTTGCCGGAATCTAGATCATTTAGCCGGTTAGTCCGATGGAAACTGGTTGCGGAGAGGTGGTGTAGGGAGTTCACGTACGTCCCAGATCGAAAGAGGAATATCATCCTAATAAATGAGTGGCACCGGTTAGTTCTTAGTCCGTAATACTTGCAACTACTCTGCCAAGGGTATCTCCGAAGGGTCGACGTACACCAACGCATGCGGGAACCGCACTTTCGATCCGTAGATTATTCCATTGCGCGCACCCTTGAATAGGGACAGGAGTGGCGCGAGTTCTGGCTTCAGGACGAGCTCGTCTAGGCGGGACTGTCGTGGGTGTGCTTGTTAGCTGTGCTGCGCTTGACTTTCATGTGCTTGTAGCTTGGAGAAGTGCTCACCAAAAGCGCATCCATGGCGCCACGGGACCTCGGTCGGAGGTCGGTCGGGGTTAGAGAGGTCTATTCGGGAGAAACCAACACGGTGATGAGTCGCAAAGTCGATGAGGTTCAAGAGGTAACGTAACAGGAAGATAGAACGTGAGTACGGGGGAGGGGACGGCAGTTTGCTTCGGATCCGCTTGTCGAAAGGGCCTCGGCATGTGAGACGCTGCCGACGGCCGACGTCATGGTCACGTGGTATGTGCATGCGGACGAAAGGGAAAAGTAGATACAAAATTGAGCTTGAAAGCACTAGTGGTTTTGTCTTTGGATATGGTCTCATTGATATTTCCTAATAATAATTTTGGAAGCAGCGCTTCTACACTTTTCCATGCCGTACATGATATCCTGCAGACAGGCCTTAAAAGCACAAAATCCCGAGCCGATCCAAACGCCGTTTGAGTAAATACGCGACAATGCAAGTAAATCGAACATTTTTTACTCAGTCCGGGCACGTTTGTTACCCTCATCCTCTGAGATATCATCCACATCCATCATGTCCTCATCCTCGTCATCATCATCCGAGTCAACACCTGCCCGGCGCTTGAGACCCTTCATCTTGCGAGTCTGCAAGCCCTTGAGATCCTGCTTGCCCAAGTGCACACGACCGACCTTGTCACCGATAGAGTCCATGCTGATATTCTTCTTCGTCTTGATCTCCTCGTTGGGACGCTTGCCTTGCTTCATGGCGGCCTTCATGGCCTCGGGGGTGGCAGGGCGCATACGGCCAACCTTGAAATCGAACTTGGGGCCAATCTCCTCCAGCTCCACACGGGGAAGCTTGTGACCACTGCGCTTGGTGACAACCTTGTACCATCGCAGGTGAATGATGGGAGAGAGATCATCGCGGGGCTCCTCGGCGCCAACCATGAGAACGTACTGCAGACCCTCGACATCAATTGCGTTTGTCTCTTCACCCTTGAACATGTCGAGGAAGAAGCTCTTAAGCATAACGTGCGATGAGGAGGTTGGGTCCTCGAACGGGGTACCGGCGAAAAGCATCATGGGGCGCAGGCCCTGACCGACGTGCATGGTGAGCTCGTTGATGGGAGGAACGGCGTTGTCACCCTGAGCGGGCAAAAGAAGAATTTCGCACATGTCGAGAAGTTGTGAATTGAAGATACGGCCGAGAGTCACGCAATTGGGACGCTTCTTGTTGCTGCTGCCGAAAACGATGAGACCGCACTCGTTCTTGTTTGCGAGGAACTCGATGCTCTCGGGGTTCTCGAATGGGTGAATGTTTTCATTCTTCTTGTGGAAAAGGACGGAATGGGGCTTGGTGAGAGAGTGGAAGGTCTTCAGCACGGTGTCGAGGCTTTGCGGGCATTTTGTGCCGTGGAGGATAAGCGTCCGCTTCGGGGGCTCGATGAGTTGCGGCTCTCGCGCCTTGAGAATGCGCGCGGTGCGCGGGTTTTTAGCTTTACTGTGGGGAACGTTAAGACAAAAGAATTCGAGCGATAAGTGAGCTGATACTTACACTTCGCGCAACATGGTGGCGGCGGCGGTTTGGTTTTCCTTGATGAGACTGAGTAAAAAAGCAGAAAAGTTTTGGGTGAAGCCTTGGCACGCTTATCGATAAGCGCAGCGCTGGTGAATTTTATGCCTAAGGCATAAATTGATAACGTAATCCATGGGCGAGCGGTCAACCCTACCCACTACTAGATTTGAAAGCAACATTAAACCACCAAAACGCCAGTAAATTCAAAAATATCTATAAGGGCACCATTTAATTGAATGGCCAATATCCTGGCTGCCGCTATACCTAGGAGGTGCCCGTTTGGCTGGTGGGGGTGGCAAATTAGGCTGTTCAACCTGATCAACCGGTGTGGGTGGAGGCTAGTCAACACTCTCAAGTGGCCGTACTGGCGGTGGTAGACCCTCTCTAACTGTAACACTCTGTTCATATCGAACTAGGCGATCTGCTAATGCTTTTCTTCGCCGTTTATTCTCATTTGTAGCACATATATTAGCATTTTTATGTGCTAGTAGTGTAGTGTTGTCAAGGGAAAAGTCACTGAGATCATTATCGCCCAGATGCCTGGCAGAATCGTGCGCATAACTGAGTAGAATGAGCGGTCAATCTACAGGTATAAGACTTTGCTTAGAAATCGATACGCTCGAGTGACTCAAGTGTTGATCTTGTGTTTATGAGAATATACGCATTGTATCCCAAGTCCCTCTTGCCTACTGACTAGTCACCTGGCACCAATACAGTCCTGGTTGAGGACAAACTACCACGTGCGCACGAATTTTCTCACTCCCAAGGCCACTGGTGGACACCCTGACTCAACTTTGTTTACTCTCTCTGTTATTCCTGTTTTATGGTTATTGAATGCCATCTCCAACGAACTCATTCAAAATACTGGGATCATTCAATGGTGGGACGAATTTTTTTCAGCGTTCTGTTTTGACGAATGCTAGCCCCGCTCTACTAGAAGTTGAAGACAACTATAGAGCCATTCTAAAAGCGTGGCGTCAATTAAATCATAAATGGACCCTTGTCCCAAATAATATAGGCACGCTGATCTGCCCAGTTTAAACACTGTGGTGACAATTCCAAATCAAATGCCCATATCAATCGCGCAAAAATTAGGCTTGCCTCTCCAAAGACTAGACTGCAAGATTGGATCAGCCTTCCAACCCGGACTGACCACAACGAAGTGACTAACCTTTTCTCCGGGCAGGCCCGCGGACCCACCGAAAAAGATTGCGCGGCACTTTTGATATCATTCTTTCCAACGCTGGCTAGATGCCAGCGTTCGGGAACAAACAATTGGGGATCCCTGAAGTTGGATGAGGATTGGTTGGCTGCCCACGAAGCGACGGCGACTGACGTTAAAGTATCACTCTCTCAAAATTCTCTTACCGCCTGAAGCCATAATGGTCTCTATAAATTCCCTGAATACCCGCTCACCGGCCATCCTAGTTGGCCTCGAGGGTATCTTCATGCATCCACAAGTGGAATGTAAGCTGGCGACTCGTGACCCCAATGTCTCGTGGCGGCGAATCATTTCCACTTCAGTTTGGATGGACTACGAAACTGCACGCATCAGTTAGCAAGATTGTTTCTCGAGGAATATCACTTTCAGGCAAATGACCTGGCAGGATTGATCCGGGATTTCGGGAGACTACCACCTGGGACCAGGCCACTGCTTCCATTTTCAAAGAAATTAGTAGGACCGGGGCGCGCGTTTTCCTGGTAGCCAACATATCTAAGGAAGATTATGCGGCACTTCAACACAGGTGGAACGAAGAGTTCTGGTCAATATTTCACGGTGTTTTCACCTCGTCCAGCCTAGGCGTTCGAAAGCCCAGTGTACGATTCTTTCGCCACGTCCTGCGAGCCACAAGATCAGTGCCCCATAAAACCTTCTTGGTGGATGACAGACCCGAAAATGTGCTTGCAGCGCTCTCCGTTGGAATGAGAGGAACGTTCGACACGTCAGAGCTCTATTGGACAATCACGAACTTCGTGGGCGATCCTGTAGTGCGAGGACTTCCATTTTTGCGACGCCAGGATGGAACATTACCAACTACAACCCAGAATAACGAGACGATCGAAGAAAACTATGCTCCGCTCTGATCCTAGAAGCACTGAATGACCCGTGCGTCTCACACTGAGACTAGCACCCGCAGCACGCAGCTCGCTAACTATTGTCAATCAGGAGCCTGGTGAAGCTCAGAGCCCCGCCTCGACTCTGGAACTTCTTCAGTGGTTAGTCTCTGTAGACCTTTTTTTCCCCCTATTATTTATTAATATAACCCAGGCGAACCAAATACACAAGTGACACCTATCCCGAAGACTTAGACACGACGTCTCTCGGTCTGCTAACGATGCCTCCCGACCCTGCCATTGTCCACTCCATTCTAGACGAAATGCACGAGTACATCGACGAAGACGGTAACGTGCAGGTACGTCTTCGACTGCACGATATGCCAGTGCATCGATAGTAGAGCTAACGCCATTCCCCAGGCATACTTCGACAAATCAAGACCACGAGTCGACGCGGTTATAGCCCTCAACGTTTTGACACTATTCCATAAATATGGGCGCGGCCACGAGCTCCCTGATACAATGGAGTGGATATACAACATCCTGATTAACAGGGCATACGTCAATGGGACGCGATACTATCCCAATGCAGAGTGGTTCCTCTACTATCTAACGCGTCTTCTTCACATGTCCAGTGATCCTAGCCTCAAGGAGAGGATCGAACCTCCTCTCCGAAAGCGTGTAGCTGAGAGGATTGGGGTCGCCGGTGATGCATACTGCCTTGGAATGCGTGTATTGACATGCAATAAACTCGGGATCGCTAACTATCCCGATCGCCAGAAGCTTGGCAGTATCCAGCAGCAAGACGGTGGCTGGGAGGCCTCCTGCATGTATTTATTTCCCGGAGCTGAACGAAAGGTTGGAAATAGAGGAGCCACTACAGCATTTGCCGTGAAGGCACTTGAGAATTGGCATGTACATGGACAGTCCATTTAACTATGGTATATAGGTTAAAGCCGTACTTAATTATCGCGGAGCACGACATTTAGATGTAGAGTAGCCGTAATAATACAGAATGCCAACCACAAATTTGTCCCCCTTCCTGATCTCTCTCGTAGATGTTTGATTGAAAAGAGGGTCTAATACTGTATGGAAACAGCTCCCATTGTCCTCAACCCCTCCGCCAGGGCTCTGCTTCCTGGTTCACAAGGCTTGGTCACACTGCTTCTATGTGTTCTGATTACGTGTTATACCTGATCGGCCATCTACCAATTCACTAAGCGATCATAAGCTGTCACTGGGATTATTGAACATAAAAAAAGATTGATTGATTGGGTCGTACACTTTATTCTACTATATACCCATGCCGGGTACAATCAGCCCCCATTTACTCCAAGCGGAGCTTCTCAAACTCCTTGATCTGCTCCGCGAAACGAGCAGCCTCACTCTCGGCATCGCGAAGACGCTTCTCCTCAAGCTGGAGGACCTCAGCCTTGACTCTTTCTTTCCAGCCAGGGGTTTCCAGTTGACCCTGAGACTTGCGCACAGCCTCGCGGGCCTTCTCAAGACCAGCCTTGGCCTTCTCTTCTTGCTCAAGGGCAACCTCCTTGGACACACGCAGGTAAACAGCAGCCTCAGCACCGACAGCAACAACGACACAGCCCGAGGGAGGAGTCTTGTTGTCGGGGCCAAGGTGAGACAGGTCGCCCAGGGTCTTACCGCCCAGAGACTTGATGCTCGTCATTTGCTCAGCGACGGTCTTCTCGCTGGTGGCGTCGTAGGTCTGGATGATGACGTCGCCCTTGGTCTTGACATCGTACTGAGCCAGGATGGAGCGGATGGCCTTGGATGTGTTCAGGACAAGCTCGTAGGCGGCCTCAGCAGCAGGGTCGTGGAACTCCTCCTTGAACTCGGGGAACTTGGCGGTCATGATCGAGATGGTCTTGTCATCGGGACGACGGGGCAGACGCTGCCACAGGTGCTCTGTGACGAAGGGCATGATGGGGTGGATCATGGTCAGGGCGCCCTCAAGAGCAGTGTAGAGGGTCTGCTTAGCAGACTCCTGGGTCTCGGCGGAGGCGTCGGCAGCCAGGAGGAACTTGGAGTTCTCGATGAACACATCGCACAGCTGGCCGTACCAGTACTGGTAAGTGGTGATGGCCACGTTGGAGAACTCGCGGTTCTCGAGGGCCTCGTTGACATCCTTGGCGGCGGCGTTGAACTTGTGCAGAATCCAGCGCTCAGACAAAGACTCCTTGCCGGTCTTGGTGACCTTAGCCTGCGGCTTGAAGTCCTCACCCAGCTTGCCGAGAACGAACTTGGTGGCCTGGTAGATCTTGTTGCAGAAGCGGCGGTATCCGTGAATGACCTGGATATCGAAAGCAATATCACCACCTGCAAGAAAGACACAGTTAGCGGCACAAGCTATATCAAATACGTACGGGTCAATACATACCACCGGTAGTGTAGGAGACAAGGGCAAAGCGCAGAGCATCAGCACCGCACTCGGGGATACCCTTGGGGAAAGCCTTCTTTTGGTACTTGGTAGCAGCAGCCACCTCCTTGTCGGCAAGGTTACCAACCAAGAGCTTATCATGGAGAGCCTGCAGTTGAATACCCTCCATGACATCGAGAGGATCAACAACGTTACCCAGGGACTTGGACATCTTGCGACCCTCGGAATCACGGATCAGAGAGTGACAGTACACCTCTTTGAAGGGGACCTGACCGGTAAGCTTGATACCAAGCATGATCATACGGGCAACCCAGAAGAACAGAATATCCCAACCAGTCTCCAGGACAGAGGTGGGGTACAGATTCTCAAAGTCGTGGGTCTTCTTGGGCCATCCCAGAGTCGAGAAAGGCCACAGGCCGGAAGAGAACCAGGTGTCAAGAACATCAGGGTCCCGAACAAGAGAGAACTTCTTGCCGGGGAACTTGACTTCGGCCTTAGCACGGGCATCCTCCTCAGTGCGGCCAGTCACCCAGAAGTTACCATCGCTGTCAGAGTTATCCTCGCCCTCGATATCCACGAAGTAGGCGGGGGCCTGGTGACCCCACCACAGCTGACGGGAAAGACACCAGTCGTTGATGTTTTCCATCCAGCGGTAGTAGCTCTTCTCCGCACTCTCGGGGCGGATAATGATGTCGCCATTCCGGACGGCCTCGATAGCAGGGGCGGCAAGGCTCTCCATCTTCATCCACCACTGGGGCTTAAGGATAGGCTCAATCACATCGTTCGACTTGGCGCAGCGGGGAACCTTCATGGGGTTGTGCTCCCACTTCACGTACAAACCCTTCTCCTTAAGGGCATCGATGACCTTGTAACGGGCATCGAAGCGCTTAAGACCAGCGAAGATACCGGCGTGCTTGTTGAAGGTACCATCGTCGTTCATGACAGAGATGAACTCAAGGTTGTGGGCCTTGCCGCGGTTGAAATCATTGAAGTCGTGGGCAGGGGTGATCTTTACGGCACCAGTACCGAACTCAGGCTCAACGCCCTCATCGGCAACAATGGGAAGAAGACGGTCAACGAACGGGTGGCGAGCGTTCTTGCCGATCAGGTGCTTGTAGCGGACATCGGTGGGGTGCACGGCGATACCAGTGTCACCAACCATGGTCTCAGGACGAGTAGTGGCAATCTCAATGCGCTCGTTGGTACCATCAATCTCGTAGCAGAAGTGAGTCAGAACACCGAACTCGACTTTCTTCTCGTATCCGGGGACATCGAGGAGCGTACGACCCTCAATTTCCTTGTTTTCCACCTCAAGGTTAGACAGGGAAGTGTTCAGAGCAACACACCAGTTGACGAGGCGGTTGGCACGGTAGATAATGCCCTCCTCGTGCAGGCGAACGAAGGTCTCGGTCACCGCAGCGGACAGGTTAGGGTCCATAGTAAAGGCCTCGCGAGACCAGTCGAAGGAACCACCAACTCTGCGCAGGGCGTTCTTGATGTTGGCGTGGTACAGGTCCTTCCAATCCCAGATCATTTTTGTCATAGCGGGGCGTCCAATGTCGTGACGGGTCTTCTTCTCGTTCTTCCACAACTGCTTCTCGACGACACTCTGGGTGGAGATACCGGCGTGGTCCATACCGGGCAGCCAGAGAGTGGTCTTGCCCTTCATACGCTGCCAGCGGATCATGGTATCTTGCAGGGCATTGGTCAGGGCGTGACCCATGTGCAGGGAACCGGTAACGTTCGGAGGAGGAATGGGAATAACAAAGGAGCCCTCAGGCTTGACCTTGCCGTCGGGACCGAATTCGGGCTTGAAGAGGCCGCGTTCCTCCCACCACTCGAGACGACCAGCCTCGATGACCTTGGGATCATAGGCATCGGTGGTCTTCTCCTTCTCAACTTTGGGGGCCTTCTTCTCGGCTTTGGGGGCGGCGGCAGGCTTGCTGGCGGCTTTTGCCTGCTTTTCGGCGAATTTCTTTGCCTTCTCGGCCTTCTTGCGCTCTCGCTCCACTAAAGAGTGACCGGAAATGTCAGCAAAACCCCAAGAGATATATCATTGTCCAACCGCGAGTGCAACATACATTCCTTCTCGGTCTTCACCTTGGGGGCCGCGGACACATCCTGGCCGCCTTGCGTCTGGCCCTGGGTTTGAGGGTTCATCGCAGCGGCTTCGGCAATCTGATTACGAGTCTTCTCGTCGACGGGAGGAGGGTTTCCGGTCAAAGGGGCAGTTTGCTCCCCAACTGCAGCGTGTGAGCTTTATGTCTTTATGTGACCGGAATTGAGTCATTGCCGTGACTCACTGGGATTGTGGGAGGCAGAGTCTTGAGCCATCCTGGTAAATGATCGATATTGAGGAGGGAATCTCCAAGGCGCCGATCGCGCCACTAGTCGCCTGATAAGTATCTTGGAAGTTGGAAAATGCGACAAGGAGGGGTGGTTGTGCGAAATGCGGGCAGATTAAATTTCCCACGACGAATGAGAGGGCGGGGCGCAGGAGAGGATCGGTGGAGACTGCGGGCGCGCTGGACTATGAATTCGGACAGCTGCAGGGCAGGTTCAGTGGAAACACTATCGGATGCGCTGGCTGCTGGTTGTTTTTTGGTTAAATTGACCCCTTTGCAACTGCCATCTTAGTCTCTTTTGATCGCAGCACGGCGCGATTAGCCTCACGTGACGACGCCGGTGCCAACGGGTGGTCCCTCGATAAGCTACGATCTATACAGCGGGGTTCTAAAAGTTGGAATAACAGGACAGAAAAATATTCCCTAGTGAGAGCGCGATGCATTGTCTCTTCATACGCCCTTCATGAAAATCGCTGTTAAGCAGCAAGTGACCGTCTGCAATACCATCCATCACTCCAAGAATAAAGCAGAAGAAAATGAGGCATATCACGAGAGGTAAAGGTAACAGGGCCAAAGCACGGGGGAGCAGGGTCTTAAAGTCGTATGGAATCAGAAAAGAAAAGACCATTAACACCGGGCCAGCGCGAGGGCAGAAGAAGAGAAATGGCAGAGACAAGCGAAAGCAGCGCTGTGCAATTAGGCAGTATGGAAGAGAAGGAAAGCTCCTCCCGCTCTAAGAGATCAACTGATTTATCGCGCTTACTCACATGCCCATGGAACCGAGGCGATGCAGGGCAGGTTGGCTCAAGAAGATTAGATGTCATGTCTTGTCATCAATGTCGTCTCTGTTCGGGTTTCGGTCACTCATTGTAGTCAGGCTTCATCGAGAAAAGGCTCGGAAACAGTCCCAGTAGTTGCGCCACTATCCTTCTCGACTTCTCAATCGTGCACCGTTCATATCGACATGGCTTGAAAGTCAGATAAATAAAATAAAAGGGGGGTTCCGTTATGCAGAGGTGCTATTCAGATGGCAGAGGAGGGAGATAAAGGAGGGTATGGGTGTAGGGTGCGAGGAACGGAAGATAGAAAAAGCCATCATCATCATCAACACGACAAAGCCATTCAGGACTGGTTGCTGCTGTTCCGCAGAACATCAGCGCGGACAGGGTCGAAGTACGCGTGGGCCATAGCCTCTTGGGCGGTCAGACGTTCCTGCGGCAAGGGATTAGCATGCGTTCCAATCTTAAAAAAAACGAAGGAACAAATCACATACAGCATGGTCATAGCGGAGGAGCTTGTCGAGGAAGTCAAGGGCTTCATCGCTAACGAATCGCTGGTTCTCAGGGTTGACAAATGTGTGCCAGGGCTTGCGGGGGAACCGAGAGAGAATCTCATCGTACTGAGGGTCCAGTTCGATGTCGTACTTGTCCAGATATTCGAAAAGCTCCTCAGTTCCAAGAACTTTGGCGATCTTGACCAATTGGTCCGAGTTGCTGTTGCCGTGGAAAAAAGGCTCCTTGCGGAAGATCATGGAGGCAAACATGGCACCCAGTGACCACATGTCAAGTGAGTAATCGTACTCTTGGAAATCGACGAGGAGCTCGGGTCCCTTGAAATAACGTGAAGCAACGCGTACGTTGTACTCAGTGCCCTTGTGGTAGAATTCGGCCAGACCCCAGTCAATGAGTCGCAACTTGAATGGGTCAGTAGTCAAGCTCGTCTACTTATCGGAGACGCTATTGTAGCGTCTAAAAATCGTTACGTACCTTGCGCTTCTCATGATCGATCATAACGTTGTGGGGTTTGACATCCCGATGCATGATACCCTTGCTGTGGCAGAAGTCCAGCGCCTTCAGCAGCTCGAAGACGTAGTAGCGCACGTCGTAATCCGAAAAGCGGGGGTAGAGAGTCCGGAAATCGGTGTTGTTGACGGCCTCGAAAACCAAACTTGGAGTCTTACTCTGGTTATCGCGGACAACATCGAGGAGGGCAACAACATTGGGGCCACCAGCCAGATTTTGAAGGATCTTGATCTCTCGCTTAATCTTCTTCTTCTTCACCGGCTTCAGAACCTTGATGACACATTTCTGATAGTTGACGATGTTGATGCCTTCGAATACCTCGGAGTACTTTCCTCGGCCTAAAGGACAAAACGGGTCAGTAAACAGTCGGTCTGGAAATGCCCCCACAGCCTAGGAACAGCCGCAGATGGTACCGCCAACGGCTGAACGGGATGGCTCCAATCAGCTGCGACTTACCAATTTTGCGAACGATCTCGTAGTTTTCCAGCACACCCCAGGAAATGTTGACACTGTCGTAGTCCCAGTAGGACCGCGGCATGTGGTCGTTAACTTCGGCGTAAACGCGCGCCATGTTGACCGCAGACGGCTTTCTAGCCCGCCCACAATTGAGAGATGCAGCGGGGTCACGCGGGGTGAGACCGGGTGATGGAGGGAAGGGTGTGGGAAGAGGTTGAAATAGGATGAAGACAACAGCAGCAGCAGGCCCAGAAACTGACCAGCCCGAACGCAGCCGTGCTATCGATCGTCCTCGAGCAATGGGTTGGAGGGGGATATTATGATGAGAGCGAGATCTGTTCCGCCTTGTCACGGGATCGCTGTGGGGAGCCACCCCGATGCGGCTAGAGCGTCGGATGAATCGTTATTCCGGACTGATTTTCTGATTGCCCGTTTTGGACAGTTCCGGAACTTGAGGTCGCGGCAGCGTTCTTTTATTCTTGCTCGCCTCCTGCAGCGTCTGGCCTGGTGCCGTCTTTTAAAGAGACCAGAATGTTTTTCGATCTGAATGTCCCCTATAGTCCTGATGACTCCGACGTACCCCACACCTTAAATTTCCTGGCAGAACGTAAGTCATTCCGCCGAGACTAGCACACGATCGAATCACGCCAGACCACACGAGGTACTAACCTGACCGCGCAGTGGGTTACACTACCGTCGCCTTGTCCCATACTATTAGCGGAAAGCTCCCGTCAAGCCTCACTCCGCCACCTCTCCCGTCAAATCCGCCCAAGTCCCTCCAGCTGCTGACCCGGCTCAACCTGACCCTCTCCGACCCCGCGCAGAACCAACGCCTTGCCAACCTGACTCAAGCATACGATCTTGTTGCTCTCCGCCCCACAAATGAAAAGGCCCTGCTTAATGCCTGTACCAGCCTGGAATGTGATGTGATCTCATTAGATCTCTCGGTGCGATTGCCGTACCATTTCAAGTTCAAAATGCTGTCGGCTGCTATATCACGAGGAATCCGGCTGGAGATCTGCTACGGTCCCGGAATCACAGGAAGCGGCCTGGATGCTCGCCGAAACCTAATTGGGAATGCTGCGTCATTAATCAGAGCCACACGGGGCCGCGGTATTATTGTGTCCAGTGAGGCACAAAGAGCTCTGAGCTTGCGGGCCCCATGGGATGTGATCAATTTGGCTTGTGTCTGGGGACTGTCACAAGAGCGTGGAAAGGAAGCGATCTGCGAGGAAGCCAGGAAGGTCACGGCTCTGGCCAAGTTGAAGCGGACCAGCTGGCGGGGTATTGTCGACATTGTTCATGGCGGCGAGAGTGTCAATCGCGAGCAAACGACAACAAAAAAGAACGCACCAGCAAAGGAGGATACGGCATCACCATCTAGCAACGCTGCAGACACTCTGAAACGAAAGGCTTCGCTTGGCTCCGAGCCAGCTGAGGAACCCGAAAAAGCTCTCTCAAAGAGGGAAATGAAACGTCGCGCCAAAAAAGCTCGCCTTGAGTCACGAGGTGCACATGCAGTCGATACCTGATGATGAGACATGCAACCCCAAAAGTATTGTCAAATTTGGGACTGTGACTAGCCAGATTAAGGTGCATTTTCGGCCTACTGCTGAACTGGAAAGGATCTGCATTGTCTGGAGTCTCTTCTTTCAGTCGCCTTCTATCACATTGTTCGAAAGTAGCCCCGCCATGCAAGTACTCTTTAGTATATTTGGAAAGCCGGTGGTTGTGACACTCCAGCAGTCATAGCTGGATCTATGGCTTTGTCTATCATGGAGCAACATCTGCCGGTCAGACTACGAGGAATGAAGGCGGATCTTGCTTCATGACACCGGGCTCTTATCTCGAACAATTTTGCATCATGCCCATGAACATCATCTCAAAGCTCTTCGCTCTACGGGGCAAATTGTGATCCTAACGTGTTCAAATACTTATCCCTTTGTAATTCTTTGGGTCTCTTCACGGCACCATCGAATACCAACGGAATATGATCCTATCAATGAAAAAATATCAAACCACACTTATACCATTATTTTGAACGGTTCATCATGTGACTCCCAAGGTAGTCCGGCTGCCTGACTTGTTGCACTCGTCCTCTGGCTTACTCGGCTTGCCTCTATCTGTACACCTTCCTTGGATTTACGAGATCAAAACACCCTCTAGCAGTGTCCCCATGCACCTGCCTTCACCTTACCTGACTACCCATAAATACCACAGAGCCGGGCCCAACCCATTTCCCACAATATGGATACCTTAACAGCTACATATTAGCCTCCACTCCGGAATACCCACCCTCAGCCCTCGGTCAACCTGCATTACGCTGTCATTCATTTTCCCGTCTCGACGGACCGCCGCACGAATCTCGGAAAACATGGAGAGTGCGGTGAAGGATGCTCAAGCTGGAGGATTCCCGAGTCTTGGGCAGTAATGCGCGCCAGATGCAACTCAACGATGCTACTAATGCATTCTGTGACGATATCAAGCTGGAGTCGTATAATTTCACTGTCGATCACGGGAAACGCAGGCGCATCAACGGCCCGCGTTGCTAACAAACATGGTAAGATGATTCCGACGCAACATGGAGTACCAGTACCCAAGGTCGAGAATCAGAAAGAATCCTTGCAAACGGTTGTCAAAACACCGACCCCATACACAACGTGAGAAAAAGAGGGGGAACGCGGGACGCGGGAGAAGTGGAGTATGTGCAGCGCACGTTCATCCTCGGCAGCGAACACATACTGCGTCTCCACGGTGGGCGAGATTGGAGGAATTTCTCGCTATTCACCTTCCAAGCCCAGAAGCAAGACAAGGGCATTTCCCCGTGAACATAATACCCCAGGGATTCGATCTGTGAGAACCCCTGTCCTACCCCTCACAAAACGTCAAGAAACAAGAACAATCAATTTCCAACGCCTACATCCATCCATCCCGACTCGGTGAATGCTCCGTTTGGGCATACGGGCTTTCCAGGTATTCATGCAGGGAATCCGCAAAATGAACGTCATAGGCTCAAGGCTGGCGTGACCAAATCGGGTATTGTCGGGCCCTCTCCGGATTCATGTGGCTAGTGTCATTACTTCCACTAGCTCATCCCTGAGATGCTTTGCGTCTGTTTGTCGAGACCTCTCCCCCCACATAGCCGCCCACGCGGGAGGAGATTTGGTCAATTTTTACTAGAGACATTAGTCGTTGTCGTTGTCGTTGTCGTTGTCTGTCGCTGTCTGTTAGCGGAATGCTATCATGGCGAAAAGGTGTAGATGATTGCTTTCACTTACCCAGGCGCCTATTTCTCTGAGACTCTCATTCATGTCACTTTTGCCGCTGTAACTATACCTGCGGTATTTAGCTTAGAATTGGCGTTGAATATGAAAGAGCAGTGGTTAACATACGTTTGTCCCCCACCGTGACCCTGGCTATATGGCGTACTGCTACCTGCAACTGCTCCATTGCCACTTTGGGGCGAGCCGCTTGTCTGTGTAGCGGACTGGTCCGTGTTTCTGTTTGGGGACGACATCGTGGTAGAGGGCTCAGAGCTCGGCTCACCAGAAGTCTAGTAGCAAACAGGGTATGTGGGACAAGTATGCCGAGTGAGGAATGGGTCTGGCAAAAATTAAAATTTGCGAGACCGGAGGATTTGGGAAAGTTCAAATTCAGGGAGGATGAAAGTGCCAGGGAAATGGGCTCATCTTATGAAAAGAAGCCACGGAGACCGGCTGGGTCGTTGGACAGAGGATCTTTATAATATTCGATGTTCAACTGGATTATCCCAACGCGATACGCAGTGGATTTGAATGGATATCGCAGCAAATTGGGCAGTAGCTCAATCTCCAATAACAAGGTCCGTGTAGCCGACAACCGAATACAGGATGGACCAATGGACCCCTCTCCAAAGCGCGGCCACTCCGAGAGGGAAGCAGTTTGGGCACAAGTCCTTCGAACAGAGCCGCATTGCGGTGGTGTCGACGAAGCCTACATGCATGGGAACGGTCTCCATCCAGGTATCCAATGCGTCGGAGGGGGGTATCGTGAGAGAATCCCAGGGATTGCTAGGGCTTCCCGTGGGATTGAATTGATATGTAGGTCGTTGGTTGCCTTGTGCGAACCACCTGCGAACCCCTCATTCGGGTTCCGGTTCCCGCTTTGCAACTATTGGAACTGCTTCGAGTCATCTCATATCGATGATCTCTCTGTCCCAAGTGCTGTTGTGTTCCGCATCTCCTCAACGTGGATCCATCTCTAGCACCCAATGATCGGCTCTCTGCTGGCCCACTACTACGATCAAACGATATGTGTGCGAGTCAGAAAGCGCCATCTTGATCCGAGATTACCAATGACATATGTCCGTGACTGGGGAAAGTTAAGACTAATGTCGTCCTGTTCTCTCGGGATCCCACTCAGTTGGGCATCGACTGGAGATGCGTTGGCCTGTTGCACAACGAGAGTTCCACCTTCCATGACGACTTGGTGATGAGGACCCCGTCAGCGAGGATGCGCAAATGAGCCAGCACGAGCTTTAATTTATTGTGTTTCACATGCGAACGCCTCCGCATGGAGGTGGGGTCAATGTATAATCTCTGCAGCTATGGTGCTTGGCCATGCACGCTCTTGACTTCGTTTTCCGCTTCCTTTAGGCCTGCTGCTGTGGTATAATGTGGATCGACTCGGAGGCAGCAGGATAAATAAAGTGGGTGGGTAGATAGTTAAGGACCTATATCAGAGGACCCCAGTCTATAACACTAATTATGTCACTCTACGTAGCGGATTTCATCTGGTGGGTGAGGCATTCCCATCTGAGCTGCCGCCGCTTTAGTGAGGGTGCTCAGACTCAGGCTCACTGAGTAAATTTCAGTTCGGGCTCATTCTCACTGAGATGCTCACCGGAATCACGTGATAGAACAGTCAGACTCGGTAAGCGCTCACTGACTCTGGCTGGATGATCACTGATTACTCGGAGACCCTCAGGGACCACCTAACTGACTAGTTATTGAGCACTCAGTCCAGGATTAGTCCATACCGAAATGAGCACTCGGCCCCACATAGCTTTTGATTTAGAGAACGATTTCTGATGGCCGAGACAAACCTCAATTTCTAGTGGCTAGAAATGTATCTTCAATTATCCCACCCCCTGACACCTCAAGTTACAGAACTAAACTAAATGACGCAAAATGGCACGCACAGACCCTACCAGTCAAGCGATGGTGCGGAATGAGGGTAGTTTCGGTTGCTTGTTCAGAGTTTGCCGTGCTTAAAACCTATCATATAAGTTAAAGTACCACCTTCTCCGCTGAACCACTAATATTTCTTCTTTTCCTTCTCTTTCATAGCTGAGACTCTCCTCTTTTTCGTTGGCGTTTTTTCAGTCATGGTCGGGCACTCTTTTTTGCTCAACAAGACAACATAGCGAAAGAGAAACGCTGCTTACGTTTGGAACAGAGCGAATATGTGTTCGGGGCACATGCAAATGAAGATGCCATTTGCGATAAAGACAAAAGGATAGACAAAACTAAGAGCATGTACCGGCAGACTGTAGAACTTTGGAAGGAGTATGATTTCCCAACTGTGGTGCGCAAGACTTCATGTCGAAAAGAAACTGACCATCTTCGATCAACATGAGATTCATGGTCATGCCAGCGGTAAAGGCTCCAAAGAGCCAGGTTATTAGCTTATCAAAGGAGTTCCTCCGCTCGTACATTCATTCAACCCGAAGATGGCTCAGTAGGAATGGGCGACCAGTTCATGAAGTCAGTTATATCTTGCGCAGAGTGGCTGTTTGGTGTCTTTGAAGAAGAGATGCAGATTAACATCGTAATGGAATATCGGAAAGAAATATTCAATGTGAGCGTAAATACTAAATCCTATATTATTTCGCTTCAATGGCGCTGGCCACAGAGAACTGAACAGTGGATCCAAAGATCATTAACAGCGGAAGGAACCATTGAGAAAATCGAGTCTCCAAATCAAAGCTTTACTAAGAAAGATTTTATGAGAACTATATATTCCATATGGCAGACAGGTCATCGCCACTTTATACTGGGGTTACTCAAAGTGACTATTTTGCTAGCCCTTTAATTATATTTCTTTACTAGGGCGAGAATTGGAGCTTTTATACTAGCCTATGAGGACAAAAAAGATAGAGGTCTCTGGTATAAGCTAAGGGTACATCCCTGACCTAAGTATTACTCTTAGTTAACGCTTTCTTAGGATATTAATTTAGTTTTGTTTTTATCCTCTATAGCACCTTAGAAGGTAGTATAGAGTAAAGTAAGCTTCGTTTTGTAATATGCTAGGGTTGTGTTTTAGTTGGAATGGTTATAGGAGAATGTGAGGGTGAAATGTCAGCAGGAAAGCAGTAAAAGCAAAGGCCAGGTAACATGATGTGTGATCCATGCGTGATCTGCTTTATTTTCTCCAGTTTTGCTTCGGTCAGTCACCCTCGTCCTTGCCAGCGTGCTGCATCCGAGGATCTTCCTCCGGCGTGGATCAACTATAGTCCGGGAGCCACGTGACCACCATCAGGGGGTCATATACTCCATTCTAGCTTAGATGACCAATAACAACACACATCTCCCTAACAGGTTATGAGACCCTTTTCTCTTCAATTTGAGCTATACGGAGCTGTTCTATGATCGCTGTGCCTTCAAGAATGTCAGCTGCCTCTCCCTCATCCGGTGAAAAGCTCCCAATCCTTGACTATTCGAATTGGGTTGACTGGAGCGAATTCTGGAGAGACCATCTGATCCTCTTTGACCTCTGGCAATACATCGATCCATCCTCTACAGCAACCGTGCCACCTCCTACCTCCAATGTCAATCGAGATATCGCTAAAACGTTGACTGAGAACCTTGCAAAGCTACGCCAGCATGTTGCTCCTGAATGTCGAAAGCTCCTTGTTGGCCATACAAATCCTAGAGACCTCTGGTCTTCGCTCAAGGCTGGCTGTGATCGAGGAACAACTCTACCATTGCTCGCCCAATACGAATCGTTCCAGAGCATCAAATGGGAACCAAAAGACACCATTTCTACCTATACAAGCCGATTCCGCAATGTCTTTCTATCTCTCGAAAACACCCCCTACAAGATACATCGAGATATAGCAGTCCATATCCTTGTGAATCGACTTCCCGATTGCTACAAGACAGAAGGCCAAGCAGCCAAGCAACTGAACCTACCCTTTATCGAAACTGTTACCTACCTGCTTGCCAATATCAAAGACACCTCCTCTGCAGGTGACAACACCTCTGGCCAAGCTCTAGTAGCTCGAGGTCGTCGACCAAACCGCAGATCAAGCGCTCAGCATCTCCGTGACCAAGGCCGCTCAGGAGTATCAAACCGCCGTGGTCGATCAAACCGAACCTCTCGAAACAAGCGTATCATCTGCAACTGGTGCAAACGAGAAGGCCATTTTGAACGTGACTGTCGAATTCGTCAACAACAACTAGATACTGGAGCTGCAAGATTAGATGGCAGCCGTGCCTATCTAGTCCAGCAGCCGAATATCCCACAGTATCCACCTCAATCTTCGCCTGCACCTCCGCAACCTTCACAGGCGAATATTGCCTATTCACAGCCTCAAGGCTCCGAATCAAATCCCTACAACTATCCGACACACCTCCTCCTCGCGAGAGCTTCCTATGTCAACAGTGAAACCCAGCAGAAGGATTATCTCAGCTGGATCCTTGACTCTGGAGCCACTCAGCACTTTTCGAACAGCAAATCAGACCTCAAGGACTACAAACACTTTCTTGACCCTAAGGAGATCTACCTTGGAGATAATACAAAGATCCACGCAGAAGGATCTGGGACCCAACTTCTACAGATTGGTCCTCATCTCCTTGTCCTGAATGTCTGGTTCGTACCAAAGCTGGCTGAGAATCTGCTATCCCTGCAGCTTCTTGACCGAGCTGGCTATTCAACTCTCATTGAAAATGGCAAAGTCTATATTCGACAGAGTCATGACTCTGCATGGTTCCAGCTCGCCGACTCCAAACGTGGAGATCTTTATCGAACGCATGTGAATCCTGCATCTCTATTGAACAGCCCACGAGCCCTCCGTGCAAGAGAATACAGCACACTTCGATCCTGGCACAATCGACTAGGCCACCGAAATCTCCGCTCAGTGGGAGCTATGATGAAGCTATCTGTACCACGCAAGCTTCCCACCTGTACTGCATGCCTCCAGGGTAAAATGAAGGCAAATCCTCACCCTCCTGTGCTTGAACGTTGCAGCAAGCCATTTGACCGAGTCCATTCTGACCTTGTTCCTCTGGATGGCATCTCCTTTGGTGGATCCAAATATATGTTGCTTCTTGTTGATGACTTCACGCGTTTTGCATGGTGCTTCTTTGCCTCAAGCAAGAATGTTTCAGCCATTGCACCTCTTCTTCAAGGCTTCATAAACATGATCCTGACCCAATTTGATACTATCATCAGGTCATGGCGGACTGATGGTGGTACTGGTGAATTCTCAAACAGCATGGTCAGCGAGATAAACCGCAGATTTGGAATTCTTCATCAGCTTTCTACCTCTGGTGTCAAGCAACAGAATGGTGTACTCGAACGAAGAGTCCAGACAATCAAGAACATGGAACGCTCCATGAGAGCTGGAGCTGGTGTTCTAGATGACTACCGACTACAAGCTGAGTCCCTTGCAACTTCGGTATTCCTATCTAATCTCCTTCCATCTTCTACTCTAGGTAATATCTCCCCACACCTTCTACTGTACAGCAAGCAGCCATCGCTCGCTTCCATGAAGCCCTGGGGATGTCTAGTCTGGATACACCTTCGAAAGGAGCATCGCAGCTCGAGTTCTGATCCTCGCTGCAGGCCAGCCATGATGGTAGGCTATGTACAAGACTCAAGTTCTATTTACAAATGTCTTGATCTCTACACGTTGCAAACAAGCAACCATTCCGAACTCAAGTTCGATGAGGACCTCTTTCCAGGTCCATGGCTTAAACGCCCAGCTGGTTTCAAACCATCGATTGCACATAAACGAAATCCGCCTGGTTCCGCGGTCGATACTGTACTTGGTCAGTCAGTATCGGGAGTGCTTCCCGCAGTATCAGGCATACCACCTTCCTCGATGAACCCCTTCTGGCTGCACCCACCCGCAGCTCCTGTGAACCCAAACGATCCTGCGAAGCCTGCGGATCCTATGGAACTAGCAGATGAATCGGACGTTCCCCCGTCCCTGGCACTCCTCACGGACAGCCAGACCGTCTACAACCAGCGAGGAGTTGTATTCGGCACCTGCGCCAAAATCCACGAGTACGATACTACTAGGGAGCTTGTGGAAGCCGCTTTGATCGTGCAAGGTATGGAGTCGCTCTCCTACCCACCCAGGCAAGCAGCAGAGAGGACAGTCCAAACAGACCACAATGGAGATCCTCTCTCCTATTCGGATGCCTTGCTCCAGGATCCGATTAGGTGGCCACCAGCAGTACAAGAAGAACTGAAATCTCATGAAGAAAATGGAACTTGGATAGTTCAAGAGATCAGTCAAATGCCTAATGGGTGCAAGCCGATCCCTGGCAAGTGGGTATTCAAGCGTAAATTGAGTCCTGATGGAAGTACGCGCTATAAGGCACGTTTGGTGATCAAGGGCTTTCTCCAACGCTTTGGAATTGATTTCATGGAGACCTATGCCCCAACTGCCTCTTTAGCTGCATTCCGACTCCTGGTGGCGATCGCTGTGTTCAATGGCTGGTCCTTACGCAATCTCGATATTATCACTGCCTTTCTTAATGGCAGCATAGACTCTGAAGTCTACATGGGGATACCAGAAGGCATGGATTTAGATCCAACCAGATATATTCTGAAGCTCCGCCGGTCACTGTATGGACTCAAACAGGCACCGCGCATTTGGTGGGATAGGATGACCGCATTCCTATCAAAAGCAGGCTTCTATCAGTGTGATGCTGAGCCAACAATATTCATTCGCAGCCACGAAAACAAATTCATGATACTTCTCCTCTTTGTTGACGACCTTTTGCTAACTGGTGATCAGGAAGCTATTGAGGAATTCGTCCAGGAATGCTGCAATGAATTCAACACTCGGGATATGGGAACACCCAGGCTGTTTCTAGGCATCCATATTGACTATCGAGATGGCAAAGCCATTTTGCATCAGAAAGCATACATCAAGCGAATCCTTGAACGCTTTAATGCACCCAGCAACCCTGTTGCAACTCCCCTAGACCCCAAGCATCCACTTGTTGAAGCAACTGATGCAGACCGTTTAAGTGAAGCAGATTCATCAGAATATCGCGCTGCAGTGGGAGCGCTGATATATTTAATGATCTGTACAAGACCTGATCTTGCATTCGCACTTTCACGCCTATCAAAATTCGTGCAGAAACCGGGTGTAAAGCATGCAGCAGCACTTAAACGATTGCTTCGGTACCTGGCTGGCACCCAGGACCTAGGCATCGTCTTCAGCAAACCATCTTCCACCGAACCAATCCTATATGGCTATAGCGATTCCGATTTCGCTGCAGATCTCAACAATCGACGCTCGACTTCCGGCTTTATATTCCTTCTGAACGGTGGCCCGATAGCCTGGAAATCGAAACAGCAATCCCTAGTCACAAGCTCGACTCATGATGCTGAATATGTTGGATTAGCAACTGCATCATTTGAAGTCATTTGGCTTCGTAAACTCATCCTTTTGATTCTGCCTCAGTATGCAGAACATTCAATGCCCTCCAACATCATTTATTGCGACAATCAAGGTGCTATTGCAACTGCAAATCGACCTAGCAATTCACCCTCTCCACGATCGAAACATATCGACATCCGTTTCCATGTTATTCGCGAGGCTATTGCTAATGGCCTTATTCGACTCGAATACGTTCGTACGGCAGATATGACTGCAGATATCCTGACAAAGGCCCTGCCTAAGGAATTGCATCAGCGTCATGTCAAGGGAATGGGAATGGAAGCGATATGATGGAATTGGGATCTATGTATCCGAACTGGCCTGGTTTCCTCCATGGTTTTGTCCCACAGGGTTTTGCATGGAGGTTTTCCCCCAGGACTGTCTGTATATAGCTATTTTGTCTTTCTTTTGACTCACCCGTGATCTAGTGGGAGGACCCTAGTCGTTTCTGACGCCTTCGGTAGAGATCTCGGATGAGTGGGAGTGCCAGCGTGCTGCATCCGAGGATCTTCCTCCGGCGTGGATCAACTATAGTCCGGGAGCCACGTGACCACCATCAGGGGGTCATATACTCCATTCTAGCTTAGATGACCAATAACAACACACATCTCCCTAACAGTCCTGTCACGATCACGTGCACCCAAGTAGTAACTAACTCGTGCCTGGTAAGGACGAAGAGTGCTACTATGCCACAAGAGGACTAGTTTCCGAATTTCGAAGATCGGAGTCTAGTCCTAGTTTAGTAATTTGTACAACGCGAATCGGACTCCCATTCCCTAGTTAATTAAGATTCATGGGACTAGTATTACATAACATACCAAAGAAGTCGAAATCCTCGACGTGTCCAGCCGATGAAACCGTGAGAATTTCCAATCAGCACAAACTGAATCCTGGAGTTCGCCGAGTCCGCAATATTCTCACAATGTTTGCACAACTTGTCTTTCGACGATTAAACCTCCCGTGGCTGGCCCGAAGGACTTATTCCTCGGTGACACCAAGGGGGCTTACCATGCAGCAAAAGCAGATTGTGAAGTCCACCATCCCTGCCCTGCAAGAACATGGAGTCACGATCACCACTCTCTTTTATAAGCGCTTGCTAGAGAAGCATCCCGATCTCAAAAACGTTTTCAATGTCACCCACCAAGCAACCGGCGAGCAGCCTGCGGCTCTAGCCCATGCCGTTTGGGCGTATGCGGTAAACATTGACCAGCCTAAAGCTCTGAGCACAGCAGTTTCTCGCATCGGACATAAGCATGCCAGCTTGGGTATCATGCCCGACCATTACCCCATTGTCGGTGAACACTTGCTCGCCGCAATCAAAGATGTCCTAGGGCCGGCCGTCAATGACCAAGTCCTCGATGCTTGGAAGGCAGCCTACCAGCAACTGGCGGATATTTTCATCAACTTTGAGCAGGGTCTCTACCAACAGGGTGTGAAGACACCAGGTGGGTGGAAAGGATGGCGAAAGTTCTACGTCTCAAAGAAGGTGCCAGAGAGCGACGAAATTATTTCTTTCCATCTCACTCCGTTGGACAAGGGCGTCCTCCCATCGTATCAGCCTGGACAGTTCGTCAGCGTGCGTTGCTACGTGCCCGAACTGGGTTCCTACCAGCCCCGTCAGTACAGCCTATCGGACATGTCGAACAGAATCAACTTCCGGATCTCTGTCAAACGAGAGTTTGCGAAGGATTCCAAGCCAGCGGGCCAGATCTCAAATGTACTTCACGAGTCGCTGCCGGAAGGTGCCGAATTAGACGTGAGCATGCCGTTCGGTGATTTCATTCTCGACATTAACGCCAGCACTCCCGCTGTGCTGATCAGTGGGGGCGTGGGCCTGACGCCGATGATGTCTATGTTGAAAACCATAATCAGCCGGCAGGGTCAAGCGCGGCAAGTGGTGTTCGTCCATGCGGCACGCAATGGCCGTGTCCACGCCATGAAGAGCGATCTGATCCAGATAGTCGCCGAAAACCCGTCAGTGAGCCGCGTGGTGTTTTACGAAGAGAAAGCCGAGAATGACACGCACGGGTTGGACTATGATCATATAGGCCGGGTGGATTGGGCCAAAATCAAAGACAAGGCTATTCTCCCGGATGCAGATTATTATATCTGTGGGCCTCAGCCGTTTATGAAGGCTCAAAACAAGAATTTGGAGAGTTTGGGTGTAAGTCCCGAACGCATTCATATGGAGGTATTTGGCTCTCCGCATGATTGATTGATCGACAGATGCACTTAGTGGCGAAGGTTGTTATGATGTTATTGCTCCACAAGGATGTTGTTGGAACATGTATATCCGATAGTCTTTTCTCCCTACGTCTCCGCTCCGCTGTAATATACCTATTGCTGGTGGTTTTTTGTCCACTCTCATTCTGGTACCTGATCAATATGCTTGATTGAAACCACTTGGTCTTTAGTCTTACCAGTTCCTGTAATCATACCTCTTCATTAACAAAATTCCGGTTTCTCTGTTATAAACTATGACAAATAACAGCCATCTCAAAATATTGAAACCACCCCATATTCAGCGGTTATACGGCTTGCTGCCAAGAACCCAGGCTGCATGAAGCGCCGATCGTTTACCACGAGGACCATGGATACGAGTGCGGCACCTAGTGAGTGGTTTACGTAGCGCCGGCGCCGGATCGCCCACGATTGAGAGACTTGCATCGGGGATTATGGGAAAAGACCTCAATACCGTGGCGTTTCTGCTGGGTGGAGGATATCAAGAAGGTAGCTGGACCAAGCAACTCCATTCACGAGTCACTTACACCCTACATACTACTTTTGATGCCTTGCGTTACAGCAGTAATTGTAGTCCCGAATTCTGGGTGGCAGGAAAATTCACTCGCGATCTCTTCACTGATGCTAACTCATTGTTGATGCTCTTTGAGAAACACCTTACAGAGCATTTCAGGAATAATGGAAACGCTGGAGACGTGTTCTCTACCTTGTTCGGTCGTGTTTGAAAGCTCTAGCTGACCATCAATTGGCGGTACCACCCACCTTCGTAGAGGAATGTAATGAGGGCTATTCTTCTTGCGTTTGGCTGGCGTACTTGGGCCTGCTAGGCTCTTAAATCGTATGGTGGACCGGGAGAGAAAAGCCATATTAATAACGTAGCGCTATTAACTATACATAACCTGGCCGCAACGGGCGAGTGATCGAATAAGCATGGCCGGGGCCAGGGCACAATCCATACCACCATCTTTGGGATCAAGGAATCTTTCTGAACTCATCCAAGGTC